>NC_139722.1:33745364-34487864 GCF_964211835.1 Anser anser | reverse complement strand
TATTTTTGCCTGGATAGAGAACTGTGGTCAAGTTCTAGTAGTCTCTGCAATTCTTTCAAAGACTTGAATATCTTTTAAAATATTAAAGCTTTTAGAAACTTAGAAGCAGAAATAAATCCTGAAAGCAAGTTTCTTTACACAGTCCTACAGGCTGTTTGTGACAACCCAGCTACAATCTTTTCCTTTGTCTCTTGAAGCTTTAAACAAAATGAAATAGAGATGAAGGTCATTGTTTATTACATTGTCCCCTCATTGTGACTGGGTTTATTTTTTTTCTGCTCTAACTGCTAAGAAACTGTCAGTCCCAGCAGCAGAGATAGTAAAACATTTGTATTCCCTCCATCATACTTTAAGATTTTTAACAGATGAGCAAGAAAGGCATGGGGGCTCTTGATTTATTCCTAGAACAGATTTAGGAAGTGATAGCAGAGCACAACATTCACTTACCTATTATTATTTCCTCAATGACACCCACCAATATAGGGCAACAGACACCCAACAGACAAGAGTGGTTACAAAGAAGAAAAGTTCACTCTTTGGGGGAAGGGACCTCCAACTGCCTTTGCTCTACCCTTGACGGCAAATCAGCTGCACATGCACATTTTTCTAGTAGGGCTAAAACCAAGCAGTAGCACTGCCAGCACTTCTCCCTTCCAGCTCAATAACTGGTGCTTGTTCAGCATAGGCATTCCTTGCCTGGGGATGTGTTTTCCCAGTTCACTTACGAATTAAGTTTCACCTACTTCTTCATATGTTCCTGGAGAGCTAGTCTTCATGCATGTTTATAGGTATCACAAGATAGTATTCATGTTTGTGTCTCAGAGCTGTAAACTAGGCCCTGTTTAAGAGCTAGACTCTTTTCCCTTCTAATCATACTGTTTTATTGTTCTTGGAAGCATTATGGGAAAATTTATGTCTTGAAGACACATTAAAAAATATCAGGGAAAAAAAAGCAGCAAATAAGTACTTTCACTATTCTGTATGATTAAGGCATGGGTCTCTTCTCTCAAGTAAAGAAAGTAATTGGAGAAAAAATCAAAACTTATAGCTAGAGATGTAACAAAGGGAATGTCTACCTGTATGTAAGTGGGGTCAAACAGAGATAAAAATGGATGCTTTCCTCTATTCTGTCAGGTGCTGTTGTCATACTTCAGGAAAAGGAAAGACAGTCCTGAGGTGGTAGCAGCAACATAACGTACTGAATGACTACAAAAGTGTTATGTAAATATTTGTATGCACATGACTCCAGGGCTCCAAATGTCTTGATATGGCATCTCTGATCCAAGTTGTTAGAAGACGCTAATGTTTTAACTACATTTACATATTGTTATATAGAGGGTAATAGATATAAATATTTAAAATAAGAATTGAGAGCCCTTTCAACCTTAGGACTACTACTTTGTTCATTATGATGAAAATCCCTAGAATGACTGCCAGAGATTTCTCCAATGCTAAAAATGGATCTGATTTTATAGCTCTGTTCAGCTATAAAATCAGAAATCCAGCTAAAATGTATAGAATGGAAAGCAAGTGCACAGAACAGCAAGCAAGTGCACAGAACGGCACAGAAGAGCTCCTGTTCTGGGGCTAATGACATATGATGCTGAAGAGTGCAGTAAGACTCTGAGATAAAGAGAGTCTAGAAGAGTTAGATTTAACAAAAAGTGTTGGCAAATATCTAATAAGTATGCTTTCCATTTCCATAGCAACTTCCATCAGAGGAACGGAAAGTACTTTAAAACATCAATCAATTTACCCTCAACACTACTGTGTGGCAGGCAAAATATATATTAGAAGAAATAAAATTGCTTCCTGGTGATTGCTGGGCTCTATTTTAGGAGTCCTTTTCGCTTTCTCTGCACTAACTTTCTCATTAACACTCAGACTTCCATTCTGTCTCTTTCATGTTCTCTCGCATGGACTGTGGCATAAAAAGAGTGATCAGAGAAATCAGAATAAAGCATGAAGATCTTAGAGGGAAATGAATTTAGCTATTACTGAACCTGGTATAGTCTAAGCAGTCTTACCTACTGTAAATCATCATTACAAAAAAACTCTTTACAATGGTGGATGTCAAAACTTCATTAGCTTTCAACAATGGCCTCTTTCATTAAGCATTTTGCCATTGTATGTGCACATACATGACATATTTTAGCTTCCTATACTAGGCAGGTACTACAAGCATGTTGCAATGTCCAACCAGGAGGCATCATACCCAGTAAGGTACTCTGTGCCTGTAAATTATGGCTGGCTTCAAAATACTTTTAAAATTACCTTATGGAGTCAATATATCTGAAACCAACCAAACAGATCTTAAATTAATGTGTGACACTCCTATCCCCAACAAGAAAAAATAGAATCAGCCTGGTTCCTCCTGGTCTTGAACTCTAGAAGTTGGGGATCAAAAGCCTGATGAAGTTAGTTTGATACTCTGCAGGCCAAACAGACATAAATTGAAATGGCCATCTTTTGAAGAGGAAGTATGCTAATCAAACCAATACAAACTGAAATAGCCATCTTTTGATGAAAAGTTGTGCTAACTCTATGATATTTTTATTATTATTATTATTATTGTGTTAGGTGGTTCTATTGGCTGTAATGAAAGTGAAGGTGACAGCCAGATTTTGGAATCTAGAGAGAGATCTCAGTTTACAGCTGAAAGTTACCTGAACTCTACCACTGAGGATGAGGTTAGAGTGGGTCATGGACAATAAATAACCTCCCTTTCCCTGCCTGGATAGGTTTGTTTTGCTTTGGTTTGGTTTTGCTTTCTTTTGTTTTTGGCTATACTGAAGGTGAAGGTTAGAATTGGGTTAAAGGAATCTGAAGATCGAAGAGAGACCTTTTTCTTCTTGTGTGTTGAGTGACTAAGAATTTTTGAAGAATACTAAGGCGCCTTTTGGCTGGTAATTCCTATTTACTTTTCCAGATGAAGTGTGTCCTCTAGCTGTGACCAGGCTAGTTAAGGGCAGCATTTGGGAAATAATAATTGAAGGTTTTGATTGAATGGCTTTTCAGAGTTCAAAGTAGCTCATCTTTACCACAGTACATTGGATCCCTGGGATGAAATGAAGATGAAAGTAAGAGTTAGGGTTTGGATTTTTAAATCTGAATACCGTACAGTTCCATTCCTTGCTTGGGAGCTAAATGTCTGTAAGTGATGGCAAGAAGCAACGAGCTACTTTCAGTATTCACTTTTCCAGAGGAGATTGATCCCCTTGGCTAGAACTGAAATAAAGGTTAAAATTAGGAATTAGGACAAGGAAATATAAAATATTTTCTTCTTTGCCATATGCTAATGAGTCTGATGGTAGGAAGAGGTAAGGTATTCTTTAAGCCCATGCCTTATGTACATGTTTTCTGAAGAGGTGGAACCCTAGGCTACAATTAAGATTTGAGTTAAGGATACTGGTTGTATGTCAAAAGTACAGATATTCAGCTTAATGCTCAGTGCTGCATGGCCCATGTAGTAAAGGACTGTGTTGCTGCTGTCAGTCATGGCTGATTCTTTATGCTTTCTTTCACTGATCAGGAAGTTCTGGAAACTATAATGGAAGGCTAGAACTACTTAAAGATTCAGAATTTACCTCCTTGAGCACTGTGTATTAAAGAGCTTTTTTATGTTTTCCATGTGGCTGCCATACTAAACTGAGACATTATTTTGGCATGAGTCATCAAACCATGTTAGGTCCAGTATATTAAATCTCGTATTTAAGACAGATACATGGATAAAATTCCAGGATTAGTTCAGAGGTAAGATTACCAGGGAGTGGATAGAATTGCCCTCAAAGTAAGTGCTGGAAGTTACTAGACTTCTTCTAGTCTTTGTGACACCTCAGAGCAAGACCAAAGATTTAGAGAAATGGTTAGATCTTCCAAAAATGAAAATAAATAAATAAATAAATAAATAAATAAATAAATAAATAAATAAGGAGGAGGAGGAGGAGAAGAAGAAAAGAAGAAGAAGAAGAAGCAGGAAAAAAAAAAAAAGTTTATCTGATCCCCCTGGTCACTGTTGAAAACTATTTATCTCTTTGGCTCCTTGTAGGTTTTTAGGCCTTGTTGTGGTAGGGGCTTCTTAGCTAAGTATATGCCTAGTATTTATTTTAGGATTTGATTTCAGGGGAAAGAAAAAATGATGGGTTCAGGGTTTGTATCAATTTTCAGCTTCTGCTCAGTATCAAGGAGTCAGAATGAGTCATCTCAAATGCTAAGAGTAAGCTGTGGGTTACAGGTCTACGATAATACACTCTAGTTTATAGTATTGTAAATTGTAATAGCTTTGACTCCAAGCTGAAAAATTCACATATTTATTTAATTATCTTATATAACACATGAAAATACAATAACAATAAATAATTGAGAATTAAGGACTAACCATGTTTGACCTGAGAGTATCTGGAAATGAACATACTCATGAAAGAATAACCAAATAGTTCCAAAATTTACTAACCTTGCCTATGTCTTCTTCACCATCCTTCAGCATAGAGCATAACCCCCAACAACAACAACAACAAAAAGGAAGCATTCTTTAATTGCATGCATCCTTTTTAGACTGAAGCATAAAAATAATTACAATTATTGACCGCTTCTGTAAACTTTTATTCTGGTCCACCTGCAGCATTCTTTGTCATGTCTTTTCCACTCCTAGAAGAAACATCATCCTAGTTAGATATTATGTGAATTTCTGAGCTGTAGGTAACACGTATTTTTAGAAGAGAAATGTAAAGTGTTGATGTCACATGTAGCAATGACGTCACATGTAGCAATGACGTCACAGAGACACTCTCTCCCTTCTCTTGTGAGATAAAAATCCAACTTCTTCTCCAGCAGATGAAAAATCCTTGGCATTTAAATTTCTTCAACATTTTTAGATGACTGTCATCAGATTTTGTTCATTGTATAATTAGTTTATTCTATTTCTTTAGACCAAAAGTGGTATTTCTATGTCTCTAAATAAATTCCAACTTTACCGAATACTCTAGAAGTATTCTTTCACCATATAGTTCCATTGGCTACTTCAGGTGTCCATAATACAGGTGCCTCTTTCATTCTTTTTTATTTTATTTTATTTATTTTATTTTATTTTATTTTATTTTATTTTATGAATGTATGATGGCAAACATCACTGAATTATTACAGAAAATTATTATTATTGCAGAGAATTATTGTAGATAGCCACTTGCTACAGATAAGGAGAAAACTTTAATGAACTGCTCTTCTTACAGCCAAGCAACATACTAAACAACTAGTAATATCAACATTTTCCTAACTAAGGAATAGTGGTTTGGAAATCCAAACCATTTAAATATTATTTACCTGTACTGCCAAGAAATTCCTACTGATTTTAGGACCCTATTATACAATACAGTCCTTGTCCAAGACAATGGGTAGAAAGGAAGAGATGTGAGGGGTCATGCTCAAAGCCATCCTAAAGATCAGTGATGAATAACAAGTCACTACAGTAATTAAACATTCAGTAATGTCCCTCGAATAGGAGCTTAAATTTAAGTTTCAAACTGACCTCTAAAAATCTAATATAAAATCTATCAGGTTACTTGTGCTGGCCAGCCTATGTGGTATGCCTTCTTTTTTCCCATTGCTAGATCACATTTACCTTACATAAGCAATCTAATTGCCCCAGAGATATACTGTGATGGTGAATGGAATGTAAAAATGGTCCGTATAGTCTTTCAAAGTAAAAGAATGTCCTTAATATAATCCTTTATGATATTTGTTTCAGAGTATGGAAAAGATTCAAGAACTGTGCCCTAGGCAAGTGCTTGTGAGCACAGAAAAGGATGAAATCAATTATATTTCAGTTATGTAATTCAATCTGAGTTGAATTCCATTCAGTGTTTGATCAGCTGAATGTAGAGACTTATAACCAGGCGGGACACAGCCTGTTTAGAAGCAGCCAGGACAATGTTCTATACAAGAAAAAATGCAGACACAGATTAATATCTTAAAAAGTATATCAGAAAAAAAAAAAAAAACACCTTTTGGGGGAGAAGAATCAGCTTAGTTTATTTCCTGTTATTACTGATTAGAATTGACTGATGGACATACAGTTGTAAAAGAACAAGCCTCTGTCATAATTACAACTTTGGTTTCAAAACCAAAGTAAAGTATGAAATAATAGTTTTCATAGTACACACCAGACTTGATCACATTTCTATATGACTGTTCTCTGCATTCTGAAGACACCCTGTTATATAATTTAAGTGCACCACAGACAATAAGGAAGATCTGTGTTGCAATTGTAAATGAAATGAATGTGCATAAAGCATGATTGCTTTTACCTTGGTAGTTCATCATATTAAATGTAATTATGACAAGTTTAGTTATTTAAGCACCAAAATTAAAAAAGTAAACAAATACATAACTTTTTTTTTTTCTTTTTCTTTTTTTTTTTTTTTCTGAGCCATACAACTGGATTAAGAAACATAAATCTGCAAGTTGGGGTTCTGGATACAGTTCTTACAACAGATGAAATTTTGAGAAGTGCTACTTAGGAGAACTGTTAAGATTCTGTTATCAAAGAAAGAAAGAGAGGAACATACATAATGTTACAGAGTCAGCAGTTTCTCAGTGTGTAATCATTTTTGACTGAATAAGCCATACTCCCATAGTATATTCCAAAACCAATTTTGTTCTTGGCAGTTTGACTCAATTCTATTCCAGCTGCAAACATTGTGACAATAGTAAGTTATTTTCCAAACTGAGTCTGACTACTCCATACTACAGTAGCAAACAGAACAAATTCTTCCAAACATCTCATTTGAATCCATGTCTATTTAGTACTGGCTTTTATACTTTGTTGACACTGTATACAAAATTAAGCAGCATATCTTCATACAATTATTGAGGGACCTAGAACTGATCTGAAGGAAGTTTATTTTTTGTCTGTGGAAACACAGATTCATAGTTTAAAATTTTTGTTGTTGTTTTTGCAAAAGAATAATTATTGCAATACCCACATCAAATAGGAAAAGAAAATGATACATTTTAAATTAACATGCATTTTCTCCTAATTTAACTATGGGTTAAGAGCTATTGATTTGAAAGAACACAACAGTGTTTTCTTATAAGGAAAACAGTATTTCAAATGACAGAAAGCCTGAACATTTTTTCTTTTAAATTGCCTTTTCTAGGGGTGAAGAAATTCCTTAGAATGCGTGCAGCAAAACCTGCAAGTTTCTCTACAAGCAGGAAGTCTATAAACAGAGATATTTCATTGTGTCTTTGCTCATTCAAACTATTGTACTGGACACAAAGAGCAAGCTCTTGTTTCCTACTTGCTGGCTTTGCTAGAGCTCACTGAATTTGCACAGATACAATGAGTGAGAATGATGAAACATGAAGTTACATGCTGTAAACTGTCAGTGAGAATGGAATTGATTCTTGGTGGATGTATTGATCTCAATCTTTCTGAAGTACAAAGATACAGGAGTTTGGGGATCTACTTTAGAAGTGGTATGTCTGAGCAAGAATGTTCCATGGCTTTCCACATCAAACCAGCAATGTCTCACCAGGACTGCATCAAAACTTCTACAACAAACACATAGAAAGTTATTTTAAACACTGCTGTCATCACAGTAAAAGCCACAGTAAGAGGAGATGTGTCCCCTGACTCTATTTCAGAGTTCAGGTGAGGGCTGTAATCACTGAAATAGTTTGTATATTGTGATCCAAGGTTACCTGAATGCAAAACATCAATGTGTTGTTGCTCTCTAATACTTGCGAGTCTACTCCCTGACCCATGGTAGAATGTTACAAAAAGAAATGGCATCACCTGAAGAATACCTTTCTGGAACATAAGGTATCTCTGAAAATATAGCACTTACTGTATCTTGGAGGTAATATTTAAAGTGTCAGTATTTAGTTTCAACAAGAGGGCAATCATATATAAAAGATTCAGGGGTTTGAAACATGTAAATAGCACAGAAAGGGCTTTAGGATCTTTGAATATTGGTAGCCATACACCTGAACCCAAAATTTTCTTGTTACATAAATTAGTGCAAATTCTTTGGAAAAAAGATGGAAATTACAGGACAATAGGCATTATAGATCCTAGTGACTGATCATAACTACAAAATGGGCATGCATCCTGCAAGCACTGTTACAGAACTCTATATGTTACCAGAAAAAACTAAAAAGGATCTCTCCAAATGTCACAAAATATATTAATACAACTATTAAAAATCCTAAATATCTCGAGGCTAAGATTTTCAAAGTTCAAGTAACTGTTAGGTTTCTTACACTAATAGTTATCACATATCATTACAGGCAGTAAATAAAAAGCTTGACCATGCTTTTTTTTTCTGTCAAGCATATGGATAACTTACCTAAATTACCGTCCCTTCACCATGTTCATCACATTTTCTGTACCACTAATACTATCTAGTAATCTGTTTTGGTTTTCTTGGAATACGCATTTCCACAGCTCTGTTACAAGAAGATAAGAATCAAACCTGAGCTTTTATAAGTGTTAAAGAAAATCAAGGATATTGCATCTCATCTTGTCACAACTAAAATTAATTACGGTAAAACCTCAAGTTGGGTTGTGGTTGTCAAATGAGTAATATTCACTGGTTGTCAATATATTTAGCCATTTTACAAGAGCAGCATGTTTCACATGGAGATATAAATAATTAGAGAGTTTTCAATTCAGGCTTTGATAACTCAGGTTGCTTGATTTAAATGCTAAATTCATAAAGAAAATGCTGATTCTTTGCTTTTGGATTTAACATTTCATTTTATACTGCTGAACACAGTAGTGAGTATTGCACACTGGGGACCAGTTTAAAGTTGTGCCTGAATATCTGCAGATGAAGGAAAGGAGAGAAATGCACAGCTTACTTACAGTAATTATCCAAGTTTAGCATTAATCTATGATATGTAAATTGCAGTATTAGCTATCATCTGTAGTAATCACTGTCTGAGGTTGTCTGAATAGAAATCAATCTCCAGTATGTTGTGACATATTAATATTCATTGTCAGCTTATTTCAAAAAAGAACTATCACGACATGCTTCTGTCTCAAATAACTAGATAGTCCTGTCTGTGTAATCTTCACTTTTCTCAATTTTGCTTGTTCCTTACTGGTAATATAACATTACTAAATAAGGAATGACAAAATTAGGAAAAGTAAAGGAAAGTAAAGAACTTTCTCAGCCAGCATATTCATAGGTAAGATCCCAAGCCCTCTGGGGCAAAACAGCATCTTGTCTGTCTTCAGTGAGGATTATATTGCATTTATTATTAACTGATTTGATGACTAGATGTAACTGTGCTAATAACTATATTGCTTAAATTTCTTTTTAGGAACTTAGGAGCTTAGATTGCATAAATTTATTTCGCGTTTATGCACATTGGCAGAAAACATTTGTTTTGAATTTTATACAGATATGGACTATTTACATTTATTACTTACAGTCATTTTTAAAGACCCTGGACCAAAATCTCAAAATATGATCTATCTGTTATTGATTAACTTTCTGTAGGAACTGCTGCATAAAATAATGTCTGGATATAGCTTATCTTGTCAGGCAATCTCGTTTATGCAATTAATTGCTCACAAAGAACTCTTTTGAGCAGTACAGCCATTTACAGTAAAAGAAAGTAACCACATGCCATTACATTTCCATTTGAGTATTTTACTCAAGTATTAATACCTAGTAATTGTTAATACCTAGTATTTAACAGCTCTGCAACATCTGCAACATCCTTTATAGTGCCATGACCTCTCTTTTTTTTTTTTTAAATTTAGCAGTATCCACAAGAAGAGTGCCCCAGCTGTCTGTTCAGAGCTCCCTCCTCACTTCCTATGACCAAGATGTGACTCAGAAAGCTCACTGCTGCTCTCAGCTCTCCTCGGTGAGGGAGAAGTCTTTTTACTAGGACTCCTTGTGGCACCCTGAGGAAGGATGGAAATCATAGACAACTCCCAGCTGGCCCCTTAGCTCCTGCAGTCTGGTGTATTCACTCTCTCCCCCAGTTCCTGCTGCTGTACATTTTACCTCTTTGCTCAGTCAGACACATAAGGCAGCTTGTTGAGGAGCACCAAAGCTCCAGACACCTGTTTTCTTTTTAACAGAGGAAGAGGCTTCCCTTGGAGATCATTGGCTTTACCTAAAGGCTCACTTCAAACAGACGTATGAGAAGAGATTGACCACAGAGACTGTCCTTTGTCCTTTGTCTCCTTGTCCTCTCAGTGTTATGCTACGGGTGATTAACACAATAAATCATGCAAAATGTGAAATGCTCCCACAGAGCAGTGCTGAATCAAAACTCCAAATGTGTCTGCTATGGCATAAACAGTCTCGTCAGAAGAAACAAATTTAGCATACAGAAACTTGTGTAAAATCATCACAAGATAAACATAATTATAGTTAAGTTTACATTCCCCCACTGTATAAAATCATGCTGCTGGGAATGAATTACTCAGGACACTACAAATTTTACGATGCAAGTGTTTAGGCTTCCTTTCCCACATTGCACTGAGACTGGCCAACAGAAAGAGCCTGAGCTGGCAGACAGCAGTGCCATTAAAAAAGCTCAGAAATAGGATTCCTGGAAAACTTGGGCCAGAGCTCCAGTCTCCCTGGAGGATCTTCCCTGGAGCCGTTTCATGCTCTACTACGCATGGCATCAGAGTGCTGCTGCCTCTGGAATTTGGCTAGCGTCTATGCCTTATGGCTTGGACTGCAAAGCACACGAGCATAGTGCTATTAAAGGGAACAATAACTAATCAGATTTAGGTCAAAGATTATATTGGTTTCTGTAACTGAACACATCCTTCACTCTGCTACCTAATCATGTCCTCTTACCATCCCCCCCCCCATTTTTTTTTTTCCTTTTTCTCTCAAGAACACAGGAAACCTTCATTGGAAGCTGAATGGAGATGAAAATATAAAATGGCATGAGAGCTGGATTTAATGCTCATGTATAATCACACTGTACAACTGAGATGAAGGCTCAGTTCAGTCTTTTCCTTTCTCTCTGCCCAGTAAGACCTGGCACATAAGCAGCATTTATTGCACAGTAACTATGCCACAATTGCTATTTGTAGTTGTCCTTTTTCAAGTTATAACTTCATGAAATGGTATTTCAGGGCCAGATGTGCTATTTAATCATTCCTCTCTATTCAGTCTTGTGAAAGTTGTCCTTACAAAAATAGGCTGGCAAGTACAGAATTAACATAAGACCCTGAAATGGATTTTGAGGCAGCAGTTGTTTTATTACCTGTCCTTCTCTGCTGTAATTTTCTCATGATTTGATGCTTCAGAAAACAAGAGTCCAGGAAACTGATTTAAGAGCATTCATGCTTCCAGCTAACATTCTGAGCTTGCTTTATGAAATTCATTTCAGAGGCTAATTTACAACAGCCTTTTCAATATATAAAGCAAGAGGAATTTGTGTACTGTATTTTACTTTGGTGGTCAACTGGGGCACTATTCATCCTGGAGAAGGCTGCCTGAAGTTCTGAGAAGTGCAAATGTGATATACCAGTTCTTGCTAGCCTATTTGAAATCCAGTTTCGTTTTTTTTTTTTTTAGTGTTTGGAAGGTTAGGATCAATAGATACACAATACTCATCAGTCCTAAAATGCATTAAACAATAGCCAAATGGAGTCTGCTTTTTGCACTGAATCTTTTTATTTTTTTCTCTTTTTCTTTCACTTTTTCTATTTTTTTCTATCTTTTTCTTTTTTCTTTACACTGATTCTGTTACCTTCCATGAAGGAGGAATTCCTTCTTCAGTTCTTTGCAGAAGGGTTTTTCTCTGTGAATTAAGGGAGCTTTTGAAAAGTCTAAAACATTAACTGTTATCCTAGAACTTCCCAAATCCCCTTCCTGTCAACAACATTTATACCGCAAAACACACCACTCTCAAATATTTCCTCACCAGTTAGATATTTTTATATTTAACTAAAATGTTCACACCAGAAAAAATTAAGAAGGTCTGGGTGATTCTTGACTCTACAAAAACAAAGGGAAGAAATATTCAATTTTAAGAACAAGAAGGTACCTCTTCTTCAACATTACACACAGAATAAACTATTCTGTGAACTGCCTTGTAAAGTACTACAAAGGTATAAAATGTCTAGCAGGTATTAGCAGGAAAAGAATAGGGTGTTTTCTTCTTAGCTTCTTGTTTGGTAGGCTTTTCATTCAACTGCAGATGTTCTGACACCACATCAGCTTCTGTGAAAGAAGGACTTGATAAACAACCTGGAGCATACAGCAGCATCAGGCCTGTTCTCTCCAGGTCTCTCCAGGCCAGTCACCACAGGTATCATCTTGAAGGTTAATGTGACATTTATTTGAGCACAGGAGGCAAGTGGAAGCCAAAGACACTGTGCTAGGAGAAGCACATGAAAGAGCTTAGAAACAAAACACTAAAATAAATATTTTCTCATTAATAGAATCACATTAAATATCCATCTGTGGTAGGCATTGTGTAGGGCACCGGTTCAGAGATTCCTGACCTGATTCAGTTCAGAAATTTATGATCCAAATTCAGTAGGCTCCTGAAACTTGGCAGAGAGATCTATTCTCTCCCATAACAGTGTCGTTCCCCAATATTTTGTTCCTTTTCTTTATCCTCAGCTGCAGAGTCCCAGAATGAGGGGACAGGAGCAAAGAATTTTCCTACAACCACACTAATTTGTTCTCATAGTCTGTCCTTGGAAGGGTTTATATGTTCAAAGGGCCTCATGACCATTTCTAAAGAATTAAATTACACAGAGGTTAGAATAAAGGTGTGTCAACATCAATATATGTTTAGCAATTATTCTTCTGGATGCTATTTCTTTAAAAAAGAGACCTCTTTTTTTATTTTTTATTTTTTTATTTTCTCTAATGTGTTATATCATTTCCAGGACCAGATCACTCTGCCACATCATAAAATATGTCTGAGAAGAGCATGAAGATCAGAAACTCAAGCATATATTGAGAACATGTGACTGTAACATCACCAAAACCATACTAATCCACAGCATCTCATTTATGGGAGTGTCATTTCAGTCTGGGAGCCACCATCCTTAACTCAGTCCTGCCACTTCTCCTCAGCCCTTGTTTTCTGAATGGGATAATAACAAATCCACTGCTGTCATTTTGAGCTCTGCTTGAATAAAGATAAAGATCATATTTCATTCCCTATTTATTAATAGGACTTTCACAGTGCAGTAAAACAGATATCTGTCACTGTAGAATAATGCATGTAAAGCAATAAAACCCTTTCTACCTTTTAAAGGAGCAGGGATGATTCCTGCACAGGTGCAGGAGAAGTCAGAGGAAGAAACTGATGGAACTGATCTCACATTGCAAGAGGCAAACACAGTGCAGTGGACAAAGTGAGGTTTCTGGCAGAGAATTCTGGGTTATTTAGGAATCCTGCCAAGGGCTCTCTACTGCAGGCAGCCCAAGTAGGCATGCAGGAGCTCTGCTCCTGAAGAACCAGGAACTGGAGAGCATCTTCAACATACAGTGTTGCAACATCCAGCTGAAGCAACTTCTTCATCCTTACATGAAGCGGGTTCACATGACACTAAGGCTAAAACTGAATTAAAGTTTTCAGCTTTTAAAATTACCTGAAAAGCTATCCATGTTTAAGTATGAATAACTTTGCCATATTTGCATAAATTCTTTAGTTCAGCCAAACCTAAGGGCTCACCCTCTTTTGTATGTCATGTGATAAATTAACTGTTGAGAAAATACCAGTAAACAGCATATTAATTTGGTGCTGTTTTCATTTAGAGTTTGTAACTTCAAGCAGACTGAAGATAAAAGAAAAGGACAGCAAAATAGAAACTAATGACAATTTTCTGCTCATGCCCAAATATTCCTCAAGGAGGAAGGAAATTAGGTTGTGTCTGGACAAGTATTCCTTGCCACTGTCTTATGTAAAGACTGTCCTGCCTTATAGGAAAAAAAAAAAAAAAGAGAGAGAGACTTTTATCTTTGGATTGAGAACTGAACAGTGAAGGAAACGTACAGTCCTCTGTGGCATGGCCATGGTATTGATTGATATTTGGTCTTATGAAGAAAGTTTCCAGGAGAAAATGGTATTTATTCCTTATGGGTCCGGGTGTTTGAAGTGGCATAATTGGGAGCAGAAGCAGTGCTACATGAACTGTGGTGGCAGAGGCATGTCAGGACATGGTGCGAAGAGTCCTTTGACTAGGTCCACAGAAGGCCAGTGAGGGCACAATCAAAACGAGGAATTGCAGTTGCAATTGCTTCAAGTAGTGCTGGTTGTGTTTTGTGCTACAGAAACCTGCCAGCTGGACCCAAAACTGCCTATGCCTAATGCCCAAAACGGCTTCTTCAAATCAAGTGATATGCTACAGCAAAAATCTGAGAAGCCACAAAAGCCTCTAACCTCTGCCATGGGCACCCTGTGCAAATGCCATGCGCTGGGAGGCCATCTCTGGAGGGTCCTCCTGGAGAAACATTAGAGACATTTCAGACAGGACCCAGTACATCATCCACCACCTTCCCTGGGAATTTACTTCCATTGCTAGGGAAACAGCAAGTGCAAAGAAACAGCTACGGCCCTTTGTGCCCAAAAACACTTGTACTGTGCCCAGTACCAGAAATGAAGAAGACAATAACTCTACCCAGCAGAGACATCAAGTATTGAAGGATATCTCTAAAGACAGTACCATCACAGCACCTTTTTTAAATCTCACTCCCCTGTAGAGGCTGGCCTGTGAACTATCAAACCACAACCTAATAGTCCAAAGCCTAAATGCTCAGCCTAGGCAAAACATTTGTCCCTTTGCCACCCAAAGATGGTTAATATTTAATGTTCTTTCACTGCCAATACCTTGAATATAAACTCACAGAGATTTTTCATGCACTTATGAGAATTTCTATCTAAAACACTCACGTAAGCCTTTCCTGTATGAACAGCATCTTTACTTATACATGTGTGGTGCTGTGCTAGTTAAACAAAGCCTATAATCAGGGAAAGGCCTGTTCAGGAATACCAGAGCAGGCCTCAGGTTTGTTAAGAGCTACTGTAGGTAACATACCAAATAACTACTTTTATAAACAAATAATGTTTCATCTTTAGGGTCTCATATTTTTTTCATAAAATTATATTTTGAACTACTGTTTCAATTCCTTCACTTCTAAAGCTCACACACTTCTTCCTGAATGCCAGCCCAGTTTTCTCTTGAAATGACAATGCTTCTTAAATTTTTGGCACCATCAGTAATTGGTATTAGCTCATCTGGCATTCCATGTGAAAACCTGAATCTGCAATTATTCTGCAATTATAACCACCTTCTCTTTCTTAAGAAAACTTATTTTTTTTTCCTTATAGCTACCAGATCAAGCATTTTATTGAGGCTGGAGCAAATTAGATTTAACACATTTTCTTTTCCTAGAAAATCAAATTTTCTCTAATGTTTTAACTACTGACCAAAACCAAGTCTAAAGGAGCATCACTTCCTGTTGGATCAGGGTCTGTTTTTGTCAATAGACTTGTCACCTGTCACATAAAGGCAAAACAGGCCCTAGCTTTATTTAAACATTCGATCCCCAGGCTGAACCTCGAAGGTTAAAGTATTTTGTAGAGACACAATTTTGCACAGTATTTCTCTCTAATAGTACTCCAACACACTCATTCCAGAATAACAGCTATTTGATGGTTTACCTGGATCTTGGATTCTATGGTAAGAAAGTTCATCCTGTGTTCTTTGTACCCAAAATGTTAGTCTAAGTCCATCTATACACACACACATATAATTCTCTCCAACATAAGATTCCATGATTTAACAATAAACAAAAATTATTCTCAATCACTGTTTTACACAAATCCTCAATTATTCACTACTTCAATCTCTAAGCAAGAGCCATCTTCTCTTCAAAGGGACACAAAACAGTGGAAACATGACTTTAAAAGGAATATGTTCAGCCTACCAGGGGAAAATTAATCTCAGAGTTAGGGCTTCAAAGCTGAAATCTACCCCTGAATGTACCACTTTCTTTCAGCATCTTGCAAGACCAAACAGTTTAATTCACTTATGTTTAGAAGGTAGGCAGGGGACAGGATTGAAGTTTGCTGGTCACATTTCATCTTGAGATATTGAGGCTGTTAAATTTTTACCTAAAAAACTTTAATTTGAGTTTCTTACTAAGGGCATTTTCCATTGAATGTAGAAAATGGGTTGGGGGTTCTGTCATCTGTATGTAACAGAAAATCTTGTTCTTGCACAACCTAAATAGCAGTTTTTAGCTTAGACTCAAAGTGTATGTGACTGGGAAAAAAAAGTTGTAAAGAAACTGCTGTCTGTGGTAGTGGATAAGACGTAGGCTGTAGTAGCCTGGATTTCTAACTCTTACTGTGGCCAACTTCATGGATTTCCTGAGGCAAACCAGAATGCCTGAAGACTCACCAACAGACCTAGTCTCTGTCAGTCTGCCTGCTCCTTTTAATATTTGCTTTCACTTTTAGAGTCTTTAATATCCAGTGGCACAAATCCTTAAGAACAAATTTCACAATGTAATTATACAGTGCTTTCAAACTGCCTCTTATTGTTTAGCAGTGTCATTGGATGCTGCCTCTTAGATTACAAAAATAATAACAATAATAATAAAAATAATTATTTTTATAGGCTGATGCCATATCATCAGTCATCTTCTTCAAGCCAAGGACTCCAACTGTATTCAGTCTTCTATAGATGTGGTTCCAAGCATCTGTATCAGTTTTGTTGCTTTCTCTGTGCCATTCTTAGTTTTTCTGCATTATTTTCAATCTCCAGTATCATTTGACTTATTTTTTTGCCACAACATCTTAAAGCATCTGCAGGATAGTTCATAGGAAACTTATTCTGTAAATTTCACACTGATGACTTTCACACAATTTTCACATATTAAAGTGCCATAGCTAGTTGCATAATTTAAGGATACTTAGGGCATGGAACTGCCTAATTTAATGTTGTTTATTTACTGTGTAAATATTTATCAATAAACACATTTGTAAGAGGCAGCATTAATATTCCTCTGCTAATCGTAACTATCACACTGTCTCTTGAGTTTTTAATTGTGTCTGTAACAATTTCCTTTTCAAATTATTTGCTATTAAAGGAATCTTTTGTCACACGCTAATTTCTGAATTAGTGTCTGATTCAGACTCATACTTTGTATTAATGTCAATGTTTCTGGCTTATTCAGGAACATTCATGGATGAATTCCATGGAATGTGATCAGGAAACAGAGTCCAGGACACCTGGTTGATTTGCAAGGATCACCTCCTCCAATCTCAAGAGCGGCCTACCCTGATTAGAAGGAAATCAGGCAAAGGTAGCAGAGTGCCTGAAAGGGTGAACAAGGACCTCCTTACAAAAAGAGGTGGAAGCAGGGAGAATTGACTCTGGAGGAACAAAGAGACACTTTCTGCTTGGGCAAACTGGAAAGCCAAAGCCCACTTGGAGTCAAATATGGAAGGAACGGTTTCTATAGGTATAACAAAAAAAGGGAATCTAGGGAATGAAAAAGGAAAAATGGGGTGAGGAAAACAGTGACAAATGGCATGGTGAAGATGTATTCATTGGTTTCTTTGCATCAGTCTTTACAGGTAATATACCAGCCTTCAGGAATCACAGGTCCTTGAGACTAGCGGGAAAGCCAGGAGCAAGAAAGATGGAGGACAATCAGATTAGGAAACATTTAAACAAACTGCACAGAAGTCCCTGGGGCCTGATATCATTCACCCACAAGTTCTGAGGAAGCTGCTGATTGCAAGACCACTTTCAATTGTCTTCAAAAGGTCACAGTGATATGGCAAAGTTCTTGAGGACAGGAAGAAAGCAATCAGGAGGAACTACAGGCCAGTCATTCTCACCTCAGTCCCTGGAAAAGTGATGGAGTAAATAATCCTGGAAATGTTTTCAAATATATGAAGGAAAAGAAGATAACTGGAATCAGTCAGCATAGATTTATGAAGGAGAAAACATGTCTGACCAACCTAACAGTCTTGTATGAGGAGATGATTAGCTCAGCAGATGAGGTGAGAACAAGGGTTGTTATATGTCTTAATTTTAGGATAGCTTTTGATACTGTCATCGTAACGTTCCCACTGACCAAGTTATGAAATACAGACTAGATATACAGACAATGAGAAGGACTGAAATTGTCTAGATTGCAGGGCTCAAAAGTCTGTGATCAGCAGCACAAATTCCATCTAAAACCCAGACAATAGTGGTACCCTCGGTTTTGGTACATGTTGATACTGATAGTGTTCAACATCTTCATTAATGACCTGGACAATAAGACATAGTATACACCATGGGTAAGCTTGCAGAATACACGAAACTGGGAGAAGTGGCTGATACACCAGAGGGTCATGCTGCCATTCAGAGGGATCTTGAAAGGTTGGAGAAGAGGTCCAGCAGGAACCTCATGAAGTTCAACAAGGGAAGTGCAAAATCCTGCACCTGGAGAGGAACAACCTCTTACAGCAGTATATACTGGGGCCTACTGGCTGGAAAGCATATTGGCTGAAAAGGATCTGGAAGTCTTGGTGAACAATACGTTGACCATAAGTAAGCAAAGTCCATTAGCAACAAAGAAAGTCTAGAGAATCCTGGGCTACATCACCAGCACGGCAAGGGAGGTGGTCCCACCCCTCTACTCAGAACTGGCAAGACATCCATAGTGCTGGGTCCAGTTCAGGTATCTCAAGTACAAAAGAAACATGGACATACTAGAATAAGTCCATCAAAGACCATGAGGATAATTAAGGTACAGTACCCTCAGACATAAGAGGAGAGGTTGAAATAGCTGGCATTGTTTTGCCTGGAGAAGAGAAGTCTCAGGAGGGTCTTATCTGTGCACATAAATAAAAAAGCCCTTGAATTACTGGAATGAGTCGGAGCATAAGCACAGATGTAATATCACCATAAAGGGACACTTAGTGAGATGCATCTTCATTTCTGTGGTTTCTGAAATTCTGTCATTATGAAATGTCCTTGGATTATTGATGACTTTAAGAGATGAGACAATTTGTTACCATGTTAATTGTGGCAAAAAAAAAAAAAAAAAGGTCCCTCAATTTACCAACCTCTGTTCCTTATCCTCTTTCTTTGTAAGCCTATTTATTCAAAACATAATAACATAATATGCTTATATAAACATAGATGGGTATCTCACACCCATTAATTCAATGGAGAAGATGTTAGACAAGTTAACTCAGTCTTCATCTCTCCCTTTTGCTCATCTCAAATTCATTCAAACTCCTGGAAAGGATGTCGTCTTGTAGTTCTATTCATTATCTCCCTTCTGATCCAAGGAGACCTAAAATTATTATACAAATTCAAAGCATATGGGAAAAATTTCCATTTAGTGTAAATTCTGGCTGCTACTCTGTCTGATCACTATCACTGTTTCCTAGAACTTTTTTTTTTTTTTTTAATAAGATGAGATATGGATGTTTGTAGCAGTAGTAAGGTTCACAATAGTTATGGAATGATCAGCAAAAAAAGTGCCTAGACTTGTTATCATTTTTTCCCTGTTTGGACAACAGATCAGCAATCAGTTAATGACTCTGATCTGTTGCAACAAATGTGAAGAACCAGAGTGTTGACAGGGCAAGGAAAGAAGCTTAAAGATGTGAAGATGTGCTATTGAAAAACTCTGGGTGAGATTCAATTTGAAATTAGGAGTCTGAAATTAGTTTTCTATATGTGCACTAGCTGTAAAAGTACCTGTTACGCTGAATGGAAGGCTACTTGGTGCAGTCAAGGGAGCCTGGAAAGTGCTCAGAACACACTAAAGTAGATGTTTGTTGAGTAGTCATTTGAATTTCACCCTCTTGAAAATGAGGACAGACTAAGATCAAATGATAAACTAGTGTGGATGTACACTGAGCACAAAGAACTTCAGAGTGTGAAAGACGCCAACTCCCAACTCAGGTACAAGCAGCTGAAGATATGACTTTGTGTAAAAGATTAACTGTTTTTCCATGGTTTTCTACAGTCCTACAGAGTGTAGAAAGGCTGTAACCCACAAAGGCTGTAAGTTCTTGTTAGGCAGCGGATGCAACCAAGCACAGACAAGGTAAAAGTGTAGCCCTGTAATGAAAGGGGCAATGACCTGGGCCACTTCTAGCCCTTTTAGAGCACAACTGATCACCACAGCAAAGAACAGCAAGGGAAGTTAGACGCTTCCTGGCAACGAAAAAGGCCGCATCTAGGTGTTTTTTTTGTTTGTTTCTTTGTTTGTTTTGGTGGTGGTGGTGGTGGCTTGGTTTGGTTTTTGTTGTTGGTGGTGGTTGGGTGGGTGGGTAGAGATTTTTTTTGTTTGTTTGTTTGGTTGGTTGGTTGGTTGGTTTGTTGGTTTTTTTTTTAGGTCCTGTGCTTCTGGGAGGTAAAAATTCCCAGAAGACATGAAAACATGCATGCCTGTGATATCTGTGTGGCCATTTCAAAGCCACTGCAAAAAGAAAGTGGGATCTCATTAAAAGCAACATTGGTCTGACTCTTATGCATTGTACAGTGCTAGAGATATATCAATTGGAAACCTCCTCCCCAAGACTCCATTTTATCTCTCAACCTTCCCTACTGTCTCACTACAGATGATTTAAGAGAGGCCTGGATTAGCTCTGGAAAAGGCAAAATGTAGCTGTGGCTGCACTCCCAGATCTCCCTATACAGTCCTTCTTCATTGAAACATCTTTATGATTGTGGAATTTGTCTGTATTTGTGGCTACCTGACCTCCCAATTCTGCATAGCGGGTGTTTTTACTTGGGTGGGCAGCCGAGTTCCACCACAGCTGCTATCTCACTCCCCCTCCTCAAAAGGGATGGGGGGGAAAATATGAAAAAAAGAGCTCAAGGTTTGAGATAAGGACAATTTAATTAAAGGGAAAAGGAAGAGGGAAAAGAAAAAAAAATAATAAAAAAAAAACAGCAAAGACTGCATGGAAGCACAGAGAAAGAAAAGCAGTTACTTTTTACTTGTCATCAGTGAGCGATGTTCGGATGTTTGCCCATGCCCAGGGAAGCAGGGCCTCAATACGTGTAGCGGTTGTTCAGGAGAGAGCCCCGAGTCCTGGCTGACAGCACACGCTGATGCAACTGTTCTCCTCCTGCCGACATCAACACTTTGCAGATAATCAAAGAGACAATTTGGAACAGGAGACCATGTTAAATTTGATCCCCCCCCCCCCCCCAAAAAAAAAGGGGGGGGAATTTTCTAAGTGAGCAGTCACCCAGGGCATCTCTTAGGCTGAAATTTGTCATGTCAGAACACGAACAGGTCACACTTAGCGAAGCCGTGCAGCTCAGGGAACAAAACTTGCGTTTTCCTTGATATTTTCATCTAAGTAATCACTTTTTTGATTAAGTCACCTTGATCTCCCTGATCCTTTTCCAAAGGAAGGTACCTAACTGCCAAATGTTAACTCTCTACTTTAAATCTACAGTCCTTAGCTTTCTCTGCTTCTGCCCTTGTACTTTTGTGGCATCATAAAATGGGTCGGCTTACTAGAGAGTCCTTCAAAGGTTTTGTTGGCCAAAGAGCTGTAGCCTGAGAGTCAGAAGTCTCCTCCATACTACAGGAAGAGAGAACGCCCCCAAGGGTAAATTACCCAACATTTTGATATTTCTCTTAGGTATCAAAAAAAACACACACAAAAAACACCAGCATGAGTGAATGAAAGAAAACTAAGCACGGCATGCCAGAGCTAGTCAAACAATTCTGCCAGTTAGCTCTAAGAGAGAATTTGAAGTTAGCTGAGTAACGGAGAATAAAAATGAAAAACCAATGGTCTCTCTGTTTGAGGGCATTTATTATCTACCACAACGGTCTGCCCAAGAACTTGTCCCTAAGGACACCAAGTTCTTTCTGGGAGAGGTTGTGCACCACCACCAACAGAATCTCAGCAGATTCCGAGGACTCTCTGGTGGGTCTGTTGGGGTAAGGAAAGCCAGGAGGCCGGCTTGGTTGCCTTGGTTTCCGTATGCCCACACATGGAGACGGTAACCTGGACACTGTGGACTGACTGTGTGCTCACAATGCAGACAGGCAGGTTAAAAGGCGGCGCCTCTTCCTGCGGCCATCACTTCTTGGAAGTGAGATTGTGACGGACGAGGTAGGATGAGGCTTTTCTCCAATGCATACTGTGAACTGTCGATCTAGCTTCACATTCGTTAGTCAAATGAGACCAGTGAATAAGAGAATGTTTAAATTTGCCTTCCTTTCAACAGGCACGCAATGTGTGCAGCAGAGTCACAAAAGGAAAATTCAACTGAGAAGAGCCAAGCGGTAAGATTAGCTCCTTACGAATACACAAGTTTGTGCATTTTTTTGGACGTAGGTGGTCTAGCGCAAAGCCTGATACTCTTCATGTGATAAATGGGTGAGAGGGAGCAAAAGAAAAAAAAAATGAAATGCTTCAGATACTTGTGGCTCTGCTTACCTGCAGAAGAAAAACTGCACGCTCTTCCAGTGACAGTGTCAGAAGCGTGCAGCTAGCTCTCACGTGCACTTTCAGGGAGTCTTTAGTGGAGAAGAGATCCTCTAGTACCGTGGCCAGTGAATATTAGTCACCAGACAGAGGGAAGAACTGAAGCAGCTTCTGGTTCTCTCTCTCGCATCCCTCTGCCTTCCTGCCCTGCATGGCCATCGAACAAAAAGCAGCCAAGCCCTTAGTTTGTGCCTTCCTCTGGCACGTTTTAAGCATGATAACTTTAGAAGTGGCCAGCAAAAGTTAGGAAGTACAGTCGGCAAAGGCGGCATGAAATGCTAAAGGCCATTGAAGCCCAGCTCCATACCTCTTTGGGTTTTCGTATTCCCCCAATTTTCTTCCTGCATTTTCATAAGGGCTAAGAAGGTTCTACGAAGCCTGGGAAACGATTCAAGGCCCTGACAGTGTCAGACGTGCAGTCTTCACCAAGTATTTGACTTAAGAATGAATTGCCCTCAGCATTCTGTAGTGATTTAAGCGGCCATGAGCAGGCGGCAAAAGTGGCTTAAAGTCAGGATGAGGCCTAAAGTCAAATTCTTTGCTGACAAGTGCACATGTCCCAGGGGAATTTCCTTCATGAGTACCCTTGGGTTGCAGAAACCTAGCGCTTCTCCTGTGCTTCTTCCTCCCCCATGAAATACTGCAAACCACTCAAACCCTGGTCTGAAATACAAGCTATGTCATGAGGTACCCGTTGCATTGGCAGGGCGCGATGGAGCTGCCCGACTTGACCGTGCAGAAGAGCTCTGTGAAGCTCCTCATGAAGAGATGGGAGTCCGCCAGTGCTCTGACACCTAGCCTGGCCTTCCAACGCCTGCCAGCCCCACGGTCCCTGGCACCAGAGAAAGCCAGCCCAGGCAGCACCGTGGAGGAAGCCGCGGCAGACAGCGGGAGGGCGGACGTCACCCTGGGTGGCCCTCGCCGGACTGAGACCTTCCCCATCTCTGTCAAGGAGCTGCAGAGCCACTTTGAGACCCTGCGTGGCAGGAAGGTGAGTGCACGCAGGTTCCGCAGCTGAAAAGGATTCCCGCGCTCTCACTGAGGACTTGGAGAACACTACTGCCAGAACAGCACCCCCTTCCAATCTGCTGCCTCTTCATATCCTTTCTGCCCCCTGAAAGCCCTACCTGGCTCCTCCCAGTAGCTTCTAGCTCACATCCCCTCCGTGTTTTCCAACAGGAAGCGGAAAGTGGCAGAAGCTCACTGCCACCAGCACTGGCCACTCAGCCTGGGAGCCAGACGGACATTTCTCTGATGGAAGTGTCCAGCGTGAAACGGCGGAGGGCAATCTTTGAGAAGATGTCCTCAGGCAATGGACAGACCACCAACACTGAAGGTTAGCCTTACCACTTGGATCGGATTTCTCCCTTTAGTTCAATGCGCTCCATCTCTGAGGTGACAAGGGGCAAGCACACTCACCTCATCAGGGCAGCCCCCAGGCCGCCCAGGGAGAGAACGTGGTGTTCTTCTCAATGCAAAACAAGCTTTCCAGCCTTCTCCATTTTGTCTTTTGCATTACGGAGGAGTGCCTGATGCCCATTAAATACTTTTTGAACAAAACACAACAGAATGGTGTCTTATGTTTTGAGAAGATAACTTTTGATGAAGACAGCCCAGATTACAAATATGATATCAAAACTATGGGCAGCATTCATCAATTACGAAAAAGTGGTATCTTCATTTTCTTCTTTGGTGAAGATAGGTTGGATTTAGCAACTTGTTGCTTTGGTAACAATGCGTTAACTTTTATTAGTTAAAGGCATTCTGGTTTCCACAAATTAAATGCTCCGTACTTTATGTGTTCTAAAGTAAAAGTACGACACAGTTGGCAAAATGTTGGCAATACTGTTTGTTTTGCTTACTGCTTTTCTTTCAAGCTTTGAAACACATGCACCCATCTCCCTCTCCCCAACTATGACGTCTCTTTGTGGTTGCAGTGGGTGGCTGCAAAGCTGTAGGAGGACTTCCAGAAGACAGCCCTCCCAACACCGGCAATACACTGACGGAATTCCAGGAGAATGTCTCCTTGAAAGACAAAATGGCTCTGTATCAGGCTGCGGTGTCAAAGGCAGAGAACAGCAACCGCTTTGCCAATGTAAGATACCAATGTCTCAATATCTTCTTAATTCTACGTTTGCTTTGCCCAGGGACAGATCGTAACCATCTTTATTTCTACAAGCAAGCTATCAGGTGGATCATAGGGTGGATCAAAATTTAAATCCCAAATTAGGAAACCTACAGAGCAAACATAGTCATCCATCAGTCTCTCTCTCTACCAAATGAGGTTTTTCACGCTAGATGCCTTTGGGCTTTTGGACAATCCCCATTACTTCATGGAAGTGCTCTTCCTTTCAGTCCACCTTTGCCTGAACTTCATGTATGAGGATCATGGGTGAGAGAGAGATCAGCAACACGGTTATCCTATGATGACAAAACAAGGCAGTTTCCTTACCACAACAACTATTCTCTATCGCCAAATAATAAAATCCTATTCAGGAGCACAGTGACTTTAGAGCTCTTGCTGCTCGAACTGAAGACTTTGAAAGTACCGCATGATACAACAGCTCAGCTATGGGTGCTCAGGTAGCCCAGAAGCCACCTGAGGGAAGCAGCCAACAGCCACGCTCGCCTTCAGAGTCCAGGTGTTTTCAAACCACCGCAATTCCTGCCCACTGGCTTCTTGATTTCCTAATTGCCCTTGTGTATTTGGAACAGATTCCTGCGGTTCTTTGGGCCAAGAAGGTTCCAATTCCCTCCTCCCAACACTGCCAGCAATGGTGCTGTTAGCTCTCTCTCCCCAAAAGGAAGAACTGGAGGAAGCCTGACCCAACCGAACTGTGCTGAGAACATATGAACTGCTTCATTTACACCCTATAACACCTTGCCCTTACTTGTTGAAATGGATGGTATGTTCTTACTGCAAATGGAAAACACCTGGCCTTATTTGATCCCTCTAGACCTCAGAGGAAATCAAGTCCTGCACTGTGCCCGGCGGCCTGGCTGCAGTGAGGAAACACTTTGAGAATGGGCAGATGACCCCTTCAATGACCACCTTCGCTCACTCCCAGCACCAGCACAAAGCTGCAGAGGTAACAATGGCATTTTGAATACTAACAAATTAGGTTTCCCCTGTTAAAGAGCTCGAGAGGAAAATAACATTATTTGCTTGATTCCAGGATTCACCATTCCTGGTGTCCCTGGAAAAATTTGCACCCCATTTTCTTTTCAACTCGCCCTCCTCGAGCCTCACCTAACTTTAACTGTTCAAACTTCTCATCACATGGGTTCCTTGTGGTGCTCGTAATCCCCTAAATCATCACGGTACACTGCCATAAAGGAACCATTTGGGCTTAACACCTCTTAAAGTAGAACTGATTTGTGACAGCCCTTCACAGGCAGAAACACAAATCCAGATTACTGTTAATTACGTGATTCTTTGTATTTGTTTTCAGGAGACCTCAAGTACCACTCAGCTCCCACTATCAAGCAGCACCAGGGAAGCTGAGTGCAGTGCGACGAGCTCCAAAGAAGCCCCACTAGAAGCCTTTCAAAGCAAAGAGGTAACTTTGTCAATTAACAATTATATCATTTGGCAGGTATGGTTTTAAAACAGTGTCCTAGACAGGGTTGTTTGGATGTGGTAATGAATGGGGCTTCCCACTCAGACTTCTCTGTGATGTTTCAAAGACAGCAGCCGAAATATGGAGTATTCTTCCATGTTGCACTAAATCCCGCAGTAACGTGAAGGTTTTGTGCACAGGTTTCTCTCGGGGAGCAAGTGACTCCAGAGACAAACGGGGCTTCTACACTCACCCAGCATACTGATGAAGCAGGTAAGAAGTGGCTTGAGAGTAATGGCTCCCAAAGGAGCACGACAAACCAAGTTCTTGGCAACCGTCTTTACTGGCACAAACGTGGGGCTGCTTTTAGGATACAGATACAGGACATTGCTCCAAGTTGTTCAGTGCCTCCTTCCTCAGCTAAGCACATTCATTGGTCTCAGTGGGACCTAAGAAACAGGTTTCCGTGCTGGTACACAGAGAGGAGTTTGGCAGAAGGAGGTAGCTTCAAATTATAGCCGAAACTGTGGATGATAAAGGCTCAATTTATAGCCAAGCGGAACAGGCCTGGAGATCTCGATCACGGTGCTGAGGTGCTGCTTCCGCAGTCTAGTCCTGGTATTAGAATTCACGCATTTGGTTAACACAAAGACCTCAGTCCTGTGCGAGCCCTGACATTCAGGCAATTCAGGTACGGCAAAACAGCAGGCCATAGATAACGTGTCCCTCAACACTTCTTCCATCCATTTCCTATGTATTTCTTCTCTTCATATTGTCCGTTGTTCATTTACTTTTTTTTTTTTTTAATAATAATAGTAATTATTATTCTTTCCATTGCAGTAAGCAATGCAGCTGTGGACGTGGAGGTCCCAACCACTTCCACAGAGGTTTGTGACCATCAGATGGAAAGGACAGCAGAGGAAAACGCTGTTCCCATAGACAGAGAGACTGCAACATCTGTACCAGATGGCAAGGTCTGTGCCTTTATAGTAAGAGTAGACATCAGTCTGTCAAATACAGTCTGAATTTCTATTTTTACAATGTAGTTGCAATTGAAAATGCAACCTGTGAAAGCAGTAGGAATATACGGAGCTTAGCAATGACGGGCACACAAGGTGGTATTTAGTACAACCTGTAATTCAGCAAGTACTTCTACTACATGACAAACACAACTGAAAGTTGAACTCACACGCTTCTGCTTTTCCTTTCCTTCTCTGATGAAGGAAGCCTCTTCTTTCCCTGCTTTCAGTCTCTAAAAGGCTATGTTTTCTGTCACCAGTTCCTCAGATGCACAGAAATTCTCAACTTGAGGAAAAACGAAGACAAGCGTCAAAATGTCGAGGGCTATCTGGACCAGGCAATTCCACTGGCACTGCCGAGCGAAGCACTGCACCAGCCCAAAAGCACCATGCCGTCTGCTCTTGCCAGAATGAGAGCCATGAATGCAATCATCAAGAGCCATGCACATTCTGTAAGATGGCCACGTCACCAAGGAGCTGCTGGGCTGCCAGTTCTAAGTGTATGTGCACAAGAAAACGCAAAGGTTCAAAGAGGCGCCACCTATTCAGACGAGATGCTCCCTAAGCCTGGGGAGCCGCAGATGAGGGAGCCACTGAGACAACCCAAAAGCAGAAGCAATTGTGCGGCTTCCAGAATTAAGGCCATCAACGACATCCACAGGAACCTACACCATTCTCAAAGGCGTCCAAACCAGGAAGGGGCTGCTTTTCTGGTGGAGGATGCGCGAGGGTTCAAAACAACAGAATCCGGCCTGAAGAACAAAGACGCAAGCGTCACAGTCTCTGTGTTGTGCAGTAATGCACAACAAGTTGACAATAAAGAGATGAAGTGACTCAAAACTAACAGACTTGTCTGAACTTTTGCTGCCTGTCTCAACAGGTTGGAGCATCAGGCGGGGAGAAACTTCATGAAATATAACGAGGGCAAGTGTAGAGCCCTGCATCGGGGCAAGAACAACCCCAGACACCAGGAGAAGTTGGGGACTGCCCTGCTGGAGAGCAGCAAAGGGGAAAGGGACGTGGGCGTCCTGGTGGAGAGCCGGCTGACCATGAGCCAGCACTGTGCCCTTGTGGCCAAGAAGGCCAATGGCATCCTGGGGTGTATTAGCAGGGCTGTGGTTAGTAGGTCGAGAGAGGTTCTCCTCCCCCTCTACTCTGCCCTAGTGAGACCACATCTGCAATATTGCGTCCAGTTCTGGGCCCCCCAGTTCAAGAAGGACAGGGAACTGCTTGAGAGAGTCCAGCACAGAGCCACGAGGATGATTAAGGGAGTGGAGCATCTCCCTTTCGAGGAAAGGCTGAGGGAGCTGGGTCTCTTTAGTTAGAGAAGAGGAGACTCAGAGGTGACCTTATTAACGTTTATAAATATGTAAAGGGAGAGTGTCAGGAGGACGGAGCTAGGCTCTTCTCGGTGACATCTAATGATAGGACAAGGGGCAATGGGTGTAAGCTGGAACATAGGAGGTTCCACTTAAATGTGAGACAAAACTTTTTTATGGTGAGGGTGACCGAGCACGAGAACAGGCTACCCAAAGGAGGGTTGTGGAGTTTCCTTCTCCAGAGACACTCAAAACCTGCCTGGACGCGATCCTGTGTGACCTGATCTAGCTGCTCCTGCTCCGGCAGGGGCATTGGACCAGACGATCTTCCAAGGTCCCTTCCAATCCCTAACATTCAGTGATTCGGTGATTCCTAGGCGTCTCAGCAGTCTTCTAGCATCTTTCTTTGGCAAAGGCATGTCTGAAAAGAAAAACTGTAAAAATCACAGTCAGGGGAAGAGCTCTGGATCTCCAAAGTACCAATCTGCAGGTCTTATATATGGGCTGCCATTATGTCAGGATAACAACAATCTGCTGCCCAGGAAGATTAATCTTACTTTGAATTCAGTACGCACTGCAATACTATGCTCCTCAGAAAATCAGGACAATTATTCCCAGGTTTTGTGATTACCACTCGTTAAAGTGAGGATTTACTGGATTAGGTTTTGGATGAACTCTAGATCTCAGAGTGTACCTTATAATTGAGGAGAACATAGAAATATCAATATAGCATTGAATTAAATATTTTCAGTGAATGTTGTAAATGTTACTCGTGCTTTTTTCCCCTGGATTGAAGGCGTAGTGTCACGAGGATGCTTAACAACTAAAGCAAAACTGCATCCTGTGACAGCATATACAGTGTATTCAATGGAAGCAAACAAACTCCAAGACAATTTATTTTATTTTATTTTATTTTATTTTATTTTATTTTATTTTATTTTATTTTATTTTATTTTATTTTATTTTATTTTATTTTATTTTATTTTATTTTAATTTAATTTAATTTTAATTTTATTTTATTTTATTTTATTTTATTTTATTTTATTTTATTTTATTTTATTTTATTTTTTTCTGAAGACATTAGAGTATTCTTAAGAAGAAGACTTTCATCCGAGGTTTGTGCATTTCCTTGACAGAAAAAAAAAAAAAAATCCATCTTGCAGTTCATTCCAGGACTGATCATTAGTTGAAAGCCTTTGCATTCAAATATCTGAGATTTGGATAGAGGATGCCTATACGCACATGGGAGTGGAGTGGTGCCATGCTATGGGTGAGAATATGGACACTTCTGGTCTAAATTCTGTCAGCAGCCGGTGGGACTCAGAGAAGACCTTCTGTACCTCTCATTCCCTCAGGGTGTTCACATGGGTGCTGTGAAGCCAACAGGATTAGAGAGCACGCTGAGGCAAAATTTTCACTAAAACCTGGACATCATTGCTGTTATTCTAGAAGATAGTTTATGAGACAAAGAAAAATGGGTACCAAGCAAACAAAGTAATGATTGCTGGCTAAATAAGAATTATTGCCAGGGCTTGGTGCTTGGTTCACACAGGCAGTTCAGGGTTTAGTTTCACGAGAATTCAAGATCCTATCAGAGCAACGTGCAGCTTTTTGTGGTTGCTTGGAATACCGGGGGCAGCCGATACCCAGGGTAAAAGAAAAATGTAAGCCACTAAGGGGTGATGGTGGGAAGATAAAGATCAGCTTGGAGCACTTGGCAGCTCAGAGGAGATGAGAATGGAGAGTGAGAAAACCCTAATGACTCTCAGAGGAGAAGCAGTAAGAGCAGGAAAGGCACTTGCAAACCCTCCCCAGCCCAAGCAGCCAACAGCAGACGCGAGGAGGACTTCAGAGCAGGCAAGCCTTGTGCTCTGGGCTGCCGCAAGGACCCCTGACCAGGCCAACCAGGTACAAGTGTCTTGGTGCCAGGCCGCTGGCCAGAGCACTTGAGTACATCCATGTTAGTGCTCATGTGTGGGTGAGGAGTGGAAGGGAAACCACTTTTGAAGTAAGACCACCTCCCTTTCATACGAGGCCTTCCTACTCTGCTGCAACATTGCTTCCATCAGGCGAGAAGAAACAGCGTGGCACTGCTGGTAGGGAGCTCCAGCATGAGGAAAGAAACAGGTGGGGAGTAGAGGAGGTGAAGGCAGTTTAGAGAGAAATGACTGCAGTTATGTTATCTGACAGCCTCATGCAAACCATGTCAGTGGTTACCCCAGTGAGCCATGCCTTGCAGAGGCAGCTGCACCGGTGATGTCCCCTCCCCGTCACTTGCCCACCCCCAGCCTGCTGGCTCTTGGGGCTTGGAGGGAGTCTTGATGCGGTGCCAGTATTGCTCACTAATAGACAAAACACTGGTGTGATACCAGTGCTCTTTGAGCTACAATTGCAGAACACAGCACTGTATGGGCTGCTCCAGGGAAAGTTAATTCCATCCCAGCCAGACCTAGCGTAAGGCAGGTTTTAATTCCTGGCTTGAGTGTAGTTCGTTGCAGACTGTGTCTGTTTAGGTTTCTTCTTTCACTGGAAAGATCATTGTCTTCTTTTACTTTGACTTTACTGTTTTTATCAACAAGAAGAGTATTACTAAACTCCCAGTCTATGTCAAAAGGTGTCACGTCTTTACTTCTAGAAAGGAGGACGGTACTGGTGCTACTTCCAAAGAGTTGTTCCATTAAATTAGACTTCTTTCCTTTCTTAGTATTGACATCTGCGTTTTCCTTGATATTTTCATCTAAGTAATCACTTTTTTGATTAAGTCACCTTGATCTCCCTGATCCTTTTCCAAAGGAAGGTACCTAACTGCCAAATGTTAACTCTCTACCTTAAATCTACAGTCCTTAGCTTTCTCTGCTTCTGCCCTTGTACTTTTGTGGCATCATAAAATGGGTCGGCTTACTAGAGAGTCCTTCAAAGGTTTTGTTGGCCAAAGAGCTGTAGCCTGAGAGTCAGAAGTCTCCTCCATACTACAGGAAGAGAGAACGCCCCCAAGGGTAAATTACCCAACATTTTGATATTTCTCTTAGGTATCAAAAAACACACACACAAAAAACACCAGCATGAGTGAATGAAAGAAAACCAAGCACGGCATGCCAGAGCTAGTCAAACAATTCTGCCAGTTAGCTCTAAGAGAGAATTTGAAGTTAGCTGAGTAACGGAGAATAAAAATGAAAAACCAATGGTCTCTCTGTTTGAGGGCATTTATTATCTACCACAACGGTCTGCCCAAGAACTTGTCCCTAAGGACACCAAGTTCTTTCTGGGAGAGGTTGTGCACCACCACCGACAGAATCTCAGCAGATTCCGAGGACTCTCTGGTGGGTCTGTTGGGGTAAGGAAAGCCAGGAGGCCGGCTTGGTTGCCTTGGTTTCCGTATGCCCACACATGGAGACGGTAACCTGGACACTGTGGACTGACTGTGTGCTCACAATGCAGACAGGCAGGTTAAAAGGCGGCGCCTCTTCCTGCGGCCATCACTTCTTGGAAGTGAGATTGTGACGGACGAGGTAGGATGAGACTTTTCTCCAATGCATACTGTGAACTGTCGATCTAGCTTCACATTCGTTAGTCAAATGAGACCAGTGAATAAGAGAATGTTTAAATTTGCCTTCCTTTCAACAGGCACGCAATGTGTGCAGCACAGTCACAAAAGGAAAATTCAGCTGAAAAGAGCCAAGCGGTAAGATTAGCTCCTTACGAATACACAAGTTCGTGCATTTTTTTGGACGTAGGTGGTCTAGCGCAAAGCCTGATACTCTTCATGTGATAAATGGGTGAGAGGGAGCAAAAGAAAAAAAAAATGAAATGCTTCAGATACTTGTGGCTCTGCTTACCTGCAGAAGAAAAACTGCACGCTCTTCCAGTGACAGTGTCAGAAGCGTGCAGCTAGCTCTCACGTGCACTTTCAGGGAGTCTTTAGTGGAGAAGAGATCCTCTAGTACCGTGGCCAGTGAATATTAGTCACCAGACAGAGGGAAGAACTGAAGCAGCTTCTGGTTCTCTCTCTCGCATCCCTCTGCCTTCCTGCCCAGCATGGCCATCGAGCAAAAAGCAGCCAAGCCCTTAGTTTGTGCCTTCCTCTGGCACGTTTTAAGCATGATAACTTTAGAAGTGGCCAGCAAAAGTTAGGAAGTACAGTCGGCAAAGGCGGCATGAAATGCTAAAGGCCATTGAAGCCCAGCTCCATACCTCTTTGGGTTTTCGTATTCCCCCAGTTTTCTTCCTGCATTTTCATAAGGGCTAAGAAGGTTCTACGAAGCCTGGGAAACGATTCAAGGCCCTGACAGTGTCAGACGTGCAGTCTTCACCAAGTATTTGGCTTAAGAATGAATTGCCCTCAGCATTCTGTAGTGATTTAAGCGGCCATGAGCAGGCGGCAAAAGTGGCTTAAAGTCAGGATGAGGCCTAAAGTCAAATTCTTTGCTGACAAGTGCACATGTCCCAGGGGAATTTCCTTCATGAGTACCCTTGGGTTGCAGAAACCTAGCGCTTCTCCTGTGCTTCTTCCTCCCCCATGAAATACTGCAAACCACTCAAACCCTGGTCTGAAATACAAGCTATGTCATGAGGTACCCATTGCATTGGCAGGGCGCGATGGAGCTGCCCGACTTGACCGTTCAGAAGAGCTCTGTGAAGCTCCTCATGAAGAGATGGGAGTCCGCCAGTGCTCTGACACCTAGCCTGGCCTTCCAACGCCTGCCAGCCCCACGGTCCCTGGCACCAGAGAAAGCCAGCCCAGGCAGCACCGTGGAGGAAGCCGCGGCAGACAGCGGGAGGGCAGACGTCACCCTGGGTGGCCCTCGCCGGACTGAGACCTTCCCCATCTCTGTCAAGGAGCTGCAGAGCCACTTTGAGACCCTGCGTGGCAGGAAGGTGAGTGCACGCAGGTTCCGCAGCTGAAAAGGATTCCCGCGCTCTCACTGAGGACTTGGAGAACACTACTGCCAGAACAGCACCCCCTTCCAATCTGCTGCCTCTTCATATCCTTTCTGCCCCCTGAAAGCCCTACCTGGCTCCTCCCAGTAGCTTCTAGCTCACATCCCCTCCATGTCTTCCAACAGGAAGCGGAAAGTGGCAGAAGCTCACTGCCACCAGCACTGGCCACTCAGCCTGGGAGCCAGACGGACATTTCTCTGATGGAAGTGTCCAGCGTGAAACGGGGGAGGGCAATCTTTGAGAAGATGTCCTCAGGCAATGGACAGACCACCAACACTGAAGGTTAGCCTTACCACTTGGATCGGATTTCTCCCTTTAGTTCAATGCGCTCCATCTCTGAGGTGACAAGGGGCAAGCACACTCACCTCATCAGGGCAGCCCCCAGGCCGCCCAGGGAGAGAACGTGGTGTTCTTCTCAATGCAAAACAAGCTTTCCAGCCTTCTCCATTTTGTCTTTTGCATTACGGAGGAGTGCCTGATGCCCATTAAATACTTTTTGAACAAAACACAACAGAATGGTGTCTTATGTTTTGAGAAGATAACTTTTGATGAAGACAGCCCAGATTACAAATATGATATCAAAACTATGGGCAGCATTCATCAATTACGAAAAAGTGGTATCTTCATTTTCTTCTTTGGTGAAGATAGTTTGGATTTAGCAACTTGTTGCTTTGGTAACAATGCGTTAACTTTTATTAGTTAAAGGCATTCTGGTTTCCACAAATTAAATGCTCCGTACTTTATGTGTTCTAAAGTAAAAGTACGACACAGTTGGCAAAATGTTGGCAATACTGTTTGTTTTGCTTACTGCTTTTCTTTCAAGCTTTGAAACACATGCACCCATCTCCCTCTCCCCAACTATGACGTCTCTTTGTGGTTGCAGTGGGTGGCTGCAAAGCTGTAGGAGGACTTCCAGAAGACAGCCCTCCCAACACCGGCAATACACTGACGGAATTCCAGGAGAATGTCTCCTTGAAAGACAAAATGGCTCTGTATCAGGCTGCGGTGTCAAAGGCAGAGAACAGCAACCGCTTTGCCAATGTAAGATACCAATGTCTCAATATCTTCTTAATTCTACGTTTGCTTTGCCCAGGGACAGATCGTAACCATCTTTATTTCTACAAGCAAGCTATCAGGTGGATCATAGGGTGGATCAAAATTTAAATCCCAAATTAGGAAACCTACAGAGCAAACATAGTCATCCATCAGTCTCTCTCTCTACCAAATGAAGTTTTTCACGCTAGATGCCTTTGGGCTTTTGGACAATCCCCATTACTTCATGGAAGTGCTCTTCCTTTCAGTCCACCTTTGCCTGAACTTCATGTATGAGGATCATGGGTGAGAGAGAGATCAGCAACACGGTTATCCTATGATGACAAAACAAGGCAGTTTCCTTACCACAACAACTATTCTCTATCGCCAAATAATAAAATCCTATTCAGGAGCACAGTGACTTTAGAGCTCTTGCTGCTCGAACTGAAGACTTTGAAAGTACCGCATGATACAACAGCTCAGCTATGGGTGCTCAGGTAGCCCAGAAGCCACCTGAGGGAAGCAGCCAACAGCCACGCTCGCCTTCAGAGTCCAGGTGTTTTCAAACCACCGCAATTCCTGCCCACTGGCTTCTTGATTTCCTAATTGCCCTTGTGTATTTGGAACAGATTCCTGCGGTTCTTTGGGCCAAGAAGGTTCCAATTCCCTCCTCCCAACACTGCCAGCAATGGTGCTGTTAGCTCTCTCTCCCCAAAAGGAAGAACTGGAGGAAGCCTGACCCAACCGAACTGTGCTGAGAACATATGAACTGCTTCATTTACACCCTATAACACCTTGCCCTTACTTGTTGAAATGGATGGTATGTTCTTACTGCAAATGGAAAACACCTGGCCTTATTTGATCCCTCTAGACCTCAGAGGAAATCAAGTCCTGCACTGTGCCCGGCGGCCTGGCTGCAGTGAGGAAACACTTTGAGAATGGGCAGATGACCCCTTCAATGACCACCTTTGCTCACTCCCAGCACCAGCACAAAGCTGCAGAGGTAACAATGGCATTTTGAATACTAACAAATTAGGTTTCCCCTGTTAAAGAGCTCGAGAGGAAAATAACATTATTTGCTTGATTCCAGGATTCACCATTCCCGGTGTCCCTGGAAAAATTTGCACCCCATTTTCTTTTCAACTCGCCCTCCTCGAGCCTCACCTAACTTTAACGGTTCAAACTTCCCATCACATGGGTTCCTTGTGGTGCTCGTAATCCCCTAAATCATCACGGTACACTGCCATAAAGGAACCATTTGGGCTTAACACCTCTTAAAGTAGAACTGATTTGTGACAGCCCTTCACAGGCAGAAACACAAATCCAGATTACTGTTAATTACGTGATTCTTTGTATTTGTTTTCAGGAGACCTCAAGTACCACTCAGCTCCCACTATCAAGCAGCACCAGGGAAGCTGAGTGCAGTGCGACGAGCTCCAAAGAAGCCCCACTAGAAGCCTTTCAAAGCAAAGAGGTAACTTTGTCAATTAACAATTATATCATTTGGCAGGTATGGTTTTAAAACAGTGTCCTAGACAGGGTTGTTTGGATGTGGTAATGAATGGGGCTTCCCACTCAGACTTCTCTGTGATGTTTCAAAGACAGCAGCCGAAATATGGAGTATTCTTCCATGTTGCACTAAATCCCGCAGTAACGTGAAGGTTTTGTGCACAGGTTTCTCTCGGGGAGCAAGTGACTCCAGAGACAAACGGGGCTTCTACACTCACCCAGCATACTGATGAAGCAGGTAAGAAGTGGCTTGAGAGTAATGGCTCCCAAAGGAGCACGACAAACCAAGTTCTTGGCAACCGTCTTTACTGGCACAAACGTGGGGCTGCTTTTAGGATACAGATACAGGACATTGCTCCAAGTTGTTCAGTGCCTCCTTCCTCAGCTAAGCACATTCATTGGTCTCAGTGGGACCTAAGAAACAGGTTTCCGTGCTGGTACACAGAGAGGAGTTTGGCAGAAGGAGGTAGCTTCAAATTATAGCCGAAACTGTGGATGATAAAGGCTCAATTTATAGCCAAGCGGAACAGGCCTGGAGACCACGATCACGGTGCTGAGGTGCTGCTTCCGCAGTCTAGTCCTCGTATTAGAATTCACGCGTTTGGTTAACACAAAGACCTCAGTCCTGTGCGAGCCCTGACATTCAGGCAATTCAGGTACGGCAAAACAGCAGGCCATAGATAACGTGTCCCTCAACACTTCTTCCATCCATTTCCTATGTATTTCTTCTCTTCATATTGTCCGTTGTTCATTTACTTTTTTTTTTTTTTAATAATAATAGTAATTATTATTCTTTCCATTGCAGTAAGCAATGCAGCTGTGGACGTGGAGGTCCCAACCACTTCCACAGATGTTTGTGACCATCAGATGGAAAGGACAGCAGAGGAAAACGCTGTTCCCATAGACAGAGAGACTGCAACACCTGTACCAGATGGCAAGGTCTGTGCCTTTATAGTAAGAGTAGACATCAGTCTGTCAAATACAGTCTGAATTTCTATTTTTACAATGTAGTTGCAATTGAAAATGCAACCTGTGAAAGCAGTAGGAATATACGGAGCTTAGCAATGACGGGCACACAAGGTGGTATTTAGTACAACCTGTAATTCAGCAAGTACTTCTACTACATGACAAACACAACTGAAAGTTGAACTCACACGCTTCTGCTTTTCCTTTCCTTCTCTGATGAAGGAAGCCTCTTCTTTCCCTGCTTTCAGTCTCTAAAAGGCTATGTTTTCTGTCACCAGTTCCTCAGATGCACAGAAATTCTCAACTTGAGGAAAAACGAAGACAGGCGTCAAAATGTCGAGGGCTATCTGGACCAGGCAATTCCACTGGCACTGCCGAGCGAAGCACTGCACCAGCCCAAAAGCACCATGCCGTCTGCTCTTGCCAGAATGAGAGCCATGAATGCAATCATCAAGAGCCATGCACATTCTGTAAGACGGCCACGTCACCAAGGAGCTGCTGGGCTGCCAGTTCTAAGTGTATGTGCACAAGAAAACGCAAAGGTTCAAAGAGGCGCCACCTATTCAGACGAGATGCTCCCTAAGCCTGGGGAGCCGCAGATGAGGGAGCCACTGAGACAACCCAAAAGCAGAAGCAATTGTGCGGCTTCCAGAATTAAGGCCATCAACGACATCCACAGGAACCTACACCATTCTCAAAGGCGTCCAAACCAGGAAGGGGCAGCTTTTCTGGTGGAGGATGCGCGAGGGTTCAAAACAACAGAATCCGGCCTGAAGAACAAAGACGCAAGCGTCACAGTCTCTGTGTTGTGCAGTAATGCACAACAAGTTGACAATAAAGAGATGAAGTGACTCAAAACTAACAGACTTGTCTGAACTTTTGCTGCCTGTCTCAACAGGTTGGAGCATCAGGCGGGGAGAAACTTCATGAAATATAACGAGGGCAAGTGTAGAGCCCTGCATCGGGGCAAGAACAACCCCAGACACCAGGAGAAGTTGGGGACTGCCCTGCTGGAGAGCAGCAAAGGGGAAAGGGACGTGGGCGTCCTGGTGGAGAGCCGGCTGACCATGAGCCAGCACTGTGCCCTTGTGGCCAAGAAGGCCAATGGCATCCTGGGGTGTATTAGCAGGGCTGTGGTTAGTAGGTCGAGAGAGGTTCTCCTCCCCCTCTACTCTGCCCTAGTGAGACCACATCTGCAATATTGCGTCCAGTTCTGGGCCCCCCAGTTCAAGAAGGACAGGGAACTGCTTGAGAGAGTCCAGCACAGAGCCACGAGGATGATTAAGGGAGTGGAGCATCTCCCTTTCGAGGAAAGGCTGAGGGAGCTGGGTCTCTTTAGTTAGAGAAGAGGAGACTCAGAGGTGACCTTATTAACGTTTATAAATATGTAAAGGGAGAGTGTCAGGAGGACGGAGCTAGGCTCTTCTCGGTGACATCTAATGATAGGACAAGGGGCAATGGGTGTAAGCTGGAACATAGGAGGTTCCACTTAAATGTGAGACAAAACTTTTTTATGGTGAGGGTGACCGAGCACGAGAACAGGCTACCCAAAGGAGGGTTGTGGAGTTTCCTTCTCCAGAGACACTCAAAACCTGCCTGGACGCGATCCTGTGTGACCTGATCTAGCTGCTCCTGCTCCGGCAGGGGCATTGGACCAGACGATCTTCCAAGGTCCCTTCCAATCCCTAACATTCAGTGATTCGGTGATTCCTAGGCGTCTCAGCAGTCTTCTAGCATCTTTCTTTGGCAAAGGCATGTCTGAAAAGAAAAACTGTAAAAATCACAGTCAGGGGAAGAGCTCTGGATCTCCAAAGTACCAATCTGCAGGTCTTATATATGGGCTGCCATTATGTCAGGATAACAACAATCTGCTGCCCAGGAAGATTAATCTTACTTTGAATTCAGTACGCACTGCAATACTATGCTCCTCAGAAAATCAGGACAATTATTCCCAGGTTTTGTGATTACCACTCGTTAAAGTGAGGATTTACTGGATTAGGTTTTGGATGAACTCTAGATCTCAGAGTGTACCTTATAATTGAGGAGAACATAGAAATATCAATATAGCATTGAATTAAATATTTTCAGTGAATGTTGTAAATGTTACTCGTGCTTTTTTCCCCTGGATTGAAGGCGTAGTGTCACGAGGATGCTTAACAACTAAAGCAAAACTGCATCCTGTGACAGCATATACAGTGTATTCAATGGAAGCAAACAAACTCCAAGACAATTTATTTTATTTTATTTTATTTTATTTTATTTTATTTTATTTTATTTTATTTTATTTTATTTTATTTTATTTTATTTTATTTTATTTTATTTATTTTATTTTATTTTATTTTATTTTATTTTATTTTATTTTATTTTATTTTATTTTATTTTATTTTATTTTAATTTAATTTTAATTTTATTTTATTTTATTTTATTTTATTTTATTTTATTTTATTTTATTTTATTTTATTTTATTTTATTTTATTTTTTTCTGAAGACATTAGAGTATTCTTAAGAAGAAGACTTTCATCCGAGGTTTGTGCATTTCCTTGACAGAAAAAAAAAAAAAAATCCATCTTGCAGTTCATTCCAGGACTGATCATTAGTTGAAAGCCTTTGCATTCAAATATCTGAGATTTGGATAGAGGATGCCTATACGCACATGGGAGTGGAGTGGTGCCATGCTATGGGTGAGAATATGGACACTTCTGGTCTAAATTCTGTCAGCAGCCGGTGGGACTCAGAGAAGACCTTCTGTACCTCTCATTCCCTCAGGGTGTTCACATGGGTGCTGTGAAGCCAACAGGATTAGAGAGCACGCTGAGGCAAAATTTTCACTAAAACCTGGACATCATTGCTGTTATTCTAGAAGATAGTTTATGAGACAAAGAAAAATGGGTACCAAGCAAACAAAGTAATGATTGCTGGCTAAATAAGAATTATTGCCAGGGCTTGGTGCTTGGTTCACACAGGCAGTTCAGGGTTTAGTTTCACGAGAATTCAAGATCCTATCAGAGCAACGTGCAGCTTTTTGTGGTTGCTTGGAATACCGGGGGCAGCCGATACCCAGGGTAAAAGAAAAATGTAAGCCACTAAGGGGTGATGGTGGGAAGATAAAGATCAGCTTGGAGCACTTGGCAGCTCAGAGGAGATGAGAATGGAGAGTGAGAAAACCCTAATGACTCTCAGAGGAGAAGCAGTAAGAGCAGGAAAGGCACTTGCAAACCCTCCCCAGCCCAAGCAGCCAACAGCAGACGCGAGGAGGACTTCAGAGCAGGCAAGCCTTGTGCTCTGGGCTGCCGCAAGGACCCCTGACCAGGCCAACCAGGTACAAGTGTCTTGGTGCCAGGCCGCTGGCCAGAGCACTTGAGTACATCCATGTTAGTGCTCATGTGTGGGTGAGGAGTGGAAGGGAAACCACTTTTGAAGTAAGACCACCTCCCTTTCATACGAGGCCTTCCTACTCTGCTGCAACATTGCTTCCATCAGGCGAGAAGAAACAGCGTGGCACTGCTGGTAGGGAGCTCCAGCATGAGGAAAGAAACAGGTGGGGAGTAGAGGAGGTGAAGGCAGTTTAGAGAGAAATGACTGCAGTTATGTTATCTGACAGCCTCATGCAAACCATGTCAGTGGTTACCCCAGTGAGCCATGCCTTGCAGAGGCAGCTGCACCGGTGATGTCCCCTCCCCGTCACTTGCCCACCCCCAGCCTGCTGGCTCTTGGGGCTTGGAGGGAGTCTTGATGCGGTGCCAGTATTGCTCACTAATAGACAAAACACTGGTGTGATACCAGTGCTCTTTGAGCTACAATTGCAGAACACAGCACTGTATGGGCTGCTCCAGGGAAAGTTAATTCCATCCCAGCCAGACCTAGCGTAAGGCAGGTTTTAATTCCTGGCTTGAGTGTAGTTCGTTGCAGACTGTGTCTGTTTAGGTTTCTTCTTTCACTGGAAAGATCATTGTCTTCTTTTACTTTGACTTTACTGTTTTTATCAACAAGAAGAGTATTACTAAACTCCCAGTCTATGTCAAAAGGTGTCACGTCTTTACTTCTAGAAAGGAGGACGGTACTGGTGCTACTTCCAAAGAGTTGTTCCATTAAATTAGACTTCTTTCCTTTCTTAGTATTGACATCTGCGTTTTCCTTGATATTTTCATCTAAGTAATCACTTTTTTGATTAAGTCACCTTGATCTCCCTGATCCTTTTCCAAAGGAAGGTACCTAACTGCCAAATGTTAACTCTCTACCTTAAATCTACAGTCCTTAGCTTTCTCTGCTTCTGCCCTTGTACTTTTGTGGCATCATAAAATGGGTCGGCTTACTAGAGAGTCCTTCAAAGGTTTTGTTGGCCAAAGAGCTGTAGCCTGAGAGTCAGAAGTCTCCTCCATACTACAGGAAGAGAGAACGCCCCCAAGGGTAAATTACCCAACATTTTGATATTTCTCTTAGGTATCAAAAAACACACACACAAAAAACACCAGCATGAGTGAATGAAAGAAAACCAAGCACGGCATGCCAGAGCTAGTCAAACAATTCTGCCAGTTAGCTCTAAGAGAGAATTTGAAGTTAGCTGAGTAACGGAGAATAAAAATGAAAAACCAATGGTCTCTCTGTTTGAGGGCATTTATTATCTACCACAACGGTCTGCCCAAGAACTTGTCCCTAAGGACACCAAGTTCTTTCTGGGAGAGGTTGTGCACCACCACCGACAGAATCTCAGCAGATTCCGAGGACTCTCTGGTGGGTCTGTTGAGGTAAGGAAAGCCAGGAGGCCGGCTTGGTTGCCTTGGTTTCCGTATGCCCACACATGGAGACGGTAACCTGGACACTGTGGACTGACTGTGTGCTCACAATGCAGACAGGCAGGTTAAAAGGCGGCGCCTCTTCCTGCGGCCATCACTTCTTGGAAGTGAGATTGTGACGGACGAGGTAGGATGAGGCTTTTCTCCAATGCATACTGTGAACTGTCGATCTAGCTTCACATTCGTTAGTCAAATGAGACCAGTGAATAAGAGAATGTTTAAATTTGCCTTCCTTTCAACAGGCACGCAATGTGTGCAGCACAGTCACAAAAGGAAAATTCAGCTGAAAAGAGCCAAGCGGTAAGATTAGCTCCTTACGAATACACAAGTTCGTGCATTTTTTTGGACGTAGGTGGTCTAGCGCAAAGCCTGATACTCTTCATGTGATAAATGGGTGAGAGGGAGCAAAAGAAAAAAAAAATGAAATGCTTCAGATACTTGTGGCTCTGCTTACCTGCAGAAGAAAAACTGCACGCTCTTCCAGTGACAGTGTCAGAAGCGTGCAGCTAGCTCTCACGTGCACTTTCAGGGAGTCTTTAGTGGAGAAGAGATCCTCTAGTACCGTGGCCAGTGAATATTAGTCACCAGACAGAGGGAAGAACTGAAGCAGCTTCTGGTTCTCTCTCTCGCATCCCTCTGCCTTCCTGCCCAGCATGGCCATCGAGCAAAAAGCAGCCAAGCCCTTAGTTTGTGCCTTCCTCTGGCACGTTTTAAGCATGATAACTTTAGAAGTGGCCAGCAAAAGTTAGGAAGTACAGTCGGCAAAGGCGGCATGAAATGCTAAAGGCCATTGAAGCCCAGCTCCATACCTCTTTGGGTTTTCGTATTCCCCCAGTTTTCTTCCTGCATTTTCATAAGGGCTAAGAAGGTTCTACGAAGCCTGGGAAACGATTCAAGGCCCTGACAGTGTCAGACGTGCAGTCTTCACCAAGTATTTGGCTTAAGAATGAATTGCCCTCAGCATTCTGTAGTGATTTAAGCGGCCATGAGCAGGCGGCAAAAGTGGCTTAAAGTCAGGATGAGGCCTAAAGTCAAATTCTTTGCTGACAAGTGCACATGTCCCAGGGGAATTTCCTTCATGAGTACCCTTGGGTTGCAGAAACCTAGCGCTTCTCCTGTGCTTCTTCCTCCCCCATGAAATACTGCAAACCACTCAAACCCTGGTCTGAAATACAAGCTATGTCATGAGGTACCCATTGCATTGGCAGGGCGCGATGGAGCTGCCCGACTTGACCGTGCAGAAGAGCTCTGTGAAGCTCCTCATGAAGAGATGGGAGTCCGCCAGTGCTCTGACACCTAGCCTGGCCTTCCAACGCCTGCCAGCCCCACGGTCCCTGGCACCACAGAAAGCCAGCCCAGGCAGCACCGTGGAGGAAGCCGCGGCAGACAGCGGGAGGGCAGACGTCACCCTGGGTGGCCCTCGCCGGACTGAGACCTTCCCCATCTCTGTCAAGGAGCTGCAGAGCCACTTTGAGACCCTGCGTGGCAGGAAGGTGAGTGCACGCAGGTTCCGCAGCTGAAAAGGATTCCCGCGCTCTCACTGAGGACTTGGAGAACACTACTGCCAGAACAGCACCCCCTTCCAATCTGCTGCCTCTTCATATCCTTTCTGCCCCCTGAAAGCCCTACCTGGCTCCTCCCAGTAGCTTCTAGCTCACATCCCCTCCATGTCTTCCAACAGGAAGCGGAAAGTGGCAGAAGCTCACTGCCACCAGCACTGGCCACTCAGCCTGGGAGCCAGACGGACATTTCTCTGATGGAAGTGTCCAGCGTGAAACGGGGGAGGGCAATCTTTGAGAAGATGTCCTCAGGCAATGGACAGACCACCAACACTGAAGGTTAGCCTTACCACTTGGATCGGATTTCTCCCTTTAGTTCAATGCGCTCCATCTCTGAGGTGACAAGGGGCAAGCACACTCACCTCATCAGGGCAGCCCCCAGGCCGCCCAGGGAGAGAACGTGGTGTTCTTCTCAATGCAAAACAAGCTTTCCAGCCTTCTCCATTTTGTCTTTTGCATTACGGAGGAGTGCCTGATGCCCATTAAATACTTTTTGAACAAAACACAACAGAATGGTGTCTTATGTTTTGAGAAGATAACTTTTGATGAAGACAGCCCAGATTACAAATATGATATCAAAACTATGGGCAGCATTCATCAATTACGAAAAAGTGGTATCTTCATTTTCTTCTTTGGTGAAGATAGGTTGGATTTAGCAACTTGTTGCTTTGGTAACAATGCGTTAACTTTTATTAGTTAAAGGCATTCTGGTTTCCACAAATTAAATGCTCCGTACTTTATGTGTTCTAAAGTAAAAGTACGACACAGTTGGCAAAATGTTGGCAATACTGTTTGTTTTGCTTACTGCTTTTCTTTCAAGCTTTGAAACACATGCACCCATCTCCCTCTCCCCAACTATGACGTCTCTTTGTGGTTGCAGTGGGTGGCTGCAAAGCTGTAGGAGGACTTCCAGAAGACAGCCCTCCCAACACCGGCAATACACTGACGGAATTCCAGGAGAATGTCTCCTTGAAAGACAAAATGGCTCTGTATCAGGCTGCGGTGTCAAAGGCAGAGAACAGCAACCGCTTTGCCAATGTAAGATACCAATGTCTCAATATCTTCTTAATTCTACGTTTGCTTTGCCCAGGGACAGATCGTAACCATCTTTATTTCTACAAGCAAGCTATCAGGTGGATCATAGGGTGGATCAAAATTTAAATCCCAAATTAGGAAACCTACAGAGCAAACATAGTCATCCATCAGTCTCTCTCTCTACCAAATGAGGTTTTTCACGCTAGATGCCTTTGGGCTTTTGGACAATCCCCATTACTTCATGGAAGTGCTCTTCCTTTCAGTCCACCTTTGCCTGAACTTCATGTATGAGGATCATGGGTGAGAGAGAGATCAGCAACACGGTTATCCTATGATGACAAAACAAGGCAGTTTCCTTACCACAACAACTATTCTCTATCGCCAAATAATAAAATCCTATTCAGGAGCACAGTGACTTTAGAGCTCTTGCTGCTCGAACTGAAGACTTTGAAAGTACCGCATGATACAACAGCTCAGCTATGGGTGCTCAGGTAGCCCAGAAGCCACCTGAGGGAAGCAGCCAACAGCCACGCTCGCCTTCAGAGTCCAGGTGTTTTCAAACCACCGCAATTCCTGCCCACTGGCTTCTTGATTTCCTAATTGCCCTTGTGTATTTGGAACAGATTCCTGCGGTTCTTTGGGCCAAGAAGGTTCCAATTCCCTCCTCCCAACACTGCCAGCAATGGTGCTGTTAGCTCTCTCTCCCCAAAAGGAAGAACTGGAGGAAGCCTGACCCAACCGAACTGTGCTGAGAACATATGAACTGCTTCATTTACACCCTATAACACCTTGCCCTTACTTGTTGAAATGGATGGTATGTTCTTACTGCAAATGGAAAACACCTGGCCTTATTTGATCCCTCTAGACCTCAGAGGAAATCAAGTCCTGCACTGTGCCCGGCGGCCTGGCTGCAGTGAGGAAACACTTTGAGAATGGGCAGATGACCCCTTCAATGACCACCTTTGCTCACTCCCAGCACCAGCACAAAGCTGCAGAGGTAACAATGGCATTTTGAATACTAACAAATTAGGTTTCCCCTGTTAAAGAGCTCGAGAGGAAAATAACATTATTTGCTTGATTCCAGGATTCACCATTCCCGGTGTCCCTGGAAAAATTTGCACCCCATTTTCTTTTCAACTCGCCCTCCTCGAGCCTCACCTAACTTTAACGGTTCAAACTTCCCATCACATGGGTTCCTTGTGGTGCTCGTAATCCCCTAAATCATCACGGTACACTGCCATAAAGGAACCATTTGGGCTTAACACCTCTTAAAGTAGAACTGATTTGTGACAGCCCTTCACAGGCAGAAACACAAATCCAGATTACTGTTAATTACGTGATTCTTTGTATTTGTTTTCAGGAGACCTCAAGTACCACTCAGCTCCCACTATCAAGCAGCACCAGGGAAGCTGAGTGCAGTGCGACGAGCTCCAAAGAAGCCCCACTAGAAGCCTTTCAAAGCAAAGAGGTAACTTTGTCAATTAACAATTATATCATTTGGCAGGTATGGTTTTAAAACAGTGTCCTAGACAGGGTTGTTTGGATGTGGTAATGAATGGGGCTTCCCACTCAGACTTCTCTGTGATGTTTCAAAGACAGCAGCCGAAATATGGAGTATTCTTCCATGTTGCACTAAATCACGCAGTAACGTGAAGGTTTTGTGCACAGGTTTCTCTCGGGGAGCAAGTGACTCCAGAGACAAACGGGGCTTCTACACTCACCCGGCATACTGATGAAGCAGGTAAGAAGTGGCTTGAGAGTAATGGCTCCCAAAGGAGCACGACAAACCAAGTTCTTGGCAACCGTCTTTACTGGCACAAACGTGGGGCTGCTTTTAGGATACAGATACAGGACATTGCTCCAAGTTGTTCAGTGCCTCCTTCCTCAGCTAAGCACATTCATTGGTCTCAGTGGGACCTAAGAAACAGGTTTCCGTGCTGGTACACAGAGAGGAGTTTGGCAGAAGGAGGTAGCTTCAAATTATAGCCGAAACTGTGGATGATAAAGGCTCAATTTATAGCCAAGCGGAACAGGCCTGGAGACCACGATCACGGTGCTGAGGTGCTGCTTCCGCAGTCTAGTCCTCGTATTAGAATTCACGCGTTTGGTTAACACAAAGACCTCAGTCCTGTGCGAGCCCTGACATTCAGGCAATTCAGGTACGGCAAAACAGCAGGCCATAGATAACGTGTCCCTCAACACTTCTTCCATCCATTTCCTATGTATTTCTTCTCTTCATATTGTCCGTTGTTCATTTACTTTTTTTTTTTTTTTAATAATAATAGTAATTATTATTCTTTCCATTGCAGTAAGCAATGCAGCTGTGGACGTGGAGGTCCCAACCACTTCCACAGAGGTTTGTGACCATCAGATGGAAAGGACAGCAGAGGAAAACGCTGTTCCCATAGACAGAGAGACTGCAACATCTGTACCAGATGGCAAGGTCTGTGCCTTTATAGTAAGAGTAGACATCAGTCTGTCAAATACAGTCTGAATTTCTATTTTTACAATGTAGTTGCAATTGAAAATGCAACCTGTGAAAGCAGTAGGAATATACGGAGCTTAGCAATGACGGGCACACAAGGTGGTATTTAGTACAACCTGTAATTCAGCAAGTACTTCTACTACATGACAAACACAACTGAAAGTTGAACTCACACGCTTCTGCTTTTCCTTTCCTTCTCTGATGAAGGAAGCCTCTTCTTTCCCTGCTTTCAGTCTCTAAAAGGCTATGTTTTCTGTCACCAGTTCCTCAGATGCACAGAAATTCTCAACTTGAGGAAAAACGAAGACAAGCGTCAAAATGTCGAGGGCTATCTGGACCAGGCAATTCCACTGGCACTGCCGAGCGAAGCACTGCACCAGCCCAAAAGCACCATGCCGTCTGCTCTTGCCAGAATGAGAGCCATGAATGCAATCATCAAGAGCCATGCACATTCTGTAAGACGGCCACGTCACCAAGGAGCTGCTGGGCTGCCAGTTCTAAGTGTATGTGCACAAGAAAACGCAAAGGTTCAAAGAGGCGCCACCTATTCAGACGAGATGCTCCCTAAGCCTGGGGAGCCGCAGATGAGGGAGCCACTGAGACAACCCAAAAGCAGAAGCAATTGTGCGGCTTCCAGAATTAAGGCCATCAACGACATCCACAGGAACCTACACCATTCTCAAAGGCGTCCAAACCAGGAAGGGGCAGCTTTTCTGGTGGAGGATGCGCGAGGGTTCAAAACAACAGAATCCGGCCTGAAGAACAAAGACGCAAGCGTCACAGTCTCTGTGTTGTGCAGTAATGCACAACAAGTTGACAATAAAGAGATGAAGTGACTCAAAACTAACAGACTTGTCTGAACTTTTGCTGCCTGTCTCAACAGGTTGGAGCATCAGGCGGGGAGAAACTTCATGAAATATAACGAGGGCAAGTGTAGAGCCCTGCATCGGGGCAAGAACAACCCCAGACACCAGGAGAAGTTGGGGACTGCCCTGCTGGAGAGCAGCAAAGGGGAAAGGGACGTGGGCGTCCTGGTGGAGAGCCGGCTGACCATGAGCCAGCACTGTGCCCTTGTGGCCAAGAAGGCCAATGGCATCCTGGGGTGTATTAGCAGGGCTGTGGTTAGTAGGTCGAGAGAGGTTCTCCTCCCCCTCTACTCTGCCCTAGTGAGACCACATCTGCAATATTGCGTCCAGTTCTGGGCCCCCCAGTTCAAGAAGGACAGGGAACTGCTTGAGAGAGTCCAGCACAGAGCCACGAGGATGATTAAGGGAGTGGAGCATCTCCCTTTCGAGGAAAGGCTGAGGGAGCTGGGTCTCTTTAGTTAGAGAAGAGGAGACTCAGAGGTGACCTTATTAACGTTTATAAATATGTAAAGGGAGAGTGTCAGGAGGACGGAGCTAGGCTCTTCTCGGTGACATCTAATGATAGGACAAGGGGCAATGGGTGTAAGCTGGAACATAGGAGGTTCCACTTAAATGTGAGACAAAACTTTTTTATGGTGAGGGTGACCGAGCACGAGAACAGGCTACCCAAAGGAGGGTTGTGGAGTTTCCTTCTCCAGAGACACTCAAAACCTGCCTGGACGCGATCCTGTGTGACCTGATCTAGCTGCTCCTGCTCCGGCAGGGGCATTGGACCAGACGATCTTCCAAGGTCCCTTCCAATCCCTAACATTCACTGATTCGGCGATTCCTAGGCGTCTCAGCAGTCTTCTAGCATCTTTCTTTGGCAAAGGCATGTCTGAAAAGAAAAACTGTAAAAATCACAGTCAGGGGAAGAGCTCTGGATCTCCAAAGTACCAATCTGCAGGTCTTATATATGGGCTGCCATTATGTCAGGATAACAACAATCTGCTGCCCAGGAAGATTAATCTTACTTTGAATTCAGTACGCACTGCAATACTATGCTCCTCAGAAAATCAGGACAATTATTCCCAGGTTTTGTGATTACCACTCGTTAAAGTGAGGATTTACTGGATTAGGTTTTGGATGAACTCTAGATCTCAGAGTGTACCTTATAATTGAGGAGAACATAGAAATATCAATATAGCATTGAATTAAATATTTTCAGTGAATGTTGTAAATGTTGCTCGTGCTTTTTTCCCCTGGATTGAAGGCATAGTGTCACGAGGATGCTTATCAATTAAAGCAAAACTGCATCCTGTGACAGCATATACAGTGTATTCATTGGAAGCAAACAAACTCCAAGTCAATTTATTTTATTTTATTTTATTTTTTTCTGAAGACATTAGAGTATTCTTAAGAAGAAGACTTTCATCCGAGGTTTGTGCATTTCCTTGACAGAAAAAAAAAAAAATCCATCTTGCAGTTCATTCCAGGACTGATCATTAGTTGGAAGCCTTTGCATTCAAATATCTGAGATTTGGATAGAGGATGCCTATACGCACATGGGAGTGGAGTGGTGCCATGCTATGAGTGAGAATATGGACACTTCTGGTCTAAATTCTGTCAGCAGCCGGTGGGACTCAGAGAAGACCTTCTGTACCTCTCGTTTTCTCAGGGTGTTCACATGGGTGCTGTGAAGCCAACAGGATTAGAGAGCACGCTGAGGCAAAATTTTCACTAAAACCTGGACATCATTGCTGTTATTCTAGAAGATAATTTATGAGACAAAGAAAAATGGGTACCAAGCAAACAAAGTAATGATTGCTGGCTAAATAAGAATTATTGCCAGGGCTTGGTGCTTGGTTCACACAGGCAGTTCAGGGTTTAGTTTCACGAGAATTCAAGATCCTATCAGAGCAACGTGCAGCTTTTTGTGGTTGCTTGGAATACCGGGGGCAGCCGATACCCAGGGTAAAAGAAAAATGTAAGCCACTAAGGGGTGATGGTGGGAAGATAAAGATCAGCTTGGAGCACTTGGCAGCTCAGAGGAGATGAGAATGGAGAGTGAGAAAACCCTAATGACTCTCAGAGGAGAAGCAGTAAGAGCAGGAAAGGCACTTGCAAACCCTCCCCAGCCCAAGCAGCCAACAGCAGACGCGAGGAGGACTTCAGAGCAGGCAAGCCTTGTGCTCTGGGCTGCCGCAAGGACCCCTGACCAGGCCAACCAGGTACAAGTGTCTTGGTGCCAGGCCGCTGGCCAGAGCACTTGAGTACATCCATGTTAGTGCTCATGTGTGGGTGAGGAGTGGAAGGGAAACCACTTTTGAAGTAAGACCACCTCCCTTTCATACGAGGCCTTCCTACTCTGCTGCAACATTGCTTCCATCAGGCGAGAAGAAACAGCGTGGCACTGCTGGTAGGGAGCTCCAGCATGAGGAAAGAAACAGGTGGGGAGTAGAGGAGGTGAAGGCAGTTTAGAGAGAAATGACTGCAGTTATGTTATCTGACAGCCTCATGCAAACCATGTCAGTGGTTACCCCAGTGAGCCATGCCTTGCAGAGGCAGCTGCACCGGTGATGTCCCCTCCCCGTCACTTGCCCACCCCCAGCCTGCTGGCTCTTGGGGCTTGGAGGGAGTCTTGATGCGGTGCCAGTATTGCTCACTAATAGACAAAACACTGGTGTGATACCAGTGCTCTTTGAGCTACAATTGCAGAACACAGCACTGTATGGGCTGCTCCAGGGAAAGTTAATTCCATCCCAGCCAGACCTAGCGTAAGGCAGGTTTTAACTCCTGGCTTGAGTGTAGTTCGTTGCAGACTGTGTCTGTTTAGGTTTCTTCTTTCACTGAAAAGATCATTGTCTTCTTTTACTTTGACTTTACTGTTTTTATCAACAAGAAGAGTATTACTAAACTCCCAGTCTATGTCAAAAGGTGTCACGTCTTTACTTCTAGAAAGGAGGACGGTACTGGTGCTACTTCCAAAGAGTTGTTCCATTAAATTAGACTTCTTTCCTTTCTTAGTATTGACATCTGCGTTTTCCTTGATATTTTCATCTAAGTAATCACTTTTTTGATTAAGTTACCTTGATCTCCCTGATCCTTTTCCAAAGGAAGGTACCTAACTGCCAAATGTTAACTCTCTACCTTAAATCTACAGTCCTTAGCTTTCTCTGCTTCTGCCCTTGTACTTTTGTGGCATCATAAAATGGGTCGGCTTACTAGAGAGTCCTTCAAAGGTTTTGTTGGCCAAAGAGCTGTAGCCTGAGAGTCAGAAGTCTCCTCCATACTACAGGAAGAGAGAACGCCCCCAAGGGTAAATTACCCAACATTTTGATATTTCTCTTAGGTATCAAAAAACACACACACAAAAAACACCAGCATGAGTGAATGAAAGAAAACCAAGCACGGCATGCCAGAGCTAGTCAAACAATTCTGCCAGTTAGCTCTAAGAGAGAATTTGAAGTTAGCTGAGTAACGGAGAATAAAAATGAAAAACCAATGGTCTCTCTGTTTGAGGGCATTTATTATCTACCACAACGGTCTGCCCAAGAACTTGTCCCTAAGGACACCAAGTTCTTTCTGGGAGAGGTTGTGCACCACCACCAACAGAATCTCAGCAGATTCCGAGGACTCTCTGGTGGGTCTGTTGGGGTAAGGAAAGCCAGGAGGCCGGCTTGGTTGCCTTGGTTTCCGTATGCCCACACATGGAGACGGTAACCTGGACACTGTGGACTGACTGTGTGCTCACAATGCAGACAGGCAGGTTAAAAGGCGGCGCCTCTTCCTGCGGCCATCACTTCTTGGAAGTGAGATTGTGACGGACGAGGTAGGATGAGGCTTTTCTCCAATGCATACTGTGAACTGTCGATCTAGCTTCACATTCGTTAGTCAAATGAGACCAGTGAATAAGAGAATGTTTAAATTTGCCTTCCTTTCAACAGGCACGCAATGTGTGCAGCAGAGTCACAAAAGGAAAATTTAGCTGAGAAGAGCCAAGCGGTAAGATTAGCTCCTTACGAATACACAAGTTTGTGCATTTTTTTGGACGTAGGTGGTCTAGCGCAAAGCCTGATACTCTTCATGTGATAAATGGGTGAGAGGGAGCAAAAGAAAAAAAAAAATGAAATGCTTCAGATACTTGTGGCTCTGCTTACCTGCAGAAGAAAAACTGCACGCTCTTCCAGTGACAGTGTCAGAAGCGTGCAGCTAGCTCTCACGTGCACTTTCAGGGAGTCTTTAGTGGAGAAGAGATCCTCTAGCACCGTGGCCAGTGAATATTAGTCACCAGACAGAGAGAAGAACTGAAGCAGCTTCTGGTTCTCTCTCTCGCATCCCTCTGCCTTCCTGCCCAGCATGGCCATCGAACAAAAAGCAGCCAAGCCCTTAGTTTGTGCCTTCCTCTGGCACGTTTTAAGCATGATAACTTTAGAAGTGGCCAGCAAAAGTTAGGAAGTACAGTCGGCAAAGGCGGCATGAAATGCTAAAGGCCATTGAAGCCCAGCTCCATACCTCTTTGGGTTTTCGTATTCCCCCAATTTTCTTCCTGTACTTTCATAAAGGCTAAGAAGGTTCTACGAAGCCTGGGAAACGTTTCAAGGCCCTGACAGTGTCAGACGTGCAGTCTTCACCAAGTATTTGACTTAAGAATGAATTGCCCTCAGCATTCTGTAGTGATTTAAGCGGCCATGAGCAGGCGGCAAAAGTGGCTTAAAGTCAGGATGAGGCCTAAAGTCAAATTCTTTGCTGACAAGTGCACATGTCCCAGGGGAATTTCCTTCATGAGTACCCTTGGGTTGCAGAAACCTAGCGCTTCTCCTGTGCTTCTTCCTCCCCCATGAAATACTGCAAACCACTCAAACCCTGGTCTGAAATACAAGCTATGTCATGAGGTACCCGTTGCATTGGCAGGGCGCGATGGAGCTGCCCGACTTGACCGTGCAGAAGAGCTCTGTGAAGCTCCTCATGAAGAGATGGGAGTCCGCCAGTGCTCTGACACCTAGCCTGGCCTTCCAACGCCTGCCAGCCCCACGGTCCCTGGCACCACAGAAAGCCAGCCCAGGCAGCACCGTGGAGGATGCCGCGGCAGACAGCTGGAGGGCGGACGTCACCCTGGGTGGCCCTCGCCGGACTGAGACCTTCCCCATCTCTGTCAAGGAGCTGCAGAGCCACTTTGAGACCCTGCGTGGCAGGAAGGTGAGTGCACGCAGGTTCCGCAGCTGAAAAGGATTCCCGCGCTCTCACTGAGGACTTGGAGAACACTACTGCCAGAACAGCACCCCCTTCCAATCTGCTGCCTCTTCATATCCTTTCTGCCCCCTGAAAGCCCTACCTGGCTCCTCCCAGTAGCTTCTAGCTCACATCCCCTCCATGTCTTCCAACAGGAAGCGGAAAGTGGCAGAAGCTCACTGCCACCAGCACTGGCCACTCAGCCTGGGAGCCAGACGGACATTTCTCTGATGGAAGTGTCCAGCGTGAAACGGCGGAGGGCAATCTTTGAGAAGATGTCCTCAGGCAATGGACAGACCACCAACACTGAAGGTTAGCCTTACCACTTGGATCGGATTTCTCCCTTTAGTTCAATGCGCTCCATCTCTGAGGTGACAAGGGGCAAGCACACTCACCTCATCAGGGCAGCCCCCAGGCCGCCCAGGGAGAGAACGTGGTGTTCTTCTCAATGCAAAACAAGCTTTCCAGCCTTCTCCATTTTGTCTTTTGCATTACGGAGGAGTGCCTGATGCCCATTAAATACTTTCTGAACAAAACACAACAGAATGGTGTCTTATGTTTTGAGAAGATAACTTTTGATGAAGACAGCCCAGATTACAAATATGATATCAAAGCTATGGGCAGCATTCATCAATTACGAAAAAGTGGTATCTTCATTTTCTTCTTTGGTGAAGATAGGTTGGATTTAGCAACTTGTTGCTTTGGTAACAATGCGTTAACTTTTATTAGTTAAAGGCATTCTGGTTTCCACAAATTAAATGCTCCGTACTTTATGTGTTCTAAAGTAAAAGTACGACACAGTTGGCAAAATGTTGGCAATACTGTTTGTTTTGCTTACTGCTTTTCTTTCAAGCTTTGAAACACATGCACCCATCTCCCTCTCCCCAACTATGACGTCCCTTTGTGGTTGCAGTGGGTGGCTGCAAAGCTGTAGGAGGACTTCCAGAAGACAGCCCTCCCAACACCGGCGACACACTGATGGAATTCCAGGAGAATGTCTCCTTGAAAGACAAAATGGCTCTGTATCAGGCTGCGGTGTCAAAGGCAGAGAACAGCAACCGCTTTGCCAATGTAAGATACCAATGTCTCAATATCTTCTTAATTCTACGTTTGCTTTGCCCAGGGACAGATCGTAACCATCTTTATTTCTACAAGCAAGCTATCAGGTGGATCATAGGGTGGATCAAAATTTAAATCCCAAATTAGGAAACCTACAGAGCAAACATAGTCATCCATCAGTCTCTCTCTCTACCAAATGAGGTTTTTCACGCTAGATGCCTTTGGGCTTTTGGACAATCCCCATTACTTCATGGAAGTGCTCTTCCTTTCAGTCCACCTTTGCCTGAACTTCATGTATGAGGATCATGGGTGAGAGAGAGATCAGCAACACGGTTATCCTATGATGACAAAACAAGGCAGTTTCCTTACCACAACAACTATTCTCTATCGCCAAATAATAAAATCCTATTCAGGAGCACAGTGACTTTAGAGCTCTTGCTGCTCGAACTGAAGACTTTGAAAGTACCGCATGATACAACAGCTCAGCTATGGGTGCTCAGGTAGCCCAGAAGCCACCTGAGGGAAGCAGCCAACAGCCACGCTCGCCTTCAGAGTCCAGGTGTTTTCAAACCACCGCAATTCCTGCCCACTGGCTTCTTGATTTCCTAATTGCCCTTGTGTATTTGGAACAGATTCCTGCGGTTCTTTGGGCCAAGAAGGTTCCAATTCCCTCCTCCCAACACTGCCAGCAATGGTGCTGTTAGCTCTCTCTCCCCAAAAGGAAGAACTGGAGGAAGCCTGACCCAACCGAACTGTGCTGAGAACATATGAACTGCTTCATTTACACCCTATAACACCTTGCCCTTACTTGTTGAAATGGATGGTATGTTCTTACTGCAAATGGAAAACACCTGGCCTTATTTGATCCCTCTAGACCTCAGAGGAAATCAAGTCCTGCACTGTGCCCGGCGGCCTGGCTGCAGTGAGGAAACACTTTGAGAATGGGCAGATGACCCCTTCAATGACCACCTTCGCTCACTCCCAGCACCAGCACAAAGCTGCAGAGGTAACAATGGCATTTTGAATACTAACAAATTAGGTTTCCCCTGTTAAAGAGCTCGAGAGGAAAATAACATTATTTGCTTGATTCCAGGATTCACCATTCCTGGTGTCCCTGGAAAAATTTGCACCCCATTTTCTTTTCAACTCGCCCTCCTCGAGCCTCACCTAACTTTAACTGTTCAAACTTCTCATCACATGGGTTCCTTGTGGTGCTCGTAATCCCCTAAATCATCACGGTACACTGCCATAAAGGAACCATTTGGGCTTAACACCTCTTAAAGTAGAACTGATTTGTGACAGCCCTTCACAGGCAGAAACACAAATCCAGATTACTGTTAATTACGTGATTCTTTGTATTTGTTTTCAGGAGACCTCAAGTACCACTCAGCTCCCACTATCAAGCAGCACCAGGGAAGCTGAGTGCAGTGCGACGAGCTCCAAAGAAGCCCCACTAGAAGCCTTTCAAAGCAAAGAGGTAACTTTGTCAATTAACAATTATATCATTTGGCAGGTATGGTTTTAAAACAGTGTCCTAGACAGGGTTGTTTGGATGTGGTAATGAATGGGGCTTCCCACTCAGACTTCTCTGTGATGTTTCAAAGACAGCAGCCGAAATATGGAGTATTCTTCCATGTTGCACTAAATCCCGCAGTAACGTGAAGGTTTTGTGCACAGGTTTCTCTCGGGGAGCAAGTGACTCCAGAGACAAACGGGGCTTCTACACTCACCCGGCATACTGATGAAGCAGGTAAGAAGTGGCTTGAGAGTAATGGCTCCCAAAGGAGCACGACAAACCAAGTTCTTGGCAACCGTCTTTACTGGCACAAACGTGGGGCTGCTTTTAGGATACAGATACAGGACATTGCTCCAAGTTGTTCAGTGCCTCCTTCCTCAGCTAAGCACATTCATTGGTCTCAGTGGGACCTAAGAAACAGGTTTCCGTGCTGGTACACAGAGAGGAGTTTGGCAGAAGGAGGTAGCTTCAAATTTGTGCTGAGCTGCTGGAAAGAGCGGGGCATTTTAAGAGATATCTGAAGACACACGCAAACCCTTGCCCCTGTATAGCCGAAACTGTGGATGATAAAGGCTCAATTTATAGCCAAGCGGAACAGGCCTGGAGACCACGATCACGGTGCTGAGGTGCTGCTTCCGCAGTCTAGTCCTGGTATTAGAATTCACGCGTTTGGTTAACACAAAGACCTCAGTCCTGTGCGAGCCCTGACATTCAGGCAATTCAGGTACGGCAAAACAGCAGGCCATAGATAACGTGTCCCTCAACACTTCTTCCATCCATTTCCTATGTATTTCTTCTCTTCATATTGTCCGTTGTTCATTTACTTTTTTTTTTTTTTTTAATAATAATAGTAATTATTATTCTTTCCATTGCAGTAAGCAATGCAGCTGTGGACGTGGAGGTCCCAAAGACTTCCACAGAGGTTTGTGACCATCAGACGGAAAGGACAGCAGAGGAAAACGCTGTTCCCATAGACAGAGAGACTGCAACATCTGTACCAGATGGCAAGGTCTGTGCCTTTATAGTAAGAGTAGACATCAGTCTGTCAAATACAGTCTGAATTTCTATTTTTACAATGTAGTTGCAATTGAAAATGCAACCTGTGAAAGCAGTAGGAATATACGGAGCTTAGCAATGACGGGCACACAAGGTGGTATTTAGTACAACCTGTAATTCAGCAAGTACTTCTACTACATGACAAACACAACTGAAAGTTGAACTCACACGCTTCTGCTTTTCCTTTCCTTCTCTGATGAAGGAAGCCTCTTCTTTCCCTGCTTTCAGTCTCTAAAAGGCTATGTTTTCTGTCACCAGTTCCTCAGATGCACAGAAATTCTCAACTTGAGGAAAAACGAAGACAAGCGTCAAAATGTCGAGGGCTATCTGGACCAGGCAATTCCACTGGCACTGCCGAGCGAAGCACTGCACCAGCCCAAAAGCACCATGCCGTCTGCTCTTGCCAGAATGAGAGCCATGAATGCAATCATCAAGAGCCATGCACATTCTGTAAGACGGCCACGTCACCAAGGAGCTGCTGGGCTGCCAGTTCTAAGTGTATGTGCACAAGAAAACGCAAAGGTTCAAAGAGGCGCCACCTATTCAGACGAGATGCTCCCTAAGCCTGGGGAGCCGCAGATGAGGGAGCCACTGAGACAACCCAAAAGCAGAAGCAATTGTGCGGCTTCCAGAATTAAGGCCATCAATGACATCCACAGGAACCTACACCATTCTCAAAGGCGTCCAAACCAGGAAGGGGCTGCTTTTCTGGTGGAGGATGCGCGAGGGTTCAAAACAACAGAATCCGGCCTGAAGAACAAAGACGCAAGCGTCACAGTCTCTGTGTTGTGCAGTAATGCACAACAAGTTGACAATAAAGAGATGAAGTGACTCAAAACTAACAGACTTGTCTGAACTTTTGCTGCCTGTCTCAACAGGTTGGAGCATCAGGCGGGGAGAAACTTCATGAAATATAACGAGGGCAAGTGTAGAGCCCTGCATCGGGGCAAGAACAACCCCAGACACCAGGAGAAGTTGGGGACTGCCCTGCTGGAGAGCAGCAAAGGGGAAAGGGACGTGGGCGTCCTGGTGGAGAGCCGGCTGACCATGAGCCAGCACTGTGCCCTTGTGGCCAAGAAGGCCAATGGCATCCTGGGGTGTATTAGCAGGGCTGTGGTTAGTAGGTCGAGAGAGGTTCTCCTCCCCCTCTACTCTGCCCTAGTGAGACCACATCTGCAATATTGCGTCCAGTTCTGGGCCCCCCAGTTCAAGAAGGACAGGGAACTGCTTGAGAGAGTCCAGCACAGAGCCACGAGGATGATTAAGGGAGTGGAGCATCTCCCTTTCGAGGAAAGGCTGAGGGAGCTGGGTCTCTTTAGTTAGAGAAGAGGAGACTCAGAGGTGACCTTATTAACGTTTATAAATATGTAAAGGGAGAGTGTCAGGAGGACGGAGCTAGGCTCTTCTCGGTGACATCTAATGATAGGACAAGGGGCAATGGGTGTAAGCTGGAACATAGGAGGTTCCACTTAAATGTGAGACAAAACTTTTTTATGGTGAGGGTGACCGAGCACGAGAACAGGCTACCCAAAGGAGGGTTGTGGAGTTTCCTTCTCCAGAGACACTCAAAACCTGCCTGGACGCGATCCTGTGTGACCTGATCTAGCTGCTCCTGCTCCGGCAGGGGCATTGGACCAGACGATCTTCCAAGGTCCCTTCCAATCCCTAACATTCACTGATTCGGTGATTCCTAGGCGTCTCAGCAGTCTTCTAGCATCTTTCTTTGGCAAAGGCATGTCTGAAAAGAAAAACTGTAAAAATCACAGTCAGGGGAAGAGCTCTGGATCTCCAAAGTACCAATCTGCAGGTCTTATATATGGGCTGCCATTATGTCAGGATAACAACAATCTGCTGCCCAGGAAGATTAATCTTACTTTGAATTCAGTACGCACTGCAATACTATGCTCCTCAGAAAATCAGGACAATTATTCCCAGGTTTTGTGATTACCACTCGTTAAAGTGAGGATTTACTGGATTAGGTTTTGGATGAACTCTAGATCTCAGAGTGTACCTTATAATTGAGGAGAACATAGAAATATCAATATAGCATTGAATTAAATATTTTCAGTGAATGTTGTAAATGTTACTCGTGCTTTTTTCCCCTGGATTGAAGGCGTAGTGTCACGAGGATGCTTAACAACTAAAGCAAAACTGCATCCTGTGACAGCATATACAGTGTATTCACTGGAAGCAAACAAACTCCAAGACAATTTATTTTATTTTATTTTATTTTATTTTATTTTATTTTATTTTATTTTATTTTATTTTATTTTATTTTATTTTATTTTATTTTATATTTTATTTTATTTTATTTTATTTTATTTTATTTTATTTTATTTTATTTTATTTTATTTTATTTTTTTCAGAAGACATTAGAGTATTCTTAAGAAGAAGACTTTCATCCGAGGTTTGTGCATTTCCTTGACAGAAAAAAAAAAAAATCCATCTTGCAGTTCATTCCAGGACTGATCATTAGTTGAAAGCCTTTGCATTCAAATATCTGAGATTTGGATAGAGGATGCCTATACGCACATGGGAGTGGAGTGGTGCCATGCTATGAGTGAGAATATGGACACTTCTGGTCTAAATTCTGTCAGCAGCCGGTGGGACTCAGAGAAGACCTTCTGTACCTCTCGTTTTCTCAGGGTGTTCACATGGGTGCTGTGAAGCCAACAGGATTAGAGAGCACGCTGAGGCAAAATTTTCACTAAAACCTGGACATCATTGCTGTTATTCTAGAAGATAGTTTATGAGACAAAGAAAAATGGGTACCAAGCAAACAAAGTAATGATTGCTGGCTAAATAAGAATTATTGCCAGGGCTTGGTGCTTGGTTCACACAGGCAGTTCAGGGTTTAGTTTCATGAGAATTCAAGATCCTATCAGAGCAACGTGCAGCTTTTTGTGGTTGCTTGGAATACCGGGGGCAGCCGATACCCAGGGTAAAAGAAAAATGTAAGCCACTAAGGGGTGATGGTGGGAAGATAAAGATCAGCTTGGAGCACTTGGCAGCTCAGAGGAGATGAGAATGGAGAGTGAGAAAACCCTAATGACTCTCAGAGGAGAAGCAGTAAGAGCAGGAAAGGCACTTGCAAACCCTCCCCAGCCCAAGCAGCCAACAGCAGACGCGAGGAGGACTTCAGAGCAGGCAAGCCTTGTGCTCTGGGCTGCCGCAAGGACCCCTGACCAGGCCAACCAGGTACAAGTGTCTTGGTGCCAGGCCGCTGGCCAGAGCACTTGAGTACATCCATGTTAGTGCTCATGTGTGGGTGAGGAGTGGAAGGGAAACCACTTTTGAAGTAAGACCACCTCCCTTTCATACGAGGCCTTCCTACTCTGCTGCAACATTGCTTCCATCAGGCGAGAAGAAACAGCGTGGCACTGCTGGTAGGGAGCTCCAGCATGAGGAAAGAAACAGGTGGGGAGTAGAGGAGGTGAAGGCAGTTTAGAGAGAAATGACTGCGGTTATGTTATCTGACAGCCTCATGCAAACCATGTCAGTGGTTACCCCAGTGAGCCATGCCTTGCAGAGGCATCCCAGCAAGTCCCTGCAGCCCCGAGTCCTGGCTGACAGCACACGCTGATGCAGCTGTTCTCCTCCTGCCGACATCAAGACTTTGCAGATAATCAAAGAGACAATTTGGAACAGGAGACCATGTTAAATTTGGTCCCACCCCCCAAAAAAAAAAGGGAGGGGGAATTTTCTAAGTGAGCAGTCACCCAGGACATCTCTCAGGCTGAAATTTGTCATGTCAGAACACGAACAGGTCACACTTAGCGAAGCCGTGCAGCTCAGGGAACAAAACCTCCCTTCCTGCAATCGGCAGCTTGATTCTTTCTAGTCTTGGCTTTAGAGCACTATGCGGAGTTTATTATAATTCTCTTGAATAGTAAAGGCTCACCCTGAGCACTCTGGTGCACAAGTATCCAGGAAAGCCCTGCTGGGGCTCTTGTAGCCACTTGCCGCAAGACACTTTCCTGATTGAATTCCTACTCCTACCATGCCAGACCAGATATTCTTTCAGATCCCCTGGCAAAGCTAATGGGCTCTGGGCTGGCTGCATTAGACCTTCTGCCTCAGCACCAGCAATGAGCCTGAGGCTACCAGGTAGCTGAAGCACATCCTCTCCAAGCAGCCCCATTCTGGAAGCATTATAGATTTGCAGTTCACCTCCTTAGATATATATGCAACAAGCAAACCATCATTAGAAGCACAGCGTTTATGAGGGTTCTGAAAAATCACTTTTTTTTACTCCTTAGCTAGTGCAAAGACACCACAGATATGAGAAAAATGGTCAATCCTTTGTAGCATTTCCCAGTTCATTGTTCTTACTACTGTAGTCTTCTTCAGGCTTCACTTCAGAGTTGTGAAGGGCATCCCAAGTTCTCCTCCTCCAACTCAAATCTCTTTTCTTGCGTTACAGATTATCTACTATGATCCCCCCCCACAAAAAACCTTTTCATCTGTACTTCCGCAAAGAGAAAAAAATCTTTTTTCTTAAAATTTCCTATTTTCTATGTCAAGTGTGTCCTGACATCTGAACATCTTTGTTGGATGATCCTCAGAGAATTTTGTTTGATGACCACTCTCCTGGGGACCAGAAGTGGAAGACCAGTTGGCCTGCAGCAGGAACCATCTCCCTGCGTATCCCATTAAAGCAATTAATCAAATTATAATAATCTTTCTATGCTAGAAGGCAGGAATTTCTCCCATCATTTTTTGTGGTTCGTCTTTTTGTGGTTCTACTTCCCATCAATGGGGGCTGTTCAGCCACGTCCTGGGAAGCAGGGCCTCAATATGCGTGGTGGTTTTTCAGGAGGGCAGACGATTCCACAACAAGAGCCCCCCCCTGCCTCCTTCCCCTTTCCCACCTTTTATTGCTGAGTGTGAAATCACATGGCATGGAATATCCCTTTGGTCAGTTTAGGTCAGCTGCACCGGTGATGTCCCCTCCCCGTCACTTGCCCACCCCCAGCCTGCTGGCTCTTGGGGCTTGGAGGGAGTCTTGATGCGGTGCCAGTATTGCTCACTAATAGACAAAACACTGGTGTGATACCAGTGCTCTTTGAGCTACAATTGCAGAACACAGCACTGTATGGGCTGCTCCAGGGAAAGTTAATTCCATCCCAGCCAGACCTAGCGTAAGGCAGGTTTTAACTCCTGGCTTGAGTGTAGTTCGTTGCAGACTGTGTCTCTTTAGGTTTCTTCTTTCACTGGAAAGATCATTGTCTTCTTTTACTTTGACTTTACTGTTTTTATCAACAAGAAGAGTATTACTAAACTCCCAGTCTATGTCAAAAGGTGTCACGTCTTTACTTCTAGAAAGGAGGACGGTACTGGTGCTACTTCCAAAGAGTTGTTCCATTAAATTAGACTTCTTTCCTTTCTTAGTATTGACATCTGCGTTTTCCTTGATATTTTCATCTAAGTAATCACTTTTTTGATTAAGTCACCTTGATCTCCCTGATCCTTTTCCAAAGGAAGGTACCTAACTGCCAAATGTTAACTCTCTACTTTAAATCTACAGTCCTTAGCTTTCTCTGCTTCTGCCCTTGTACTTTCGTGGCATCATAAAATGGGTTGGCTTACTAGAGAGTCCTTCAAAGGTTTTGTTGGCCAAAGAGCTGTAGCCTGAGAGTCAGAAGTCTCCTCCATACTACAGGAAGAGAGAACGCCCCCAAGGGTAAATTACCCAACATTTTGATATTTCTCTTAGGTATCAAAAAAAACACACACAAAAAACACCAGCATGAGTGAATGAAAGAAAACCAAGCACGGCATGCCAGAGCTAGTCAAACAATTCTGCCAGTTAGCTCTAAGAGAGAATTTGAAGTTAGCTGAGTAACGGAGAATAAAAATGAAAAGCCAATGGTCTCTCTGTTTGAGGGCATTTATTATCTACCACAACGATCTGCCCAAGAACTTGTCCCTAAGGACACCAAGTTCTTTCTGGGAGAGGTTGTGCACCACCACCAACAGAATCTCAACAGATTCCGAGGACTCTCTGGTGGGTCTGTTGGGGTAAGGAAAGCCAGGAGGCCGGCTTGGTTGCCTTGGTTTCCGTATGCCCACACATGGAGACGGTAACCTGGACACTGTGGACTGACTGTGTGCTCACAATGCAGACAGGCAGGTTAAAAGGCGGCGCCTCTTCCTGTGGCCATCACTTCTTGGAAGTGAGATTGTGACGGACGAGGTAGGATGAGGCTTTTCTCCAATGCATACTGTGAACTGTCGATCTAGCTTCACATTCGTTAGTCAAATGAGACCAGTGAATAAGAGAATGTTTAAATTTGCCTTCCTTTCAACAGGCACGCAATGTGTGCAGCAGAGTCACAAAAGGAAAATTCAACTGAGAAGAGCCAAGCGGTAAGATTAGCTCCTTACGAATACACAAGTTTGTGCATTTTTTTGGACGTAGGTGGTCTAGCGCAAAGCCTGATACTCTTCATGTGATAAATGGGTGAGAGGGAGCAAAAGAAAAAAAAAATGAAATGCTTCAGATACTTGTGGCAAAGGCGGCATGAAATGCTAAAGGCCATTGAAGCCCAGCTCCATACCTCTTTGGGTTTTCGTATTCCCCCAATTTTCTTCCTGTACTTTCATATAGGCTAAGAAGGTTCTACGAAGCCTGGGAAACGTTTCAAGGCCCTGACAGTGTCAGACGTGCAGTCTTCACCAAGTATTTGACTTAAGAATGAATTGCCCTCAGCATTCTGTAGTGATTTAAGTGGCCATGAGCAGGCGGCAAAAGTGGCTTAAAGTCAGGATGAGGCCTAAAGTCAAATTCTTTGCTGACAAGTGCACATGTCCCAGGGGAATTTCCTTCATGAGTACCCTTGGGTTGCAGAAACCTAGCGCTTCTCCTGTGCTTCTTCCTCCCCCATGAAATACTGCAAACCACTCAAACCCTGGTCTGAAATACAAGCTATGTCATGAGGTACCCGTTGCATTGGCAGGGCGCGATGGAGCTGCCCGACTTGACCGTGCAGAAGAGCTCTGTGAAGCTCCTCATGAAGAGATGGGAGTCCGCCAGTGCTCTGACACCTAGCCTGGCCTTCCAACGCCTGCCAGCCCCACGGTCCCTGGCACCAGAGAAAGCCAGCCCAGGCAGCACCGTGGAGGAAGCTGCGGCAGACAGCGGGAGGGCGGACGTCACCCTGGGTGGCCCTCGCCGGACTGAGACCTTCCCCATCTCTGTCAAGGAGCTGCAGAGCCACTTTGAGACCCTGGGTGGCAGGAAGGTGAGTGCACGCAGGTTCCGCAGCTGAAAAGGATTCCCGCGCTCTCACTGAGGACTTGGAGAACACTACTGCCAGAACAGCACCCCCTTCCAATCTGCTGCCTCTTCATATCCTTTCTGCTCCCTGAAAGCCCTACCTGGCTCCTCCCAGTAGCTTCTAGCTCACATCCCCTCCGTGTCTTCCAACAGGAAGCGGAAAGTGGCAGAAGCTCACTGCCACCAGCACTGGCCACTCAGCCTGGGAGCCAGACGGACATTTCTCTGATGGAAGTGTCCAGCGTGAAACGGGGGAGGGCAATCTTTGAGAAGATGTCCTCAGGCAATGGACAGACCACCAACACTGAAGGTTAGCCTTACCACTTGGATCGGATTTCTCCCTTTAGTTCAATGCGCTCCATCTCTGAGGTGACAAGGGGCAAGCACACTCACCTCATCAGGGCAGCCCCCAGGCCGCCCAGGGAGAGAACGTGGTGTTCTTTTCAATGCAAAACAAGCTTTCCAGCCTTCTCCATTTTGTCTTTTGCATTACGGAGGAGTGCCTGATGCCCATTAAATACTTTTTGAACAAAACACAACAGAATGGTGTCTTATGTTTTGAGAAGATAACTTTTGATGAAGACAGCCCAGATTACAAATATGATATCAAAACTATGGGCAGCATTCATCAATTACGAAAAAGTGGTATCTTCATTTTCTTCTTTGGTGAAGATAGGTTGGATTTAGCAACTTGTTGCTTTGGTAACAATGCGTTAACTTTTATTAGTTAAAGGCATTCTGGTTTCCACAAATTAAATGCTCCGTACTTTATGTGTTCTAAAGTAAAAGTACGACACAGTTGGCAAAATGTTGGCAATACTGTTTGTTTTGCTTACTGCTTTTCTTTCAAGCTTTGAAACACATGCACCCATCTCCCTCTCCCCAACTATGACGTCTCTTTGTGGTTGCAGTGGGTGGCTGCAAAGCTGTAGGAGGACTTCCAGAAGACAGCCCTCCCAACACCGGCAATACACTGACGGAATTCCAGGAGAATGTCTCCTTGAAAGACAAAATGGCTCTGTATCAGGCTGCGGTGTCAAAGGCAGAGAACAGCAACCGCTTTGCCAATGTAAGATACCAATGTCTCAATATCTTCTTAATTCTACGTTTGCTTTGCCCAGGGACAGATCGTAACCATCTTTATTTCTACAAGCAAGCTATCAGGTGGATCATAGGGTGGATCAAAATTTAAATCCCAAATTAGGAAACCTACAGAGCAAACATAGTCATCCATCAGTCTCTCTCTCTACCAAATGAGGTTTTTCACGCTAGATGCCTTTGGGCTTTTGGACAATCCCCATTACTTCATGGAAGTGCTCTTCCTTTCAGTCCACCTTTGCCTGAACTTCATGTATGAGGATCATGGGTGAGAGAGAGATCAGCAACACGGTTATCCTATGATGACAAAACAAGGCAGTTTCCTTACCACAACAACTATTCTCTATCGCCAAATAATAAAATCCTATTCAGGAGCACAGTGACTTTAGAGCTCTTGCTGCTCGAACTGAAGACTTTGAAAGTACCGCATGATACAACAGCTCAGCTATGGGTGCTCAGGTAGCCCAGAAGCCACCTGAGGGAAGCAGCCAACAGCCACGCTCGCCTTCAGAGTCCAGGTGTTTTCAAACCACCGCAATTCCTGCCCACTGGCTTCTTGATTTCCTAATTGCCCTTGTGTATTTGGAACAGATTCCTGCGGTTCTTTGGGCCAAGAAGGTTCCAATTCCCTCCTCCCAACACTGCCAGCAATGGTGCTGTTAGCTCTCTCTCCCCAAAAGGAAGAACTGGAGGAAGCCTGACCCAACCGAACTGTGCTGAGAACATATGAACTGCTTCATTTACACCCTATAACACCTTGCCCTTACTTGTTGAAATGGATGGTATGTTCTTACTGCAAATGGAAAACACCTGGCCTTATTTGATCCCTCTAGACCTCAGAGGAAATCAAGTCCTGCACTGTGCCCGGCGGCCTGGCTGCAGTGAGGAAACACTTTGAGAATGGGCAGATGACCCCTTCAATGACCACCTTCGCTCACTCCCAGCACCAGCACAAAGCTGCAGAGGTAACAATGGCATTTTGAATACTAACAAATTAGGTTTCCCCTGTTAAAGAGCTCGAGAGGAAAATAACATTATTTGCTTGATTCCAGGATTCACCATTCCCGGTGTCCCTGGAAAAATTTGCACCCCATTTTCTTTTCAACTCGCCCTCCTTGAGCCTCACCTAACTTTAACGGTTCAAACTTCTCATCACATGGGTTCCTTGTGGTGCTCGTAATCCCCTAAATCATCACGGTACACTGCCATAAAGGAACCATTTGGGCTTAACACCTCTTAAAGTAGAACTGATTTGTGACAGCCCTTCACAGGCAGAAACACAAATCCAGATTACTGTTAATTACGTGATTCTTTGTATTTGTTTTCAGGAGACCTCAAGTACCACTCAGCTCCCACTATCAAGCAGCACCAGGGAAGCTGAGTGCAGTGCGACGAGCTCCAAAGAAGCCCCACTAGAAGCCTTTCAAAGCAAAGAGGTAACTTTGTCAATTAACAATTATATCATTTGGCAGGTATGGTTTTAAAACAGTGTCCTAGACAGGGTTGTTTGGATGTGGTAATGAATGGGGCTTCCCACTCAGACTTCTCTGTGATGTTTCAAAGACAGCAGCCGAAATATGGAGTATTCTTCCATGTTGCACTAAATCCCGCAGTAACGTGAAGGTTTTGTGCACAGGTTTCTCTCGGGGAGCAAGTGACTCCAGAGACAAACGGGGCTTCTACACTCACCCGGCATACTGATGAAGCAGGTAAGAAGTGGCTTGAGAGTAATGGCTCCCAAAGGAGCACGACAAACCAAGTTCTTGGCAACCGTCTTTACTGGCACAAACGTGGGGCTGCTTTTAGGATACAGATACAGGACATTGCTCCAAGTTGTTCAGTGCCTCCTTCCTCAGCTAAGCACATTCATTGGTCTCAGTGGGACCTAAGAAACAGGTTTCCGTGCTGGTACACAGAGAGGAGTTTGGCAGAAGGAGGTAGCTTCAAATTTGTGCTGAGCTGCTGGAAAGAGCGGGGCATTTTAAGAGATGTCTGAAGACACACGCAAACCCTTGCCCCTGTATAGCCGAAACTGTGGATGATAAAGGCTCAATTTATAGCCAAGCGGAACAGGCCTGGAGACCACGATCACGGTGCTGAGGTGCTGCTTCCGCAGTCTAGTCCTGGTATTAGAATTCACGCGTTTGGTTAACACAAAGACCTCAGTCCTGTGCGAGCCCTGACATTCAGGCAATTCAGGTACGGCAAAGGAGCAGGCCATAGATAACGTGTCCCTCAACACTTCTTCCATCCATTTCCTATGTATTTCTTCTCTTCATATTGTCCGTTGTTCATTTACTTTTTTTTTTTTTTTTAATAATAATAGCAATTATTATTCTTTCCATTGCAGTAAGCAATGCAGCTGTGGACGTGGAGGTCCCAAAGACTTCCACAGAGGTGTGTGACCATCAGACGGAAAGGACAGCAGAGGAAAACGCTGTTCCCATAGACAGAGAGACTGCAACATCTGTACCAGATGGCAAGGTCTGTGCCTTTATAGTAAGAGTAGACATCAGTCTGTCAAATACAGTCTGAATTTCTATTTTTACAATGTAGTTGCAATTGAAAATGCAACCTGTGAAAGCAGTAGGAATATACGGAGCTTAGCAATGACGGGCACACAAGGTGGTATTTAGTACAACCTGTAATTCAGCAAGTACTTCTACTACATGACAAACACAACTGAAAGTTGAACTCACACGCTTCTGCTTTTCCTTTCCTTCTCTGATGAAGGAAGCCTCTTCTTTCCCTGCTTTCAGTCTCTAAAAGGCTATGTTTTCTGTCACCAGTTCCTCAGATGCACAGAAATTCTCAACTTGAGGAAAAACGAAGACAAGCGTCAAAATGTCGAGGGCTATCTGGACCAGGCAATTCCACTGGCACTGCCGAGCGAAGCACTGCACCAGCCCAAAAGCACCATGCCGTCTGCTCTTGCCAGAATGAGAGCCATGAATGCAATCATCAAGAGCCATGCACATTCTGTAAGACGGCCACGTCACCAAGGAGCTGCTGGGCTGCCAGTTCTAAGTGTATGTGCACAAGAAAACGCAAAGGTTCAAAGAGGCGCCACCTATTCAGACGAGATGCTCCCTAAGCCTGGGGAGCCGCAGATGAGGGAGCCACTGAGACAACCCAAAAGCAGAAGCAATTGTGCGGCTTCCAGAATTAAGGCCATCAACGACATCCACAGGAACCTACACCATTCTCAAAGGCGTCCAAACCAGGAAGGGGCTGCTTTTCTGGTGGAGGATGCGCGAGGGTTCAAAACAACAGAATCCGGCCTGAAGAACAAAGACGCAAGCGTCACAGTCTCTGTGTTGTGCAGTAATGCACAACAAGTTGACAATAAAGAGATGAAGTGACTCAAAACTAACAGACTTGTCTGAACTTTTGCTGCCTGTCTCAACAGGTTGGAGCATCAGGCGGGGAGAAACTTCATGAAATATAACGAGGGCAAGTGTAGAGCCCTGCATCGGGGCAAGAACAACCCCAGACACCAGGAGAAGTTGGGGACTGCCCTGCTGGAGAGCAGCAAAGGGGAAAGGGACGTGGGCGTCCTGGTGGAGAGCCGGCTGACCATGAGCCAGCACTGTGCCCTTGTGGCCAAGAAGGCCAATGGCATCCTGGGGTGTATTAGCAGGGCTGTGGTTAGTAGGTCGAGAGAGGTTCTCCTCCCCCTCTACTCTGCCCTAGTGAGACCACATCTGCAATATTGCGTCCAGTTCTGGGCCCCCCAGTTCAAGAAGGACAGGGAACTGCTTGAGAGAGTCCAGCACAGAGCCACGAGGATGATTAAGGGAGTGGAGCATCTCCCTTTCGAGGAAAGGCTGAGGGAGCTGGGTCTCTTTAGTTAGAGAAGAGGAGACTCAGAGGTGACCTTATTAACGTTTATAAATATGTAAAGGGAGAGTGTCAGGAGGACGGAGCTAGGCTCTTCTCGGTGACATCTAATGATAGGACAAGGGGCAATGGGTGTAAGCTGGAACATAGGAGGTTCCACTTAAATGTGAGACAAAACTTTTTTATGGTGAGGGTGACCGAGCACGAGAACAGGCTACCCAAAGGAGGGTTGTGGAGTTTCCTTCTCCAGAGACACTCAAAACCTGCCTGGACGCGATCCTGTGTGACCTGATCTAGCTGCTCCTGCTCCGGCAGGGGCATTGGACCAGACGATCTTCCAAGGTCCCTTCCAATCCCTAACATTCACTGATTCGGTGATTCCTAGGCGTCTCAGCAGTCTTCTAGCATCTTTCTTTGGCAAAGGCATGTCTGAAAAGAAAAACTGTAAAAATCACAGTCAGGGGAAGAGCTCTGGATCTCCAAAGTACCAATCTGCAGGTCTTATATATGGGCTGCCATTATGTCAGGATAACAACAATCTGCTGCCCAGGAAGATTAATCTTACTTTGAATTCAGTACGCACTGCAATACTATGCTCCTCAGAAAATCAGGACAATTATTCCCAGGTTTTGTGATTACCACTCGTTAAAGTGAGGATTTACTGGATTAGGTTTTGGATGAACTCTAGATCTCAGAGTGTACCTTATAATTGAGGAGAACATAGAAATATCAATATAGCATTGAATTAAATATTTTCAGTGAATGTTGTAAATGTTACTCGTGCTTTTTTCCCCTGGATTGAAGGCGTAGTGTCACGAGGATGCTTAACAACTAAAGCAAAACTGCATCCTGTGACAGCATATACAGTGTATTCACTGGAAGCAAACAAACTCCAAGACAATTTATTTTATTTTATTTTATTTTATTTTATTTTATTTTATTTTATTTTATTTTATTTTATTTTATTTTATTTTATTTTATTTTATTTTATTTTATTTTATTTTATTTTATTTTATTTTATTTTATTTTATTTTTTTCTGAAGACATTAGAGTATTCTTAAGAAGAAGACTTTCATCCTAGGTTTGTGCATTTACTTGACAGAAAAAAAAAAAAATCCATCTTGCAGTTCATTCCAGGACTGATCATTAGTTGGAAGCCTTTGCATTCAAATATCTGAGATTTGGATAGAGGATGCCTATACGCACATGGGAGTGGAGTGGTGCCATGCTATGAGTGAGAATATGGACACTTCTGGTCTAAATTCTGTCAGCAGCCGGTGGGACTCAGAGAAGACCTTCTGTACCTCTCGTTTTCTCAGGGTGTTCACATGGGTGCTGTGAAGCCAACAGGATTAGAGAGCACGCTGAGGCAAAATTTTCACTAAAACCTGGACATCATTGCTGTTATTCTAGAAGATAGTTTATGAGACAAAGAAAAATGGGTACCAAGCAAACAAAGTAATGATTGCTGGCTAAATAAGAATTATTGCCAGGGCTTGGTGCTTGGTTCACACAGGCAGTTCAGGGTTTAGTTTCACGAGAATTCAAGATCCTATCAGAGCAACGTGCAGCTTTTTGTGGTTGCTTGGAATACCGGGGGCAGCCGATACCCAGGGTAAAAGAAAAATGTAAGCCACTAAGGGGTGATGGTGGGAAGATAAAGATCAGCTTGGAGCACTTGGCAGCTCAGAGGAGATGAGAATGGAGAGTGAGAAAACCCTAATGACTCTCAGAGGAGAAGCAGTAAGAGCAGGAAAGGCACTTGCAAACCCTCCCCAGCCCAAGCAGCCAACAGCAGACGCGAGGAGGACTTCAGAGCAGGCAAGCCTTGTGCTCTGGGCTGCCGCAAGGACCCCTGACCAGGCCAACCAGGTACAAGTGTCTTGGTGCCAGGCCGCTGGCCAGAGCACTTGAGTACATCCATGTTAGTGCTCATGTGTGGGTGAGGAGTGGAAGGGAAACCACTTTTGAAGTAAGACCACCTCCCTTTCATACGAGGCCTTCCTACTCTGCTGCAACATTGCTTCCATCAGGCGAGAAGAAACAGCGTGGCACTGCTGGTAGGGAGCTCCAGCATGAGGAAAGAAACAGGTGGGGAGTAGAGGAGGTGAAGGCAGTTTAGAGAGAAATGACTGCAGTTATGTTATCTGACAGCCTCATGCAAACCATGTCAGTGGTTACCCCAGTGAGCCATGCCTTGCAGAGGCAGCTGCACAGGTGATGTCCCCTCCCCGTCACTTGCCCACCCCCAGCCTGCTGGCTCTTGGGGCTTGGAGGGAGTCTTGATGCGGTGCCAGTATTGCTCACTAATAGACAAAACACTGGTGTGATACCAGTGCTCTTTGAGCTACAATTGCAGAACACAGCACTGTATGGGCTGCTCCAGGGAAAGTTAATTCCATCCCAGCCAGACCTAGCGTAAGGCAGGTTTTAACTCCTGGCTTGAGTGTAGTTCGTTGCAGACTGTGTCTCTTTAGGTTTCTTCTTTCACTGAAAAGATCATTGTCTTCTTTTACTTTGACTTTACTGTTTTTATCAACAAGAAGAGTATTACTAAACTCCCAGTCTATGTCAAAAGGTGTCACGTCTTTACTTCTAGAAAGGAGGACGGTACTGGTGCTACTTCCAAAGAGTTGTTCCATTAAATTAGACTTCTTTCCTTTCTTAGTATTGACATCTGCGTTTTCCTTGATATTTTCATCTAAGTAATCACTTTTTTGATTAAGTCACCTTGATCTCCCTGATCCTTTTCCAAAGGAAGGTACCTAACTGCCAAATGTTAACTCTCTACCTTAAATCTACAGTCCTTAGCTTTCTCTGCTTCTGCCCTTGTACTTTTGTGGCATCATAAAATGGGTCGGCTTACTAGAGAGTCCTTCAAAGGTTTTGTTGGCCAAAGAGCTGTAGCCTGAGAGTCAGAAGTCTCCTCCATACTACAGGAAGAGAGAACGCCCCCAAGGGTAAATTACCCAACGTTTTGATATTTCTCTTAGGTATCAAAAAAAACACACACAAAAAACACCAGCATGAGTGAATGAAAGAAAACCAAGCACGGCATGCCAGAGCTAGTCAAACAATTCTGCCAGTTAGCTCTAAGAGAGAATTTGAAGTTAGCTGAGTAACGGAGAATAAAAATGAAAAACCAATGGTCTCTCTGTTTGAGGGCATTTATTATCTACCACAACGGTCTGCCCAAGAACTTGTCCCTAAGGACACCAAGTTCTTTCTGGGAGAGGTTGTGCACCACCACCAACAGAATCTCAGCAGATTCCGAGGACTCTCTGGTGGGTCTGTTGGGGTAAGGAAAGCCAGGAGGCCGGCTTGGTCGCCTTGGTTTCCGTATGCCCACACATGGAGACGGTAACCTGGACACTGTGGACTGACTGTGTGCTCACAATGCAGACAGGCAGGTTAAAAGGCGGCGCCTCTTCCTGCGGCCATCACTTCTTGGAAGTGAGATTGTGACGGACGAGGTAGGATGAGGCTTTTCTCCAATGCATACTGTGAACTGTCGATCTAGCTTCACATTCATTAGTCAAATGAGACCAGTGAATAAGAGAATGTTTAAATTTGCCTTCCTTTCAACAGGCACGCAATGTGTGCAGCAGAGTCACAAAAGGAAAATTCAACTGAGAAGAGCCAAGCGGTAAGATTAGCTCCTTACGAATACACAAGTTTGTGCATTTTTTTGGACGTAGGTGGTCTAGCGCAAAGCCTGATACTCTTCATGTGATAAATGGGTGAGAGGGAGCAAAAGAAAAAAAAAATGAAATGCTTCAGATACTTGTGGCTCTGCTTACCTGCAGAAGAAAAACTGCACGCTCTTCCAGTGACAGTGTCAGAAGCGTGCAGCTAGCTCTCACGTGCACTTTCAGGGAGTCTTTAGTGGAGAAGAGATCCTCTAGCACCGTGGCCAGTGAATATTAGTCACCAGACAGAGGGAAGAACTGAAGCAGCTTCTGGTTCTCTCTCTCGCATCCCTCTGCCTTCCTGCCCAGCATGGCCATCGAGCAAAAAGCAGCCAAGCCCTTAGTTTGTGCCTTCCTCTGGCACGTTTTAAGCATGATAACTTTAGAAGTGGCCAGCAAAAGTTAGGAAGTACAGTCGGCAAAGGCGGCATGAAATGCTAAAGGCCATTGAAGCCCAGCTCCATACCTCTTTGGGTTTTCGTATTCCCCCAATTTTCTTCCTGCATTTTCATAAGGGCTAAGAAGGTTCTACGAAGCCTGGGAAACGATTCAAGGCCCTGACAGTGTCAGACGTGCAGTCTTCACCAAGTATTTGACTTAAGAATGAATTGCCCTCAGCATTCTGTAGTGATTTAAGCGGCCATGAGCAGGCGGCAAAAGTGGCTTAAAGTCAGGATGAGGCCTAAAGTCAAATTCTTTGCTGACAAGTGCACATGTCCCAGGGGAATTTCCTTCATGAGTACCCTTGGGTTGCAGAAACCTAGCGCTTCTCCTGTGCTTCTTCCTCCCCCATGAAATACTGCAAACCACTCAAACCCTGGTCTGAAATACAAGCTATGTCATGAGGTACCCGTTGCATTGGCAGGGCGCGATGGAGCTGCCCGACTTGACCGTGCAGAAGAGCTCTGTGAAGCTCCTCATGAAGAGATGGGAGTCCGCCAGTGCTCTGACACCTAGCCTGGCCTTCCAACGCCTGCCAGCCCCACGGTCCCTGGCACCAGAGAAAGCCAGCCCAGGCAGCACCGTGGAGGAAGCCGCGGCAGACAGCGGGAGGGCGGACGTCACCCTGGGTGGCCCTCGCCGGACTGAGACCTTCCCCATCTCTGTCAAGGAGCTGCAGAGCCACTTTGAGACCCTGCGTGGCAGGAAGGTGAGTGCACGCAGGTTCCGCAGCTGAAAAGGATTCCCGCGCTCTCACTGAGGACTTGGAGAACACTACTGCCAGAACAGCACCCCCTTCCAATCTGCTGCCTCTTCATATCCTTTCTGCCCCCTGAAAGCCCTACCTGGCTCCTCCCAGTAGCTTCTAGCTCACATCCCCTCCGTGTTTTCCAACAGGAAGCGGAAAGTGGCAGAAGCTCACTGCCACCAGCACTGGCCACTCAGCCTGGGAGCCAGACGGACATTTCTCTGATGGAAGTGTCCAGCGTGAAACGGCGGAGGGCAATCTTTGAGAAGATGTCCTCAGGCAATGGACAGACCACCAACACTGAAGGTTAGCCTTACCACTTGGATCGGATTTCTCCCTTTAGTTCAATGCGCTCCATCTCTGAGGTGACAAGGGGCAAGCACACTCACCTCATCAGGGCAGCCCCCAGGCCGCCCAGGGAGAGAACGTGGTGTTCTTCTCAATGCAAAACAAGCTTTCCAGCCTTCTCCATTTTGTCTTTTGCATTACGGAGGAGTGCCTGATGCCCATTAAATACTTTTTGAACAAAACACAACAGAATGGTGTCTTATGTTTTGAGAAGATAACTTTTGATGAAGACAGCCCAGATTACAAATATGATATCAAAACTATGGGCAGCATTCATCAATTACGAAAAAGTGGTATCTTCATTTTCTTCTTTGGTGAAGATAGGTTGGATTTAGCAACTTGTTGCTTTGGTAACAATGCGTTAACTTTTATTAGTTAAAGGCATTCTGGTTTCCACAAATTAAATGCTCCGTACTTTATGTGTTCTAAAGTAAAAGTACGACACAGTTGGCAAAATGTTGGCAATACTGTTTGTTTTGCTTACTGCTTTTCTTTCAAGCTTTGAAACACATGCACCCATCTCCCTCTCCCCAACTATGACGTCTCTTTGTGGTTGCAGTGGGTGGCTGCAAAGCTGTAGGAGGACTTCCAGAAGACAGCCCTCCCAACACCGGCAATACACTGACGGAATTCCAGGAGAATGTCTCCTTGAAAGACAAAATGGCTCTGTATCAGGCTGCGGTGTCAAAGGCAGAGAACAGCAACCGCTTTGCCAATGTAAGATACCAATGTCTCAATATCTTCTTAATTCTACGTTTGCTTTGCCCAGGGACAGATCGTAACCATCTTTATTTCTACAAGCAAGCTATCAGGTGGATCATAGGGTGGATCAAAATTTAAATCCCAAATTAGGAAACCTACAGAGCAAACATAGTCATCCATCAGTCTCTCTCTCTACCAAATGAGGTTTTTCACGCTAGATGCCTTTGGGCTTTTGGACAATCCCCATTACTTCATGGAAGTGCTCTTCCTTTCAGTCCACCTTTGCCTGAACTTCATGTATGAGGATCATGGGTGAGAGAGAGATCAGCAACACGGTTATCCTATGATGACAAAACAAGGCAGTTTCCTTACCACAACAACTATTCTCTATCGCCAAATAATAAAATCCTATTCAGGAGCACAGTGACTTTAGAGCTCTTGCTGCTCGAACTGAAGACTTTGAAAGTACCGCATGATACAACAGCTCAGCTATGGGTGCTCAGGTAGCCCAGAAGCCACCTGAGGGAAGCAGCCAACAGCCACGCTCGCCTTCAGAGTCCAGGTGTTTTCAAACCACCGCAATTCCTGCCCACTGGCTTCTTGATTTCCTAATTGCCCTTGTGTATTTGGAACAGATTCCTGCGGTTCTTTGGGCCAAGAAGGTTCCAATTCCCTCCTCCCAACACTGCCAGCAATGGTGCTGTTAGCTCTCTCTCCCCAAAAGGAAGAACTGGAGGAAGCCTGACCCAACCGAACTGTGCTGAGAACATATGAACTGCTTCATTTACACCCTATAACACCTTGCCCTTACTTGTTGAAATGGATGGTATGTTCTTACTGCAAATGGAAAACACCTGGCCTTATTTGATCCCTCTAGACCTCAGAGGAAATCAAGTCCTGCACTGTGCCCGGCGGCCTGGCTGCAGTGAGGAAACACTTTGAGAATGGGCAGATGACCCCTTCAATGACCACCTTCGCTCACTCCCAGCACCAGCACAAAGCTGCAGAGGTAACAATGGCATTTTGAATACTAACAAATTAGGTTTCCCCTGTTAAAGAGCTCGAGAGGAAAATAACATTATTTGCTTGATTCCAGGATTCACCATTCCTGGTGTCCCTGGAAAAATTTGCACCCCATTTTCTTTTCAACTCGCCCTCCTCGAGCCTCACCTAACTTTAACTGTTCAAACTTCTCATCACATGGGTTCCTTGTGGTGCTCGTAATCCCCTAAATCATCACGGTACACTGCCATAAAGGAACCATTTGGGCTTAACACCTCTTAAAGTAGAACTGATTTGTGACAGCCCTTCACAGGCAGAAACACAAATCCAGATTACTGTTAATTACGTGATTCTTTGTATTTGTTTTCAGGAGACCTCAAGTACCACTCAGCTCCCACTATCAAGCAGCACCAGGGAAGCTGAGTGCAGTGCGACGAGCTCCAAAGAAGCCCCACTAGAAGCCTTTCAAAGCAAAGAGGTAACTTTGTCAATTAACAATTATATCATTTGGCAGGTATGGTTTTAAAACAGTGTCCTAGACAGGGTTGTTTGGATGTGGTAATGAATGGGGCTTCCCACTCAGACTTCTCTGTGATGTTTCAAAGACAGCAGCCGAAATATGGAGTATTCTTCCATGTTGCACTAAATCCCGCAGTAACGTGAAGGTTTTGTGCACAGGTTTCTCTCGGGGAGCAAGTGACTCCAGAGACAAACGGGGCTTCTACACTCACCCGGCATACTGATGAAGCAGGTAAGAAGTGGCTTGAGAGTAATGGCTCCCAAAGGAGCACGACAAACCAAGTTCTTGGCAACCGTCTTTACTGGCACAAACGTGGGGCTGCTTTTAGGATACAGATACAGGACATTGCTCCAAGTTGTTCAGTGCCTCCTTCCTCAGCTAAGCACATTCATTGGTCTCAGTGGGACCTAAGAAACAGGTTTCCGTGCTGGTACACAGAGAGGAGTTTGGCAGAAGGAGGTAGCTTCAAATTATAGCCGAAACTGTGGATGATAAAGGCTCAATTTATAGCCAAGCGGAACAGGCCTGGAGACCACGATCACGGTGCTGAGGTGCTGCTTCCGCAGTCTAGTCCTGGTATTAGAATTCACGCGTTTGGTTAACACAAAGACCTCAGTCCTGTGCGAGCCCTGACATTCAGGCAATTCAGGTACGGCAAAGGAGCAGGCCATAGATAATGTGTCCCTCAACACTTCTTCCATCCATTTCCTATGTATTTCTTCTCTTCATATTGTCCGTTGTTCATTTACTTTTTTTTTTTTTTAATAATAATAGTAATTATTATTCTTTCCATTGCAGTAAGCAATGCAGCTGTGGACGTGGAGGTCCCAAAGACTTCCACAGAGGTTTGTGACCATCAGACAGAAAGGACAGCAGAGGAAAACGCTGTTCCCATAGACAGAGAGACTGCAACATCTGTACCAGATGGCAAGGTCTGTGCCTTTATAGTAAGAGTAGACATCAGTCTGTCAAATACAGTCTGAATTTCTATTTTTACAATGTAGTTGCAATTGAAAATGCAACCTGTGAAAGCAGTAGGAATATACGGAGCTTAGCAATGACGGGCACACAAGGTGGTATTTAGTACAACCTGTAATTCAGCAAGTACTTCTACTACATGACAAACACAACTGAAAGTTGAACTCAAACGCTTCTGCTTTTCCTTTCCTTCTCTGATGAAGGAAGCCTCTTCTTTCCCTGCTTTCAGTCTCTAAAAGGCTATGTTTTCTGTCACCAGTTCCTCAGATGCACAGAAATTCTCAACTTGAGGAAAAACGAAGACAAGCGTCAAAATGTCGAGGGCTATCTGGACCAGGCAATTCCACTGGCACTGCCGAGCGAAGCACTGCACCAGCCCAAAAGCACCATGCCGTCTGCTCTTGCCAGAATGAGAGCCATGAATGCAATCATCAAGAGCCATGCACATTCTGTAAGATGGCCACGTCACCAAGGAGCTGCTGGGCTGCCAGTTCTAAGTGTATGTGCACAAGAAAACGCAAAGGTTCAAAGAGGCGCCACCTATTCAGACGAGATGCTCCCTAAGCCTGGGGAGCCGCAGATGAGGGAGCCACTGAGACAACCCAAAAGCAGAAGCACTCGTGCGGCTTCCAGAATTAAGGCCATCAACGACATCCACAGGAACCTACACCATTCTCAAAGGCGTCCAAACCAGGAAGGGGCTGCTTTTCTGGTGGAGGATGCGCGAGGGTTCAAAACAACAGAATCCGGCCTGAAGAACAAAGACGCAAGCGTCACAGTCTCTGTGTTGTGCAGTAATGCACAACAAGTTGACAATAAAGAGATGAAGTGACTCAAAACTAACAGACTTGTCTGAACTTTTGCTGCCTGTCTCAACAGGTTGGAGCATCAGGCGGGGAGAAACTTCATGAAATATAACGAGGGCAAGTGTAGAGCCCTGCATCGGGGCAAGAACAACCCCAGACACCAGGAGAAGTTGGGGACTGCCCTGCTGGAGAGCAGCAAAGGGGAAAGGGACGTGGGCGTCCTGGTGGAGAGCCGGCTGACCATGAGCCAGCACTGTGCCCTTGTGGCCAAGAAGGCCAATGGCATCCTGGGGTGTATTAGCAGGGCTGTGGTTAGTAGGTCGAGAGAGGTTCTCCTCCCCCTCTACTCTGCCCTAGTGAGACCACATCTGCAATATTGCGTCCAGTTCTGGGCCCCCCAGTTCAAGAAGGACAGGGAACTGCTTGAGAGAGTCCAGCACAGAGCCACGAGGATGATTAAGGGAGTGGAGCATCTCCCTTTCGAGGAAAGGCTGAGGGAGCTGGGTCTCTTTAGTTAGAGAAGAGGAGACTCAGAGGTGACCTTATTAACGTTTATAAATATGTAAAGGGAGAGTGTCAGGAGGACGGAGCTAGGCTCTTCTCGGTGACATCTAATGATAGGACAAGGGGCAATGGGTGTAAGCTGGAACATAGGAGGTTCCACTTAAATGTGAGACAAAACTTTTTTATGGTGAGGGTGACCGAGCACGAGAACAGGCTACCCAAAGGAGGGTTGTGGAGTTTCCTTCTCCAGAGACACTCAAAACCTGCCTGGACGCGATCCTGTGTGACCTGATCTAGCTGCTCCTGCTCCGGCAGGGGCATTGGACCAGACGATCTTCCAAGGTCCCTTCCAATCCCTAACATTCACTGATTCGGTGATTCCTAGGCGTCTCAGCAGTCTTCTAGCATCTTTCTTTGGCAAAGGCATGTCTAAAAAGAAAAACTGTAAAAATCACAGTCAGGGGAAGAGCTCTGGATCTCCAAAGTACCAATCTGCAGGTCTTATATATGGGCTGCCATTATGTCAGGATAACAACAATCTGCTGCCCAGGAAGATTAATCTTACTTTGAATTCAGTACGCACTGCAATACTATGCTCCTCAGAAAATCAGGACAATTATTCCCAGGTTTTGTGATTACCACTCGTTAAAGTGAGGATTTACTGGATTAGGTTTTGGATGAACTCTAGATCTCAGAGTGTACCTTATAATTGAGGAGAACATAGAAATATCAATATAGCATTGAATTAAATATTTTCAGTGAATGTTGTAAATGTTACTCGTGCTTTTTTCCCCTGGATTGAAGGCGTAGTGTCACGAGGATGCTTAACAACTAAAGCAAAACTGCATCCTGTGACAGCATATACAGTGTATTCAATGGAAGCAAACAAACTCCAAGACAATTTATTTTATTTTATTTTATTTTATTTTATTTTATTTTATTTTATTTTATTTTATTTTATTTTATTTTATTTTATTTTATTTTATTTTATTTTATTTTATTTTATTTTATTTTATTTTATTTTATTTTATTTTATTTTTTTCTGAAGACATTAGAGTATTCTTAAGAAGAAGACTTTCATCCGAGGTTTGTGCATTTCCTTGACAGAAAAAAAAAAAAAAATCCATCTTGCAGTTCATTCCAGGACTGATCATTAGTTGAAAGCCTTTGCATTCAAATATCTGAGATTTGGATAGAGGATGCCTATACGCACATGGGAGTGGAGTGGTGCCATGCTATGGGTGAGAATATGGACACTTCTGGTCTAAATTCTGTCAGCAGCCGGTGGGACTCAGAGAAGACCTTCTGTACCTCTCATTCCCTCAGGGTGTTCACATGGGTGCTGTGAAGCCAACAGGATTAGAGAGCACGCTGAGGCAAAATTTTCACTAAAACCTGGACATCATTGCTGTTATTCTAGAAGATAGTTTATGAGACAAAGAAAAATGGGTACCAAGCAAACAAAGTAATGATTGCTGGCTAAATAAGAATTATTGCCAGGGCTTGGTGCTTGGTTCACACAGGCAGTTCAGGGTTTAGTTTCACGAGAATTCAAGATCCTATCAGAGCAACGTGCAGCTTTTTGTGGTTGCTTGGAATACCGGGGGCAGCCGATACCCAGGGTAAAAGAAAAATGTAAGCCACTAAGGGGTGATGGTGGGAAGATAAAGATCAGCTTGGAGCACTTGGCAGCTCAGAGGAGATGAGAATGGAGAGTGAGAAAACCCTAATGACTCTCAGAGGAGAAGCAGTAAGAGCAGGAAAGGCACTTGCAAACCCTCCCCAGCCCAAGCAGCCAACAGCAGACGCGAGGAGGACTTCAGAGCAGGCAAGCCTTGTGCTCTGGGCTGCCGCAAGGACCCCTGACCAGGCCAACCAGGTACAAGTGTCTTGGTGCCAGGCCGCTGGCCAGAGCACTTGAGTACATCCATGTTAGTGCTCATGTGTGGGTGAGGAGTGGAAGGGAAACCACTTTTGAAGTAAGACCACCTCCCTTTCATACGAGGCCTTCCTACTCTGCTGCAACATTGCTTCCATCAGGCGAGAAGAAACAGCGTGGCACTGCTGGTAGGGAGCTCCAGCATGAGGAAAGAAACAGGTGGGGAGTAGAGGAGGTGAAGGCAGTTTAGAGAGAAATGACTGCAGTTATGTTATCTGACAGCCTCATGCAAACCATGTCAGTGGTTACCCCAGTGAGCCATGCCTTGCAGAGGCAGCTGCACAGGTGATGTCCCCTCCCCGTCACTTGCCCACCCCCAGCCTGCTGGCTCTTGGGGCTTGGAGGGAGTCTTGATGCGGTGCCAGTATTGCTCACTAATAGACAAAACACTGGTGTGATACCAGTGCTCTTTGAGCTACAATTGCAGAACACAGCACTGTATGGGCTGCTCCAGGGAAAGTTAATTCCATCCCAGCCAGACCTAGCGTAAGGCAGGTTTTAACTCCTGGCTTGAGTGTAGTTCGTTGCAGACTGTGTCTCTTTAGGTTTCTTCTTTCACTGAAAAGATCATTGTCTTCTTTTACTTTGACTTTACTGTTTTTATCAACAAGAAGAGTATTACTAAACTCCCAGTCTATGTCAAAAGGTGTCACGTCTTTACTTCTAGAAAGGAGGACGGTACTGGTGCTACTTCCAAAGAGTTGTTCCATTAAATTAGACTTCTTTCCTTTCTTAGTATTGACATCTGCGTTTTCCTTGATATTTTCATCTAAGTAATCACTTTTTTGATTAAGTCACCTTGATCTCCCTGATCCTTTTCCAAAGGAAGGTACCTAACTGCCAAATGTTAACTCTCTACCTTAAATCTACAGTCCTTAGCTTTCTCTGCTTCTGCCCTTGTACTTTTGTGGCATCATAAAATGGGTCGGCTTACTAGAGAGTCCTTCAAAGGTTTTGTTGGCCAAAGAGCTGTAGCCTGAGAGTCAGAAGTCTCCTCCATACTACAGGAAGAGAGAACGCCCCCAAGGGTAAATTACCCAACATTTTGATATTTCTCTTAGGTATCAAAAAACACACACACAAAAAACACCAGCATGAGTGAATGAAAGAAAACCAAGCACGGCATGCCAGAGCTAGTCAAACAATTCTGCCAGTTAGCTCTAAGAGAGAACTTGAAGTTAGCTGAGTAACGGAGAATAAAAATGAAAAACCAATGGTCTCTCTGTTTGAGGGCATTTATTATCTACCACAACGGTCTGCCCAAGAACTTGTCCCTAAGGACACCAAGTTCTTTCTGGGAGAGGTTGTGCACCACCACCGACAGAATCTCAGCAGATTCCGAGGACTCTCTGGTGGGTCTGTTGGGGTAAGGAAAGCCAGGAGGCCGGCTTGGTTGCCTTGGTTTCCGTATGCCCACACATGGAGACGGTAACCTGGACACTGTGGACTGACTGTGTGCTCACAATGCAGACAGGCAGGTTAAAAGGCGGCGCCTCTTCCTGCGGCCATCACTTCTTGGAAGTGAGATTGTGACGGACGAGGTAGGATGAGACTTTTCTCCAATGCATACTGTGAACTGTCGATCTAGCTTCACATTCGTTAGTCAAATGAGACCAGTGAATAAGAGAATGTTTAAATTTGCCTTCCTTTCAACAGGCATGCAATGTGTGCAGCACAGTCACAAAAGGAAAATTCAGCTGAAAAGAGCCAAGCGGTAAGATTAGCTCCTTACGAATACACAAGTTCGTGCATTTTTTTGGACGTAGGTGGTCTAGCGCAAAGCCTGATACTCTTCATGTGATAAATGGGTGAGAGGGAGCAAAAGAAAAAAAAAATGAAATGCTTCAGATACTTGTGGCTCTGCTTACCTGCAGAAGAAAAACTGCACGCTCTTCCAGTGACAGTGTCAGAAGCGTGCAGCTAGCTCTCACGTGCACTTTCAGGGAGTCTTTAGTGGAGAAGAGATCCTCTAGTACCGTGGCCAGTGAATATTAGTCACCAGACAGAGGGAAGAACTGAAGCAGCTTCTGGTTCTCTCTCTCGCATCCCTCTGCCTTCCTGCCCAGCATGGCCATCGAGCAAAAAGCAGCCAAGCCCTTAGTTTGTGCCTTCCTCTGGCACGTTTTAAGCATGATAACTTTAGAAGTGGCCAGCAAAAGTTAGGAAGTACAGTCGGCAAAGGCGGCATGAAATGCTAAAGGCCATTGAAGCCCAGCTCCATACCTCTTTGGGTTTTCGTATTCCCCCAGTTTTCTTCCTGCATTTTCATAAGGGCTAAGAAGGTTCTACGAAGCCTGGGAAACGATTCAAGGCCCTGACAGTGTCAGACGTGCAGTCTTCACCAAGTATTTGACTTAAGAATGAATTGCCCTCAGCATTCTGTAGTGATTTAAGCGGCCATGAGCAGGCGGCAAAAGTGGCTTAAAGTCAGGATGAGGCCTAAAGTCAAATTCTTTGCTGACAAGTGCACATGTCCCAGGGGAATTTCCTTCATGAGTACCCTTGGGTTGCAGAAACCTAGCGCTTCTCCTGTGCTTCTTCCTCCCCCATGAAATACTGCAAACCACTCAAACCCTGGTCTGAAATACAAGCTATGTCATGAGGTACCCGTTGCATTGGCAGGGCGCGATGGAGCTGCCCGACTTGACCGTGCAGAAGAGCTCTGTGAAGCTCCTCATGAAGAGATGGGAGTCCGCCAGTGCTCTGACACCTAGCCTGGCCTTCCAACGCCTGCCAGCCCCACGGTCCCTGGCACCAGAGAAAGCCAGCCCAGGCAGCACCGTGGAGGAAGCCGCGGCAGACAGCGGGAGGGCGGACGTCACCCTGGGTGGCCCTCACCGGACTGAGACCTTCCCCATCTCTGTCAAGGAGCTGCAGAGCCACTTTGAGACCCTGGGTGGCAGGAAGGTGAGTGCACGCAGGTTCCGCAGCTGAAAAGGATTCCCGCGCTCTCACTGAGGACTTGGAGAACACTACTGCCAGAACAGCACCCCCTTCCAATCTGCTGCCTCTTCATATCCTTTCTGCCCCCTGAAAGCCCTACCTGGCTCCTCCCAGTAGCTTCTAGCTCACATCCCCTCCGTGTTTTCCAACAGGAAGCGGAAAGTGGCAGAAGCTCACTGCCACCAGCACTGGCCACTCAGCCTGGGAGCCAGATGGACATTTCTCTGATGGAAGTGTCCAGCGTGAAACGGCGGAGGGCAATCTTTGAGAAGATGTCCTCAGGCAATGGACAGACCACCAACACTGAAGGTTAGCCTTACCACTTGGATCGGATTTCTCCCTTTAGTTCAATGCGCTCCATCTCTGAGGTGACAAGGGGCAAGCACACTCACCTCATCAGGGCAGCCCCCAGGCCGCCCAGGGAGAGAACGTGGTGTTCTTCTCAATGCAAAACAAGCTTTCCAGCCTTCTCCATTTTGTCTTTTGCATTACGGAGGAGTGCCTGATGCCCATTAAATACTTTTTGAACAAAACACAACAGAATGGTGTCTTATGTTTTGAGAAGATAACTTTTGATGAAGACAGCCCAGATTACAAATATGATATCAAAACTATGGGCAGCATTCATCAATTACGAAAAAGTGGTATCTTCATTTTCTTCTTTGGTGAAGATAGGTTGGATTTAGCAACTTGTTGCTTTGGTAACAATGCGTTAACTTTTATTAGTTAAAGGCATTCTGGTTTCCACAAATTAAATGCTCCGTACTTTATGTGTTCTAAAGTAAAAGTACGACACAGTTGGCAAAATGTTGGCAATACTGTTTGTTTTGCTTACTGCTTTTCTTTCAAGCTTTGAAACACATGCACCCATCTCCCTCTCCCCAACTATGACGTCTCTTTGTGGTTGCAGTGGGTGGCTGCAAAGCTGTAGGAGGACTTCCAGAAGACAGCCCTCCCAACACCGGCAATACACTGACGGAATTCCAGGAGAATGTCTCCTTGAAAGACAAAATGGCTCTGTATCAGGCTGCGGTGTCAAAGGCAGAGAACAGCAACCGCTTTGCCAATGTAAGATACCAATGTCTCAATATCTTCTTAATTCTACGTTTGCTTTGCCCAGGGACAGATCGTAACCATCTTTATTTCTACAAGCAAGCTATCAGGTGGATCATAGGGTGGATCAAAATTTAAATCCCAAATTAGGAAACCTACAGAGCAAACATAGTCATCCATCAGTCTCTCTCTCTACCAAATGAGGTTTTTCACGCTAGATGCCTTTGGGCTTTTGGACAATCCCCATTACTTCATGGAAGTGCTCTTCCTTTCAGTCCACCTTTGCCTGAACTTCATGTATGAGGATCATGGGTGAGAGAGAGATCAGCAACACGGTTATCCTATGATGACAAAACAAGGCAGTTTCCTTACCACAACAACTATTCTCTATCGCCAAATAATAAAATCCTATTCAGGAGCACAGTGACTTTAGAGCTCTTGCTGCTCGAACTGAAGACTTTGAAAGTACCGCATGATACAACAGCTCAGCTATGGGTGCTCAGGTAGCCCAGAAGCCACCTGAGGGAAGCAGCCAACAGCCACGCTCGCCTTCAGAGTCCAGGTGTTTTCAAACCACCGCAATTCCTGCCCACTGGCTTCTTGATTTCCTAATTGCCCTTGTGTATTTGGAACAGATTCCTGCAGTTCTTTGGGCCAAGAAGGTTCCAATTCCCTCCTCCCAACACTGCCAGCAATGGTGCTGTTAGCTCTCTCTCCCCAAAAGGAAGAACTGGAGGAAGCCTGACCCAACCGAACTGTGCTGAGAACATATGAACTGCTTCATTTACACCCTATAACACCTTGCCCTTACTTGTTGAAATGGATGGTATGTTCTTACTGCAAATGGAAAACACCTGGCCTTATTTGATCCCTCTAGACCTCAGAGGAAATCAAGTCCTGCACTGTGCCCGGCGGCCTGGCTGCAGTGAGGAAACACTTTGAGAATGGGCAGATGACCCCTTCAATGACCACCTTTGCTCACTCCCAGCACCAGCACAAAGCTGCAGAGGTAACAATGGCATTTTGAATACTAACAAATTAGGTTTCCCCTGTTAAAGAGCTCGAGAGGAAAATAACATTATTTGCTTGATTCCAGGATTCACCATTCCCGGTGTCCCTGGAAAAATTTGCACCCCATTTTCTTTTCAACTCGCCCTCCTCGAGCCTCACCTAACTTTAACGGTTCAAACTTCTCATCACATGGGTTCCTTGTGGTGCTCGTAATCCCCTAAATCATCACGGTACACTGCCATAAAGGAACCATTTGGGCTTAACACCTCTTAAAGTAGAACTGATTTGTGACAGCCCTTCACGGGCAGAAACACAAATCCAGATTACTGTTAATTACGTGATTCTTTGTATTTGTTTTCAGGAGACCTCAAGTACCACTCAGCTCCCACTATCAAGCAGCACCAGGGAAGCTGAGTGCAGTGCGACGAGCTCCAAAGAAGCCCCACTAGAAGCCTTTCAAAGCAAAGAGGTAACTTTGTCAATTAACAATTATATCATTTGGCAGGTATGGTTTTAAAACAGTGTCCTAGACAGGGTTGTTTGGATGTGGTAATGAATGGGGCTTCCCACTCAGACTTCTCTGTGATGTTTCAAAGACAGCAGCCGAAATATGGAGTATTCTTCCATGTTGCACTAAATCCCGCAGTAACGTGAAGGTTTTGTGCACAGGTTTCTCTCGGGGAGCAAGTGACTCCAGAGACAAACGGGGCTTCTACACTCACCCGGCATACTGATGAAGCAGGTAAGAAGTGGCTTGAGAGTAATGGCTCCCAAAGGAGCACGACAAACCAAGTTCTTGGCAACCGTCTTTACTGGCACAAACGTGGGGCTGCTTTTAGGATACAGATACAGGACATTGCTCCAAGTTGTTCAGTGCCTCCTTCCTCAGCTAAGCACATTCATTGGTCTCAGTGGGACCTAAGAAACAGGTTTCCGTGCTGGTACACAGAGAGGAGTTTGGCAGAAGGAGGTAGCTTCAAATTTGTGTTGAGCTGCTGGAAAGAGCGGGGCATTTTAAGAGATGTCTGAAGACACACGCAAACCCTTGCCCCTGTATAGCCGAAACTGTGGATGATAAAGGCTCAATTTATAGCCAAGCGGAACAGGCCTGGAGACCACGATCACGGTGCTGAGGTGCTGCTTCCGCAGTCTAGTCCTGGTATTAGAATTCACGCGTTTGGTTAACACAAAGACCTCAGTCCTGTGCGAGCCCTGACATTCAGGCAATTCAGGTATGGCAAAACAGCAGGCCATAGATAACGTGTCCCTCAACACTTCTTCCATCCATTTCCTATGTATTTCTTCTCTTCATATTGTCCGTTGTTCATTTACTTTTTTTTTTTTTTTTAATAATAATAGCAATTATTATTCTTTCCATTGCAGTAAGCAATGCAGCTGTGGACGTGGAGGTCCCAAAGACTTCCACAGAGGTGTGTGACCATCAGACGGAAAGGACAGCAGAGGAAAACGCTGTTCCCATAGACAGAGAGACTGCAACATCTGTACCAGATGGCAAGGTCTGTGCCTTTATAGTAAGAGTAGACATCAGTCTGTCAAATACAGTCTGAATTTCTATTTTTACAATGTAGTTGCAATTGAAAATGCAACCTGTGAAAGCAGTAGGAATATACGGAGCTTAGCAATGACGGGCACACAAGGTGGTATTTAGTACAACCTGTAATTCAGCAAGTACTTCTACTACATGACAAACACAACTGAAAGTTGAACTCACACGCTTCTGCTTTTCCTTTCCTTCTCTGATGAAGGAAGCCTCTTCTTTCCCTGCTTTCAGTCTCTAAAAGGCTATGTTTTCTGTCACCAGTTCCTCAGATGCACAGAAATTCTCAACTTGAGGAAAAACGAAGACAAGCGTCAAAATGTCGAGGGCTATCTGGACCAGGCAATTCCACTGGCACTGCCGAGCGAAGCACTGCACCAGCCCAAAAGCACCATGCCGTCTGCTCTTGCCAGAATGACAGCCATGAATGCAATCATCAAGAGCCATGCACATTCTGTAAGACGGCCACGTCACCAAGGAGCTGCTGGGCTGCCAGTTCTAAGTGTATGTGCACAAGAAAACGCAAAGGTTCAAAGAGGCGCCACCTATTCAGACGAGATGCTCCCTAAGCCTGGGGAGCCGCAGATGAGGGAGCCACTGAGACAACCCAAAAGCAGAAGCAATTGTGCGGCTTCCAGAATTAAGGCCATCAACGACATCCACAGGAACCTACACCATTCTCAAAGGCGTCCAAACCAGGAAGGGGCTGCTTTTCTGGTGGAGGATGCGCGAGGGTTCAAAACAACAGAATCCGGCCTGAAGAACAAAGACGCAAGCGTCACAGTCTCTGTGTTGTGCAGTAATGCACAACAAGTTGACAATAAAGAGATGAAGTGACTCAAAACTAACAGACTTGTCTGAACTTTTGCTGCCTGTCTCAACAGGTTGGAGCATCAGGCGGGGAGAAACTTCATGAAATATAACGAGGGCAAGTGTAGAGCCCTGCATCGGGGCAAGAACAACCCCAGACACCAGGAGAAGTTGGGGACTGCCCTGCTGGAGAGCAGCAAAGGGGAAAGGGACGTGGGCGTCCTGGTGGAGAGCCGGCTGACCATGAGCCAGCACTGTGCCCTTGTGGCCAAGAAGGCCAATGGCATCCTGGGGTGTATTAGCAGGGCTGTGGTTAGTAGGTCGAGAGAGGTTCTCCTCCCCCTCTACTCTGCCCTAGTGAGACCACATCTGCAATATTGCGTCCAGTTCTGGGCCCCCCAGTTCAAGAAGGACAGGGAACTGCTTGAGAGAGTCCAGCACAGAGCCACGAGGATGATTAAGGGAGTGGAGCATCGGAGCATCTCCCTTTCGAGGAAAGGCTGAGGGAGCTGGGTCTCTTTAGTTAGAGAAGAGGAGACTCAGAGGTGACCTTATTAGCGTTTATAAATATGTAAAGGGAGAGTGTCAGGAGGACGGAGCTAGGCTCTTCTCGGTGACATCTAATGATAGGACAAGGGGCAATGGGTGTAAGCTGGAACATAGGAGGTTCCACTTAAATGTGAGACAAAACTTTTTTATGGTGAGGGTGACCGAGCACGAGAACAGGCTACCCAAAGGAGGGTTGTGGAGTTTCCTTCTCCAGAGACACTCAAAACCTGCCTGGACGCGATCCTGTGTGACCTGATCTAGCTGCTCCTGCTCCGGCAGGGGCATTGGACCAGACGATCTTCCAAGGTCCCTTCCAATCCCTAACATTCAGTGATTCGGTGATTCCTAGGCGTCTCAGCAGTCTTCTAGCATCTTTCTTTGGCAAAGGCATGTCTGAAAAGAAAAACTGTAAAAATCACAGTCAGGGGAAGAGCTCTGGATCTCCAAAGTACCAATCTGCAGGTCTTATATATGGGCTGCCATTATGTCAGGATAACAACAATCTGCTGCCCAGGAAGATTAATCTTACTTTGAATTCAGTACGCACTGCAATACTATGCTCCTCAGAAAATCAGGACAATTATTCCCAGGTTTTGTGATTACCACTCGTTAAAGTGAGGATTTACTGGATTAGGTTTTGGATGAACTCTAGATCTCAGAGTGTACCTTATAATTGAGGAGAACATAGAAATATCAATATAGCATTGAATTAAATATTTTCAGTGAATGTTGTAAATGTTACTCGTGCTTTTTTCCCCTGGATTGAAGGCGTAGTGTCACGAGGATGCTTAACAACTAAAGCAAAACTGCATCCTGTGACAGCATATACAGTGTATTCACTGGAAGCAAACAAACTCCAAGACAATTTATTTTATTTTATTTTATTTTATTTTATTTTATTTTATTTTATTTTATTTTATTTTATTTTATTTTATTTTATTTTATTTTATTTTATTTTATTTTATTTTATTTTATTATTTTATTTTATTTTATTTTATTTTATATTTTATTTTATTTTATTTTATTTTATTTTATTTTATTTTATTTTTTTCTGAAGACATTAGAGTATTCTTAAGAAGAAGACTTTCATCCTAGGTTTGTGCATTTACTTGACAGAAAAAAAAAAAAATCCATCTTGCAGTTCATTCCAGGACTGATCATTAGTTGGAAGCCTTTGCATTCAAATATCTGAGATTTGGATAGAGGATGCCTATACGCACATGGGAGTGGAGTGGTGCCATGCTATGAGTGAGAATATGGACACTTCTGGTCTAAATTCTGTCAGCAGCCGGTGGGACTCAGAGAAGACCTTCTGTACCTCTCGTTTTCTCAGGGTGTTCACATGGGTGCTGTGAAGCCAACAGGATTAGAGAGCACGCTGAGGCAAAATTTTCACTAAAACCTGGACATCATTGCTGTTATTCTAGAAGATAGTTTATGAGACAAAGAAAAATGGGTACCAAGCAAACAAAGTAATGATTGCTGGCTAAATAAGAATTATTGCCAGGGCTTGGTGCTTGGTTCACACAGGCAGTTCAGGGTTTAGTTTCACAAGAATTCAAGATCCTATCAGAGCAACGTGCAGCTTTTTGTGGTTGCTTGGAATACCGGGGGCAGCCGATACCCAGGGTAAAAGAAAAATGTAAGCCACTAAGGGGTGATGGTGGGAAGATAAAGATCAGCTTGGAGCACTTGGCAGCTCAGAGGAGATGAGAATGGAGAGTGAGAAAACCCTAATGACTCTCAGAGGAGAAGCAGTAAGAGCAGGAAAGGCACTTGCAAATCCTCCCCAGCCCAAGCAGCCAACAGCAGACGCGAGGAGGACTTCAGAGCAGGCAAGCCTTGTGCTCTGGGCTGCCGCAAGGACCCCTGACCAGGCCAACCAGGTAGAAGTGTCTTGGTGCCAGGCCGCTGGCCAGAGCACTTGAGTACATCCATGTTAGTGCTCATGTGTGGGTGAGGAGTGGAAGGGAAACCACTTTTGAAGTAAGACCACCTCCCTTTCATACGAGGCCTTCCTACTCTGCTGCAACATTGCTTCCATCAGGCGAGAAGAAACAGCGTGGCACTGCTGGTAGGGAGCTCCAGCATGAGGAAAGAAACAGGTGGGGAGTAGAGGAGGTGAAGGCAGTTTAGAGAGAAATGACTGCAGTTATGTTATCTGACAGCCTCATGCAAACCATGTCAGTGGTTACCCCAGTGAGCCATGCCTTGCAGAGGCAGCTGCACCGGTGATGTCCCCTCCCCGTCACTTGCCCACCCCCAGCCTGCTGGCTCTTGGGGCTTGGAGGGAGTCTTGATGCGGTGCCAGTATTGCTCACTAATAGACAAAACACTGGTGTGATACCAGTGCTCTTTGAGCTACAATTGCAGAACACAGCACTTTATGGGCTGCTCCAGGGAAAGTTAATTCCATCCCAGCCAGACCTAGCGTAAGGCGGGTTTTAACTCCTGGCTTGAGTGTAGTTCGTTGCAGACTGTGTCTGTTTAGGTTTCTTCTTTCACTGGAAAGATCATTGTCTTCTTTTACTTTGACTTTACTGTTTTTATCAACAAGAAGAGTATTACTAAACTCCCAGTCTATGTCAAAAGGTGTCACGTCTTTACTTCTAGAAAGGAGGACGGTACTGGTGCTACTTCCAAAGAGTTGTTCCATTAAATTAGACTTCTTTCCTTTCTTAGTATTGACATCTGCGTTTTCCTTGATATTTTCATCTAAGTAATCACTTTTTTGATTAAGTCACCTTGTTCTCCCTGATCCTTTTCCAAAGGAAGGTACCTAACTGCCAAATGTTAACTCTCTACCTTAAATCTACAGTCCTTAGCTTTCTCTGCTTCTGCCCTTGTACTTTTGTGGCATCATAAAATGGGTCGGCTTACTAGAGAGTCCTTCAAAGGTTTTGTTGGCCAAAGAGCTGTAGCCTGAGAGTCAGAAGTCTCCTCCATACTACAGGAAGAGAGAACGCCCCCAAGGGTAAATTACCCAACATTTTGATATTTCTCTTAGGTATCAAAAAAAACACACACAAAAAACACCAGCATGAGTGAATGAAAGAAAACCAAGCACGGCATGCCAGAGCTAGTCAAACAATTCTGCCAGTTAGCTCTAAGAGAGAACTTGAAGTTAGCTGAGTAACGGAGAATAAAAATGAAAAACCAATGGTCTCTCTGTTTGAGGGCATTTATTATCTACCACAACGGTCTGCCCAAGAACTTGTCCCTAAGGACACCAAGTTCTTTCTGGGAGAGGTTGTGCACCACCACCAACAGAATCTCAGCAGATTCCGAGGACTCTCTGGTGGGTCTGTTGGGGTAAGGAAAGCCAGGAGGCCAGCTTGGTTGCCTTGGTTTCCGTATGCCCACACATGGAGACGGTAACCTGGACACTGTGGACTGACTGTGTGCTCACAATGCAGACAGGCAGGTTAAAAGGCGGCGCCTCTTCCTGCGGCCATCACTTCTTGGAAGTGAGATTGTGACGGACGAGGTAGGATGAGGCTTTTCTCCAATGCATACTGTGAACTGTCGATCTAGCTACACATTCATTAGTCAAATGAGACCAGTGAATAAGAGAATGTTTAAATTTGCCTTCCTTTCAACAGGCACGCAATGTGTGCAGCAGAGTCACAAAAGGAAAATTCAGCTGAGAATAGCCAAGCGGTAAGATTAGCTCCTTACGAATACACAAGTTTGTGCATTTTTTTGGACGTAGGTGGTCTAGTGCAAAGCCTGATACTCTTCATGTGATAAATGGGTGAGAGGGAGCAAAAGAAAAAAAAAAATGAAATGCTTCAGATACTTGTGGCTCTGCTTACCTGCAGAAGAAAAACTGCACGCTCTTCCAGTGACAGTGTCAGAAGCGTGCAGCTAGCTCTCACGTGCACTTTCAGGGAGTCTTTAGTGGAGAAGAGATCCTCTAGCACCGTGGCCAGTGAATATTAGTCACCAGACAGAGGGAAGAACTGAAGCAGCTTCTGGTTCTCTCTCTCGCATCCCTCTGCCTTCCTGCCCAGCATGGCCATCGAGCAAAAAGCAGCCAAGCCCTTAGTTTGTGCCTTCCTCTGGCACGTTTTAAGCATGATAACTTTAGAAGTGGCCAGCAAAAGTTAGGAAGTACAGTCGGCAAAGGCGGCATGAAATGCTAAAGGCCACTGAAGCCCAGCTCCATACCTCTTTGGGTTTTCGTATTCCCCCAATTTTCTTCCTGCATTTTCATAAGGGCTAAGAAGGTTCTACGAAGCCTGGGAAACGATTCAAGGCCCTGACAGTGTCAGACGTGCAGTCTTCACCAAGTATTTGACTTAAGAATGAATTGCCCTCAGCATTCTGTAGTGATTTAAGCGGCCATGAGCAGGCGGCAAAAGTGGCTTAAAGTCAGGATGAGGCCTAAAGTCAAATTCTTTGCTGACAAGTGCACATGTCCCAGGGGAATTTCCTTCATGAGTACCCTTGGGTTGCAGAAACCTAGCGCTTCTCCTGTGCTTCTTCCTCCCCCATGAAATACTGCAAACCACTCAAACCCTGGTCTGAAATACAAGCTATGTCATGAGGTACCCGTTGCATTGGCAGGGCGCGATGGAGCTGCCCGACTTGACCGTGCAGAAGAGCTCTGTGAAGCTCCTCATGAAGAGATGGGAGTCCGCCAGTGCTCTGACACCTAGCCTGGCCTTCCAACGCCTGCCAGCCCCACGGTCCCTGGCACCAGAGAAAGCCAGCCCAGGCAGCACCGTGGAGGATGCCGCGGCAGACAGCGGGAGGGCGGACGTCACCCTGGGTGGCCCTCGCCGGACTGAGACCTTCCCCATCTCTGTCAAGGAGCTGCAGAGCCACTTTGAGACCCTGGGTGGCAGGAAGGTGAGTGCACGCAGGTTCCGCAGCTGAAAAGGATTCCCGCGCTCTCACTGAGGACTTGGAGAACACTACTGCCAGAACAGCACCCCCTTCCAATCTGCTGCCTCTTCATATCCTTTCTGCCCCCTGAAAGCCCTACCTGGCTCCTCCCAGTAGCTTCTAGCTCACATCCCCTCCGTGTTTTCCAACAGGAAGCGGAAAGTGGCAGAAGCTCACTGCCACCAGCACTGGCCACTCAGCCTGGGAGCCAGACGGACATTTCTCTGATGGAAGTGTCCAGCGTGAAACGGCGGAGGGCAATCTTTGAGAAGATGTCCTCAGGCAATGGACAGACCACCAACACTGAAGGTTAGCCTTACCACTTGGATCGGATTTCTCCCTTTAGTTCAATGCGCTCCATCTCTGAGGTGACAAGGGGCAAGCACACTCACCTCATCAGGGCAGCCCCCAGGCCGCCCAGGGAGAGAACGTGGTGTTCTTCTCAATGCAAAACAAGCTTTCCAGCCTTCTCCATTTTGTCTTTTGCATTACGGAGGAGTGCCTGATGCCCATTAAATACTTTTTGAACAAAACACAACAGAATGGTGTCTTATGTTTTGAGAAGATAACTTTTGATGAAGACAGCCCAGATTACAAATATGATATCAAAACTATGGGCAGCATTCATCAATTACGAAAAAGTGGTATCTTCATTTTCTTCTTTGGTGAAGATAGGTTGGATTTAGCAACTTGTTGCTTTGGTAACAATGCGTTAACTTTTATTAGTTAAAGGCATTCTGGTTTCCACAAATTAAATGCTCCGTACTTTATGTGTTCTAAAGTAAAAGTACGACACAGTTGGCAAAATGTTGGCAATACTGTTTGTTTTGCTTACTGCTTTTCTTTCAAGCTTTGAAACACATGCACCCATCTCCCTCTCCCCAACTATGACGTCTCTTTGTGGTTGCAGTGGGTGGCTGCAAAGCTGTAGGAGGACTTCCAGAAGAGAGCCCTCCCAACACCGGCGACACACTGATGGAATTCCAGGAGAATGTCTCCTTGAAAGACAAAATGGCTCTGTATCAGGCTGCGGTGTCAAAGGCAGAGAACAGCAACCGCTTTGCCAATGTAAGATACCAATGTCTCAATATCTTCTTAATTCTACGTTTGCTTTGCCCAGGGACAGATCGTAACCATCTTTATTTCTACAAGCAAGCTATCAGGTGGATCATAGGGTGGATCAAAATTTAAATCCCAAATTAGGAAACCTACAGAGCAAACATAGTCATCCATCAGTCTCTCTCTCTACCAAATGAGGTTTTTCACGCTAGATGCCTTTGGGCTTTTGGACAATCCCCATTACTTCATGGAAGTGCTCTTCCTTTCAGTCCACCTTTGCCTGAACTTCATGTATGAGGATCATGGGTGAGAGAGAGATCAGCAACACGGTTATCCTATGATGACAAAACAAGGCAGTTTCCTTACCACAACAACTATTCTCTATCGCCAAATAATAAAATCCTATTCAGGAGCACAGTGACTTTAGAGCTCTTGCTGCTCGAACTGAAGACTTTGAAAGTACCGCATGATACAACAGCTCAGCTATGGGTGCTCAGGTAGCCCAGAAGCCACCTGAGGGAAGCAGCCAACAGCCACGCTCGCCTTCAGAGTCCAGGTGTTTTCAAACCACCGCAATTCCTGCCCACTGGCTTCTTGATTTCCTAATTGCCCTTGTGTATTTGGAACAGATTCCTGCGGTTCTTTGGGCCAAGAAGGTTCCAATTCCCTCCTCCCAACACTGCCAGCAATGGTGCTGTTAGCTCTCTCTCCCCAAAAGGAAGAACTGGAGGAAGCCTGACCCAACCGAACTGTGCTGAGAACATATGAACTGCTTCATTTACACCCTATAACACCTTGCCCTTACTTGTTGAAATGGATGGTATGTTCTTACTGCAAATGGAAAACACCTGGCCTTATTTGATCCCTCTAGACCTCAGAGGAAATCAAGTCCTGCACTGTGCCCGGCGGCCTGGCTGCAGTGAGGAAACACTTTGAGAATGGGCAGATGACCCCTTCAATGACCACCTTCGCTCACTCCCAGCACCAGCACAAAGCTGCAGAGGTAACAATGGCATTTTGAATACTAACAAATTAGGTTTCCCCTGTTAAAGAGCTCGAGAGGAAAATAACATTATTTGCTTGATTCCAGGATTCACCATTCCCGGTGTCCCTGGAAAAATTTGCACCCCATTTTCTTTTCAACTCGCCCTCCTCGAGCCTCACCTAACTTTAACGGTTCAAACTTCTCATCACATGGGTTCCTTGTGGTGCTCGTAATCCCCTAAATCATCACGGTACACTGCCATAAAGGAACCATTTGGGCTTAACACCTCTTAAAGTAGAACTGATTTGTGACAGCCCTTCACAGGCAGAAACACAAATCCAGATTACTGTTAATTACGTGATTCTTTGTATTTGTTTTCAGGAGACCTCAAGTACCACTCAGCTCCCACTATCAAGCAGCACCAGGGAAGCTGAGTGCAGTGCGACGAGCTCCAAAGAAGCCCCACTAGAAGCCTTTCAAAGCAAAGAGGTAACTTTGTCAATTAACAATTATATCATTTGGCAGGTATGGTTTTAAAACAGTGTCCTAGACAGGGTTGTTTGGATGTGGTAATGAATGGGGCTTCCCACTCAGACTTCTCTGTGATGTTTCAAAGACAGCAGCCGAAATATGGAGTATTCTTCCATGTTGCACTAAATCCCGCAGTAACGTGAAGGTTTTGTGCACAGGTTTCTCTCGGGGAGCAAGTGACTCCAGAGACAAACGGGGCTTCTACACTCACCCGGCATACTGATGAAGCAGGTAAGAAGTGGCTTGAGAGTAATGGCTCCCAAAGGAGCACGACAAACCAAGTTCTTGGCAACCGTCTTTACTGGCACAAACGTGGGGCTGCTTTTAGGATACAGATACAGGACATTGCTCCAAGTTGTTCAGTGCCTCCTTCCTCAGCTAAGCACATTCATTGGTCTCAGTGGGACCTAAGAAACAGGTTTCCGTGCTGGTACACAGAGAGGAGTTTGGCAGAAGGAGGTAGCTTCAAATTATAGCCGAAACTGTGGATGATAAAGGCTCAATTTATAGCCAAGCGGAACAGGCCTGGAGACCACGATCACGGTGCTGAGGTGCTGCTTCCGCAGTCTAGTCCTGGTATTAGAATTCACGCGTTTGGTTAACACAAAGACCTCAGTCCTGTGCGAGCCCTGACATTCAGGCAATTCAGGTACGGCAAAACAGCAGGCCATAGATAACGTGTCCCTCAACACTTCTTCCATCCATTTCCTATGTATTTCTTCTCTTCATATTGTCCGTTGTTCATTTACTTTTTTTTTTTTTTAATAATAATAGTAATTATTATTCTTTCCATTGCAGTAAGCAATGCAGCTGTGGACGTGGAGGTCCCAACCACTTCCACAGAGGTTTGTGACCATCAGATGGAAAGGACAGCAGAGGAAAACGCTGTTCCCATAGACAGAGAGACTGCAACATCTGTACCAGATGGCAAGGTCTGTGCCTTTATAGTAAGAGTAGACATCAGTCTGTCAAATACAGTCTGAATTTCTATTTTTACAATGTAGTTGCAATTGAAAATGCAACCTGTGAAAGCAGTAGGAATATACGGAGCTTAGCAATGACGGGCACACAAGGTGGTATTTAGTACAACCTGTAATTCAGCAAGTACTTCTACTACATGACAAACACAACTGAAAGTTGAACTCAAACGCTTCTGCTTTTCCTTTCCTTCTCTGATGAAGGAAGCCTCTTCTTTCCCTGCTTTCAGTCTCTAAAAGGCTATGTTTTCTGTCACCAGTTCCTCAGATGCACAGAAATTCTCAACTTGAGGAAAAACGAAGACAAGCGTCAAAATGTCGAGGGCTATCTGGACCAGGCAATTCCACTGGCACTGCTGAGCGAAGCACTGCACCAGCCCAAAAGCACCATGCCGTCTGCTCTTGCCAGAATGACAGCCATGAATGCAATCATCAAGAGCCATGCACATTCTGTAAGACGGCCACGTCACCAAGGAGCTGCTGGGCTGCCAGTTCTAAGTGTATGTGCACAAGAAAACGCAAAGGTTCAAAGAGGCGCCACCTATTCAGACGAGATGCTCCCTAAGCCTGGGGAGCCGCAGATGAGGGAGCCACTGAGACAACCCAAAAGCAGAAGCAATTGTGCGGCTTCCAGAATTAAGGCCATCAATGACATCCACAGGAACCTACACCATTCTCAAAGGCGTCCAAACCAGGAAGGGGCTGCTTTTCTGGTGGAGGATGCGCGAGGGTTCAAAACAACAGAATCCGGCCTGAAGAACAAAGACGCAAGCGTCACAGTCTCTGTGTTGTGCAGTAATGCACAACAAGTTGACAATAAAGAGATGAAGTGACTCAAAACTAACAGACTTGTCTGAACTTTTGCTGCCTGTCTCAACAGGTTGGAGCATCAGGCGGGGAGAAACTTCATGAAATATAACGAGGGCAAGTGTAGAGCCCTGCATCGGGGCAAGAACAACCCCAGACACCAGGAGAAGTTGGGGACTGCCCTGCTGGAGAGCAGCAAAGGGGAAAGGGACGTGGGCGTCCTGGTGGAGAGCCGGCTGACCATGAGCCAGCACTGTGCCCTTGTGGCCAAGAAGGCCAATGGCATCCTGGGGTGTATTAGCAGGGCTGTGGTTAGTAGGTCGAGAGAGGTTCTCCTCCCCCTCTACTCTGCCCTAGTGAGACCACATCTGCAATATTGCGTCCAGTTCTGGGCCCCCCAGTTCAAGAAGGACAGGGAACTGCTTGAGAGAGTCCAGCACAGAGCCACGAGGATGATTAAGGGAGTGGAGCATCTCCCTTTCGAGGAAAGGCTGAGGGAGCTGGGTCTCTTTAGTTAGAGAAGAGGAGACTCAGAGGTGACCTTATTAACGTTTATAAATATGTAAAGGGAGAGTGTCAGGAGGACGGAGCTAGGCTCTTCTCGGTGACATCTAATGATAGGACAAGGGGCAATGGGTGTAAGCTGGAACATAGGAGGTTCCACTTAAATGTGAGACAAAACTTTTTTATGGTGAGGGTGACCGAGCACGAGAACAGGCTACCCAAAGGAGGGTTGTGGAGTTTCCTTCTCCAGAGACACTCAAAACCTGCCTGGACGCGATCCTGTGTGACCTGATCTAGCTGCTCCTGCTCCGGCAGGGGCATTGGACCAGACGATCTTCCAAGGTCCCTTCCAATCCCTAACATTCACTGATTCGGTGATTCCTAGGCGTCTCAGCAGTCTTCTAGCATCTTTCTTTGGCAAAGGCATGTCTGAAAAGAAAAACTGTAAAAATCACAGTCAGGGGAAGAGCTCTGGATCTCCAAAGTACCAATCTGCAGGTCTTATATATGGGCTGCCATTATGTCAGGATAACAACAATCTGCTGCCCAGGAAGATTAATCTTACTTTGAATTCAGTACGCACTGCAATACTATGCTCCTCAGAAAATCAGGACAATTATTCCCAGGTTTTGTGATTACCACTCGTTAAAGTGAGGATTTACTGGATTAGGTTTTGGATGAACTCTAGATCTCAGAGTGTACCTTATAATTGAGGAGAACATAGAAATATCAATATAGCATTGAATTAAATATTTTCAGTGAATGTTGTAAATGTTACTCGTGCTTTTTTCCCCTGGATTGAAGGCGTAGTGTCACGAGGATGCTTAACAACTAAAGCAAAACTGCATCCTGTGACAGCATATACAGTGTATTCACTGGAAGCAAACAAACTCCAAGACAATTTATTTTATTTTATTTTATTTTTTTCAGAAGACATTAGAGTATTCTTAAGAAGAAGACTTTCATCCTAGGTTTGTGCATTTCCTTGACAGAAAAAAAAAAAAAATCCATCTTGCAGTTCATTCCAGGACTGATCATTAGTTGGAAGCCTTTGCATTCAAATATCTGAGATTTGGATAGAGGATGCCTATACGCACATGGGAGTGGAGTGGTGCCATGCTATGAGTGAGAATATGGACACTTCTGGTCTAAATTCTGTCAGCAGCCGGTGGGACTCAGAGAAGACCTTCTGTACCTCTCGTTTTCTCAGGGTGTTCACATGGGTGCTGTGAAGCCAACAGGATTAGAGAGCACGCTGAGGCAAAATTTTCACTAAAACCTGGACATCATTGCTGTTATTCTAGAAGATAGTTTATGAGACAAAGAAAAATGGGTACCAAGCAAACAAAGTAATGATTGCTGGCTAAATAAGAATTATTGCCAGGGCTTGGTGCTTGGTTCACACAGGCAGTTCAGGGTTTAGTTTCACGAGAATTCAAGATCCTATCAGAGCAACGTGCAGCTTTTTGTGGTTGCTTGGAATACCGGGGGCAGCCGATACCCAGGGTAAAAGAAAAATGTAAGCCACTAAGGGGTGATGGTGGGAAGATAAAGATCAGCTTGGAGCACTTGGCAGCTCAGAGGAGATGAGAATGGACAGTGAGAAAACCCTAATGACTCTCAGAGGAGAAGCAGTAAGAGCAGGAAAGGCACTTGCAAACCCTCCCCAGCCCAAGCAGCCAACAGCAGACGCGAGGAGGACTTCAGAGCAGGCAAGCCTTGTGCTCTGGGCTGCCGCAAGGACCCCTGACCAGGCCAACCAGGTACAAGTGTCTTGGTGCCAGGCCGCTGGCCAGAGCACTTGAGTACATCCATGTTAGTGCTCATGTGTGGGTGAGGAGTGGAAGGGAAACCACTTTTGAAGTAAGACCACCTCCCTTTCATACGAGGCCTTCCTACTCTGCTGCAACATTGCTTCCATCAGGCGAGAAGAAACAGCGTGGCACTGCTGGTAGGGAGCTCCAGCATGAGGAAAGAAACAGGTGGGGAGTAGAGGAGGTGAAGGCAGTTTAGAGAGAAATGACTGCAGTTATGTTATCTGACAGCCTCATGCAAACCATGTCAGTGGTTACCCCAGTGAGCCATGCCTTGCAGAGGCAGCTGCACCGGTGATGTCCCCTCCCCGTCACTTGCCCACCCCCAGCCTGCTGGCTCTTGGGGCTTGGAGGGAGTCTTGATGCGGTGCCAGTATTGCTCACTAATAGACAAAACACTGGTGTGATACCAGTGCTCTTTGAGCTACAATTGCAGAACACAGCACTGTATGGGCTGCTCCAGGGAAAGTTAATTCCATCCCAGCCAGACCTAGCGTAAGGCAGGTTTTAACTCCTGGCTTGAGTGTAGTTCGTTGCAGACTGTGTCTCTTTAGGTTTCTTCTTTCACTGGAAAGATCATTGTCTTCTTTTACTTTGACTTTACTGTTTTTATCAACAAGAAGAGTATTACTAAACTCCCAGTCTATGTCAAAAGGTGTCACGTCTTTACTTCTAGAAAGGAGGACGGTACTGGTGCTACTTCCAAAGAGTTGTTCCATTAAATTAGACTTCTTTCCTTTCTTAGTATTGACATCTGCGTTTTCCTTGATATTTTCATCTAAGTAATCACTTTTTTGATTAAGTCACCTTGATCTCCCTGATCCTTTTCCAAAGGAAGGTACCTAACTGCCAAATGTTAACTCTCTACCTTAAATCTACAGTCCTTAGCTTTCTCTGCTTCTGCCCTTGTACTTTTGTGGCATCATAAAATGGGTCGGCTTACTAGAGAGTCCTTCAAAGGTTTTGTTGGCCAAAGAGCTGTAGCCTGAGAGTCAGAAGTCTCCTCCATACTACAGGAAGAGAGAACGCCCCCAAGGGTAAATTACCCAACGTTTTGATATTTCTCTTAGGTATCAAAAAAAACACACACAAAAAACACCAGCATGAGTGAATGAAAGAAAACCAAGCACGGCATGCCAGAGCTAGTCAAACAATTCTGCCAGTTAGCTCTAAGAGAGAATTTGAAGTTAGCTGAGTAACGGAGAATAAAAATGAAAAACCAATGGTCTCTCTGTTTGAGGGCATTTATTATCTACCACAACGGTCTGCCCAAGAACTTGTCCCTAAGGACACCAAGTTCTTTCTGGGAGAGGTTGTGCACCACCACCAACAGAATCTCAGCAGATTCCGAGGACTCTCTGGTGGGTCTGTTGGGGTAAGGAAAGCCAGGAGGCCGGCTTGGTCGCCTTGGTTTCCGTATGCCCACACATGGAGACGGTAACCTGGACACTGTGGACTGACTGTGTGCTCACAATGCAGACAGGCAGGTTAAAAGGCGGCGCCTCTTCCTGCGGCCATCACTTCTTGGAAGTGAGATTGTGACGGACGAGGTAGGATGAGGCTTTTCTCCAATGCATACTGTGAACTGTCGATCTAGCTACACATTCATTAGTCAAATGAGACCAGTGAATAAGAGAATGTTTAAATTTGCCTTCCTTTCAACAGGCACGCAATGTGTGCAGCAGAGTCACAAAAGGAAAATTCAACTGAGAAGAGCCAAGCGGTAAGATTAGCTCCTTACGAATACACAAGTTTGTGCATTTTTTTGGACGTAGGTGGTCTAGCGCAAAGCCTGATACTCTTCATGTGATAAATGGGTGAGAGGGAGCAAAAGAAAAAAAAAATGAAATGCTTCAGATACTTGTGGCTCTGCTTACCTGCAGAAGAAAAACTGCACGCTCTTCCAGTGACAGTGTCAGAAGCGTGCAGCTAGCTCTCACGTGCACTTTCAGGGAGTCTTTAGTGGAGAAGAGATCCTCTAGCACCGTGGCCAGTGAATATTAGTCACCAGACAGAGGGAAGAACTGAAGCAGCTTCTGGTTCTCTCTCTCGCATCCCTCTGCCTTCCTGCCCAGCATGGCCATCGAGCAAAAAGCAGCCAAGCCCTTAGTTTGTGCCTTCCTCTGGCACGTTTTAAGCATGATAACTTTAGAAGTGGCCAGCAAAAGTTAGGAAGTACAGTCGGCAAAGGCGGCATGAAATGCTAAAGGCCATTGAAGCCCAGCTCCATACCTCTTTGGGTTTTCGTATTCCCCCAATTTTCTTCCTGCATTTTCATAAGGGCTAAGAAGGTTCTACGAAGCCTGGGAAACGATTCAAGGCCCTGACAGTGTCAGACGTGCAGTCTTCACCAAGTATTTGACTTAAGAATGAATTGCCCTCAGCATTCTGTAGTGATTTAAGCGGCCATGAGCAGGCGGCAAAAGTGGCTTAAAGTCAGGATGAGGCCTAAAGTCAAATTCTTTGCTGACAAGTGCACATGTCCCAGGGGAATTTCCTTCATGAGTACCCTTGGGTTGCAGAAACCTAGCGCTTCTCCTGTGCTTCTTCCTCCCCCATGAAATACTGCAAACCACTCAAACCCTGGTCTGAAATACAAGCTATGTCATGAGGTACCCGTTGCATTGGCAGGGCGCGATGGAGCTGCCCGACTTGACCGTGCAGAAGAGCTCTGTGAAGCTCCTCATGAAGAGATGGGAGTCCGCCAGTGCTCTGACACCTAGCCTGGCCTTCCAACGCCTGCCAGCCCCACGGTCCCTGGCACCAGAGAAAGCCAGCCCAGGCAGCACCGTGGAGGAAGCCGCGGCAGACAGCGGGAGGGCGGACGTCACCCTGGGTGGCCCTCGCCGGACTGAGACCTTCCCCATCTCTGTCAAGGAGCTGCAGAGCCACTTTGAGACCCTGCGTGGCAGGAAGGTGAGTGCACGCAGGTTCCGCAGCTGAAAAGGATTCCCGCGCTCTCACTGAGGACTTGGAGAACACTACTGCCAGAACAGCACCCCCTTCCAATCTGCTGCCTCTTCATATCCTTTCTGCCCCCTGAAAGCCCTACCTGGCTCCTCCCAGTAGCTTCTAGCTCACATCCCCTCCGTGTTTTCCAACAGGAAGCGGAAAGTGGCAGAAGCTCACTGCCACCAGCACTGGCCACTCAGCCTGGGAGCCAGACGGACATTTCTCTGATGGAAGTGTCCAGCGTGAAACGGCGGAGGGCAATCTTTGAGAAGATGTCCTCAGGCAATGGACAGACCACCAACACTGAAGGTTAGCCTTACCACTTGGATCGGATTTCTCCCTTTAGTTCAATGCGCTCCATCTCTGAGGTGACAAGGGGCAAGCACACTCACCTCATCAGGGCAGCCCCCAGGCCGCCCAGGGAGAGAACGTGGTGTTCTTCTCAATGCAAAACAAGCTTTCCAGCCTTCTCCATTTTGTCTTTTGCATTACGGAGGAGTGCCTGATGCCCATTAAATACTTTTTGAACAAAACACAACAGAATGGTGTCTTATGTTTTGAGAAGATAACTTTTGATGAAGACAGCCCAGATTACAAATATGATATCAAAACTATGGGCAGCATTCATCAATTACGAAAAAGTGGTATCTTCATTTTCTTCTTTGGTGAAGATAGGTTGGATTTAGCAACTTGTTGCTTTGGTAACAATGCGTTAACTTTTATTAGTTAAAGGCATTCTGGTTTCCACAAATTAAATGCTCCGTACTTTATGTGTTCTAAAGTAAAAGTACGACACAGTTGGCAAAATGTTGGCAATACTGTTTGTTTTGCTTACTGCTTTTCTTTCAAGCTTTGAAACACATGCACCCATCTCCCTCTCCCCAACTATGACGTCTCTTTGTGGTTGCAGTGGGTGGCTGCAAAGCTGTAGGAGGACTTCCAGAAGACAGCCCTCCCAACACCGGCAATACACTGACGGAATTCCAGGAGAATGTCTCCTTGAAAGACAAAATGGCTCTGTATCAGGCTGCGGTGTCAAAGGCAGAGAACAGCAACCGCTTTGCCAATGTAAGATACCAATGTCTCAATATCTTCTTAATTCTACGTTTGCTTTGCCCAGGGACAGATCGTAACCATCTTTATTTCTACAAGCAAGCTATCAGGTGGATCATAGGGTGGATCAAAATTTAAATCCCAAATTAGGAAACCTACAGAGCAAACATAGTCATCCATCAGTCTCTCTCTCTACCAAATGAGGTTTTTCACGCTAGATGCCTTTGGGCTTTTGGACAATCCCCATTACTTCATGGAAGTGCTCTTCCTTTCAGTCCACCTTTGCCTGAACTTCATGTATGAGGATCATGGGTGAGAGAGAGATCAGCAACACGGTTATCCTATGATGACAAAACAAGGCAGTTTCCTTACCACAACAACTATTCTCTATCGCCAAATAATAAAATCCTATTCAGGAGCACAGTGACTTTAGAGCTCTTGCTGCTCGAACTGAAGACTTTGAAAGTACCGCATGATACAACAGCTCAGCTATGGGTGCTCAGGTAGCCCAGAAGCCACCTGAGGGAAGCAGCCAACAGCCACGCTCGCCTTCAGAGTCCAGGTGTTTTCAAACCACCGCAATTCCTGCCCACTGGCTTCTTGATTTCCTAATTGCCCTTGTGTATTTGGAACAGATTCCTGCGGTTCTTTGGGCCAAGAAGGTTCCAATTCCCTCCTCCCAACACTGCCAGCAATGGTGCTGTTAGCTCTCTCTCCCCAAAAGGAAGAACTGGAGGAAGCCTGACCCAACCGAACTGTGCTGAGAACATATGAACTGCTTCATTTACACCCTATAACACCTTGCCCTTACTTGTTGAAATGGATGGTATGTTCTTACTGCAAATGGAAAACACCTGGCCTTATTTGATCCCTCTAGACCTCAGAGGAAATCAAGTCCTGCACTGTGCCCGGCGGCCTGGCTGCAGTGAGGAAACACTTTGAGAATGGGCAGATGACCCCTTCAATGACCACCTTCGCTCACTCCCAGCACCAGCACAAAGCTGCAGAGGTAACAATGGCATTTTGAATACTAACAAATTAGGTTTCCCCTGTTAAAGAGCTCGAGAGGAAAATAACATTATTTGCTTGATTCCAGGATTCACCATTCCCGGTGTCCCTGGAAAAATTTGCACCCCATTTTCTTTTCAACTCGCCCTCCTCGAGCCTCACCTAACTTTAACGGTTCAAACTTCTCATCACATGGGTTCCTTGTGGTGCTCGTAATCCCCTAAATCATCACGGTACACTGCCATAAAGGAACCATTTGGGCTTAACACCTCTTAAAGTAGAACTGATTTGTGACAGCCCTTCACAGGCAGAAACACAAATCCAGATTACTGTTAATTACGTGATTCTTTGTATTTGTTTTCAGGAGACCTCAAGTACCACTCAGCTCCCACTATCAAGCAGCACCAGGGAAGCTGAGTGCAGTGCGACGAGCTCCAAAGAAGCCCCACTAGAAGCCTTTCAAAGCAAAGAGGTAACTTTGTCAATTAACAATTATATCATTTGGCAGGTATGGTTTTAAAACAGTGTCCTAGACAGGGTTGTTTGGATGTGGTAATGAATGGGGCTTCCCACTCAGACTTCTCTGTGATGTTTCAAAGACAGCAGCCGAAATATGGAGTATTCTTCCATGTTGCACTAAATCCCGCAGTAACGTGAAGGTTTTGTGCACAGGTTTCTCTCGGGGAGCAAGTGACTCCAGAGACAAACGGGGCTTCTACACTCACCCGGCATACTGATGAAGCAGGTAAGAAGTGGCTTGAGAGTAATGGCTCCCAAAGGAGCACGACAAACCAAGTTCTTGGCAACCGTCTTTACTGGCACAAACGTGGGGCTGCTTTTAGGATACAGATACAGGACATTGCTCCAAGTTGTTCAGTGCCTCCTTCCTCAGCTAAGCACATTCATTGGTCTCAGTGGGACCTAAGAAACAGGTTTCCGTGCTGGTACACAGAGAGGAGTTTGGCAGAAGGAGGTAGCTTCAAATTATAGCCGAAACTGTGGATGATAAAGGCTCAATTTATAGCCAAGCGGAACAGGCCTGGAGACCACGATCACGGTGCTGAGGTGCTGCTTCCGCAGTCTAGTCCTGGTATTAGAATTCACGCGTTTGGTTAACACAAAGACCTCAGTCCTGTGCGAGCCCTGACATTCAGGCAATTCAGGTACGGCAAAGGAGCAGGCCATAGATAACGTGTCCCTCAACACTTCTTCCATCCATTTCCTATGTATTTCTTCTCTTCATATTGTCCGTTGTTCATTTACTTTTTTTTTTTTTTAATAATAATAGTAATTATTATTCTTTCCATTGCAGTAAGCAATGCAGCTGTGGACGTGGAGGTCCCAAAGACTTCCACAGAGGTTTGTGACCATCAGACAGAAAGGACAGCAGAGGAAAACGCTGTTCCCATAGACAGAGAGACTGCAACATCTGTACCAGATGGCAAGGTCTGTGCCTTTATAGTAAGAGTAGACATCAGTCTGTCAAATACAGTCTGAATTTCTATTTTTACAATGTAGTTGCAATTGAAAATGCAACCTGTGAAAGCAGTAGGAATATACGGAGCTTAGCAATGACGGGCACACAAGGTGGTATTTAGTACAACCTGTAATTCAGCAAGTACTTCTACTACATGACAAACACAACTGAAAGTTGAACTCACACGCTTCTGCTTTTCCTTTCCTTCTCTGATGAAGGAAGCCTCTTCTTTCCCTGCTTTCAGTCTCTAAAAGGCTATGTTTTCTGTCACCAGTTCCTCAGATGCACAGAAATTCTCAACTTGAGGAAAAACGAAGACAAGCGTCAAAATGTCGAGGGCTATCTGGACCAGGCAATTCCACTGGCACTGCCGAGCGAAGCACTGCACCAGCCCAAAAGCACCATGCCGTCTGCTCTTGCCAGAATGACAGCCATGAATGCAATCATCAAGAGCCATGCACATTCTGTAAGACGGCCACGTCACCAAGGAGCTGCTGGGCTGCCAGTTCTAAGTGTATGTGCACAAGAAAACGCAAAGGTTCAAAGAGGCGCCACCTATTCAGACGAGATGCTCCCTAAGCCTGGGGAGCCGCAGATGAGGGAGCCACTGAGACAACCCAAAAGCAGAAGCAATTGTGCGGCTTCCAGAATTAAGGCCATCAACGACATCCACAGGAACCTACACCATTCTCAAAGGCGTCCAAACCAGGAAGGGGCAGCTTTTCTGGTGGAGGATGCGCGAGGGTTCAAAACAACAGAATCCGGCCTGAAGAACAAAGACGCAAGCGTCACAGTCTCTGTGTTGTGCAGTAATGCACAACAAGTTGACAATAAAGAGATGAAGTGACTCAAAACTAACAGACTTGTCTGAACTTTTGCTGCCTGTCTCAACAGGTTGGAGCATCAGGCGGGGAGAAACTTCATGAAATATAACGAGGGCAAGTGTAGAGCCCTGCATCGGGGCAAGAACAACCCCAGACACCAGGAGAAGTTGGGGACTGCCCTGCTGGAGAGCAGCAAAGGGGAAAGGGACGTGGGCGTCCTGGTGGAGAGCCGGCTGACCATGAGCCAGCACTGTGCCCTTGTGGCCAAGAAGGCCAATGGCATCCTGGGGTGTATTAGCAGGGCTGTGGTTAGTAGGTCGAGAGAGGTTCTCCTCCCCCTCTACTCTGCCCTAGTGAGACCACATCTGCAATATTGCGTCCAGTTCTGGGCCCCCCAGTTCAAGAAGGACAGGGAACTGCTTGAGAGAGTCCAGCACAGAGCCACGAGGATGATTAAGGGAGTGGAGCATCTCCCTTTCGAGGAAAGGCTGAGGGAGCTGGGTCTCTTTAGTTAGAGAAGAGGAGACTCAGAGGTGACCTTATTAGCGTTTATAAATATGTAAAGGGAGAGTGTCAGGAGGACGGAGCTAGGCTCTTCTCGGTGACATCTAATGATAGGACAAGGGGCAATGGGTGTAAGCTGGAACATAGGAGGTTCCACTTAAATGTGAGACAAAACTTTTTTATGGTGAGGGTGACCGAGCACGAGAACAGGCTACCCAAAGGAGGGTTGTGGAGTTTCCTTCTCCAGAGACACTCAAAACCTGCCTGGACGCGATCCTGTGTGACCTGATCTAGCTGCTCCTGCTCCGGCAGGGGCATTGGACCAGACGATCTTCCAAGGTCCCTTCCAATCCCTAACATTCAGTGATTCGGTGATTCCTAGGCGTCTCAGCAGTCTTCTAGCATCTTTCTTTGGCAAAGGCATGTCTGAAAAGAAAAACTGTAAAAATCACAGTCAGGGGAAGAGCTCTGGATCTCCAAAGTACCAATCTGCAGGTCTTATATATGGGCTGCCATTATGTCAGGATAACAACAATCTGCTGCCCAGGAAGATTAATCTTACTTTGAATTCAGTACGCACTGCAATACTATGCTCCTCAGAAAATCAGGACAATTATTCCCAGGTTTTGTGATTACCACTCGTTAAAGTGAGGATTTACTGGATTAGGTTTTGGATGAACTCTAGATCTCAGAGTGTACCTTATAATTGAGGAGAACATAGAAATATCAATATAGCATTGAATTAAATATTTTCAGTGAATGTTGTAAATGTTACTCGTGCTTTTTTCCCCTGGATTGAAGGCGTAGTGTCACGAGGATGCTTAACAACTAAAGCAAAACTGCATCCTGTGACAGCATATACAGTGTATTCACTGGAAGCAAACAAACTCCAAGACAATTTATTTTATTTTATTTTATTTTATTTTATTTTATTTTATTTTATTTTATTTTATTTTATTTTATTTTATTTTATTTTATTTTATTTTATTATTTTATTTTATTTTATTTTATTTTATATTTTATTTTATTTTATTTTATTTTATTTTATTTTTTTCTGAAGACATTAGAGTATTCTTAAGAAGAAGACTTTCATCCGAGGTTTGTGCATTTACTTGACAGAAAAAAAAAAAAATCCATCTTGCAGTTCATTCCAGGACTGATCATTAGTTGGAAGCCTTTGCATTCAAATATCTGAGATTTGGATAGAGGATGCCTATATGCACATGGGAGTGGAGTGGTGCCATGCTATGAGTGAGAATATGGACACTTCTGGTCTAAATTCTGTCAGCAGCCGGTGGGACTCAGAGAAGACCTTCTGTACCTCTCGTTTTCTCAGGGTGTTCACATGGGTGCTGTGAAGCCAACAGGATTAGAGAGCACGCTGAGGCAAAATTTTCACTAAAACCTGGACATCATTGCTGTTATTCTAGAAGATAGTTTATGAGACAAAGAAAAATGGGTACCAAGCAAACAAAGTAATGATTGCTGGCTAAATAAGAATTATTGCCAGGGCTTGGTGCTTGGTTCACACAGGCAGTTCAGGGTTTAGTTTCACGAGAATTCAAGATCCTATCAGAGCAACGTGCAGCTTTTTGTGGTTGCTTGGAATACCGGGGGCAGCCGATACCCAGGGTAAAAGAAAAATGTAAGCCACTAAGGGGTGATGGTGGGAAGATAAAGATCAGCTTGGAGCACTTGGCAGCTCAGAGGAGATGAGAATGGAGAGTGAGAAAACCCTAATGACTCTCAGAGGAGAAGCAGTAAGAGCAGGAAAGGCACTTGCAAATCCTCCCCAGCCCAAGCAGCCAACAGCAGACGCGAGGAGGACTTCAGAGCAGGCAAGCCTTGTGCTCTGGGCTGCCGCAAGGACCCCTGACCAGGCCAACCAGGTACAAGTGTCTTGGTGCCAGGCCGCTGGCCAGAGCACTTGAGTACATCCATGTTAGTGCTCATGTGTGGGTGAGGAGTGGAAGGGAAACCACTTTTGAAGTAAGACCACCTCCCTTTCATACGAGGCCTTCCTACTCTGCTGCAACATTGCTTCCATCAGGCGAGAAGAAACAGCGTGGCACTGCTGGTAGGGAGCTCCAGCATGAGGAAAGAAACAGGTGGGGAGTAGAGGAGGTGAAGGCAGTTTAGAGAGAAATGACTGCAGTTATGTTATCTGACAGCCTCATGCAAACCATGTCAGTGGTTACCCCAGTGAGCCATGCCTTGCAGAGGCAGCTGCACCGGTGATGTCCCCTCCCCGTCACTTGCCCACCCCCAGCCTGCTGGCTCTTGGGGCTTGGAGGGAGTCTTGATGCGGTGCCAGTATTGCTCACTAATAGACAAAACACTGGTGTGATACCAGTGCTCTTTGAGCTACAATTGCAGAACACAGCACTTTATGGGCTGCTCCAGGGAAAGTTAATTCCATCCCAGCCAGACCTAGCGTAAGGCGGGTTTTAACTCCTGGCTTGAGTGTAGTTCGTTGCAGACTGTGTCTGTTTAGGTTTCTTCTTTCACTGGAAAGATCATTGTCTTCTTTTACTTTGACTTTACTGTTTTTATCAACAAGAAGAGTATTACTAAACTCCCAGTCTATGTCAAAAGGTGTCACGTCTTTACTTCTAGAAAGGAGGACGGTACTGGTGCTACTTCCAAAGAGTTGTTCCATTAAATTAGACTTCTTTCCTTTCTTAGTATTGACATCTGCGTTTTCCTTGATATTTTCATCTAAGTAATCACTTTTTTGATTAAGTCACCTTGTTCTCCCTGATCCTTTTCCAAAGGAAGGTACCTAACTGCCAAATGTTAACTCTCTACCTTAAATCTACAGTCCTTAGCTTTCTCTGCTTCTGCCCTTGTACTTTTGTGGCATCATAAAATGGGTCGGCTTACTAGAGAGTCCTTCAAAGGTTTTGTTGGCCAAAGAGCTGTAGCCTGAGAGTCAGAAGTCTCCTCCATACTACAGGAAGAGAGAACGCCCCCAAGGGTAAATTACCCAACATTTTGATATTTCTCTTAGGTATCAAAAAAAACACACACAAAAAACACCAGCATGAGTGAATGAAAGAAAACCAAGCACGGCATGCCAGAGCTAGTCAAACAATTCTGCCAGTTAGCTCTAAGAGAGAACTTGAAGTTAGCTGAGTAACGGAGAATAAAAATGAAAAACCAATGGTCTCTCTGTTTGAGGGCATTTATTATCTACCACAACGGTCTGCCCAAGAACTTGTCCCTAAGGACACCAAGTTCTTTCTGGGAGAGGTTGTGCACCACCACCAACAGAATCTCAGCAGATTCCGAGGACTCTCTGGTGGGTCTGTTGGGGTAAGGAAAGCCAGGAGGCCGGCTTGGTTGCCTTGGTTTCCGTATGCCCACACATGGAGACGGTAACCTGGACACTGTGGACTGACTGTGTGCTCACAATGCAGACAGGCAGGTTAAAAGGCGGCGCCTCTTCCTGCGGCCATCACTTCTTGGAAGTGAGATTGTGACGGACGAGGTAGGATGAGGCTTTTCTCCAATGCATACTGTGAACTGTCGATCTAGCTTCACATTCATTAGTCAAATGAGACCAGTGAATAAGAGAATGTTTAAATTTGCCTTCCTTTCAACAGGCACGCAATGTGTGCAGCAGAGTCACAAAAGGAAAATTCAGCTGAGAATAGCCAAGCGGTAAGATTAGCTCCTTACGAATACACAAGTTTGTGCATTTTTTTGGACGTAGGTGGTCTAGTGCAAAGCCTGATACTCTTCATGTGATAAATGGGTGAGAGGGAGCAAAAGAAAAAAAAAAAAGAAATGCTTCAGATACTTGTGGCTCTGCTTACCTGCAGAAGAAAAACTGCACGCTCTTCCAGTGACAGTGTCAGAAGCGTGCAGCTAGCTCTCACGTGCACTTTCAGGGAGTCTTTAGTGGAGAAGAGATCCTCTAGCACCGTGGCCAGTGAATATTAGTCACCAGACAGAGGGAAGAACTGAAGCAGCTTCTGGTTCTCTCTCTCGCATCCCTCTGCCTTCCTGCCCAGCATGGCCATCGAGCAAAAAGCAGCCAAGCCCTTAGTTTGTGCCTTCCTCTGGCACGTTTTAAGCATGATAACTTTAGAAGTGGCCAGCAAAAGTTAGGAAGTACAGTCGGCAAAGGCGGCATGAAATGCTAAAGGCCACTGAAGCCCAGCTCCATACCTCTTTGGGTTTTCGTATTCCCCCAATTTTCTTCCTGCATTTTCATAAGGGCTAAGAAGGTTCTACGAAGCCTGGGAAACGATTCAAGGCCCTGACAGTGTCAGACGTGCAGTCTTCACCAAGTATTTGACTTAAGAATGAATTGCCCTCAGCATTCTGTAGTGATTTAAGCGGCCATGAGCAGGCGGCAAAAGTGGCTTAAAGTCAGGATGAGGCCTAAAGTCAAATTCTTTGCTGACAAGTGCACATGTCCCAGGGGAATTTCCTTCATGAGTACCCTTGGGTTGCAGAAACCTAGCGCTTCTCCTGTGCTTCTTCCTCCCCCATGAAATACTGCAAACCACTCAAACCCTGGTCTGAAATACAAGCTATGTCATGAGGTACCCGTTGCATTGGCAGGGCGCGATGGAGCTGCCCGACTTGACCGTGCAGAAGAGCTCTGTGAAGCTCCTCATGAAGAGATGGGAGTCCGCCAGTGCTCTGACACCTAGCCTGGCCTTCCAACGCCTGCCAGCCCCACGGTCCCTGGCACCAGAGAAAGCCAGCCCAGGCAGCACCGTGGAGGAAGCCGCGGCAGACAGCGGGAGGGCGGACGTCACCCTGGGTGGCCCTCGCCGGACTGAGACCTTCCCCATCTCTGTCAAGGAGCTGCAGAGCCACTTTGAGACCCTGCGTGGCAGGAAGGTGAGTGCACGCAGGTTCCGCAGCTGAAAAGGATTCCCGCGCTCTCACTGAGGACTTGGAGAACACTACTGCCAGAACAGCACCCCCTTCCAATCTGCTGCCTCTTCATATCCTTTCTGCCCCCTGAAAGCCCTACCTGGCTCCTCCCAGTAGCTTCTAGCTCACATCCCCTCCGTGTTTTCCAACAGGAAGCGGAAAGTGGCAGAAGCTCACTGCCACCAGCACTGGCCACTCAGCCTGGGAGCCAGACGGACATTTCTCTGATGGAAGTGTCCAGCGTGAAACGGCGGAGGGCAATCTTTGAGAAGATGTCCTCAGGCAATGGACAGACCACCAACACTGAAGGTTAGCCTTACCACTTGGATCGGATTTCTCCCTTTAGTTCAATGCGCTCCATCTCTGAGGTGACAAGGGGCAAGCACACTCACCTCACCAGGGCAGCCCCCAGGCCGCCCAGGGAGAGAACGTGGTGTTCTTCTCAATGCAAAACAAGCTTTCCAGCCTTCTCCATTTTGTCTTTTGCATTACGGAGGAGTGCCTGATGCCCATTAAATACTTTTTGAACAAAACACAACAGAATGGTGTCTTATGTTTTGAGAAGATAACTTTTGATGAAGACAGCCCAGATTACAAATATGATATCAAAACTATGGGCAGCATTCATCAATTACGAAAAAGTGGTATCTTCATTTTCTTCTTTGGTGAAGATAGGTTGGATTTAGCAACTTGTTGCTTTGGTAACAATGCGTTAACTTTTATTAGTTAAAGGCATTCTGGTTTCCACAAATTAAATGCTCCGTACTTTATGTGTTCTAAAGTAAAAGTACGACACAGTTGGCAAAATGTTGGCAATACTGTTTGTTTTGCTTACTGCTTTTCTTTCAAGCTTTGAAACACATGCACCCATCTCCCTCTCCCCAACTATGACGTCTCTTTGTGGTTGCAGTGGGTGGCTGCAAAGCTGTAGGAGGACTTCCAGAAGAGAGCCCTCCCAACACCGGCGACACACTGATGGAATTCCAGGAGAATGTCTCCTTGAAAGACAAAATGGCTCTGTATCAGGCTGCGGTGTCAAAGGCAGAGAACAGCAACCGCTTTGCCAATGTAAGATACCAATGTCTCAATATCTTCTTAATTCTACGTTTGCTTTGCCCAGGGACAGATCGTAACCATCTTTATTTCTACAAGCAAGCTATCAGGTGGATCATAGGGTGGATCAAAATTTAAATCCCAAATTAGGAAACCTACAGAGCAAACATAGTCATCCATCAGTCTCTCTCTCTACCAAATGAGGTTTTTCACGCTAGATGCCTTTGGGCTTTTGGACAATCCCCATTACTTCATGGAAGTGCTCTTCCTTTCAGTCCACCTTTGCCTGAACTTCATGTATGAGGATCATGGGTGAGAGAGAGATCAGCAACACGGTTATCCTATGATGACAAAACAAGGCAGTTTCCTTACCACAACAACTATTCTCTATTGCCAAATAATAAAATCCTATTCAGGAGCACAGTGACTTTAGAGCTCTTGCTGCTCGAACTGAAGACTTTGAAAGTACCGCATGATACAACAGCTCAGCTATGGGTGCTCAGGTAGCCCAGAAGCCACCTGAGGGAAGCAGCCAACAGCCACGCTCGCCTTCAGAGTCCAGGTGTTTTCAAACCACCGCAATTCCTGCCCACTGGCTTCTTGATTTCCTAATTGCCCTTGTGTATTTGGAACAGATTCCTGCGGTTCTTTGGGCCAAGAAGGTTCCAATTCCCTCCTCCCAACACTGCCAGCAATGGTGCTGTTAGCTCTCTCTCCCCAAAAGGAAGAACTGGAGGAAGCCTGACCCAACCGAACTGTGCTGAGAACATATGAACTGCTTCATTTACACCCTATAACACCTTGCCCTTACTTGTTGAAATGGATGGTATGTTCTTACTGCAAATGGAAAACACCTGGCCTTATTTGATCCCTCTAGACCTCAGAGGAAATCAAGTCCTGCACTGTGCCCGGCGGCCTGGCTGCAGTGAGGAAACACTTTGAGAATGGGCAGATGACCCCTTCAATGACCACCTTTGCTCACTCCCAGCACCAGCACAAAGCTGCAGAGGTAACAATGGCATTTTGAATACTAACAAATTAGGTTTCCCCTGTTAAAGAGCTCGAGAGGAAAATAACATTATTTGCTTGATTCCAGGATTCACCATTCCCGGTGTCCCTGGAAAAATTTGCACCCCATTTTCTTTTCAACTCGCCCTCCTCGAGCCTCACCTAACTTTAACGGTTCAAACTTCTCATCACATGGGTTCCTTGTGGTGCTCGTAATCCCCTAAATCATCACGGTACACTGCCATAAAGGAACCATTTGGGCTTAACACCTCTTAAAGTAGAACTGATTTGTGACAGCCCTTCACAGGCAGAAACACAAATCCAGATTACTGTTAATTACGTGATTCTTTGTATTTGTTTTCAGGAGACCTCAAGTACCACTCAGCTCCCACTATCAAGCAGCACCAGGGAAGCTGAGTGCAGTGCGACGAGCTCCAAAGAAGCCCCACTAGAAGCCTTTCAAAGCAAAGAGGTAACTTTGTCAATTAACAATTATATCATTTGGCAGGTATGGTTTTAAAACAGTGTCCTAGACAGGGTTGTTTGGATGTGGTAATGAATGGGGCTTCCCACTCAGACTTCTCTGTGATGTTTCAAAGACAGCAGCCGAAATATGGAGTATTCTTCCATGTTGCACTAAATGCCGCAGTAACGTGAAGGTTTTGTGCACAGGTTTCTCTCGGGGAGCAAGTGACTCCAGAGACAAACGGGGCTTCTACACTCACCCGGCATACTGATGAAGCAGGTAAGAAGTGGCTTGAGAGTAATGGCTCCCAAAGGAGCACGACAAACCAAGTTCTTGGCAACCGTCTTTACTGGCACAAACGTGGGGCTGCTTTTAGGATACAGATACAGGACATTGCTCCAAGTTGTTCAGTGCCTCCTTCCTCAGCTAAGCACATTCATTGGTCTCAGTGGGACCTAAGAAACAGGTTTCCGTGCTGGTACACAGAGAGGAGTTTGGCAGAAGGAGGTAGCTTCAAATTTGTGCTGAGCTGCTGGAAAGAGCGGGGCATTTTAAGAGATGTCAAGACACACGCAAACCCTTGCCCCTGTATAGCAGAAACTGTGGATGATAAAGGCTCAATTTATAGCCAAGCAGAACAGGCCTGGAGACCACGATCACGGTGCTGAGGTGCTGCTTCCGCAGTCTAGTCCTGGTATTAGAATTCACGCGTTTGGTTAACACAAAGACCTCAGTCCTGTGTGAGCCCTGACATTCAGGCAATTCAGGTACGGCAAAACAGCAGGCCATAGATAACGTGTCCCTCAACACTTCTTCCATCCATTTCCTATGTATTTCTTCTCTTCATATTGTCCGTTGTTCATTTACTTTTTTTTTTTTTTTAATAATAATAGTAATTATTATTCTTTCCATTGCAGTAAGCAATGCAGCTGTGGACGTGGAGGTCCCAAAGACTTCCACAGAGGTGTGTGACCATCAGATGGAAAGGACAGCAGAGGAAAACGCTGTTCCCATAGACAGAGAGACTGCAACATCTGTACCAGATGGCAAGGTCTGTGCCTTTATAGTAAGAGTAGACATCAGTCTGTCAAATACAGTCTGAATTTCTATTTTTACAATGTAGTTGCAATTGAAAATGCAACCTGTGAAAGCAGTAGGAATATACGGAGCTTAGCAATGACGGGCACACAAGGTGGTATTTAGTACAACCTGTAATTCAGCAAGTACTTCTACTACATGACAAACACAACTGAAAGTTGAACTCACACGCTTCTGCTTTTCCTTTCCTTCTCTGATGAAGGAAGCCTCTTCTTTCCCTGCTTTCAGTCTCTAAAAGGCTATGTTTTCTGTCACCAGTTCCTCAGATGCACAGAAATTCTCAACTTGAGGAAAAACGAAGACAGGCGTCAAAATGTCGAGGGCTATCTGGACCAGGCAATTCCACTGGCACTGCCGAGCGAAGCACTGCACCAGCCCAAAAGCACCATGCCGTCTGCTCTTGCCAGAATGAGAGCCATGAATGCAATCATCAAGAGCCATGCACATTCTGTAAGACGGCCACGTCACCAAGGAGCTGCTGGGCTGCCAGTTCTAAGTGTATGTGCACAAGAAAACGCAAAGGTTCAAAGAGGCGCCACCTATTCAGACGAGATGCTCCCTAAGCCTGGGGAGCCGCAGATGAGGGAGCCACTGAGACAACCCAAAAGCAGAAGCAATTGTGCGGCTTCCAGAATTAAGGCCATCAACGACATCCACAGGAACCTACACCATTCTCAAAGGCGTCCAAACCAGGAAGGGGCTGCTTTTCTGATGGAGGATGCGCGAGGGTTCAAAACAACAGAATCCGGCCTGAAGAACAAAGACGCAAGCGTCACAGTCTCTGTGTTGTGCAGTAATGCACAACAAGTTGACAATAAAGAGATGAAGTGACTCAAAACTAACAGACTTGTCTGAACTTTTGCTGCCTGTCTCAACAGGTTGGAGCATCAGGCGGGGAGAAACTTCATGAAATATAACGAGGGCAAGTGTAGAGCCCTGCATCGGGGCAAGAACAACCCCAGACACCAGGAGAAGTTGGGGACTGCCCTGCTGGAGAGCAGCAAAGGGGAAAGGGACGTGGGCGTCCTGGTGGAGAGCCGGCTGACCATGAGCCAGCACTGTGCCCTTGTGGCCAAGAAGGCCAATGGCATCCTGGGGTGTATTAGCAGGGCTGTGGTTGGTAGGTCGAGAGAGGTTCTCCTCCCCCTCTACTCTGCCCTAGTGAGACCACATCTGCAATATTGCGTCCAGTTCTGGGCCCCCCAGTTCAAGAAGGACAGGGAACTGCTTGAGAGAGTCCAGCACAGAGCCACGAGGATGATTAAGGGAGTGGAGCATCTCCCTTTCGAGGAAAGGCTGAGGGAGCTGGGTCTCTTTAGTTAGAGAAGAGGAGACTCAGAGGTGACCTTATTAACGTTTATAAATATGTAAAGGGAGAGTGTCAGGAGGACGGAGCTAGGCTCTTCTCGGTGACATCTAATGATAGGACAAGGGGCAATGGGTGTAAGCTGGAACATAGGAGGTTCCACTTAAATGTGAGACAAAACTTTTTTATGGTGAGGGTGACCGAGCACGAGAACAGGCTACCCAAAGGAGGGTTGTGGAGTTTCCTTCTCCAGAGACACTCAAAACCTGCCTGGACGCGATCCTGTGTGACCTGATCTAGCTGCTCCTGCTCCGGCAGGGGCATTGGACCAGACGATCTTCCAAGGTCCCTTCCAATCCCTAACATTCAGTGATTCGGCGATTCCTAGGCGTCTCAGCAGTCTTCTAGCATCTTTCTTTGGCAAAGGCATGTCTGAAAAGAAAAACTGTAAAAATCACAGTCAGGGGAAGAGCTCTGGATCTCCAAAGTACCAATCTGCAGGTCTTATATATGGGCTGCCATTATGTCAGGATAACAACAATCTGCTGCCCAGGAAGATTAATCTTACTTTGAATTCAGTACGCACTGCAATACTATGCTCCTCAGAAAATCAGGACAATTATTCCCAGGTTTTGTGATTACCACTCGTTAAAGTGAGGATTTACTGGATTAGGTTTTGGATGAACTCTAGATCTCAGAGTGTACCTTATAATTGAGGAGAACATAGAAATATCAATATAGCATTGAATTAAATATTTTCAGTGAATGTTGTAAATGTTACTCGTGCTTTTTTCCCCTGGATTGAAGGCATAGTGTCACGAGGATGCTTATCAATTAAAGCAAAACTGCATCCTGTGACAGCATATACAGTGTATTCAATGGAAGCAAACAAACTCCAAGACTATTTATTTTATTTTATTTTATTTTTTTCTGAAGACATTAGAGTATTCTTAAGAAGAAGACTTTCATCCTAGGTTTGTGCATTTCCTTGACAGAAAAAAAAAAAAATCCATCTTGCAGTTCATTCCAGGACTGATCATTAGTTGGAAGCCTTTGCATTCAAATATCTGAGATTTGGATAGAGGATGCCTATACGCACACGGGAGTGGAGTGGTGCCATGCTATGAGTGAGAATATGGACACTTCTGGTCTAAATTCTGTCAGCAGCCGGTGGGACTCAGAGAAGACCTTCTGTACCTCTCGTTTTCTCAGGGTGTTCACATGGGTGCTGTGAAGCCAACAGGATTAGAGAGCACGCTGAGGCAAAATTTTCACTAAAACCTGGACATCATTGCTGTTATTCTAGAAGATAGTTTATGAGACAAAGAAAAATGGGTACCAAGCAAACAAAGTAATGATTGCTGGCTAAATAAGAATTATTGCCAGGGCTTGGTGCTTGGTTCACACAGGCAGTTCAGGGTTTAGTTTCACGAGAATTCAAGATCCTATCAGAGCAACGTGCAGCTTTTTGTGGTTGCTTGGAATACTGGGGGCAGCCGATACCCAGGGTAAAAGAAAAATGTAAGCCACTAAGGGGTGATGGTGGGAAGATAAAGATCAGCTTGGAGCACTTGGCAGCTCAGAGGAGATGAGAATGGAGAGTGAGAAAACCCTAATGACTCTCAGAGGAGAAGCAGTAAGAGCAGGAAAGGCACTTGCAAACCCTCCCCAGCCCAAGCAGCCAACAGCAGACGCGAGGAGGACTTCAGAGCAGGCAAGCCTTGTGCTCTGGGCTGCCGCAAGGACCCCTGACCAGGCCAACCAGGTACAAGTGTCTTGGTGCCAGGCCGCTGGCCAGAGCACTTGAGTACATCCATGTTAGTGCTCATGTGTGGGTGAGGAGTGGAAGGGAAACCACTTTTGAAGTAAGACCACCTCCCTTTCATACGAGGCCTTCCTACTCTGCTGCAACATTGCTTCCATCAGGCGAGAAGAAACAGCGTGGCACTGCTGGTAGGGAGCTCCAGCATGAGGAAAGAAACAGGTGGGGAGTAGAGGAGGTGAAGGCAGTTTAGAGAGAAATGACTGCGGTTATGTTATCTGACAGCCTCATGCAAACCATGTCAGTGGTTACCCCAGTGAGCCATGCCTTGCAGAGGCATCCCAGCAAGTCCCTGCAGCCCCGAGTCCTGGCTGACAGCACACGCTGATGCAGCTGTTCTCCTCCTGCCGACATCAAGACTTTGCAGATAATCAAAGAGACAATTTGGAACAGGAGACCATGTTAAATTTGGTCCCACCCCCCAAAAAAAAAAGGGAGGGGGAATTTTCTAAGTGAGCAGTCACCCAGGACATCTCTCAGGCTGAAATTTGTCATGTCAGAACACGAACAGGTCACACTTAGCGAAGCCGTGCAGCTCAGGGAACAAAACCTCCCTTCCTGCAATCGGCGGCTTGATTCTTTCTAGTCTTGGCTTTAGAGCACTATGCGGAGTTTATTATAATTCTCTTGAATAGTAAAGGCTCACCCTGAGCACTCTGGTGCACAAGTATCCAGGAAAGCCCTGCTGGGGCTCTTGTAGCCACTTGCCGCAAGACACTTTCCTGATTGAATTCCTACTCCTACCATGCCAGACCAGATATTCTTTCGGATCCCCTGGCAAAGCTAATGGGCTCTGGGCTGGCTGCATTAGACCTTCTGCCTCAGCACCAGCAATGAGCCTGAGGCTACCAGGTAGCTGAAGCACATCCTCTCCAAGCAGCCCCATTCTGGAAGCATTATAGATTTGCAGTTCACCTCCTTAGATATATATGCAACAAGCAAAGCATCATTAGAAGCACAGCGTTTATGAGGGTTCTGAAAAATCACTTTTTTTTACTCCTTAGCTAGTGCAAAGACACCACAGATATGAGAAAAATGGTCAATCCTTTGTAGCATTTCCCAGTTCATTGTTCTTACTACTGTAGTCTTCTTCAGGCTTCACTTCAGAGTTGTGAAGGGCATCCCAAGTTCTCCTCCTCCAACTCAAATCTCTTTTCTTGCGTTACAGATTATCTACTATGATCCCCCCCCACAAAAAACCTTTTCATCTGTACTTCCGCAAAGAGAAAAAAATCTTTTTTCTTAAAATTTCCTATTTCCTATGTCAAGTGTGTCCTGACATCTGAACATCTTTGTTGGATGATCCTCAGAGAATTTTGTTTGATGACCGCTCTCCTGGGGACCAGAAGTGGAAGACCAGTTGGCCTGCAGCAGGAACCATCTCCCTGCGTATCCCATTAAAGCAATTAATCAAATTATAATAATCTTTCTATGCTAGAAGGCAGGAATTTCTCCCATCATTTTTTGTGGTTCGTCTTTTTGTGGTTCTACTTCCCATCAATGGGGGCTGTTCAGCCACGTCCTGGGAAGCAGGGCCTCAATATGCGTGGTGGTTTTTCAGGAGGGCAGACGATTCCACAACAAGAGCCCCCCCCCGCCTCCTTCCCCTTTCCCACCTTTTATTGCTGAGTGTGAAATCACATGGCATGGAATATCCCTTTGGTCAGTTTAGGTCAGCTGCACCGGTGATGTCCCCTCCCCGTCACTTACCCACCCCCAGCCTGCTGGCTCTTGGGGCTTGGAGGGAGTCTTGATGCGGTGCCAGTATTGCTCACTAATAGACAAAACACTGGTGTGATACCAGTGCTCTTTGAGCTACAATTGCAGAACACAGCACTGTATGGGCTGCTCCAGGGAAAGTTAATTCCATCCCAGCCAGACCTAGCGTAAGGCAGGTTTTAACTCCTGGCTTGAGTGTAGTTCGTTGCAGACTGTGTCTCTTTAGGTTTCTTCTTTCACTGGAAAGATCATTGTCTTCTTTTACTTTGACTTTACTGTTTTTATCAACAAGAAGAGTATTACTAAACTCCCAGTCTATGTCAAAAGGTGTCACGTCTTTACTTCTAGAAAGGAGGACGGTACTGGTGCTACTTCCAAAGAGTTGTTCCATTAAATTAGACTTCTTTCCTTTCTTAGTATTGACATCTGCGTTTTCCTTGATATTTTCATCTAAGTAATCACTTTTTTGATTAAGTCACCTTGATCTCCCTGATCCTTTTCCAAAGGAAGGTACCTAACTGCCAAATGTTAACTCTCTACCTTAAATCTACAGTCCTTAGCTTTCTCTGCTTCTGCCCTTGTACTTTTGTGGCATCATAAAATGGGTCGGCTTACTAGAGAGTCCTTCAAAGGTTTTGTTGGCCAAAGAGCTGTAGCCTGAGAGTCAGAAGTCTCCTCCATACTACAGGAAGAGAGAACGCCCCCAAGGGTAAATTACCCAACGTTTTGATATTTCTCTTAGGTATCAAAAAAAACACACACAAAAAACACCAGCATGAGTGAATGAAAGAAAACCAAGCACGGCATGCCAGAGCTAGTCAAACAATTCTGCCAGTTAGCTCTAAGAGAGAATTTGAAGTTAGCTGAGTAACGGAGAATAAAAATGAAAAACCAATGGTCTCTCTGTTTGAGGGCATTTATTATCTACCACAACGGTCTGCCCAAGAACTTGTCCCTAAGGACACCAAGTTCTTTCTGGGAGAGGTTGTGCACCACCACCGACAGAATCTCAGCAGATTCCGAGGACTCTCTGGTGGGTCTGTTGGGGTAAGGAAAGCCAGGAGGCCGGCTTGGTTGCCTTGGTTTCCGTATGCCCACACATGGAGACGGTAACCTGGACACTGTGGACTGACTGTGTGCTCACAATGCAGACAGGCAGGTTAAAAGGCGGCGCCTCTTCCTGCGGCCATCACTTCTTGGAAGTGAGATTGTGACGGACGAGGTAGGATGAGGCTTTTCTCCAATGCATACTGTGAACTGTCGATCTAGCTACACATTCATTAGTCAAATGAGACCAGTGAATAAGAGAATGTTTAAATTTGCCTTCCTTTCAACAGGCACGCAATGTGTGCAGCAGAGTCACAAAAGGAAAATTCAACTGAGAAGAGCCAAGCGGTAAGATTAGCTCCTTACGAATACACAAGTTTGTGCATTTTTTTGGACGTAGGTGGTCTAGCGCAAAGCCTGATACTCTTCATGTGATAAATGGGTGAGAGGGAGCAAAAGAAAAAAAAAATGAAATGCTTCAGATACTTGTGGCTCTGCTTACCTGCAGAAGAAAAACTGCACGCTCTTCCAGTGACAGTGTCAGAAGCGTGCAGCTAGCTCTCACGTGCACTTTCAGGGAGTCTTTAGTGGAGAAGAGATCCTCTAGCACCGTGGCCAGTGAATATTAGTCACCAGACAGAGGGAAGAACTGAAGCAGCTTCTGGTTCTCTCTCTCGCATCCCTCTGCCTTCCTGCCCAGCATGGCCATCGAGCAAAAAGCAGCCAAGCCCTTAGTTTGTGCCTTCCTCTGGCACGTTTTAAGCATGATAACTTTAGAAGTGGCCAGCAAAAGTTAGGAAGTACAGTCGGCAAAGGCGGCATGAAATGCTAAAGGCCATTGAAGCCCAGCTCCATACCTCTTTGGGTTTTCGTATTCCCCCAATTTTCTTCCTGCATTTTCATAAGGGCTAAGAAGGTTCTACGAAGCCTGGGAAACGATTCAAGGCCCTGACAGTGTCAGACGTGCAGTCTTCACCAAGTATTTGACTTAAGAATGAATTGCCCTCAGCATTCTGTAGTGATTTAAGCGGCCATGAGCAGGCGGCAAAAGTGGCTTAAAGTCAGGATGAGGCCTAAAGTCAAATTCTTTGCTGACAAGTGCACATGTCCCAGGGGAATTTCCTTCATGAGTACCCTTGGGTTGCAGAAACCTAGCGCTTCTCCTGTGCTTCTTCCTCCCCCATGAAATACTGCAAACCACTCAAACCCTGGTCTGAAATACAAGCTATGTCATGAGGTACCCGTTGCATTGGCAGGGCGCGATGGAGCTGCCCGACTTGACCGTGCAGAAGAGCTCTGTGAAGCTCCTCATGAAGAGATGGGAGTCCGCCAGTGCTCTGACACCTAGCCTGGCCTTCCAACGCCTGCCAGCCCCACGGTCCCTGGCACCAGAGAAAGCCAGCCCAGGCAGCACCGTGGAGGAAGCCGCGGCAGACAGCGGGAGGGCGGACGTCACCCTGGGTGGCCCTCGCCGGACTGAGACCTTCCCCATCTCTGTCAAGGAGCTGCAGAGCCACTTTGAGACCCTGCGTGGCAGGAAGGTGAGTGCACGCAGGTTCCGCAGCTGAAAAGGATTCCCGCGCTCTCACTGAGGACTTGGAGAACACTACTGCCAGAACAGCACCCCCTTCCAATCTGCTGCCTCTTCATATCCTTTCTGCCCCCTGAAAGCCCTACCTGGCTCCTCCCAGTAGCTTCTAGCTCACATCCCCTCCGTGTTTTCCAACAGGAAGCGGAAAGTGGCAGAAGCTCACTGCCACCAGCACTGGCCACTCAGCCTGGGAGCCAGACGGACATTTCTCTGATGGAAGTGTCCAGCGTGAAACGGCGGAGGGCAATCTTTGAGAAGATGTCCTCAGGCAATGGACAGACCACCAACACTGAAGGTTAGCCTTACCACTTGGATCGGATTTCTCCCTTTAGTTCAATGCGCTCCATCTCTGAGGTGACAAGGGGCAAGCACACTCACCTCATCAGGGCAGCCCCCAGGCCGCCCAGGGAGAGAACGTGGTGTTCTTCTCAATGCAAAACAAGCTTTCCAGCCTTCTCCATTTTGTCTTTTGCATTACGGAGGAGTGCCTGATGCCCATTAAATACTTTTTGAACAAAACACAACAGAATGGTGTCTTATGTTTTGAGAAGATAACTTTTGATGAAGACAGCCCAGATTACAAATATGATATCAAAACTATGGGCAGCATTCATCAATTACGAAAAAGTGGTATCTTCATTTTCTTCTTTGGTGAAGATAGGTTGGATTTAGCAACTTGTTGCTTTGGTAACAATGCGTTAACTTTTATTAGTTAAAGGCATTCTGGTTTCCACAAATTAAATGCTCCGTACTTTATGTGTTCTAAAGTAAAAGTACGACACAGTTGGCAAAATGTTGGCAATACTGTTTGTTTTGCTTACTGCTTTTCTTTCAAGCTTTGAAACACATGCACCCATCTCCCTCTCCCCAACTATGACGTCTCTTTGTGGTTGCAGTGGGTGGCTGCAAAGCTGTAGGAGGACTTCCAGAAGACAGCCCTCCCAACACCGGCAATACACTGACGGAATTCCAGGAGAATGTCTCCTTGAAAGACAAAATGGCTCTGTATCAGGCTGCGGTGTCAAAGGCAGAGAACAGCAACCGCTTTGCCAATGTAAGATACCAATGTCTCAATATCTTCTTAATTCTACGTTTGCTTTGCCCAGGGACAGATCGTAACCATCTTTATTTCTACAAGCAAGCTATCAGGTGGATCATAGGGTGGATCAAAATTTAAATCCCAAATTAGGAAACCTACAGAGCAAACATAGTCATCCATCAGTCTCTCTCTCTACCAAATGAGGTTTTTCACGCTAGATGCCTTTGGGCTTTTGGACAATCCCCATTACTTCATGGAAGTGCTCTTCCTTTCAGTCCACCTTTGCCTGAACTTCATGTATGAGGATCATGGGTGAGAGAGAGATCAGCAACACGGTTATCCTATGATGACAAAACAAGGCAGTTTCCTTACCACAACAACTATTCTCTATCGCCAAATAATAAAATCCTATTCAGGAGCACAGTGACTTTAGAGCTCTTGCTGCTCGAACTGAAGACTTTGAAAGTACCGCATGATACAACAGCTCAGCTATGGGTGCTCAGGTAGCCCAGAAGCCACCTGAGGGAAGCAGCCAACAGCCACGCTCGCCTTCAGAGTCCAGGTGTTTTCAAACCACCGCAATTCCTGCCCACTGGCTTCTTGATTTCCTAATTGCCCTTGTGTATTTGGAACAGATTCCTGCGGTTCTTTGGGCCAAGAAGGTTCCAATTCCCTCCTCCCAACACTGCCAGCAATGGTGCTGTTAGCTCTCTCTCCCCAAAAGGAAGAACTGGAGGAAGCCTGACCCAACCGAACTGTGCTGAGAGCATATGAACTGCTTCATTTACACCCTATAACACCTTGCCCTTACTTGTTGAAATGGATGGTATGTTCTTACTGCAAATGGAAAACACCTGGCCTTATTTGATCCCTCTAGACCTCAGAGGAAATCAAGTCCTGCACTGTGCCCGGCGGCCTGGCTGCAGTGAGGAAACACTTTGAGAATGGGCAGATGACCCCTTCAATGACCACCTTCGCTCACTCCCAGCACCAGCACAAAGCTGCAGAGGTAACAATGGCATTTTGAATACTAACAAATTAGGTTTCCCCTGTTAAAGAGCTCGAGAGGAAAATAACATTATTTGCTTGATTCCAGGATTCACCATTCCCGGTGTCCCTGGAAAAATTTGCACCCCATTTTCTTTTCAACTCGCCCTCCTCGAGCCTCACCTAACTTTAACGGTTCAAACTTCTCATCACATGGGTTCCTTGTGGTGCTCGTAATCCCCTAAATCATCACGGTACACTGCCATAAAGGAACCATTTGGGCTTAACACCTCTTAAAGTAGAACTGATTTGTGACAGCCCTTCACAGGCAGAAACACAAATCCAGATTACTGTTAATTACGTGATTCTTTGTATTTGTTTTCAGGAGACCTCAAGTACCACTCAGCTCCCACTATCAAGCAGCACCAGGGAAGCTGAGTGCAGTGCGACGAGCTCCAAAGAAGCCCCACTAGAAGCCTTTCAAAGCAAAGAGGTAACTTTGTCAATTAACAATTATATCATTTGGCAGGTATGGTTTTAAAACAGTGTCCTAGACAGGGTTGTTTGGATGTGGTAATGAATGGGGCTTCCCACTCAGACTTCTCTGTGATGTTTCAAAGACAGCAGCCGAAATATGGAGTATTCTTCCATGTTGCACTAAATCCCGCAGTAACGTGAAGGTTTTGTGCACAGGTTTCTCTCGGGGAGCAAGTGACTCCAGAGACAAACGGGGCTTCTACACTCACCCAGCATACTGATGAAGCAGGTAAGAAGTGGCTTGAGAGTAATGGCTCCCAAAGGAGCACGACAAACCAAGTTCTTGGCAACCGTCTTTACTGGCACAAACGTGGGGCTGCTTTTAGGATACAGATACAGGACATTGCTCCAAGTTGTTCAGTGCCTCCTTCCTCAGCTAAGCACATTCATTGGTCTCAGTGGGACCTAAGAAACAGGTTTCCGTGCTGGTACACAGAGAGGAGTTTGGCAGAAGGAGGTAGCTTCAAATTATAGCCGAAACTGTGGATGATAAAGGCTCAATTTATAGCCAAGCGGAACAGGCCTGGAGATCTCGATCACGGTGCTGAGGTGCTGCTTCCGCAGTCTAGTCCTGGTATTAGAATTCACGCATTTGGTTAACACAAAGACCTCAGTCCTGTGCGAGCCCTGACATTCAGGCAATTCGGGTACGGCAAAACAGCAGGCCATAGATAACGTGTCCCTCAACACTTCTTCCATCCATTTCCTATGTATTTCTTCTCTTCATATTGTCCGTTGTTCATTTACTTTTTTTTTTTTTTAATAATAATAGTAATTATTATTCTTTCCATTGCAGTAAGCAATGCAGCTGTGGACGTGGAGGTCCCAACCACTTCCACAGAGGTTTGTGACCATCAGATGGAAAGGACAGCAGAGGAAAACGCTGTTCCCATAGACAGAGAGACTGCAACATCTGTACCAGATGGCAAGGTCTGTGCCTTTATAGTAAGAGTAGACATCAGTCTGTCAAATACAGTCTGAATTTCTATTTTTACAATGTAGTTGCAATTGAAAATGCAACCTGTGAAAGCAGTAGGAATATACGGAGCTTAGCAATGACGGGCACACAAGGTGGTATTTAGTACAACCTGTAATTCAGCAAGTACTTCTACTACATGACAAACACAACTGAAAGTTGAACTCAAACGCTTCTGCTTTTCCTTTCCTTCTCTGATGAAGGAAGCCTCTTCTTTCCCTGCTTTCAGTCTCTAAAAGGCTATGTTTTCTGTCACCAGTTCCTCAGATGCACAGAAATTCTCAACTTGAGGAAAAACGAAGACAAGCGTCAAAATGTCGAGGGCTATCTGGACCAGGCAATTCCACTGGCACTGCCGAGCGAAGCACTGCACCAGCCCAAAAGCACCATGCCGTCTGCTCTTGCCAGAATGACAGCCATGAATGCAATCATCAAGAGCCATGCACATTCTGTAAGACGGCCACGTCACCAAGGAGCTGCTGGGCTGCCAGTTCTAAGTGTATGTGCACAAGAAAACGCAAAGGTTCAAAGAGGCGCCACCTATTCAGACGAGATGCTCCCTAAGCCTGGGGAGCCGCAGATGAGGGAGCCACTGAGACAACCCAAAAGCAGAAGCAATTGTGCGGCTTCCAGAATTAAGGCCATCAACGACATCCACAGGAACCTACACCATTCTCAAAGGCGTCCAAACCAGGAAGGGGCTGCTTTTCTGGTGGAGGATGCGCGAGGGTTCAAAACAACAGAATCCGGCCTGAAGAACAAAGACGCAAGCGTCACAGTCTCTGTGTTGTGCAGTAATGCACAACAAGTTGACAATAAAGAGATGAAGTGACTCAAAACTAACAGACTTGTCTGAACTTTTGCTGCCTGTCTCAACAGGTTGGAGCATCAGGCGGGGAGAAACTTCATGAAATATAACGAGGGCAAGTGTAGAGCCCTGCATCGGGGCAAGAACAACCCCAGACACCAGGATAAGTTGGGGACTGCCCTGCTGGAGAGCAGCAAAGGGGAAAGGGACGTGGGCGTCCTGGTGGAGAGCCGGCTGACCATGAGCCAGCACTGTGCCCTTGTGGCCAAGAAGGCCAATGGCATCCTGGGGTGTATTAGCAGGGCTGTGGTTAGTAGGTCGAGAGAGGTTCTCCTCCCCCTCTACTCTGCCCTAGTGAGACCACATCTGCAATATTGCGTCCAGTTCTGGGCCCCCCAGTTCAAGAAGGACAGGGAACTGCTTGAGAGAGTCCAGCACAGAGCCACGAGGATGATTAAGGGAGTGGAGCATCTCCCTTTCGAGGAAAGGCTGAGGGAGCTGGGTCTCTTTAGTTAGAGAAGAGGAGACTCAGAGGTGACCTTATTAACGTTTATAAATATGTAAAGGGAGAGTGTCAGGAGGACGGAGCTAGGCTCTTCTCGGTGACATCTAATGATAGGACAAGGGGCAATGGGTGTAAGCTGGAACATAGGAGGTTCCACTTAAATGTGAGACAAAACTTTTTTATGGTGAGGGTGACCGAGCACGAGAACAGGCTACCCAAAGGAGGGTTGTGGAGTTTCCTTCTCCAGAGACACTCAAAACCTGCCTGGACGCGATCCTGTGTGACCTGATCTAGCTGCTCCTGCTCCGGCAGGGGCATTGGACCAGACGATCTTCCAAGATCCCTTCCAATCCCTAACATTCAGTGATTCGGTGATTCCTAGGCGTCTCAGCAGTCTTCTAGCATCTTTCTTTGGCAAAGGCATGTCTGAAAAGAAAAACTGTAAAAATCACAGTCAGGGGAAGAGCTCTGGATCTCCAAAGTACCAATCTGCAGGTCTTATATATGGGCTGCCATTATGTCAGGATAACAACAATCTGCTGCCCAGGAAGATTAATCTTACTTTGAATTCAGTACGCACTGCAATACTATGCTCCTCAGAAAATCAGGACAATTATTCCCAGGTTTTGTGATTACCACTCGTTAAAGTGAGGATTTACTGGATTAGGTTTTGGATGAACTCTAGATCTCAGAGTGTACCTTATAATTGAGGAGAACATAGAAATATCAATATAGCATTGAATTAAATATTTTCAGTGAATGTTGTAAATGTTACTCGTGCTTTTTTCCCCTGGATTGAAGGCGTAGTGTCACGAGGATGCTTAACAACTAAAGCAAAACTGCATCCTGTGACAGCATATACAGTGTATTCACTGGAAGCAAACAAACTCCAAGACAATTTATTTTATTTTATTTTATTTTATTTTATTTTATTTTATTTTATTTTATTTTATTTTATTTTATTTTATTTTATTTTATTTATTTTATTTTATTTTATTTTATTTTATTTTATTTTATTATTTTATTTAATTTTATTTTATTTTATTTTATTTTATATTTTATTTTATTTTATTTTATTTTATTTTATTTTATTTTATTTTATTTTATTTTTTTCTGAAGACATTAGAGTATTCTTAAGAAGAAGACTTTCATCCGAGGTTTGTGCATTTCCTTGACAGAAAAAAAAAAAAATCCATCTTGCAGTTGATTCCAGGACTGATCATTAGTTGAAAGCCTTTGCATTCAAATATCTGAGATTTGGATAGAGGATGCCTATACGCACATGGGAGTGGAGTGGTGCCATGCTATGAGTGAGAATATGGACACTTCTGGTCTAAATTCTGTCAGCAGCCGGTGGGACTCAGAGAAGACCTTCTGTACCTCTCGTTTTCTCAGGGTGTTCACATGGGTGCTGTGAAGCCAACAGGATTAGAGAGCACGCTGAGGCAAAATTTTCACTAAAACCTGGACATCATTGCTGTTATTCTAGAAGATAGTTTATGAGACAAAGAAAAATGGGTACCAAGCAAACAAAGTAATGATTGCTGGCTAAATAAGAATTATTGCCAGGGCTTGGTGCTTGGTTCACACAGGCAGTTCAGGGTTTAGTTTCACGAGAATTCAAGATCCTATCAGAGCAACGTGCAGCTTTTTGTGGTTGCTTGGAATACCGGGGGCAGCCGATACCCAGGGTAAAAGAAAAATGTAAGCCACTAAGGGGTGATGGTGGGAAGATAAAGATCAGCTTGGAGCACTTGGCAGCTCAGAGGAGATGAGAATGGAGAGTGAGAAAACCCTAATGACTCTCAGAGGAGAAGCAGTAAGAGCAGGAAAGGCACTTGCAAACCCTCCCCAGCCCAAGCAGCCAACAGCAGACGCGAGGAGGACTTCAGAGCAGGCAAGCCTTGTGCTCTGGGCTGCCGCAAGGACCCCTGACCAGGCCAACCAGGTACAAGTGTCTTGGTGCCAGGCCGCTGGCCAGAGCACTTGAGTACATCCATGTTAGTGCTCATGTGTGGGTGAGGAGTGGAAGGGAAACCACTTTTGAAGTAAGACCACCTCCCTTTCATACGAGGCCTTCCTACTCTGCTGCAACATTGCTTCCATCAGGCGAGAAGAAACAGCGTGGCACTGCTGGTAGGGAGCTCCAGCATGAGGAAAGAAACAGGTGGGGAGTAGAGGAGGTGAAGGCAGTTTAGAGAGAAATGACTGCAGTTATGTTATCTGACAGCCTCATGCAAACCATGTCAGTGGTTACCCCAGTGAGCCATGCCTTGCAGAGGCAGCTGCACCGGTGATGTCCCCTCCCCGTCACTTGCCCACCCCCAGCCTGCTGGCTCTTGGGGCTTGGAGGGAGTCTTGATGCGGTGCCAGTATTGCTCACTAATAGACAAAACACTGGTGTGATACCAGTGCTCTTTGAGCTACAATTGCAGAACACAGCACTGTATGGGCTGCTCCAGGGAAAGTTAATTCCATCCCAGCCAGACCTAGCGTAAGGCAGGTTTTAACTCCTGGCTTGAGTGTAGTTCGTTGCAGACTGTGTCTCTTTAGGTTTCTTCTTTCACTGGAAAGATCATTGTCTTCTTTTACTTTGACTTTACTGTTTTTATCAACAAGAAGAGTATTACTAAACTCCCAGTCTATGTCAAAAGGTGTCACGTCTTTACTTCTAGAAAGGAGGACGGTACTGGTGCTACTTCCAAAGAGTTGTTCCATTAAATTAGACTTCTTTCCTTTCTTAGTATTGACATCTGCGTTTTCCTTGATATTTTCATCTAAGTAATCACTTTTTTGATTAAGTCACCTTGATCTCCCTGATCCTTTTCCAAAGGAAGGTACCTAACTGCCAAATGTTAACTCTCTACCTTAAATCTACAGTCCTTAGCTTTCTCTGCTTCTGCCCTTGTACTTTTGTGGCATCATAAAATGGGTCGGCTTACTAGAGAGTCCTTCAAAGGTTTTGTTGGCCAAAGAGCTGTAGCCTGAGAGTCAGAAGTCTCCTCCATACTACAGGAAGAGAGAACTCCCCCAAGGGTAAATTACCCAACATTTTGATATTTCTCTTAGGTACCAAAAAAAACACACACAAAAAACACCAGCATGAGTGAATGAAAGAAAACCAAGCACGGCATGCCAGAGCTAGTCAAACAATTCTGCCAGTTAGCTCTAAGAGAGAATTTGAAGTTAGCTGAGTAACGGAGAATAAAAATGAAAAACCAATGGTCTCTCTGTTTGAGGGCATTTATTATCTACCACAACGGTCTGCCCAAGAACTTGTCCCTAAGGACACCAAGTTCTTTCTGGGAGAGGTTGTGCACCACCACCAACAGAATCTCAGCAGATTCCGAGGACTCTCTGGTGGGTCTGTTGGGGTAAGGAAAGCCAGGAGGCCGGCTTGGTTGCCTTGGTTTCCGTATGCCCACACATGGAGACGGTAACCTGGACACTGTGGACTGACTGTGTGCTCACAATGCAGACAGGCAGGTTAAAAGGCGGCGCCTCTTCCTGCGGCCATCACTTCTTGGAAGTGAGATTGTGACGGACGAGGTAGGATGAGGCTTTTCTCCAATGCATACTGTGAACTGTCGATCTAGCTTCACATTCATTAGTCAAATGAGACCAGTGAATAAGAGAATGTTTAAATTTGCCTTCCTTTCAACAGGCACGCAATGTGTGCAGCAGAGTCACAAAAGGAAAATTCAACTGAGAAGAGCCAAGCGGTAAGATTAGCTCCTTACGAATACACAAGTTTGTGCATTTTTTTGGACGTAGGTGGTCTAGCGCAAAGCCTGATACTCTTCATGTGATAAATGGGTGAGAGGGAGCAAAAGAAAAAAAAAATGAAATGCTTCAGATACTTGTGGCTCTGCTTACCTGCAGAAGAAAAACTGCACGCTCTTCCAGTGACAGTGTCAGAAGCGTGCAGCTAGCTCTCACGTGCACTTTCAGGGAGTCTTTAGTGGAGAAGAGATCCTCTAGCACCGTGGCCAGTGAATATTAGTCACCAGACAGAGGGAAGAACTGAAGCAGCTTCTGGTTCTCTCTCTCGCATCCCTCTGCCTTCCTGCCCAGCATGGCCATCGAGCAAAAAGCAGCCAAGCCCTTAGTTTGTGCCTTCCTCTGGCACGTTTTAAGCATGATAACTTTAGAAGTGGCCAGCAAAAGTTAGGAAGTACAGTCGGCAAAGGCGGCATGAAATGCTAAAGGCCATTGAAGCCCAGCTCCATACCTCTTTGGGTTTTCGTATTCCCCCAATTTTCTTCCTGCATTTTCATAAGGGCTAAGAAGGTTCTACGAAGCCTGGGAAACGATTCAAGGCCCTGACAGTGTCAGACGTGCAGTCTTCACCAAGTATTTGACTTAAGAATGAATTGCCCTCAGCATTCTGTAGTGATTTAAGCGGCCATGAGCAGGCGGCAAAAGTGGCTTAAAGTCAGGATGAGGCCTAAAGTCAAATTCTTTGCTGACAAGTGCACATGTCCCAGGGGAATTTCCTTCATGAGTACCCTTGGGTTGCAGAAACCTAGCGCTTCTCCTGTGCTTCTTCCTCCCCCATGAAATACTGCAAACCACTCAAACCCTGGTCTGAAATACAAGCTATGTCATGAGGTACCCGTTGCATTGGCAGGGCGCGATGGAGCTGCCCGACTTGACCGTGCAGAAGAGCTCTGTGAAGCTCCTCATGAAGAGATGGGAGTCCGCCAGTGCTCTGACACCTAGCCTGGCCTTCCAACGCCTGCCAGCCCCACGGTCCCTGGCACCAGAGAAAGCCAGCCCAGGCAGCACCGTGGAGGAAGCCGCGGCAGACAGCGGGAGGGCGGACGTCACCCTGGGTGGCCCTCGCCGGACTGAGACCTTCCCCATCTCTGTCAAGGAGCTGCAGAGCCACTTTGAGACCCTGCGTGGCAGGAAGGTGAGTGCACGCAGGTTCCGCAGCTGAAAAGGATTCCCGCGCTCTCACTGAGGACTTGGAGAACACTACTGCCAGAACAGCACCCCCTTCCAATCTGCTGCCTCTTCATATCCTTTCTGCCCCCTGAAAGCCCTACCTGGCTCCTCCCAGTAGCTTCTAGCTCACATCCCCTCCGTGTTTTCCAACAGGAAGCGGAAAGTGGCAGAAGCTCACTGCCACCAGCACTGGCCACTCAGCCTGGGAGCCAGACGGACATTTCTCTGATGGAAGTGTCCAGCGTGAAACGGCGGAGGGCAATCTTTGAGAAGATGTCCTCAGGCAATGGACAGACCACCAACACTGAAGGTTAGCCTTACCACTTGGATCGGATTTCTCCCTTTAGTTCAATGCGCTCCATCTCTGAGGTGACAAGGGGCAAGCACACTCACCTCATCAGGGCAGCCCCCAGGCCGCCCAGGGAGAGAACGTGGTGTTCTTCTCAATGCAAAACAAGCTTTCCAGCCTTCTCCATTTTGTCTTTTGCATTACGGAGGAGTGCCTGATGCCCATTAAATACTTTTTGAACAAAACACAACAGAATGGTGTCTTATGTTTTGAGAAGATAACTTTTGATGAAGACAGCCCAGATTACAAATATGATATCAAAACTATGGGCAGCATTCATCAATTACGAAAAAGTGGTATCTTCATTTTCTTCTTTGGTGAAGATAGGTTGGATTTAGCAACTTGTTGCTTTGGTAACAATGCGTTAACTTTTATTAGTTAAAGGCATTCTGGTTTCCACAAATTAAATGCTCCGTACTTTATGTGTTCTAAAGTAAAAGTACGACACAGTTGGCAAAATGTTGGCAATACTGTTTGTTTTGCTTACTGCTTTTCTTTCAAGCTTTGAAACGCATGCACCCATCTCCCTCTCCCCAACTATGACGTCTCTTTGTGGTTGCAGTGGGTGGCTGCAAAGCTGTAGGAGGACTTCCAGAAGACAGCCCTCCCAACACCGGCAATACACTGACGGAATTCCAGGAGAATGTCTCCTTGAAAGACAAAATGGCTCTGTATCAGGCTGCGGTGTCAAAGGCAGAGAACAGCAACCGCTTTGCCAATGTAAGATACCAATGTCTCAATATCTTCTTAATTCTACGTTTGCTTTGCCCAGGGACAGATCGTAACCATCTTTATTTCTACAAGCAAGCTATCAGGTGGATCATAGGGTGGATCAAAATTTAAATCCCAAATTAGGAAACCTACAGAGCAAACATAGTCATCCATCAGTCTCTCTCTCTACCAAATGAGGTTTTTCACGCTAGATGCCTTTGGGCTTTTGGACAATCCCCATTACTTCATGGAAGTGCTCTTCCTTTCAGTCCACCTTTGCCTGAACTTCATGTATGAGGATCATGGGTGAGAGAGAGATCAGCAACACGGTTATCCTATGATGACAAAACAAGGCAGTTTCCTTACCACAACAACTATTCTCTATCGCCAAATAATAAAATCCTATTCAGGAGCACAGTGACTTTAGAGCTCTTGCTGCTCGAACTGAAGACTTTGAAAGTACCGCATGATACAACAGCTCAGCTATGGGTGCTCAGGTAGCCCAGAAGCCACCTGAGGGAAGCAGCCAACAGCCACGCTCGCCTTCAGAGTCCAGGTGTTTTCAAACCACCGCAATTCCTGCCCACTGGCTTCTTGATTTCCTAATTGCCCTTGTGTATTTGGAACAGATTCCTGCGGTTCTTTGGGCCAAGAAGGTTCCAATTCCCTCCTCCCAACACTGCCAGCAATGGTGCTGTTAGCTCTCTCTCCCCAAAAGGAAGAACTGGAGGAAGCCTGACCCAACCGAACTGTGCTGAGAGCATATGAACTGCTTCATTTACACCCTATAACACCTTGCCCTTACTTGTTGAAATGGATGGTATGTTCTTACTGCAAATGGAAAACACCTGGCCTTATTTGATCCCTCTAGACCTCAGAGGAAATCAAGTCCTGCACTGTGCCCGGCGGCCTGGCTGCAGTGAGGAAACACTTTGAGAATGGGCAGATGACCCCTTCAATGACCACCTTCGCTCACTCCCAGCACCAGCACAAAGCTGCAGAGGTAACAATGGCATTTTGAATACTAACAAATTAGGTTTCCCCTGTTAAAGAGCTCGAGAGGAAAATAACATTATTTGCTTGATTCCAGGATTCACCATTCCCGGTGTCCCTGGAAAAATTTGCACCCCATTTTCTTTTCAACTCGCCCTCCTCGAGCCTCACCTAACTTTAACGGTTCAAACTTCTCATCACATGGGTTCCTTGTGGTGCTCGTAATCCCCTAAATCATCACGGTACACTGCCATAAAGGAACCATTTGGGCTTAACACCTCTTAAAGTAGAACTGATTTGTGACAGCCCTTCACAGGCAGAAACACAAATCCAGATTACTGTTAATTACGTGATTCTTTGTATTTGTTTTCAGGAGACCTCAAGTACCACTCAGCTCCCACTATCAAGCAGCACCAGGGAAGCTGAGTGCAGTGCGACGAGCTCCAAAGAAGCCCCACTAGAAGCCTTTCAAAGCAAAGAGGTAACTTTGTCAATTAACAATTATATCATTTGGCAGGTATGGTTTTAAAACAGTGTCCTAGACAGGGTTGTTTGGATGTGGTAATGAATGGGGCTTCCCACTCAGACTTCTCTGTGATGTTTCAAAGACAGCAGCCGAAATATGGAGTATTCTTCCATGTTGCACTAAATCCCGCAGTAACGTGAAGGTTTTGTGCACAGGTTTCTCTCGGGGAGCAAGTGACTCCAGAGACAAACGGGGCTTCTACACTCACCCAGCATACTGATGAAGCAGGTAAGAAGTGGCTTGAGAGTAATGGCTCCCAAAGGAGCACGACAAACCAAGTTCTTGGCAACCGTCTTTACTGGCACAAACGTGGGGCTGCTTTTAGGATACAGATACAGGACATTGCTCCAAGTTGTTCAGTGCCTCCTTCCTCAGCTAAGCACATTCATTGGTCTCAGTGGGACCTAAGAAACAGGTTTCCGTGCTGGTACACAGAGAGGAGTTTGGCAGAAGGAGGTAGCTTCAAATTATAGCCGAAACTGTGGATGATAAAGGCTCAATTTATAGCCAAGCGGAACAGGCCTGGAGATCTCGATCACGGTGCTGAGGTGCTGCTTCCGCAGTCTAGTCCTGGTATTAGAATTCACGCATTTGGTTAACACAAAGACCTCAGTCCTGTGCGAGCCCTGACATTCAGGCAATTCAGGTACGGCAAAACAGCAGGCCATAGATAACGTGTCCCTCAACACTTCTTCCATCCATTTCCTATGTATTTCTTCTCTTCATATTGTCCGTTGTTCATTTACTTTTTTTTTTTTTTAATAATAATAGTAATTATTATTCTTTCCATTGCAGTAAGCAATGCAGCTGTGGACGTGGAGGTCCCAACCACTTCCACAGAGGTTTGTGACCATCAGATGGAAAGGACAGCAGAGGAAAACGCTGTTCCCATAGACAGAGAGACTGCAACATCTGTACCAGATGGCAAGGTCTGTGCCTTTATAGTAAGAGTAGACATCAGTCTGTCAAATACAGTCTGAATTTCTATTTTTACAATGTAGTTGCAATTGAAAATGCAACCTGTGAAAGCAGTAGGAATATACGGAGCTTAGCAATGACGGGCACACAAGGTGGTATTTAGTACAACCTGTAATTCAGCAAGTACTTCTACTACATGACAAACACAACTGAAAGTTGAACTCAAACGCTTCTGATTTTCCTTTCCTTCTCTGATGAAGGAAGCCTCTTCTTTCCCTGCTTTCAGTCTCTAAAAGGCTATGTTTTCTGTCACCAGTTCCTCAGATGCACAGAAATTCTCAACTTGAGGAAAAACGAAGACAAGCGTCAAAATGTCGAGGGCTATCTGGACCAGGCAATTCCACTGGCACTGCCGAGCGAAGCACTGCACCAGCCCAAAAGCACCATGCCGTCTGCTCTTGCCAGAATGACAGCCATGAATGCAATCATCAAGAGCCATGCACATTCTGTAAGACGGCCACGTCACCAAGGAGCTGCTGGGCTGCCAGTTCTAAGTGTATGTGCACAAGAAAACGCAAAGGTTCAAAGAGGCGCCACCTATTCAGACGAGATGCTCCCTAAGCCTGGGGAGCCGCAGATGAGGGAGCCACTGAGACAACCCAAAAGCAGAAGCAATTGTGCGGCTTCCAGAATTAAGGCCATCAACGACATCCACAGGAACCTACACCATTCTCAAAGGCGTCCAAACCAGGAAGGGGCTGCTTTTCTGGTGGAGGATGCGCGAGGGTTCAAAACAACAGAATCCGGCCTGAAGAACAAAGACGCAAGCGTCACAGTCTCTGTGTTGTGCAGTAATGCACAACAAGTTGACAATAAAGAGATGAAGTGACTCAAAACTAACAGACTTGTCTGAACTTTTGCTGCCTGTCTCAACAGGTTGGAGCATCAGGCGGGGAGAAACTTCATGAAATATAACGAGGGCAAGTGTAGAGCCCTGCATCGGGGCAAGAACAACCCCAGACACCAGGATAAGTTGGGGACTGCCCTGCTGGAGAGCAGCAAAGGGGAAAGGGACGTGGGCGTCCTGGTGGAGAGCCGGCTGACCATGAGCCAGCACTGTGCCCTTGTGGCCAAGAAGGCCAATGGCATCCTGGGGTGTATTAGCAGGGCTGTGGTTAGTAGGTCGAGAGAGGTTCTCCTCCCCCTCTACTCTGCCCTAGTGAGACCACATCTGCAATATTGCGTCCAGTTCTGGGCCCCCCAGTTCAAGAAGGACAGGGAACTGCTTGAGAGAGTCCAGCACAGAGCCACGAGGATGATTAAGGGAGTGGAGCATCTCCCTTTCGAGGAAAGGCTGAGGGAGCTGGGTCTCTTTAGTTAGAGAAGAGGAGACTCAGAGGTGACCTTATTAACGTTTATAAATATGTAAAGGGAGAGTGTCAGGAGGACGGAGCTAGGCTCTTCTCGGTGACATCTAATGATAGGACAAGGGGCAATGGGTGTAAGCTGGAACATAGGAGGTTCCACTTAAATGTGAGACAAAACTTTTTTATGGTGAGGGTGACCGAGCACGAGAACAGGCTACCCAAAGGAGGGTTGTGGAGTTTCCTTCTCCAGAGACACTCAAAACCTGCCTGGACGCGATCCTGTGTGACCTGATCTAGCTGCTCCTGCTCCGGCAGGGGCATTGGACCAGACGATCTTCCAAGATCCCTTCCAATCCCTAACATTCAGTGATTCGGTGATTCCTAGGCGTCTCAGCAGTCTTCTAGCATCTTTCTTTGGCAAAGGCATGTCTGAAAAGAAAAACTGTAAAAATCACAGTCAGGGGAAGAGCTCTGGATCTCCAAAGTACCAATCTGCAGGTCTTATATATGGGCTGCCATTATGTCAGGATAACAACAATCTGCTGCCCAGGAAGATTAATCTTACTTTGAATTCAGTACGCACTGCAATACTATGCTCCTCAGAAAATCAGGACAATTATTCCCAGGTTTTGTGATTACCACTCGTTAAAGTGAGGATTTACTGGATTAGGTTTTGGATGAACTCTAGATCTCAGAGTGTACCTTATAATTGAGGAGAACATAGAAATATCAATATAGCATTGAATTAAATATTTTCAGTGAATGTTGTAAATGTTACTCGTGCTTTTTTCCCCTGGATTGAAGGCGTAGTGTCACGAGGATGCTTAACAACTAAAGCAAAACTGCATCCTGTGACAGCATATACAGTGTATTCACTGGAAGCAAACAAACTCCAAGACAATTTATTTTATTTTATTTTATTTTATTTTATTTTATTTTATTTTATTTTATTTTATTTTATTTTATTTTATTTTATTTTATTTATTTTATTTTATTTTATTTTATTTTATTTTATTTTATTATTTTATTTAATTTTATTTTATTTTATTTTATTTTATATTTTATTTTATTTTATTTTATTTTATTTTATTTTATTTTATTTTATTTTATTTTTTTCTGAAGACATTAGAGTATTCTTAAGAAGAAGACTTTCATCCGAGGTTTGTGCATTTCCTTGACAGAAAAAAAAAAAAATCCATCTTGCAGTTGATTCCAGGACTGATCATTAGTTGAAAGCCTTTGCATTCAAATATCTGAGATTTGGATAGAGGATGCCTATACGCACATGGGAGTGGAGTGGTGCCATGCTATGAGTGAGAATATGGACACTTCTGGTCTAAATTCTGTCAGCAGCCGGTGGGACTCAGAGAAGACCTTCTGTACCTCTCGTTTTCTCAGGGTGTTCACATGGGTGCTGTGAAGCCAACAGGATTAGAGAGCACGCTGAGGCAAAATTTTCACTAAAACCTGGACATCATTGCTGTTATTCTAGAAGATAGTTTATGAGACAAAGAAAAATGGGTACCAAGCAAACAAAGTAATGATTGCTGGCTAAATAAGAATTATTGCCAGGGCTTGGTGCTTGGTTCACACAGGCAGTTCAGGGTTTAGTTTCACGAGAATTCAAGATCCTATCAGAGCAACGTGCAGCTTTTTGTGGTTGCTTGGAATACCGGGGGCAGCCGATACCCAGGGTAAAAGAAAAATGTAAGCCACTAAGGGGTGATGGTGGGAAGATAAAGATCAGCTTGGAGCACTTGGCAGCTCAGAGGAGATGAGAATGGAGAGTGAGAAAACCCTAATGACTCTCAGAGGAGAAGCAGTAAGAGCAGGAAAGGCACTTGCAAACCCTCCCCAGCCCAAGCAGCCAACAGCAGACGCGAGGAGGACTTCAGAGCAGGCAAGCCTTGTGCTCTGGGCTGCCGCAAGGACCCCTGACCAGGCCAACCAGGTACAAGTGTCTTGGTGCCAGGCCGCTGGCCAGAGCACTTGAGTACATCCATGTTAGTGCTCATGTGTGGGTGAGGAGTGGAAGGGAAACCACTTTTGAAGTAAGACCACCTCCCTTTCATACGAGGCCTTCCTACTCTGCTGCAACATTGCTTCCATCAGGCGAGAAGAAACAGCGTGGCACTGCTGGTAGGGAGCTCCAGCATGAGGAAAGAAACAGGTGGGGAGTAGAGGAGGTGAAGGCAGTTTAGAGAGAAATGACTGCAGTTATGTTATCTGACAGCCTCATGCAAACCATGTCAGTGGTTACCCCAGTGAGCCATGCCTTGCAGAGGCAGCTGCACCGGTGATGTCCCCTCCCCGTCACTTGCCCACCCCCAGCCTGCTGGCTCTTGGGGCTTGGAGGGAGTCTTGATGCGGTGCCAGTATTGCTCACTAATAGACAAAACACTGGTGTGATACCAGTGCTCTTTGAGCTACAATTGCAGAACACAGCACTGTATGGGCTGCTCCAGGGAAAGTTAATTCCATCCCAGCCAGACCTAGCGTAAGGCAGGTTTTAACTCCTGGCTTGAGTGTAGTTCGTTGCAGACTGTGTCTCTTTAGGTTTCTTCTTTCACTGGAAAGATCATTGTCTTCTTTTACTTTGACTTTACTGTTTTTATCAACAAGAAGAGTATTACTAAACTCCCAGTCTATGTCAAAAGGTGTCACGTCTTTACTTCTAGAAAGGAGGACGGTACTGGTGCTACTTCCAAAGAGTTGTTCCATTAAATTAGACTTCTTTCCTTTCTTAGTATTGACATCTGCGTTTTCCTTGATATTTTCATCTAAGTAATCACTTTTTTGATTAAGTCACCTTGATCTCCCTGATCCTTTTCCAAAGGAAGGTACCTAACTGCCAAATGTTAACTCTCTACCTTAAATCTACAGTCCTTAGCTTTCTCTGCTTCTGCCCTTGTACTTTTGTGGCATCATAAAATGGGTCGGCTTACTAGAGAGTCCTTCAAAGGTTTTGTTGGCCAAAGAGCTGTAGCCTGAGAGTCAGAAGTCTCCTCCATACTACAGGAAGAGAGAACTCCCCCAAGGGTAAATTACCCAACATTTTGATATTTCTCTTAGGTACCAAAAAAAACACACACAAAAAACACCAGCATGAGTGAATGAAAGAAAACCAAGCACGGCATGCCAGAGCTAGTCAAACAATTCTGCCAGTTAGCTCTAAGAGAGAATTTGAAGTTAGCTGAGTAACGGAGAATAAAAATGAAAAACCAATGGTCTCTCTGTTTGAGGGCATTTATTATCTACCACAACGGTCTGCCCAAGAACTTGTCCCTAAGGACACCAAGTTCTTTCTGGGAGAGGTTGTGCACCACCACCAACAGAATCTCAGCAGATTCCGAGGACTCTCTGGTGGGTCTGTTGGGGTAAGGAAAGCCAGGAGGCCGGCTTGGTTGCCTTGGTTTCCGTATGCCCACACATGGAGACGGTAACCTGGACACTGTGGACTGACTGTGTGCTCACAATGCAGACAGGCAGGTTAAAAGGCGGCGCCTCTTCCTGCGGCCATCACTTCTTGGAAGTGAGATTGTGACGGACGAGGTAGGATGAGGCTTTTCTCCAATGCATACTGTGAACTGTCGATCTAGCTTCACATTCATTAGTCAAATGAGACCAGTGAATAAGAGAATGTTTAAATTTGCCTTCCTTTCAACAGGCACGCAATGTGTGCAGCAGAGTCACAAAAGGAAAATTCAACTGAGAAGAGCCAAGCGGTAAGATTAGCTCCTTACGAATACACAAGTTTGTGCATTTTTTTGGACGTAGGTGGTCTAGCGCAAAGCCTGATACTCTTCATGTGATAAATGGGTGAGAGGGAGCAAAAGAAAAAAAAAATGAAATGCTTCAGATACTTGTGGCTCTGCTTACCTGCAGAAGAAAAACTGCACGCTCTTCCAGTGACAGTGTCAGAAGCGTGCAGCTAGCTCTCACGTGCACTTTCAGGGAGTCTTTAGTGGAGAAGAGATCCTCTAGCACCGTGGCCAGTGAATATTAGTCACCAGACAGAGGGAAGAACTGAAGCAGCTTCTGGTTCTCTCTCTCGCATCCCTCTGCCTTCCTGCCCAGCATGGCCATCGAGCAAAAAGCAGCCAAGCCCTTAGTTTGTGCCTTCCTCTGGCACGTTTTAAGCATGATAACTTTAGAAGTGGCCAGCAAAAGTTAGGAAGTACAGTCGGCAAAGGCGGCATGAAATGCTAAAGGCCATTGAAGCCCAGCTCCATACCTCTTTGGGTTTTCGTATTCCCCCAATTTTCTTCCTGCATTTTCATAAGGGCTAAGAAGGTTCTACGAAGCCTGGGAAACGATTCAAGGCCCTGACAGTGTCAGACGTGCAGTCTTCACCAAGTATTTGACTTAAGAATGAATTGCCCTCAGCATTCTGTAGTGATTTAAGCGGCCATGAGCAGGCGGCAAAAGTGGCTTAAAGTCAGGATGAGGCCTAAAGTCAAATTCTTTGCTGACAAGTGCACATGTCCCAGGGGAATTTCCTTCATGAGTACCCTTGGGTTGCAGAAACCTAGCGCTTCTCCTGTGCTTCTTCCTCCCCCATGAAATACTGCAAACCACTCAAACCCTGGTCTGAAATACAAGCTATGTCATGAGGTACCCGTTGCATTGGCAGGGCGCGATGGAGCTGCCCGACTTGACCGTGCAGAAGAGCTCTGTGAAGCTCCTCATGAAGAGATGGGAGTCCGCCAGTGCTCTGACACCTAGCCTGGCCTTCCAACGCCTGCCAGCCCCACGGTCCCTGGCACCAGAGAAAGCCAGCCCAGGCAGCACCGTGGAGGAAGCCGCGGCAGACAGCGGGAGGGCGGACGTCACCCTGGGTGGCCCTCGCCGGACTGAGACCTTCCCCATCTCTGTCAAGGAGCTGCAGAGCCACTTTGAGACCCTGCGTGGCAGGAAGGTGAGTGCACGCAGGTTCCGCAGCTGAAAAGGATTCCCGCGCTCTCACTGAGGACTTGGAGAACACTACTGCCAGAACAGCACCCCCTTCCAATCTGCTGCCTCTTCATATCCTTTCTGCCCCCTGAAAGCCCTACCTGGCTCCTCCCAGTAGCTTCTAGCTCACATCCCCTCCGTGTTTTCCAACAGGAAGCGGAAAGTGGCAGAAGCTCACTGCCACCAGCACTGGCCACTCAGCCTGGGAGCCAGACGGACATTTCTCTGATGGAAGTGTCCAGCGTGAAACGGCGGAGGGCAATCTTTGAGAAGATGTCCTCAGGCAATGGACAGACCACCAACACTGAAGGTTAGCCTTACCACTTGGATCGGATTTCTCCCTTTAGTTCAATGCGCTCCATCTCTGAGGTGACAAGGGGCAAGCACACTCACCTCATCAGGGCAGCCCCCAGGCCGCCCAGGGAGAGAACGTGGTGTTCTTCTCAATGCAAAACAAGCTTTCCAGCCTTCTCCATTTTGTCTTTTGCATTACGGAGGAGTGCCTGATGCCCATTAAATACTTTTTGAACAAAACACAACAGAATGGTGTCTTATGTTTTGAGAAGATAACTTTTGATGAAGACAGCCCAGATTACAAATATGATATCAAAACTATGGGCAGCATTCATCAATTACGAAAAAGTGGTATCTTCATTTTCTTCTTTGGTGAAGATAGGTTGGATTTAGCAACTTGTTGCTTTGGTAACAATGCGTTAACTTTTATTAGTTAAAGGCATTCTGGTTTCCACAAATTAAATGCTCCGTACTTTATGTGTTCTAAAGTAAAAGTACGACACAGTTGGCAAAATGTTGGCAATACTGTTTGTTTTGCTTACTGCTTTTCTTTCAAGCTTTGAAACGCATGCACCCATCTCCCTCTCCCCAACTATGACGTCTCTTTGTGGTTGCAGTGGGTGGCTGCAAAGCTGTAGGAGGACTTCCAGAAGACAGCCCTCCCAACACCGGCAATACACTGACGGAATTCCAGGAGAATGTCTCCTTGAAAGACAAAATGGCTCTGTATCAGGCTGCGGTGTCAAAGGCAGAGAACAGCAACCGCTTTGCCAATGTAAGATACCAATGTCTCAATATCTTCTTAATTCTACGTTTGCTTTGCCCAGGGACAGATCGTAACCATCTTTATTTCTACAAGCAAGCTATCAGGTGGATCATAGGGTGGATCAAAATTTAAATCCCAAATTAGGAAACCTACAGAGCAAACATAGTCATCCATCAGTCTCTCTCTCTACCAAATGAGGTTTTTCACGCTAGATGCCTTTGGGCTTTTGGACAATCCCCATTACTTCATGGAAGTGCTCTTCCTTTCAGTCCACCTTTGCCTGAACTTCATGTATGAGGATCATGGGTGAGAGAGAGATCAGCAACACGGTTATCCTATGATGACAAAACAAGGCAGTTTCCTTACCACAACAACTATTCTCTATCGCCAAATAATAAAATCCTATTCAGGAGCACAGTGACTTTAGAGCTCTTGCTGCTCGAACTGAAGACTTTGAAAGTACCGCATGATACAACAGCTCAGCTATGGGTGCTCAGGTAGCCCAGAAGCCACCTGAGGGAAGCAGCCAACAGCCACGCTCGCCTTCAGAGTCCAGGTGTTTTCAAACCACCGCAATTCCTGCCCACTGGCTTCTTGATTTCCTAATTGCCCTTGTGTATTTGGAACAGATTCCTGCGGTTCTTTGGGCCAAGAAGGTTCCAATTCCCTCCTCCCAACACTGCCAGCAATGGTGCTGTTAGCTCTCTCTCCCCAAAAGGAAGAACTGGAGGAAGCCTGACCCAACCGAACTGTGCTGAGAGCATATGAACTGCTTCATTTACACCCTATAACACCTTGCCCTTACTTGTTGAAATGGATGGTATGTTCTTACTGCAAATGGAAAACACCTGGCCTTATTTGATCCCTCTAGACCTCAGAGGAAATCAAGTCCTGCACTGTGCCCGGCGGCCTGGCTGCAGTGAGGAAACACTTTGAGAATGGGCAGATGACCCCTTCAATGACCACCTTCGCTCACTCCCAGCACCAGCACAAAGCTGCAGAGGTAACAATGGCATTTTGAATACTAACAAATTAGGTTTCCCCTGTTAAAGAGCTCGAGAGGAAAATAACATTATTTGCTTGATTCCAGGATTCACCATTCCCGGTGTCCCTGGAAAAATTTGCACCCCATTTTCTTTTCAACTCGCCCTCCTCGAGCCTCACCTAACTTTAACGGTTCAAACTTCTCATCACATGGGTTCCTTGTGGTGCTCGTAATCCCCTAAATCATCACGGTACACTGCCATAAAGGAACCATTTGGGCTTAACACCTCTTAAAGTAGAACTGATTTGTGACAGCCCTTCACAGGCAGAAACACAAATCCAGATTACTGTTAATTACGTGATTCTTTGTATTTGTTTTCAGGAGACCTCAAGTACCACTCAGCTCCCACTATCAAGCAGCACCAGAGAAGCTGAGTGCAGTGCGACGAGCTCCAAAGAAGCCCCACTAGAAGCCTTTCAAAGCAAAGAGGTAACTTTGTCAATTAACAATTATATCATTTGGCAGGTATGGTTTTAAAACAGTGTCCTAGACAGGGTTGTTTGGATGTGGTAATGAATGGGGCTTCCCACTCAGACTTCTCTGTGATGTTTCAAAGACAGCAGCCGAAATATGGAGTATTCTTCCATGTTGCACTAAATCCCGCAGTAACGTGAAGGTTTTGTGCACAGGTTTCTCTCGGGGAGCAAGTGACTCCAGAGACAAACGGGGCTTCTACACTCACCCAGCATACTGATGAAGCAGGTAAGAAGTGGCTTGAGAGTAATGGCTCCCAAAGGAGCACGACAAACCAAGTTCTTGGCAACCGTCTTTACTGGCACAAACGTGGGGCTGCTTTTAGGATACAGATACAGGACATTGCTCCAAGTTGTTCAGTGCCTCCTTCCTCAGCTAAGCACATTCATTGGTCTCAGTGGGACCTAAGAAACAGGTTTCCGTGCTGGTACACAGAGAGGAGTTTGGCAGAAGGAGGTAGCTTCAAATTATAGCCGAAACTGTGGATGATAAAGGCTCAATTTATAGCCAAGCGGAACAGGCCTGGAGATCTCGATCACGGTGCTGAGGTGCTGCTTCCGCAGTCTAGTCCTGGTATTAGAATTCACGCGTTTGGTTAACACAAAGACCTCAGTCCTGTGCGAGCCCTGACATTCAGGCAATTCAGGTACGGCAAAACAGCAGGCCATAGATAACGTGTCCCTCAACACTTCTTCCATCCATTTCCTATGTATTTCTTCTCTTCATATTGTCCGTTGTTCATTTACTTTTTTTTTTTTTTAATAATAATAGTAATTATTATTCTTTCCATTGCAGTAAGCAATGCAGCTGTGGACGTGGAGGTCCCAACCACTTCCACAGAGGTTTGTGACCATCAGACGGAAAGGACAGCAGAGGAAAACGCTGTTCCCATAGACAGAGAGACTGCAACATCTGTACCAGATGGCAAGGTCTGTGCCTTTATAGTAAGAGTAGACATCAGTCTGTCAAATACAGTCTGAATTTCTATTTTTACAATGTAGTTGCAATTGAAAATGCAACCTGTGAAAGCAGTAGGAATATACGGAGCTTAGCAATGACGGGCACACAAGGTGGTATTTAGTACAACCTGTAATTCAGCAAGTACTTCTACTACATGACAAACACAACTGAAAGTTGAACTCAAACGCTTCTGATTTTCCTTTCCTTCTCTGATGAAGGAAGCCTCTTCTTTCCCTGCTTTCAGTCTCTAAAAGGCTATGTTTTCTGTCACCAGTTCCTCAGATGCACAGAAATTCTCAACTTGAGGAAAAACGAAGACAAGCGTCAAAATGTCGAGGGCTATCTGGACCAGGCAATTCCACTGGCACTGCCGAGCGAAGCACTGCACCAGCCCAAAAGCACCATGCCGTCTGCTCTTGCCAGAATGAGAGCCATGAATGCAATCATCAAGAGCCATGCACATTCTGTAAGACGGCCACGTCACCAAGGAGCTGCTGGGCTGCCAGTTCTAAGTGTATGTGCACAAGAAAACGCAAAGGTTCAAAGAGGCGCCACCTATTCAGACGAGATGCTCCCTAAGCCTGGGGAGCCGCAGATGAGGGAGCCACTGAGACAACCCAAAAGCAGAAGCAATTGTGCGGCTTCCAGAATTAAGGCCATCAACGACATCCACAGGAACCTACACCATTCTCAAAGGCGTCCAAACCAGGAAGGGGCTGCTTTTCTGGTGGAGGATGCGCGAGGGTTCAAAACAACAGAATCCGGCCTGAAGAACAAAGACGCAAGCGTCACAGTCTCTGTGTTGTGCAGTAATGCACAACAAGTTGACAATAAAGAGATGAAGTGACTCAAAACTAACAGACTTGTCTGAACTTTTGCTGCCTGTCTCAACAGGTTGGAGCATCAGGCGGGGAGAAACTTCATGAAATATAACGAGGGCAAGTGTAGAGCCCTGCATCGGGGCAAGAACAACCCCAGACACCAGGAGAAGTTGGGGACTGCCCTGCTGGAGAGCAGCAAAGGGGAAAGGGACGTGGGCGTCCTGGTGGAGAGCCGGCTGACCATGAGCCAGCACTGTGCCCTTGTGGCCAAGAAGGCCAATGGCATCCTGGGGTGTATTAGCAGGGCTGTGGTTAGTAGGTCGAGAGAGGTTCTCCTCCCCCTCTACTCTGCCCTAGTGAGACCACATCTGCAATATTGCGTCCAGTTCTGGGCCCCCCAGTTCAAGAAGGACAGGGAACTGCTTGAGAGAGTCCAGCACAGAGCCACGAGGATGATTAAGGGAGTGGAGCATCTCCCTTTCGAGGAAAGGCTGAGGGAGCTGGGTCTCTTTAGTTAGAGAAGAGGAGACTCAGAGGTGACCTTATTAACGTTTATAAATATGTAAAGGGAGAGTGTCAGGAGGACGGAGCTAGGCTCTTCTCGGTGACATCTAATGATAGGACAAGGGGCAATGGGTGTAAGCTGGAACATAGGAGGTTCCACTTAAATGTGAGACAAAACTTTTTTATGGTGAGGGTGACCGAGCACGAGAACAGGCTACCCAAAGGAGGGTTGTGGAGTTTCCTTCTCCAGAGACACTCAAAACCTGCCTGGACGCGATCCTGTGTGACCTGATCTAGCTGCTCCTGCTCCGGCAGGGGCATTGGACCAGACGATCTTCCAAGATCCCTTCCAATCCCTAACATTCAGTGATTCGGTGATTCCTAGGCGTCTCAGCAGTCTTCTAGCATCTTTCTTTGGCAAAGGCATGTCTGAAAAGAAAAACTGTAAAAATCACAGTCAGGGGAAGAGCTCTGGATCTCCAAAGTACCAATCTGCAGGTCTTATATATGGGCTGCCATTATGTCAGGATAACAACAATCTGCTGCCCTGGAAGATTAATCTTACTTTGAATTCAGTACGCACTGCAATACTATGCTCCTCAGAAAATCAGGACAATTATTCCCAGGTTTTGTGATTACCACTCGTTAAAGTGAGGATTTACTGGATTAGGTTTTGGATGAACTCTAGATCTCAGAGTGTACCTTATAATTGAGGAGAACATAGAAATATCAATATAGCATTGAATTAAATATTTTCAGTGAATGTTGTAAATGTTACTCGTGCTTTTTTCCCCTGGATTGAAGGCGTAGTGTCACGAGGATGCTTAACAACTAAAGCAAAACTGCATCCTGTGACAGCATATACAGTGTATTCACTGGAAGCAAACAAACTCCAAGACAATTTATTTTATTTTATTTTATTTTATTTTATTTTATTTTATTTTATTTTATTTTATTTTATTTTATTTTATTTTATTTTATTTTATTATTTTATTTAATTTAATTTAATTTTATTTTATTTTATATTTTATTTTATTTTATTTTATTTTATTTTATTTTATTTTATTTTATTTTATTTTATTTTATTTTATTTTATTTTATTTTTTTCTGAAGACATTAGAGTATTCTTAAGAAGAAGACTTTCATCCTAGGTTTGTGCATTTCCTTGACAGAAAAAAAAAAAAATCCATCTTGCAGTTGATTCCAGGACTGATCATTAGTTGAAAGCCTTTGCATTCAAATATCTGAGATTTGGATAGAGGATGCCTATACGCACATGGGAGTGGAGTGGTGCCATGCTATGAGTGAGAATATGGACACTTCTGGTCTAAATTCTGTCAGCAGCCGGTGGGACTCAGAGAAGACCTTCTGTACCTCTCGTTTTCTCAGGGTGTTCACATGGGTGCTGTGAAGCCAACAGGATTAGAGAGCACGCTGAGGCAAAATTTTCACTAAAACCTGGACATCATTGCTGTTATTCTAGAAGATAGTTTATGAGACAAAGAAAAATGGGTACCAAGCAAACAAAGTAATGATTGCTGGCTAAATAAGAATTATTGCCAGGGCTTGGTGCTTGGTTCACACAGGCAGTTCAGGGTTTAGTTTCACGAGAATTCAAGATCCTATCAGAGCAACGTGCAGCTTTTTGTGGTTGCTTGGAATACCGGGGGCAGCCGATACCCAGGGTAAAAGAAAAATGTAAGCCACTAAGGGGTGATGGTGGGAAGATAAAGATCAGCTTGGAGCACTTGGCAGCTCAGAGGAGATGAGAATGGACAGTGAGAAAACCCTAATGACTCTCAGAGGAGAAGCAGTAAGAGCAGGAAAGGCACTTGCAAACCCTCCCCAGCCCAAGCAGCCAACAGCAGACGCGAGGAGGACTTCAGAGCAGGCAAGCCTTGTGCTCTGGGCTGCCGCAAGGACCCCTGACCAGGCCAACCAGGTACAAGTGTCTTGGTGCCAGGCCGCTGGCCAGAGCACTTGAGTACATCCATGTTAGTGCTCATGTGTGGGTGAGGAGTGGAAGGGAAACCACTTTTGAAGTAAGACCACCTCCCTTTCATACGAGGCCTTCCTACTCTGCTGCAACATTGCTTCCATCAGGCGAGAAGAAACAGCGTGGCACTGCTGGTAGGGAGCTCCAGCATGAGGAAAGAAACAGGTGGGGAGTAGAGGAGGTGAAGGCAGTTTAGAGAGAAATGACTGCAGTTATGTTATCTGACAGCCTCATGCAAACCATGTCAGTGGTTACCCCAGTGAGCCATGCCTTGCAGAGGCAGCTGCACCGGTGATGTCCCCTCCCCGTCACTTGCCCACCCCCAGCCTGCTGGCTCTTGGGGCTTGGAGGGAGTCTTGATGCGGTGCCAGTATTGCTCACTAATAGACAAAACACTGGTGTGATACCAGTGCTCTTTGAGCTACAATTGCAGAACACAGCACTGTATGGGCTGCTCCAGGGAAAGTTAATTCCATCCCAGCCAGACCTAGCGTAAGGCAGGTTTTAACTCCTGGCTTGAGTGTAGTTCGTTGCAGACTGTGTCTCTTTAGGTTTCTTCTTTCACTGGAAAGATCATTGTCTTCTTTTACTTTGACTTTACTGTTTTTATCAACAAGAAGAGTATTACTAAACTCCCAGTCTATGTCAAAAGGTGTCACGTCTTTACTTCTAGAAAGGAGGACGGTACTGGTGCTACTTCCAAAGAGTTGTTCCATTAAATTAGACTTCTTTCCTTTCTTAGTATTGACATCTGCGTTTTCCTTGATATTTTCATCTAAGTAATCACTTTTTTGATTAAGTCACCTTGATCTCCCTGATCCTTTTCCAAAGGAAGGTACCTAACTGCCAAATGTTAACTCTCTACCTTAAATCTACAGTCCTTAGCTTTCTCTGCTTCTGCCCTTGTACTTTTGTGGCATCATAAAATGGGTCAGCTTACTAGAGAGTCCTTCAAAGGTTTTGTTGGCCAAAGAGCTGTAGCCTGAGAGTCAGAAGTCTCCTCCATACTACAGGAAGAGAGAACGCCCCCAAGGGTAAATTACCCAACGTTTTGATATTTCTCTTAGGTATCAAAAAACACACACACAAAAAACACCAGCATGAGTGAATGAAAGAAAACCAAGCACGGCATGCCAGAGCTAGTCAAACAATTCTGCCAGTTAGCTCTAAGAGAGAATTTGAAGTTAGCTGAGTAACGGAGAATAAAAATGAAAAACCAATGGTCTCTCTGTTTGAGGGCATTTATTATCTACCACAACGGTCTGCCCAAGAACTTGTCCCTAAGGACACCAAGTTCTTTCTGGGAGAGGTTGTGCACCACCACCAACAGAATCTCAGCAGATTCCGAGGACTCTCTGGTGGGTCTGTTGGGGTAAGGAAAGCCAGGAGGCCGGCTTGGTTGCCTTGGTTTCCGTATGCCCACACATGGAGACGGTAACCTGGACACTGTGGACTGACTGTGTGCTCACAATGCAGACAGGCAGGTTAAAAGGCGGCGCCTCTTCCTGCGGCCATCACTTCTTGGAAGTGAGATTGTGACGGACGAGGTAGGATGAGGCTTTTCTCCAATGCATACTGTGAACTGTCGATCTAGCTACACATTCATTAGTCAAATGAGACCAGTGAATAAGAGAATGTTTAAATTTGCCTTCCTTTCAACAGGCACGCAATGTGTGCAGCAGAGTCACAAAAGGAAAATTCAACTGAGAAGAGCCAAGCGGTAAGATTAGCTCCTTACGAATACACAAGTTTGTGCATTTTTTTGGACGTAGGTGGTCTAGCGCAAAGCCTGATACTCTTCATGTGATAAATGGGTGAGAGGGAGCAAAAGAAAAAAAAAATGAAATGCTTCAGATACTTGTGGCTCTGCTTACCTGCAGAAGAAAAACTGCACGCTCTTCCAGTGACAGTGTCAGAAGCGTGCAGCTAGCTCTCACGTGCACTTTCAGGGAGTCTTTAGTGGAGAAGAGATCCTCTAGCACCGTGGCCAGTGAATATTAGTCACCAGACAGAGGGAAGAACTGAAGCAGCTTCTGGTTCTCTCTCTCGCATCCCTCTGCCTTCCTGCCCAGCATGGCCATCGAGCAAAAAGCAGCCAAGCCCTTAGTTTGTGCCTTCCTCTGGCACGTTTTAAGCATGATAACTTTAGAAGTGGCCAGCAAAAGTTAGGAAGTACAGTCGGCAAAGGCGGCATGAAATGCTAAAGGCCATTGAAGCCCAGCTCCATACCTCTTTGGGTTTTCGTATTCCCCCAATTTTCTTCCTGCATTTTCATAAGGGCTAAGAAGGTTCTACGAAGCCTGGGAAACGATTCAAGGCCCTGACAGTGTCAGACGTGCAGTCTTCACCAAGTATTTGACTTAAGAATGAATTGCCCTCAGCATTCTGTAGTGATTTAAGCGGCCATGAGCAGGCGGCAAAAGTGGCTTAAAGTCAGGATGAGGCCTAAAGTCAAATTCTTTGCTGACAAGTGCACATGTCCCAGGGGAATTTCCTTCATGAGTACCCTTGGGTTGCAGAAACCTAGCGCTTCTCCTGTGCTTCTTCCTCCCCCATGAAATACTGCAAACCACTCAAACCCTGGTCTGAAATACAAGCTATGTCATGAGGTACCCGTTGCATTGGCAGGGCGCGATGGAGCTGCCCGACTTGACCGTGCAGAAGAGCTCTGTGAAGCTCCTCATGAAGAGATGGGAGTCCGCCAGTGCTCTGACACCTAGCCTGGCCTTCCAACGCCTGCCAGCCCCACGGTCCCTGGCACCAGAGAAAGCCAGCCCAGGCAGCACCGTGGAGGAAGCCGCGGCAGACAGCGGGAGGGCGGACGTCACCCTGGGTGGCCCTCGCCGGACTGAGACCTTCCCCATCTCTGTCAAGGAGCTGCAGAGCCACTTTGAGACCCTGCGTGGCAGGAAGGTGAGTGCACGCAGGTTCCGCAGCTGAAAAGGATTCCTGCGCTCTCACTGAGGACTTGGAGAACACTACTGCCAGAACAGCACCCCCTTCCAATCTGCTGCCTCTTCATATCCTTTCTGCCCCCTGAAAGCCCTACCTGGCTCCTCCCAGTAGCTTCTAGCTCACATCCCCTCCGTGTCTTCCAACAGGAAGCGGAAAGTGGCAGAAGCTCACTGCCACCAGCACTGGCCACTCAGCCTGGGAGCCAGACGGACATTTCTCTGATGGAAGTGTCCAGCGTGAAACGGCGGAGGGCAATCTTTGAGAAGATGTCCTCAGGCAATGGACAGACCACCAACACTGAAGGTTAGCCTTACCACTTGGATCGGATTTCTCCCTTTAGTTCAATGCGCTCCATCTCTGAGGTGACAAGGGGCAAGCACACTCACCTCACCAGGGCAGCCCCCAGGCCGCCCAGGGAGAGAACGTGGTGTTCTTCTCAATGCAAAACAAGCTTTCCAGCCTTCTCCATTTTGTCTTTTGCATTACGGAGGAGTGCCTGATGCCCATTAAATACTTTCTGAACAAAACACAACAGAATGGTGTCTTATGTTTTGAGAAGATAACTTTTGATGAAGACAGCCCAGATTACAAATATGATATCAAAACTATGGGCAGCATTCATCAATTACGAAAAAGTGGTATCTTCATTTTCTTCTTTGGTGAAGATAGGTTGGATTTAGCAACTTGTTGCTTTGGTAACAATGCGTTAACTTTTATTAGTTAAAGGCATTCTGGTTTCCACAAATTAAATGCTCCGTACTTTATGTGTTCTAAAGTAAAAGTACGACACAGTTGGCAAAATGTTGGCAATACTGTTTGTTTTGCTTACTGCTTTTCTTTCAAGCTTTGAAACGCATGCACCCATCTCCCTCTCCCCAACTATGACGTCTCTTTGTGGTTGCAGTGGGTGGCTGCAAAGCTGTAGGAGGACTTCCAGAAGACAGCCCTCCCAACACCGGCAATACACTGACGGAATTCCAGGAGAATGTCTCCTTGAAAGACAAAATGGCTCTGTATCAGGCTGCGGTGTCAAAGGCAGAGAACAGCAACCGCTTTGCCAATGTAAGATACCAATGTCTCAATATCTTCTTAATTCTACGTTTGCTTTGCCCAGGGACAGATCGTAACCATCTTTATTTCTACAAGCAAGCTATCAGGTGGATCATAGGGTGGATCAAAATTTAAATCCCAAATTAGGAAACCTACAGAGCAAACATAGTCATCCATCAGTCTCTCTCTCTACCAAATGAGGTTTTTCACGCTAGATGCCTTTGGGCTTTTGGACAATCCCCATTACTTCATGGAAGTGCTCTTCCTTTCAGTCCACCTTTGCCTGAACTTCATGTATGAGGATCATGGGTGAGAGAGAGATCAGCAACACGGTTATCCTATGATGACAAAACAAGGCAGTTTCCTTACCACAACAACTATTCTCTATCGCCAAATAATAAAATCCTATTCAGGAGCACAGTGACTTTAGAGCTCTTGCTGCTCGAACTGAAGACTTTGAAAGTACCGCATGATACAACAGCTCAGCTATGGGTGCTCAGGTAGCCCAGAAGCCACCTGAGGGAAGCAGCCAACAGCCACGCTCGCCTTCAGAGTCCAGGTGTTTTCAAACCACCGCAATTCCTGCCCACTGGCTTCTTGATTTCCTAATTGCCCTTGTGCATTTGGAACAGATTCCTGCGGTTCTTTGGGCCAAGAAGGTTCCAATTCCCTCCTCCCAACACTGCCAGCAATGGTGCTGTTAGCTCTCTCTCCCCAAAAGGAAGAACTGGAGGAAGCCTGACCCAACCGAACTGTGCTGAGAACATATGAACTGCTTCATTTACACCCTATAACACCTTGCCCTTACTTGTTGAAATGGATGGTATGTTCTCACTGCAAATGGAAAACACCTGGCCTTATTTGATCACTCTAGACCTCAGAGGAAATCAAGTCCTGCACTGTGCCCGGCGGCCTGGCTGCAGTGAGGAAACACTTTGAGAATGGGCAGATGACCCCTTCAATGACCACCTTCGCTCACTCCCAGCACCAGCACAAAGCTGCAGAGGTAACAATGGCATTTTGAATACTAACAAATTAGGTTTCCCCTGTTAAAGAGCTCGAGAGGAAAATAACATTATTTGCTTGATTCCAGGATTCACCATTCCCGGTGTCCCTGGAAAAATTTGCACCCCATTTTCTTTTCAACTCGCCCTCCTCGAGCCTCACCTAACTTTAACGGTTCAAACTTCTCATCACATGGGTTCCTTGTGGTGCTCGTAATCCCCTAAATCATCACGGTACACTGCCATAAAGGAACCATTTGGGCTTAACACCTCTTAAAGTAGAACTGATTTGTGACAGCCCTTCACAGGCAGAAACACAAATCCAGATTACTGTTAATTACGTGATTCTTTGTATTTGTTTTCAGGAGACCTCAAGTACCACTCAGCTCCCACTATCAAGCAGCACCAGGGAAGCTGAGTGCAGTGCGACGAGCTCCAAAGAAGCCCCACTAGAAGCCTTTCAAAGCAAAGAGGTAACTTTGTCAATTAACAATTATATCATTTGGCAGGTATGGTTTTAAAACAGTGTCCTAGACAGGGTTGTTTGGATGTGGTAATGAATGGGGCTTCCCACTCAGACTTCTCTGTGATGTTTCAAAGACAGCAGCCGAAATATGGAGTATTCTTCCATGTTGCACTAAATCCCGCAGTAACGTGAAGGTTTTGTGCACAGGTTTCTCTCGGGGAGCAAGTGACTCCAGAGACAAACGGGGCTTCTACACTCACCCAGCATACTGATGAAGCAGGTAAGAAGTGGCTTGAGAGTAATGGCTCCCAAAGGAGCACGACAAACCAAGTTCTTGGCAACCGTCTTTACTGGCACAAACGTGGGGCTGCTTTTAGGATACAGATACAGGACATTGCTCCAAGTTGTTCAGTGCCTCCTTCCTCAGCTAAGCACATTCATTGGTCTCAGTGGGACCTAAGAAACAGGTTTCCGTGCTGGTACACAGAGAGGAGTTTGGCAGAAGGAGGTAGCTTCAAATTATAGCCGAAACTGTGGATGATAAAGGCTCAATTTATAGCCAAGCGGAACAGGCCTGGAGATCTCGATCACGGTGCTGAGGTGCTGCTTCCGCAGTCTAGTCCTGGTATTAGAATTCACGCGTTTGGTTAACACAAAGACCTCAGTCCTGTGCGAGCCCTGACATTCAGGCAATTCAGGTACGGCAAAACAGCAGGCCATAGATAACGTGTCCCTCAACACTTCTTCCATCCATTTCCTATGTATTTCTTCTCTTCATATTGTCCGTTGTTCATTTACTTTTTTTTTTTTTTAATAATAATAGTAATTATTATTCTTTCCATTGCAGTAAGCAATGCAGCTGTGGACGTGGAGGTCCCAACCACTTCCACAGAGGTTTGTGACCATCAGACGGAAAGGACAGCAGAGGAAAACGCTGTTCCCATAGACAGAGAGACTGCAACATCTGTACCAGATGGCAAGGTCTGTGCCTTTATAGTAAGAGTAGACATCAGTCTGTCAAATACAGTCTGAATTTCTATTTTTACAATGTAGTTGCAATTGAAAATGCAACCTGTGAAAGCAGTAGGAATATACGGAGCTTAGCAATGACGGGCACACAAGGTGGTATTTAGTACAACCTGTAATTCAGCAAGTACTTCTACTACATGACAAACACAACTGAAAGTTGAACTCAAACGCTTCTGCTTTTCCTTTCCTTCTCTGATGAAGGAAGCCTCTTCTTTCCCTGCTTTCAGTCTCTAAAAGGCTATGTTTTCTGTCACCAGTTCCTCAGATGCACAGAAATTCTCAACTTGAGGAAAAACGAAGACAAGCGTCAAAATGTCGAGGGCTATCTGGACCAGGCAATTCCACTGGCACTGCCGAGCGAAGCACTGCACCAGCCCAAAAGCACCATGCCGTCTGCTCTTGCCAGAATGACAGCCATGAATGCAATCATCAAGAGCCATGCACATTCTGTAAGACGGCCACGTCACCAAGGAGCTGCTGGGCTGCCAGTTCTAAGTGTATGTGCACAAGAAAACGCAAAGGTTCAAAGAGGCGCCACCTATTCAGACGAGATGCTCCCTAAGCCTGGGGAGCCGCAGATGAGGGAGCCACTGAGACAACCCAAAAGCAGAAGCAATTGTGCGGCTTCCAGAATTAAGGCCATCAACGACATCCACAGGAACCTACACCATTCTCAAAGGCGTCCAAACCAGGAAGGGGCTGCTTTTCTGGTGGAGGATGCGCGAGGGTTCAAAACAACAGAATCCGGCCTGAAGAACAAAGACGCAAGCGTCACAGTCTCTGTGTTGTGCAGTAATGCACAACAAGTTGACAATAAAGAGATGAAGTGACTCAAAACTAACAGACTTGTCTGAACTTTTGCTGCCTGTCTCAACAGGTTGGAGCATCAGGCGGGGAGAAACTTCATGAAATATAACGAGGGCAAGTGTAGAGCCCTGCATCGGGGCAAGAACAACCCCAGACACCAGGAGAAGTTGGGGACTGCCCTGCTGGAGAGCAGCAAAGGGGAAAGGGACGTGGGCGTCCTGGTGGAGAGCCGGCTGACCATGAGCCAGCACTGTGCCCTTGTGGCCAAGAAGGCCAATGGCATCCTGGGGTGTATTAGCAGGGCTGTGGTTAGTAGGTCGAGAGAGGTTCTCCTCCCCCTCTACTCTGCCCTAGTGAGACCACATCTGCAATATTGCGTCCAGTTCTGGGCCCCCCAGTTCAAGAAGGACAGGGAACTGCTTGAGAGAGTCCAGCACAGAGCCACGAGGATGATTAAGGGAGTGGAGCATCTCCCTTTCGAGGAAAGGCTGAGGGAGCTGGGTCTCTTTAGTTAGAGAAGAGGAGACTCAGAGGTGACCTTATTAACGTTTATAAATATGTAAAGGGAGAGTGTCAGGAGGACGGAGCTAGGCTCTTCTCGGTGACATCTAATGATAGGACAAGGGGCAATGGGTGTAAGCTGGAACATAGGAGGTTCCACTTAAATATGAGACAAAACTTTTTTATGGTGAGGGTGACCGAGCACGAGAACAGGCTACCCAAAGGAGGGTTGTGGAGTTTCCTTCTCCAGAGACACTCAAAACCTGCCTGGACGCGATCCTGTGTGACCTGATCTAGCTGCTCCTGCTCCGGCAGGGGCATTGGACCAGACGATCTTCCAAGATCCCTTCCAATCCCTAACATTCAGTGATTCGGTGATTCCTAGGCGTCTCAGCAGTCTTCTAGCATCTTTCTTTGGCAAAGGCATGTCTGAAAAGAAAAACTGTAAAAATCACAGTCAGGGGAAGAGCTCTGGATCTCCAAAGTACCAATCTGCAGGTCTTATATATGGGCTGCCATTATGTCAGGATAACAACAATCTGCTGCCCAGGAAGATTAATCTTACTTTGAATTCAGTACGCACTGCAATACTATGCTCCTCAGAAAATCAGGACAATTATTCCCAGGTTTTGTGATTACCACTCGTTAAAGTGAGGATTTACTGGATTAGGTTTTGGATGAACTCTAGATCTCAGAGTGTACCTTATAATTGAGGAGAACATAGAAATATCAATATAGCATTGAATTAAATATTTTCAGTGAATGTTGTAAATGTTACTCGTGCTTTTTTCCCCTGGATTGAAGGCGTAGTGACACGAGGATGCTTAACAACTAAAGCAAAACTGCATCCTGTGACAGCATATACAGTGTATTCACTGGAAGCAAACAAACTCCAAGACAATTTATTTTATTTTATTTTATTTTATTTTATTTTATTTTATTTTATTTTATTTTATTTTATTTTATTTTATTTTATTTTATTTTATTTTATTTTATTTTATTTTATTTTATTATTTTATTTTATTTTATTTTATTTTATATTTTATTTTATTTTATTTTATTTTATTTTATTTTATTTTATTTTTTTCTGAAGACATTAGAGTATTCTTAAGAAGAAGACTTTCATCCTAGGTTTGTGCATTTACTTGACAGAAAAAAAAAAAAATCCATCTTGCAGTTCATTCCAGGACTGATCATTAGTTGGAAGCCTTTGCATTCAAATATCTGAGATTTGGATAGAGGATGCCTATACGCACATGGGAGTGGAGTGGTGCCATGCTATGAGTGAGAATATGGACACTTCTGGTCTAAATTCTGTCAGCAGCCGGTGGGACTCAGAGAAGACCTTCTGTACCTCTCGTTTTCTCAGGGTGTTCACATGGGTGCTGTGAAGCCAACAGGATTAGAGAGCACGCTGAGGCAAAATTTTCACTAAAACCTGGACATCATTGCTGTTATTCTAGAAGATAGTTTATGAGACAAAGAAAAATGGGTACCAAGCAAACAAAGTAATGATTGCTGGCTAAATAAGAATTATTGCCAGGGCTTGGTGCTTGGTTCACACAGGCAGTTCAGGGTTTAGTTTCACGAGAATTCAAGATCCTATCAGAGCAACGTGCAGCTTTTTGTGGTTGCTTGGAATACCGGGGGCAGCCGATACCCAGGGTAAAAGAAAAATGTAAGCCACTAAGGGGTGATGGTGGGAAGATAAAGATCAGCTTGGAGCACTTGGCAGCTCAGAGGAGATGAGAATGGAGAGTGAGAAAACCCTAATGACTCTCAGAGGAGAAGCAGTAAGAGCAGGAAAGGCACTTGCAAACCCTCCCCAGCCCAAGCAGCCAACAGCAGACGCGAGGAGGACTTCAGAGCAGGCAAGCCTTGTGCTCTGGGCTGCCGCAAGGACCCCTGACCAGGCCAACCAGGTACAAGTGTCTTGGTGCCAGGCCGCTGGCCAGAGCACTTGAGTACATCCATGTTAGTGCTCATGTGTGGGTGAGGAGTGGAAGGGAAACCACTTTTGAAGTAAGACCACCTCCCTTTCATACGAGGCCTTCCTACTCTGCTGCAACATTGCTTCCATCAGGCGAGAAGAAACAGCGTGGCACTGCTGGTAGGGAGCTCCAGCATGAGGAAAGAAACAGGTGGGGAGTAGAGGAGGTGAAGGCAGTTTAGAGAGAAATGACTGCAGTTATGTTATCTGACAGCCTCATGCAAACCATGTCAGTGGTTACCCCAGTGAGCCATGCCTTGCAGAGGCAGCTGCACCGGTGATGTCCCCTCCCCGTCACTTGCCCACCCCCAGCCTGCTGGCTCTTGGGGCTTGGAGGGAGTCTTGATGCGGTGCCAGTATTGCTCACTAATAGACAAAACACTGGTGTGATACCAGTGCTCTTTGAGCTACAATTGCAGAACACAGCACTGTATGGGCTGCTCCAGGGAAAGTTAATTCCATCCCAGCCAGACCTAGCGTAAGGCAGGTTTTAACTCCTGGCTTGAGTGTAGTTCGTTGCAGACTGTGTCTCTTTAGGTTTCTTCTTTCACTGGAAAGATCATTGTCTTCTTTTACTTTGACTTTACTGTTTTTATCAACAAGAAGAGTATTACTAAACTCCCAGTCTATGTCAAAAGGTGTCACGTCTTTACTTCTAGAAAGGAGGACGGTACTGGTGCTACTTCCAAAGAGTTGTTCCATTAAATTAGACTTCTTTCCTTTCTTAGTATTGACATCTGCGTTTTCCTTGATATTTTCATCTAAGTAATCACTTTTTTGATTAAGTCACCTTGATCTCCCTGATCCTTTTCCAAAGGAAGGTACCTAACTGCCAAATGTTAACTCTCTACCTTAAATCTACAGTCCTTAGCTTTCTCTGCTTCTGCCCTTGTACTTTTGTGGCATCATAAAATGGGTCGGCTTACTAGAGAGTCCTTCAAAGGTTTTGTTGGCCAAAGAGCTGTAGCCTGAGAGTCAGAAGTCTCCTCCATACTACAGGAAGAGAGAACGCCCCCAAGGGTAAATTACCCAACGTTTTGATATTTCTCTTAGGTATCAAAAAAAACACACACAAAAAACACCAGCATGAGTGAATGAAAGAAAACCAAGCACGGCATGCCAGAGCTAGTCAAACAATTCTGCCAGTTAGCTCTAAGAGAGAATTTGAAGTTAGCTGAGTAACGGAGAATAAAAATGAAAAACCAATGGTCTCTCTGTTTGAGGGCATTTATTATCTACCACAACGGTCTGCCCAAGAACTTGTCCCTAAGGACACCAAGTTCTTTCTGGGAGAGGTTGTGCACCACCACCAACAGAATCTCAGCAGATTCCGAGGACTCTCTGGTGGGTCTGTTGGGGTAAGGAAAGCCAGGAGGCCGGCTTGGTTGCCTTGGTTTCCGTATGCCCACACATGGAGACGGTAACCTGGACACTGTGGACTGACTGTGTGCTCACAATGCAGACAGGCAGGTTAAAAGGCGGCGCCTCTTCCTGCGGCCATCACTTCTTGGAAGTGAGATTGTGACGGACGAGGTAGGATGAGGCTTTTCTCCAATGCATACTGTGAACTGTCGATCTAGCTACACATTCATTAGTCAAATGAGACCAGTGAATAAGAGAATGTTTAAATTTGCCTTCCTTTCAACAGGCACGCAATGTGTGCAGCAGAGTCACAAAAGGAAAATTCAACTGAGAAGAGCCAAGCGGTAAGATTAGCTCCTTACGAATACACAAGTTTGTGCATTTTTTTGGACGTAGGTGGTCTAGCGCAAAGCCTGATACTCTTCATGTGATAAATGGGTGAGAGGGAGCAAAAGAAAAAAAAAATGAAATGCTTCAGATACTTGTGGCTCTGCTTACCTGCAGAAGAAAAACTGCACGCTCTTCCAGTGACAGTGTCAGAAGCGTGCAGCTAGCTCTCACGTGCACTTTCAGGGAGTCTTTAGTGGAGAAGAGATCCTCTAGCACCGTGGCCAGTGAATATTAGTCACCAGACAGAGGGAAGAACTGAAGCAGCTTCTGGTTCTCTCTCTCGCATCCCTCTGCCTTCCTGCCCAGCATGGCCATCGAGCAAAAAGCAGCCAAGCCCTTAGTTTGTGCCTTCCTCTGGCACGTTTTAAGCATGATAACTTTAGAAGTGGCCAGCAAAAGTTAGGAAGTACAGTCGGCAAAGGCGGCATGAAATGCTAAAGGCCATTGAAGCCCAGCTCCATACCTCTTTGGGTTTTCGTATTCCCCCAATTTTCTTCCTGCATTTTCATAAGGGCTAAGAAGGTTCTACGAAGCCTGGGAAACGATTCAAGGCCCTGACAGTGTCAGACGTGCAGTCTTCACCAAGTATTTGACTTAAGAATGAATTGCCCTCAGCATTCTGTAGTGATTTAAGCGGCCATGAGCAGGCGGCAAAAGTGGCTTAAAGTCAGGATGAGGCCTAAAGTCAAATTCTTTGCTGACAAGTGCACATGTCCCAGGGGAATTTCCTTCATGAGTACCCTTGGGTTGCAGAAACCTAGCGCTTCTCCTGTGCTTCTTCCTCCCCCATGAAATACTGCAAACCACTCAAACCCTGGTCTGAAATACAAGCTATGTCATGAGGTACCCGTTGCATTGGCAGGGCGCGATGGAGCTGCCCGACTTGACCGTGCAGAAGAGCTCTGTGAAGCTCCTCATGAAGAGATGGGAGTCCGCCAGTGCTCTGACACCTAGCCTGGCCTTCCAACGCCTGCCAGCCCCACGGTCCCTGGCACCAGAGAAAGCCAGCCCAGGCAGCACCGTGGAGGAAGCCGCGGCAGACAGCGGGAGGGCGGACGTCACCCTGGGTGGCCCTCGCCGGACTGAGACCTTCCCCATCTCTGTCAAGGAGCTGCAGAGCCACTTTGAGACCCTGCGTGGCAGGAAGGTGAGTGCACGCAGGTTCCGCAGCTGAAAAGGATTCCCGCGCTCTCACTGAGGACTTGGAGAACACTACTGCCAGAACAGCACCCCCTTCCAATCTGCTGCCTCTTCATATCCTTTCTGCCCCCTGAAAGCCCTACCTGGCTCCTCCCAGTAGCTTCTAGCTCACATCCCCTCCGTGTCTTCCAACAGGAAGCGGAAAGTGGCAGAAGCTCACTGCCACCAGCACTGGCCACTCAGCCTGGGAGCCAGACGGACATTTCTCTGATGGAAGTGTCCAGCGTGAAACGGCGGAGGGCAATCTTTGAGAAGATGTCCTCAGGCAATGGACAGACCACCAACACTGAAGGTTAGCCTTACCACTTGGATCGGATTTCTCCCTTTAGTTCAATGCGCTCCATCTCTGAGGTGACAAGGGGCAAGCACACTCACCTCACCAGGGCAGCCCCCAGGCCGCCCAGGGAGAGAACGTGGTGTTCTTCTCAATGCAAAACAAGCTTTCCAGCCTTCTCCATTTTGTCTTTTGCATTACGGAGGAGTGCCTGATGCCCATTAAATACTTTCTGAACAAAACACAACAGAATGGTGTCTTATGTTTTGAGAAGATAACTTTTGATGAAGACAGCCCAGATTACAAATATGATATCAAAACTATGGGCAGCATTCATCAATTACGAAAAAGTGGTATCTTCATTTTCTTCTTTGGTGAAGATAGGTTGGATTTAGCAACTTGTTGCTTTGGTAACAATGCGTTAACTTTTATTAGTTAAAGGCATTCTGGTTTCCACAAATTAAATGCTCCGTACTTTATGTGTTCTAAAGTAAAAGTACGACACAGTTGGCAAAATGTTGGCAATACTGTTTGTTTTGCTTACTGCTTTTCTTTCAAGCTTTGAAACACATGCACCCATCTCCCTCTCCCCAACTATGACGTCTCTTTGTGGTTGCAGTGGGTGGCTGCAAAGCTGTAGGAGGACTTCCAGAAGACAGCCCTCCCAACACCGGCAATACACTGACGGAATTCCAGGAGAATGTCTCCTTGAAAGACAAAATGGCTCTGTATCAGGCTGCGGTGTCAAAGGCAGAGAACAGCAACCGCTTTGCCAATGTAAGATGCCAATGTCTCAATATCTTCTTAATTCTACGTTTGCTTTGCCCAGGGACAGATCGTAACCATCTTTATTTCTACAAGCAAGCTATCAGGTGGATCATAGGGTGGATCAAAATTTAAATCCCAAATTAGGAAACCTACAGAGCAAACATAGTCATCCATCAGTCTCTCTCTCTACCAAATGAGGTTTTTCACGCTAGATGCCTTTGGGCTTTTGGACAATCCCCATTACTTCATGGAAGTGCTCTTCCTTTCAGTCCACCTTTGCCTGAACTTCATGTATGAGGATCATGGGTGAGAGAGAGATCAGCAACACGGTTATCCTATGATGACAAAACAAGGCAGTTTCCTTACCACAACAACTATTCTCTATCGCCAAATAATAAAATCCTATTCAGGAGCACAGTGACTTTAGAGCTCTTGCTGCTCGAACTGAAGACTTTGAAAGTACCGCATGATACAACAGCTCAGCTATGGGTGCTCAGGTAGCCCAGAAGCCACCTGAGGGAAGCAGCCAACAGCCACGCTCGCCTTCAGAGTCCAGGTGTTTTCAAACCACCGCAATTCCTGCCCACTGGCTTCTTGATTTCCTAATTGCCCTTGTGCATTTGGAACAGATTCCTGCGGTTCTTTGGGCCAAGAAGGTTCCAATTCCCTCCTCCCAACACTGCCAGCAATGGTGCTGTTAGCTCTCTCTCCCCAAAAGGAAGAACTGGAGGAAGCCTGACCCAACCGAACTGTGCTGAGAACATATGAACTGCTTCATTTACACCCTATAACACCTTGCCCTTACTTGTTGAAATGGATGGTATGTTCTCACTGCAAATGGAAAACACCTGGCCTTATTTGATCACTCTAGACCTCAGAGGAAATCAAGTCCTGCACTGTGCCCGGCGGCCTGGCTGCAGTGAGGAAACACTTTGAGAATGGGCAGATGACCCCTTCAATGACCACCTTCGCTCACTCCCAGCACCAGCACAAAGCTGCAGAGGTAACAATGGCATTTTGAATACTAACAAATTAGGTTTCCCCTGTTAAAGAGCTCGAGAGGAAAATAACATTATTTGCTTGATTCCAGGATTCACCATTCCCGGTGTCCCTGGAAAAATTTGCACCCCATTTTCTTTTCAACTCGCCCTCCTCGAGCCTCACCTAACTTTAACGGTTCAAACTTCTCATCACATGGGTTCCTTGTGGTGCTCGTAATCCCCTAAATCATCACGGTACACTGCCATAAAGGAACCATTTGGGCTTAACACCTCTTAAAGTAGAACTGATTTGTGACAGCCCTTCACAGGCAGAAACACAAATCCAGATTACTGTTAATTACGTGATTCTTTGTATTTGTTTTCAGGAGACCTCAAGTACCACTCAGCTCCCACTATCAAGCAGCACCAGGGAAGCTGAGTGCAGTGCGACGAGCTCCAAAGAAGCCCCACTAGAAGCCTTTCAAAGCAAAGAGGTAACTTTGTCAATTAACAATTATATCATTTGGCAGGTATGGTTTTAAAACAGTGTCCTAGACAGGGTTGTTTGGATGTGGTAATGAATGGGGCTTCCCACTCAGACTTCTCTGTGATGTTTCAAAGACAGCAGCCGAAATATGGAGTATTCTTCCATGTTGCACTAAATCCCGCAGTAACGTGAAGGTTTTGTGCACAGGTTTCTCTCGGGGAGCAAGTGACTCCAGAGACAAACGGGGCTTCTACACTCACCCAGCATACTGATGAAGCAGGTAAGAAGTGGCTTGAGAGTAATGGCTCCCAAAGGAGCACGACAAACCAAGTTCTTGGCAACCGTCTTTACTGGCACAAACGTGGGGCTGCTTTTAGGATACAGATACAGGACATTGCTCCAAGTTGTTCAGTGCCTCCTTCCTCAGCTAAGCACATTCATTGGTCTCAGTGGGACCTAAGAAACAGGTTTCCGTGCTGGTACACAGAGAGGAGTTTGGCAGAAGGAGGTAGCTTCAAATTATAGCCGAAACTGTGGATGATAAAGGCTCAATTTATAGCCAAGCGGAACAGGCCTGGAGATCTCGATCACGGTGCTGAGGTGCTGCTTCCGCAGTCTAGTCCTGGTATTAGAATTCACGCGTTTGGTTAACACAAAGACCTCAGTCCTGTGCGAGCCCTGACATTCAGGCAATTCAGGTACGGCAAAACAGCAGGCCATAGATAACGTGTCCCTCAACACTTCTTCCATCCATTTCCTATGTATTTCTTCTCTTCATATTGTCCGTTGTTCATTTACTTTTTTTTTTTTTTAATAATAATAGTAATTATTATTCTTTCCATTGCAGTAAGCAATGCAGCTGTGGACGTGGAGGTCCCAACCACTTCCACAGAGGTTTGTGACCATCAGACGGAAAGGACAGCAGAGGAAAACGCTGTTCCCATAGACAGAGAGACTGCAACATCTGTACCAGATGGCAAGGTCTGTGCCTTTATAGTAAGAGTAGACATCAGTCTGTCAAATACAGTCTGAATTTCTATTTTTACAATGTAGTTGCAATTGAAAATGCAACCTGTGAAAGCAGTAGGAATATACGGAGCTTAGCAATGACGGGCACACAAGGTGGTATTTAGTACAACCTGTAATTCAGCAAGTACTTCTACTACATGACAAACACAACTGAAAGTTGAACTCAAACGCTTCTGCTTTTCCTTTCCTTCTCTGATGAAGGAAGCCTCTTCTTTCCCTGCTTTCAGTCTCTAAAAGGCTATGTTTTCTGTCACCAGTTCCTCAGATGCACAGAAATTCTCAACTTGAGGAAAAACGAAGACAAGCGTCAAAATGTCGAGGGCTATCTGGACCAGGCAATTCCACTGGCACTGCCGAGCGAAGCACTGCACCAGCCCAAAAGCACCATGCCGTCTGCTCTTGCCAGAATGACAGCCATGAATGCAATCATCAAGAGCCATGCACATTCTGTAAGACGGCCACGTCACCAAGGAGCTGCTGGGCTGCCAGTTCTAAGTGTATGTGCACAAGAAAACGCAAAGGTTCAAAGAGGCGCCACCTATTCAGACGAGATGCTCCCTAAGCCTGGGGAGCCGCAGATGAGGGAGCCACTGAGACAACCCAAAAGCAGAAGCAATTGTGCGGCTTCCAGAATTAAGGCCATCAACGACATCCACAGGAACCTACACCATTCTCAAAGGCGTCCAAACCAGGAAGGGGCTGCTTTTCTGGTGGAGGATGCGCGAGGGTTCAAAACAACAGAATCCGGCCTGAAGAACAAAGACGCAAGCGTCACAGTCTCTGTGTTGTGCAGTAATGCACAACAAGTTGACAATAAAGAGATGAAGTGACTCAAAACTAACAGACTTGTCTGAACTTTTGCTGCCTGTCTCAACAGGTTGGAGCATCAGGCGGGGAGAAACTTCATGAAATATAACGAGGGCAAGTGTAGAGCCCTGCATCGGGGCAAGAACAACCCCAGACACCAGGAGAAGTTGGGGACTGCCCTGCTGGAGAGCAGCAAAGGGGAAAGGGACGTGGGCGTCCTGGTGGAGAGCCGGCTGACCATGAGCCAGCACTGTGCCCTTGTGGCCAAGAAGGCCAATGGCATCCTGGGGTGTATTAGCAGGGCTGTGGTTAGTAGGTCGAGAGAGGTTCTCCTCCCCCTCTACTCTGCCCTAGTGAGACCACATCTGCAATATTGCGTCCAGTTCTGGGCCCCCCAGTTCAAGAAGGACAGGGAACTGCTTGAGAGAGTCCAGCACAGAGCCACGAGGATGATTAAGGGAGTGGAGCATCTCCCTTTCGAGGAAAGGCTGAGGGAGCTGGGTCTCTTTAGTTAGAGAAGAGGAGACTCAGAGGTGACCTTATTAACGTTTATAAATATGTAAAGGGAGAGTGTCAGGAGGACGGAGCTAGGCTCTTCTCGGTGACATCTAATGATAGGACAAGGGGCAATGGGTGTAAGCTGGAACATAGGAGGTTCCACTTAAATGTGAGACAAAACTTTTTTATGGTGAGGGTGACCGAGCACGAGAACAGGCTACCCAAAGGAGGGTTGTGGAGTTTCCTTCTCCAGAGACACTCAAAACCTGCCTGGACGCGATCCTGTGTGACCTGATCTAGCTGCTCCTGCTCCGGCAGGGGCATTGGACCAGACGATCTTCCAAGATCCCTTCCAATCCCTAACATTCAGTGATTCGGTGATTCCTAGGCGTCTCAGCAGTCTTCTAGCATCTTTCTTTGGCAAAGGCATGTCTGAAAAGAAAAACTGTAAAAATCACAGTCAGGGGAAGAGCTCTGGATCTCCAAAGTACCAATCTGCAGGTCTTATATATGGGCTGCCATTATGTCAGGATAACAACAATCTGCTGCCCAGGAAGATTAATCTTACTTTGAATTCAGTACGCACTGCAATACTATGCTCCTCAGAAAATCAGGACAATTATTCCCAGGTTTTGTGATTACCACTCGTTAAAGTGAGGATTTACTGGATTAGGTTTTGGATGAACTCTAGATCTCAGAGTGTACCTTATAATTGAGGAGAACATAGAAATATCAATATAGCATTGAATTAAATATTTTCAGTGAATGTTGTAAATGTTGCTCGTGCTTTTTTCCCCTGGATTGAAGGCATAGTGTCACGAGGATGCTTATCAATTAAAGCAAAACTGCATCCTGTGACAGCATATACAGTGTATTCATTGGAAGCAAACAAACTCCAAGTCAATTTATTTTATTTTATTTTATTTTTTTCTGAAGACATTAGAGTATTCTTAAGAAGAAGACTTTCATCCTAGGTTTGTGCATTTCCTTGACAGAAAAAAAAAAAAATCCATCTTGCAGTTGATTCCAGGACTGATCATTAGTTGAAAGCCTTTGCATTCAAATATCTGAGATTTGGATAGAGGATGCCTATACGCACACGGGAGTGGAGTGGTGCCATGCTATGAGTGAGAATATGGACACTTCTGGTCTAAATTCTGTCAGCAGCCGGTGGGACTCAGAGAAGACCTTCTGTACCTCTCGTTTTCTCAGGGTGTTCACATGGGTGCTGTGAAGCCAACAGGATTAGAGAGCACGCTGAGGCAAAATTTTCACTAAAACCTGGACATCATTGCTGTTATTCTAGAAGATAGTTTATGAGACAAAGAAAAATGGGTACCAAGCAAACAAAGTAATGATTGCTGGCTAAATAAGAATTATTGCCAGGGCTTGGTGCTTGGTTCACACAGGCAGTTCAGGGTTTAGTTTCACGAGAATTCAAGATCCTATCAGAGCAACGTGCAGCTTTTTGTGGTTGCTTGGAATACCGGGGGCAGCCGATACCCAGGGTAAAAGAAAAATGTAAGCCACTAAGGGGTGATGGTGGGAAGATAAAGATCAGCTTGGAGCACTTGGCAGCTCAGAGGAGATGAGAATGGACAGTGAGAAAACCCTAATGACTCTCAGAGGAGAAGCAGTAAGAGCAGGAAAGGCACTTGCAAACCCTCCCCAGCCCAAGCAGCCAACAGCAGACGCGAGGAGGACTTCAGAGCAGGCAAGCCTTGTGCTCTGGGCTGCCGCAAGGACCCCTGACCAGGCCAACCAGGTACAAGTGTCTTGGTGCCAGGCCGCTGGCCAGAGCACTTGAGTACATCCATGTTAGTGCTCATGTGTGGGTGAGGAGTGGAAGGGAAACCACTTTTGAAGTAAGACCACCTCCCTTTCATACGAGGCCTTCCTACTCTGCTGTAACATTGCTTCCATCAGGCGAGAAGAAACAGCGTGGCACTGCTGGTAGGGAGCTCCAGCATGAGGAAAGAAACAGGTGGGGAGTAGAGGAGGTGAAGGCAGTTTAGAGAGAAATGACTGCAGTTATGTTATCTGACAGCCTCATGCAAACCATGTCAGTGGTTACCCCAGTGAGCCATGCCTTGCAGAGGCAGCTGCACCGGTGATGTCCCCTCCCCGTCACTTGCCCACCCCCAGCCTGCTGGCTCTTGGGGCTTGGAGGGAGTCTTGATGCGGTGCCAGTATTGCTCACTAATAGACAAAACACTGGTGTGATACCAGTGCTCTTTGAGCTACAATTGCAGAACACAGCACTGTATGGGCTGCTCCAGGGAAAGTTAATTCCATCCCAGACAGACCCAGCACCATAGTCTCTACCAATTTTCCAGGATGAGGTAGGAAATCTGGAGCAGAAAGCTTCACGTGACAGTGGAGATGTCAGATACCAGGATAGTTGCTAGAAAGCATACCAGGAATCCACTGGACTCATCCTTCCACCTTCTTACGCAAGTTTATTGTTCTCTTCTGGGACAACTTGCTCCCCACTGATCAGAAACCACTCTGTGCAGGGCATGCAGGCAAACTTCTCGTGTAATTTCCAAATCTGGTCTGAAATTGTTCTATAAAGGTTGTCCCAAGACCTGCACCACACTGATCCCTGCTCAGATATGCTCAGTGAAAAATACAGCACAAAGTACATTTACAGCCACATGACGCCACTGATTTCACGTCTGTCTAACTTCTGGGGGCACAGTGCATCTGCATAATAGTCGCTAGAAAATAACACAGGAGAGGAACATCATTTGCTCAACATAGCAGAGACAGGCTAGCTCTTTTCCTTGTCCATGGCTTCAGGTTCCATTTTCTAGGGAGGTATTCTATTATCAGGAAATCAGACTGATTACCTACTAAAAACAGCAGGCAAGGTTAAGAAGATGAACAAAGCAAAAGATATCTTATCCAGCCACCACTGTGGGCCATAGGAGAGAGAGACAAAGGGACTGACATCCAGAAAAAGGGCTGCTTGTCCACAGCAGTGGCTGGAAGAGGTACCTGCAGAGCCACGGCAGAAGATATTGCAAGGCTACCAGAGGTTAGTTAGAGTTGTGAGGCAACTTTTCTTCATAGGTCTCCACAAATGTCTTTGGCAGCTCCTCTTGATGGCTTGTAAGTTATATAATGAGTTAATTTTTCATGGCCTTTACTGACAGAACTTGACTTTTCATAGATATCTATTCAGCTTGGTTTAGAGTTAACCAGAAAAAACATCTGAAATATTTTTCTCCTAAGAAATGTAATTGTATCAAATCATGAAATCCTGCAGATTCTCCCAAAATTTCATTTTGGAGAAAAAAGGTGGAGATGTTTAGACACTGTCAAAATATTTTGTCATTTTTTATATGTAATTATTTTTTTAAATTGTTTTATTTGTATGGAATGCTGTAACATAAAATTTTAAATTGTCAAATATCAGAGTTTTATTGTCAAAATAAAATATTTTTATCAACTTTAAATTAGTTTTTTTTTAAAAGTTATTAAATTTGGAAATCTGTTTCAAGTTATGAAACAGTCTAAAATGTTGTTTCAAGCTACGTTTCAGTCCGAAATGTGCAAATAGAACAGTGATTCTCTGTTCAGTAGTGCAAAACATATGCCTCTCCTTGTTGGACAAGGGGGTCATGGGAACAGCAAGCAAGGACAGCCATAAGACACATATGACTTGTCATATTTGAGCCTGCCACCAGTTATAGCTGTGAGGGGTTGCACCTGACTACATATAAGCATTTTAAGAGAGAAAGAGAACAATCTGTCAAAATGATGCCAGAGCAACAAAGGATGTAAAGATTAACAGAGAGGTTGATGCAGGTGAAAAGCAGTACAGAAGTAGTATAATTAGTCATATAGATTTATTCTGATATTGTGTTACATCTGTGAAAACCTTATGCCACTGTAATTCATGCCAGAAGAGATATGTAGCTTCCAGAATAGAGTAATTAAAGCACGATAGGACTCCAGAAAAAAAAAAATCAAATCAAAACAAACAAACAAACAAGATCTGTGATGCAGGGGAGATCATGCCAAAAAAATGGTTATATCCATTTGGAAACTAATGCTGAAGAAACAGATATCTTTGTATTTATCCAACAATATACTATTTTTTTTCAAAAGTCTCTATCTGAAGCATGTTGTGCTATGCTTACATACAACTGCATGGCATGATGATTACCCTGAGAAGACAGAGATATACTAATGCTAATTAATTGTATACAGAATGGAAACCAGACTTCTAAATACACAGTCAGGAAATACAGTCCTTATAGAATGAATACAGAAATACTAGTGTTGTCATGGTTATTTATAGATGTAAAGACACATACATATGCATACATGTCAGATGTTTCTGAAAGCATTTTTAGATTACGTCTGGCTGTCTTACTGGCATGGGCAGTCTTGCCTACTAGCATTTTCCCACTAAACAGTAATAAGGACATCCTGCAAGTCATCACCAAGGCCCACAGGCTGCTACCAGAAGACAAATTGCCATATTCTAAGTAATTCTTCAAGACTATGTTTCATTCATTACTCTGCTCCTCATACTATTAAGAAAAATTCCTTTATAGCATTTTTCCTCAAAATTCAATGAAACATAAAATGCACATTTATATAGTAAGACAAATAAATGATTTAGGCCAGGATTTATCCCACCTATCTTCTGGCATTTGAATCAGTTCTCTACACTGGAAGCCAAGTCACTCTGGTCTGTCTTTACATTCAAGAGAACAGAAAATACAGAAAAATAGCTGGGCCTCAGGAGATTTAAGTGAGGATCCAGAGATGCCCCTCTCTTCACTGACTGCATTACAAACCTAGAGTTACTCTGCCCAAGAAGTGGTATGAATTCAGACTTCAGCAGCCATCCTGCAGTCTGTTTGGAAATCAGATTCTTCACTGCCAGTCAGGCTTCCCACATTTTTTGTTTCCCTGAACCCACAGATGGAAGCCGGGTGAGAAAAGTCCCCCCTACTGTAAGCAAAGAGCAGGTTCAAAAGCATCTGATGAAACTGAACAGGTACAAGTGTATGGGGCCTGATGACATGCATCCCAGGGTCCTAAAGGAATTGACTGATGTAGTTGCCAAGCCTCTCTCCACCATATTTGAAAAGTCCTGGCAGTGACGCGAAGTCCCTGGTGACTGGAAAAAGGGAAACAACACTCCCATTTTTAAAGAGGGTAGAAAGGAGGACCTGGTGAACTACACACCAGTAAGCCTCATCGCTGTGCTTGGCAAGATCATGGAAAAGATCCTTCTGGAAGCAATGTCAAGGCATACACAAGACAAAGAGGTGATCCAAGACAACCAGCATGGCTTCACCAAGGGCAATGATGCTTGACCAATCCAGTGGCCTTCTATGGTGGAGCGACTGCATCAGTTGACAAGGGAAGACTGACCAATGTCATCTACCTGGACTTCTGTAAGGCCTTTGACATGGTCCTACAAAACATCCTGGTCTCCAAATGGAAGAGATACAGATTTGAAGGGTGGACCATTTTGTGGATAAGGAGTTGGCTTGAAGGTTGCACCCAGAGAGTGGTGGTCAATGGCTCTATGCCCAGGTGGAGACCAGTGATGAGTGGTGTCCCTCAGGGGTCTGTCCTGGGACCAGTAATGTTTAGATCTTCATAAATGACAAAGTGGGATCAAGTGCACTCACAGCAAATTTGCAGATGACACCAAGCTGAGTGGTGCACTTGATACAATGGAAGGAAGGGATGCCATCCAAAGAGAGCTGGACAAGCTTGAGAAGGGGGCCCATGTGCACCTAACAAGGTTCAACAAGTTCAAGTGGAAGGTGCTGCACCTGGATCGGGGCAATCCCAGACATGAGTACAAACTGGGAGAAAAACTCATTGAGAGCAGCCCTGCAGAGAAGGACTTGGGGGATCTGGTGGACAAAAAGCTTGACATGAGCCAGCAGTGCACACTTGCAGCCCAGAAGGCCAACTGCATCCGGTGCTGCATCAAAAGAGAAGTGGCCAGCAGGGGAGGGAGGTGATTGTCCCCCCTCTGCTCTGCCCTCGTGAGGCCCCACCTGGAGTACTGCGTCCAGGTCTGAGGCTCCCAGCACAAGAAGGACGTGGGGCTGTTAGAACAGGTTCAGAGGAGGCCCACAGATGATCAAGGGGCATAAGCACCTCTGCTGTGAAGAAAGGCTGAGAGAGCTGGGGCTGTTCAGCCTAAAGAAGAGAAGGCTGCAGGGTGACCTGACTGCAGCCTTTCAATACTTAAAGGGAGCTTGTAAAAAAGATGGAGAACAACTCTTTGCTCAGTCAGATATTGACAGGACAAGGGGGAATGGTTTAAAACTAAAAGAGGGGAGATTTAAATTAGAGGTTAAGAGGAAATTCTTCACTCAGAGGGTGGAGAGGCACTGGAACAGGTTGCCCAGAGAAGCTGTGGATGTCCCATCCCTGGAGGTGTTCAAGGCCAGGTTGGGTGAGGCCCTGAGCAACCTGATCTAGTGGGTAGCACCCCTGCCCATGGCAGGGGGGTTGGAACTGGATGATTTTTAAGATGCCTTGCAACCCGAGCCATTCTATGATTCTCTAAAATCTTTTAGCTTCTTTATCTTGCTTACAATCATCAACTCCAGTAATATTGTTTGAATACTGAAAGTTAAACACATATTAACTGGCTTGGGTAAGGAGCAGGCTTCTCTGGTAATGGCCAAAATGAGCTATTGGGCTTAGCAAACTCTGACTGCTTGATTCAGTCCACTGTTGTTTGCCCCCACTCATCATGCTAGGACCTCATTTTAATTATTCACTGATGCAGAACTAGAGTTCAGCCCGTCTCGATAACCCTACCTGCTAATGACAGTGTAAACATTTTGGTTTTGTTTTACTTCCAGAGCACTTCCAAGCAGGTTGAGGAAAAGAAACAACATACTTAACTTTTATAAAAGGCAGCATGCATAGAGCAGCTTAGCTTCTTGACCCATTGATTTTTCTGCTTGGTTTCTCCTATTGCTCTACTGCTCTCCAGGTTTCCACATAGACTGTTTCATAGATGTCCACAGAGTCGACAAGAGAGACCTTAATACCTGAAATCTTTTACTTCTACTTTCCCAGGCACAGAGTTTTCTAAACTGCTCGGAAGAGGAAGGGGAAGGGGAAGGGGAAGGGGATCCTTTCCACCAATTCAGTGCTCCACAGCAGAGGTCACACAACCAATATCTTAGAGTGGAATCAATGTTTTGATTGTTCACCAAACATTGTTCACCTTGATATGTCCAAAGGCTTTCCTTTTGTGCCTTTGTGCGTATTTTTAAAATGACATATACACATCTCTTACAGGTTTTTTTATGTATTTTGCCAGAATAAGTAGATACTCACCATTATTGCTAATTATATTTGTTTTGCATTTCAGCAAGTGGGAAAAATCCATTCTGTGCCATGCCCGGAAATTTTCCTCCTTGCAATATGAGGACAGTCAATTGTCTTCTGCAAAGCCCCAAGGTAGCACAAACCAATTAATAGCAAAAGATGGGCAGTTTCATTTTTGAGGTGCTGCCACTTATGACAAACCAATAGATTTGGGGAAATTTAACAACAGTATTATATATTAAAAAAAAAAAAGGCAGATAAAATAAAAGAGACCTCCCTCAAAATGAAAATGAGAAGTTTGATGAAAAAGAAGTAGCAAACTGAGTGTCAATTACTCATCTAGTGTCATTTTAAGTAACAACATGTTCTGTGTGGTTTGAATCTATGGATCTGAACATTCCAAGAAAGGAAATTTTCAGGTAATCATTATGTAAGACATTTTACATTTGTAAAGACATCTAAAATTCTATGAAATTAAGGTTTTCATAGTCCAAATCCAATGAGTTCTATGCATATGAAAAGGCAATTAACAATTGCATAGTAATAATTAGAGATGGGACTCATCTGAGAGAACATGTGCCATATCTAATCTTCACTTGTTGCCTGATACTTCCTTTACAAATAAATTCTTCCAAAGAATAATTTATCTCACCTAAAATATATCAGATGAAATATGTTTTAAAGCACATTTCTCTCCTCTGACTATAGACATAACATATAGGAGGATTTGTTGGGAGAACTTGTGAGGAGCTGTTGACTCTGTTGAGGGTGGAAAGGCCTTGCAGAGAGATCTGGACAGTTTGGAGAGCTGGGCAATCACCAACTACATGAAGTTTAATGAGAGCAAGTGCCGGGTCCTGCACCTGGGAAGGGGCAACTCTGGCTATACGTACAGACTGGGTGACGAGATGCTGGAGAACGGCCCCGCAGAGAGGGATCTGGGGGTTGTGGTTGGTAGAAAGCTGAATATGAGCCAGCAGTGTGCCCTGACAGCCAGAAGGGCCAACCGTATCCCGAGGTGCATCAAGCACGGCATTGCTAGTCAGTCGAGGGAAGTGATTGTCCTGCTCTACTCTGTGCTGGTGCAGCCTCACCTAGAGCACTGTGTTTAGTTCTGGGCACCACAGTACAAAAAGGACATTAAACTGTTGGAGAATGTCCAGAGAAGGGCTGCAAAGATGGTGAAGAGCCTAGAGGAGCGGCTGAGATCACTTGGCCTGTTCAGCCTGGAAAAGAGGAGGCTGAGGGGGGACCTCATTGCAGTCTACGGCTTCCTCATGAGGGGGAGTGAAGGGGCAGGCACCGATCTATTCTCTTTAGTGACCAATAATAGGACCCATGGGAATGGTATCAAACTGTGACAGGGCAGGTTCACGCTGGATATCAGGAAGAGGTTCTTCACTGAGAGGGTTGTTGCGCACTGGAACAGGCTCCCCAGGGACATAATCAGGGCACTGAGCCTGTCAGAGTTCAAGAAACATTTGGACTGTTCTCTTAGTTATATGGTCTGAATTTTTGGGTAGACCTGTGTGGTGCCAGGAGCTGGACTTGATGATCCTTGTGGGTCCCTTCCAACTCGGGATATTCTATGATTCTATGATTCTACAACAACAATCTTGGATGAACATATCTACAGTACTGGGTGAGATGAGCGCCCTCATAGGTCACTACAGGAAGGAATTCTCTGCCAGCAGCATGGAATAATGAAAGGTTATCCATCTAGAAGGATTTAGGGATTATATCAACAAAGGAGTAAGTGACTGTTTTATTGACTTTCTCTTATAATATGCATAATCTTTTTACCATAACAGGTCTCTTGTATTATAGGTCAAAGTTTTTGTTCTTGTTTGATTTTGTTTGGTTTGTTGGTTTTGTATGTTCCTGACTTACAGTATCTTGCCTCTAAGAAATCAGAGGGTTTTGCATCAATTTCCTACTGATGCCGTATAATAAAGTATTAATAAACTTCCCAACCCCCAACCCCCTTTTCAGCTGAACTGCATGGTGCAGATATATAAAGGTATAGAAATACTTTGAAAATTCTGAGTATATAAAGGATGCTGCAGTTTTTCTGGTAGTACAAAAATAGGAAGCTGTCATCCAACTCTACGTGTGCCTTGCCTTCGTCCTGGATACAAAAATTCACTCTGTTCTGAAAGCTTTATTGTTATGAAAGATGTAGCATTGACATTGCAGAAAAAGAGCTTCTGATGCAAAACTGGTGACCTGACACAAATGTTAATAAAAAGCCTACTTTAATGATTCAATAGCAATAAGTATCCTTCATAAGCAATTTAATCGGAAGCCTGTAATGGCATTAAAACCCAAATGAGATTTTCATTCATGAGACCTTCATTCTAAGGAGGGCTCAGAAAAGACAAGAAAAACTTGCTGAGCCTCCAAAGTGGATTAATTTTTTTGCCTTCTGTACACAGGACAACATCCCCACAAGACTTCTGAATGGCATGAGTTCCCAGACTTAACTAGTTTCTGTAATATTAATAAAAAATCTGGCATGAGCTACCTGTTCTAGCATGAAGAGGGACACCCAAAAGTGCTAGATTTATTTTTTTTCCTGATTCTTTTTCCTCAATTAAAAATACAAGTAACACCTTTTCTATCTTTCCACAGACCCTCTTCTAAAGAAACCATTGGAAAGAGTATTAAGCCTTGATCTCAGACAGTGTTGTATCAAAGGTGGCTGAAAGACTGAGGACAATTCAAATAAAGAAGCAGCTTCACCCTAAGTATCTTTTCTAACTAGACCTGCTTTGGGCAGGCAGTTGCATCAGAAGATGTCTAGAGGCCCCTTGCAACCTGTGAGATTATAAACCCCCTTAAATCTAGATTACAGAATCCAGTACTAGTGTCTCCAAATCCTTGTCATCCTTGGGTAAGTGTAAGGCTCATCTGGGAGATCAAGCAGGAGGTTAGGTGAGGTTAGGCACAACCTAAGACAAAGTCTGTCGCCTCCCTAGAGACTAGTGCCTTTCTCTATTCTTCTATCCCCGCTCAAAAAAAAAAATCGCTTGGTTAAAGCATTTGTACACTTTTTTTTTTTTACTTTTTTTTTTTTTTCCCCTGGGACAAAGAGAAAGAGACGTTTTATACCGTAGTCATTGGTTATGGTGCAGAAATTATAACCTTAGAAATAAATCTGAATCCATGTCAGAATTCACTGTGCCATAGCAAAAGGTTTACATCCTGGCTTACACATGTCGGTAGACTTAGTGAAAGGAGGGAACCAGCATAAACTACTAAAAGGGAATAAAGCAGAACAGGAAGGAGATAAACTGAGAGAGGAAATATGAGAAGAGAAATGTTACCTAATGGTAGTACAAAGTATTATAAAGCATGCATTGGCAAACAATAACCAGTGAAAGAATCCTGTAATGAAATGTTAATGTGTGGTATTTATTACTATGTATATATACGTGAGGTCAAAAATTTAACTAGATCAAATCTTAAAAAAAAATAAAAATAATTAAAAAAAAAAAAGACTGGACAACATCATCCAGAGTTTCAGTACATATACTACAAATTTAATAAAGTGTATGAGTCCTTACACTGAGATTTCCAGCTAAATTCTCTTGCAATATGTAAAATTCAACGCCTACTGAAAAGCTTCTTCCTCTTTCAGATGCAACTGATGTTTAGCTATACCCTGATCCTCTGTGACTGTTCGTATGTTCCGAAGAAGACAGAAATGAGAATAGCAAGCTGGGAAGTAGATGATTCTTGTTAGTTACATGCATATTTACATTTAAAATAAGTCAAATAATTCTTTGGAAGCAAAAAGGACTGCAGTAAAATAGCTGGGGGAGACAATTTAGGATGCAACTAGAAAGTTCACAGGCACACACAAGAAGCTAAAGCTTTGGACTTTGATGGCAAAGGAAAAACATAACAATAGCTATTGCCCTAAAACAGTGGAAATGAATAGCTATTGTAGGACTTGCTCTAGTATGTAAGCACGTGCCAAAATTCTCCAAGATTTTAGAAATGGAAAGAGAAAACTTAAGGTTTCTATGTTAGTCTCTACCCCTCACACAGATTATGTATATTCTTAAACTTCGAACCCTAACATCCTATCAGAAACAAGGAAATTATGATTCTGGATTTGTGTGTTTTCTTGTGAGATATGAGTACTTCATCAATTGATGTTCAACTAACATCAACATGTAAAAGAACAGCCAGTTGTAAAAGCCAGTTGTTATCTCTTTCGAAGACATGAAAAATACCTAATGTGGAAAAAACATTTTAGATTATCCAATGCTATCTATAATACGTAGGTGAAATGACTACTTTTCTAAATCTATTATCACTGTTGAATTTATCATTTAGAAAAATGGTCATCCCACAGATAATGCTTACGGCAGCTTGAAAGAAAGCAAGCCATCCTTTCCTCTGCAGTCTAAATTAAATATACAGATTATGTTTCCTTTTCTGACAACAGCTGTCTGCATATGATGATTGCATTAAGGTAGGTAAACAAAATATTGCAATTCCCTATTATAGACCTGATAAGCCTTGAAGTGTGGCTGCTGTACACGCTTGGTAATAACAGTATTTGAAACTTCTTAATAAGATACATTCCATCTCTATGCATGTTTACAGAACTGTAACACAACAGGGGTTTATAGGTTTGGGAAGAGGAGGAAAGCATTAAAGTGTTTTTGTTTTTGTTTTTTTTAATGTTATTTAATTGGTGAATTACATAAAAGTGGGGGATTGACAGTTCTAGATACATTCTGAGTCAGTTCACGATGATGTATGTAACATTTCTAATCACTCCAACAAATGCTGTTCATGCCGCATCAGTAACTCCAAAGAAAATTTATTTAATTTATTTTTAATCTTCTGAATATTCATATATGCATCATATATAGGTAAGCCAATACAATCATAGACAAATCATACATCTGTTGTTTGTTAAAAGCAGGGAACTATATTTACATTCTCAAAATTCATTGCAAATGTAGAGTTAAATATATTGATAAAAGAGATGTGAACTATGATATCCTGCAACTACAGAATGCCAGTCTGCCGAGGAGAGGAATAGCTTACCATCTGTTATCTAATTTCCTGAATTTAATTTGCATTGTGATTTGTATCATTGCATTATTAATTAAATGCCTATCCAGCATGTGATTTTCAGAAGGTGAAGGTTGCTATTAATATTCACGAATTGGCTATTTCATGAGATGAACATTTCCATTTCTTGAAAAAAAAAAAATCTCAAATTATAAGCAGGAGGTTCTCAAAGTATTTCAAGATGTATTTTTGTCCCATTTATTTTATCATTTCATAATAAGATATGATTTAATGATAGTAGATAATCTCTAAAAAATAATTTTAAAAAAACACTAATAATTCAGATGGTTTATTTAGAGAGGTAAAATCTCTATGACACCCACAATATGGAAGAGGATTACACAAATTTGATTGTATTTAAGTCAAATAATAATTACTGTTCTCCTATCACTGTAGAATAATGATTAAGTAGATATCAAATTGTAGTCTGCCTCAGAAGCCTAATAAAATCCATTGCATCAATACCAAAATCATTATCTAGGGTGAAAATATAGCCTTCCCTACATTCATTTGATTATAATAATATTGGTAATAATATAATAATATTGGTAATCATAAAAATAATGTTGGTATTTAATTAGCTTGAAGATCCTAAATATTAGACAAAAAAACTAACTAAAATAAATTCCATACAGAGTAGAAGCAATTAGACATACAATCATAATAACAGAATCATAGAATGCCTCAGGTTGCAAGGGACCTTAAAGATCATCCAGTTCCAACCCCCCTGCCATGGGCAGGGGTGCTACCCACTAGATCAGGTTGCCCAAAGCCCCATCCAACCTGGCCTTGAACACCTCCAGGGATGGGGCATCCACAGCTTCTCTGGGCAACCTGTTCCAGTGCCTCTCCACCCTCTGAGTGAAGAATTTCCTCTTAATCTCTAATTTAAATCTCCCCTCTTTTAGTTTTAAACCATTCCCCCTTGTCCTGTCAATATCTGACTGAGCAAAGAGTTGCTCTCCATCTTTTTTATAAGCCCCCTTTTGTGGCAAAATGACCACCAGTACTTGAAGGTCACTTTCAAGTACTGAAAGGCTGCATTAAGGTCACCCTGGAGCTTTCTCTTCTTTAGGCTGCACGTCTCCATCTCTCTCAGCCTTTGTTCATAGCAGAGATGCAACAATATTAGGTTGAAATATTTTCACTTCCCTTTTAACATTTATTTATTACATATATTAATTCAAGTTAAATGTTCTATGTTTTTGCTCTTTTTACTTTTACTTTGATCCATCTCTTCCTAGTGAAGCTGTGTAACTGCCAAAAGGAGTTGTGGGTGTAGGGACAGTTAGCGTGGAACACTATGACAGATCTAGGCATCTCCCACCAAGCAAACTCAAGTACAAGAGAGTCTAGTTCTTGGGTTTATTCAGATACATATTATATTCAACAAGGAGACCATAAAATGCAGTGGAAGTAGAAATGAAAGTTCTAGGCTAGGCAAGTGCTGAAACTATGTAACTATTGTACAAGCAGAAGGGAGGAGGTAACACCCTCATTTCCTCCCTTGCTCCACAATAAGCCATACTCAGTGATCATCCTTAACTGACTCACTCGGTATAGATACTTACAGAAAAGAGACTTTCTTCCAAGGAGATGATTTTGTAACCCCTCAAGCTGAAGAGGGGACTGAACCAAGATTTCTCACTTCCCAGAAAAATAAGCTATTGGATAAGCACAGGTCAGTAACATCCCCATCCCTCCTACTTTTTAAAAAGGCTATTGCAGAAATTTCAGATATATTGGGACTATTTTCTTAAGTAATTGTGAGGGATTTAGTGAAGGAATGACTGGAGGTGGACTGCTGTGTGGATTTTGGTCTGAATGTGTGAAATGCTCAGCCTAGGAAACACTGAACCATTTATTATCATATAGAAGTTCACAGCTCTAACTGCTTGGGAAACTTTGCAATTAAAATGTAAGACACCAAAGAGGCCAAGCTAAGCTCTCAGTTAGGCAGTAACATGCATTTTGTACCATAACTTCAGACTTTAATTCAATCACCTAAGCCCTTTATTGTGTTTAGTCCCTTTTTTTCCCCCCCTCTACATTTCCAAGGCAACCTGTGACGGTGTATTCCCTGTTTTGAACGAAGAAGTTCAAGGAAGTTCCTCGCTGCAGCAAAATTGCGTTTCTAGAATTACTGCTCTGATATTGCCCCATACCTTTCCTGCATGCAGTCTTATGTTTGCAGAATTTTGTGCATCGTTCATATTCTCAGTGGCTCAGAAGCTTCACAGGACATAAATGTCTATAAATAAAGTTTTATAAACCCTCTTTTTCTTTTGCTTTAAAAGCACCCTTCCTCCTAGCATAACAACAATAACAGAGTATGAATATGAGCATAACCACATAATTATATTAATAAATGGCTGCTGACAGTAAAAATATTGCTATTGACTAGTTGTTCAGAAACTAAGGTTCTTAATAGTCCCTTGTTTACCTTGTTAGAGTTTACTGTGTCAGAGATCACAGTCATAGGGGATGGAAGCATATGGACAGGATTGCACACCTATGGGGAGGAAAGGGAAATAATCCATTTGTAAGCGTAGTGAAGCATAGAGAGTGAGCGGAGAAAGATTTAGTTGCATACACCAAAAGATTTAATTGCATACACAGTGATAGAAGTGTATTTCAAGTCCATCTCTGGGGGGGATTTCTGACAAAAACCAAGAGATGAAACGAGTTTAGATGATGATATCACCTTACAGTATTTACCACCTGGTTAATTTATGTGACTATATGCTATGGTTTGATAGTAGCACTGGAGTCTCCTGCAGTACATACTTGTTTTTTTTTCCTTTTTTCTTTTTTAGTGTTACTGGCTAAGAAGTATCAAGTGAAGTAAGTGCATCTGTTTACTTATATGAGAGTTAAATTCAGCCTAAGAAAAACGTACCACTATCCACATCAGAAAATAAAGTCATCAGTTACACTTCAATCAGTACAGGTTTGCAGAAAGCAGTAAGTCAGCAGCAGAAATCAAGTCATATTTTCCAATCAATTACTCCAGTAAACACGGTGTAACAATTAGCAATTGAAGACCTGAGTCTTCAGTGAACCAGTTACTACAAAAAAATTAAAGTCATTAATATGAAATATAGTGGTCTTAGTTGAGAATGAGCCTTGAGGATGCATTAGGACTAAAGTAAGCAATCTTTAAAGACTTCTTAAGGAGATGGTTTAATTTTAGCTGTAGTGTAATCAGCAATATAAGCATCACTTAAATCAGACACCACTTGATAACTTATATAGGATGTGAAAAGTTGGATTCAAATAGGACTTATGAGCATCACGTTGTACCAATACTTTAATCACCTCTGAGATCCGGTCCTTGGCACTGCAATGTGATCCCTCCTACCATTCAATTTTTAGAATGGTCCCTGGACATTTTGGGACAAATTATTTTCTATCCCAAACAACTCCTATACAGAGTTAAAGGGTTAGCACAATCTAGGAACCATGCTTATTATGAGATTTGGTTATGTCTGTCTTTTCTGAGAGGCTGCTAATGGTTGTTAACTTAGATACCGGCTATTCTTCACCAGCTGGGCTCAGTGGTGGAGGATGGGTCTTGCCACAGCTCAGTTTGTGAATACAGATGCAGACTTTTTTGCTAACAATCACATATTGACATGAAAATAGTCATGATGATCCACTGGTCAGCAGCTGGTATTCAGAAGCTGAATAGTTCACTGACTATGAGGCTTAAAAACCAAACACATAAACAAACAAACAAAAAATACTAACTAAAAGCCCTACTCATAGAAAGCATTAGATCCTTGCAAAACTAAAGGGACATACAGACTACTAGAGGAATTGTTGTATCAATGACATTCTCCAGGATTCACTTGCCTTGACACATGAAATTACTCCTTTCAATGATCTTGTAAAAGATCTTTCAATATACCCTAGTAACTACAGGGAGTATTGAGAAAAAAGAATTTCAACAGAATGAAACCATAAAAGTTAAAGTATAGTCAAATTTCAAAATGTGTTCCATAAAACATCCTTGCTAAATATTTTTTGAGACATTGTGGACTTATTTTCCTTTCACTGATGTGAAAACATATTCAAATCTTATATTCAGATTGAGTATGTGTCAAATATACAAATAAAATATTGCATGTTCCTCTGATATTTGGTTACTACAACTACATTAAGAAAGTTTTTTAAGCAGGTATTGAAGGCACAATGAGATTTGTGTGCTCAAATTGTACTATTGCATTAAAGGTTAAGAGTAAAGGAATGGTAGATAATATACATCTCATCCCTTAACATACAACATATATATAGTATATATCATATAATATCATCCCTTAACATACATCATATATGCAGTATGTCATATAATCATATATATAATACATACTGTATAGTAATTTACAGAATTTCAACCAGCTCTGTTATGAAATTGGTTAGATTTTGCTTCTAACTTCTATAATTTTGGAAAGTTCTTCTCAAGCTACATTGTTCAAATAATTTGAAATATTGATATAACATCCTACAACTGTAATAGTTTATACTTGGTGTTTTGGTGGTAGTATTGTCTTTCAGTTTAAAAAATTCTTTTCTCTTCTTGGTGTTTATGCTACACAGTATTCACAAAGAACAATCTTTTTCACTTCTATACAGGTTTTTCTAAGATCTTTTAATCTCCTCATGTTAGAAAAGATCTTTTTTCCCTGTTATCTTAGTAACCATGTTCTTTACCCAGAGTTTGTCTTGTTTGTAGCAGTATACAGAAGATCTTATCAGGCTGAGTAAAGTAATATTGTTATTGCCCAGAAATTATCCATCTTATGATCACTCTTTTTTATATTTTTTTTTTATCTTAGCCACTCTTAAAAAAAAATGGATCAAATAATATTAGTCTTCTCATCAGTTGAGTCAAAAGACTTGTCTAAAAGCTGTTCAGGTTGATCTCAAGGTTAGGAATAAAACTCAAGTTTGGGAAACTTGAGGACGGAGTGAAGTCGCTCAGCATATGTAAGTGGCAGTGCCAAATCTAGAGTACAAACTGAAAGACAAGGCTGCAAGTCTTACCTTCTTCCACTGTTCTTCAGACCTCCACACATATACTTCCCAATATTCTACTTTCAGTTAACCACTGTGGGCATTTATTCATTGCCTTTATAAGCCTACTAACCTGAATCATGAAACTCACTGGAAGTTAGAAATCCATTTTCAGCTGAAAGCTGCAGAAGTCTGTACCCCAGACCAAATCACTGGGACTCACTGAAGCGATTGGCTTTGGGGCAGACGCGTTCTGCAGCAGAGCAGGTGTTCGCCGCAGGCAGGGCTTTTTTTCCAGCATCTAGGCCACTCGAAGCAGACGAGGGAGACGCCAGGGCCCAGCAGCCCTTGCAAGGGAGGCTGACGAGGCGTAGGTGGAGCCAGCAGCACCCCCTCCCCTGTCCTTCAAAGGCAGCTCCTAGAGCGTGCGGCGACCAGGACGTGGTGTGGCAGTTTGCACAGGCAGGGCGCCCTTAGAGAAGGCAGAACATCCCTCCCCGCTCAGGAGAACAGCTCATCTACTGGCTGTCTACCTATAGCTAAACTGCCATGGTCTGCACTAGGCGGAGAGCTCTTTCTAGAAAGTCTGTGGCCACCCAGGCTGAGTGCCCACTCAAAAATGCAGCAGCTCAGGTCTCTGGATGCAGGGAGTGCCTGAGCCTGTTGCTGCTCTCTGAGGATGGCAGAGAAACCGTGTGCATGAGGTGTGAGCAGGTGGATGGCCTGGTCAGCCTGGTGGCAGAGCTCAAGGAGGTGGAGAGGTTAAGGGCTATCAGGTAATGTGAGCAGGAGATAGACTGGTGGAGCAACTCCCTGCCAGGCCTGAAGGAAAGGCTCCGGGGTGAGACACCCCAAACAGTGGTAGACCCTCTGCCCCGTTGCTGTTGGGCAGAGGGAGGGGACCTAGGAGATGAAGAGGAAGGGAAACAGGTCCCTGCTTGGCATCACAGGCAACCCCCCTCCCTACCAGCCTCATCTTCCCAGGTGCCCTTACACAACAGGTTTGAGGCCTTGGGGCTTGAGAGACTGGTGGATGAGGGTGAGGTCAAAAGTCCACCCAGGAGGATGCCTAGGGCAAGGAAGTCAACTCCACGCCTCAAGACTGCCTCCACTAAGAAAGAAAGACGAGTAATTGTTGTAGGCATCTCCCTTCTCAGGGGAACAGAGGGCCCTATTTGTCGGCCTGACCCTACCCGTAGGGAAGTCTGCTGCCTCCCTGGGACCTGGGTCAGGGACATTGCCAAAAACCTTCCCAACCTGTTTTGCCCCTCTGATTACTATCCTCTATTGATAGTCCAGGCTGGCAGCAATGAAACTGCAGAGGGAAGCCCGAAGGCTATCAAACGGGAATTATGGGACTGGGACGATTAGTAGATGGAGCGGGAGTACAGGTCGAGTTTTCCTCCATCCCTACAGTGGCAGGCAGAGGTACAGAGAGGACATGGAAAGCCCACCTGATAAACACTTGGCTCAGAGGCTGGTGCCAACACAGAAATTTTTGGTTTTTTGACCATGGGGTGCTTTACTCGGTAACCGGCCTGATAGCTGCAGACCTATCTCTAAGGGGAAAATGGATAATAGCCCAGGAGCTGGCAGGGCTCATTGAGAGGGCTTTAAACTAGGTAAGAAGGGGGATGGGGATGAAATAAGGCTTGTTAGAGGTGTGCCAGGGGGAACAATGTCAGGGCCGGGGGGGAGAAGGCAATGGCCCAACTTAAGTGCATCTACACTAATGCACGCAGCATGGGCAACAAAGAGGAGGAGCTGGAAGCTCCTGGGACGGGGCAACCCTGGCTGTACTTACAGACTGCGCGACGAGACGCTGGAGAGCAGCCCCGGATCTGGGGGGTTGTGGTTGACAGCAAGTTGAATATGAGCCAGCAGTGTGCCCTGGCAGCCAGGAGGGCCAACCGTATCCTGGGATGCATCAAGCATGGCATTGCTAGTCAGTCGAGGGAAGTGATTGTCCCACTCTACTCTGCACTGGTGCGGCCTCACCTCGAGTACTGTGTGCAGTTCTGGGCACCACAGTACAAAAAGGACATTAAACTGTTGGAGAGTGTCCAGAGGAGGGTGACAAAGATGGTGAAGGGCCTAGAGGGAAAGACATATGAGGAGCGGCTGAGGGCACTTGGCCTGTTCAGCCTGAAGAAGAGGAGGCTGAGGGGGGAACAAAACACAAAAAGGAGGACTAAGGAGAATCTCCATCCTTTACTGGATGCAGGGGGAAACTCATCCTTTACTGGATGAGGAGTCTGGAGAACAAGTCTTATGAGGAGCGGCTGAGGGAGCTGGGATTGTTGAGCCTGGAGAAGAGGAGGCTCGGGGCAACCTTATCGCTCTCTACAGGTACCTTAAAGGGGGCTGTAGCGAGGTAGGGGGTTGGTCTATTCTCCCACATGCCTGGTGACAGGACGAGGAGGAATGGGCTAAAGTTGTGCCAGGGGAGGTTTAGGTTGGATGTTAGGAAGAACTTCTTTACTGAAAGGGTTGTTAGGCATTGGAGTGGGCTGCCCAGGGAAGTGGTTGAGTCACCATCCCTGGAGGTCTTTAAGAGACGTTTAGATGTAGCCCTTAATGATATGGTTTAGTGAAGGACTTGTTAGTGTTAGGTCAAAGGTTGGAGTAAGTGATCTTGGAGGTCTCTTCCAACCTAGATGATTCTGTGATTCTGTGATTCTGTGAAATGTAGTTTGGTGTTGCTCCCTATATGCTCTTCATCTTCCCAAACCATAGGCACAGAAGCCAGGACTTTTGCTGGGAAGATAAAAGTAGAAGAGGCTTTAAATATTCTGACCTTTACCATATCATCCATTATAATGTTGTTTCATCCATTCAACAGACCCATCTTTTACCTAAATCAATTTTTGTGTTAAGAAACTTCTAAAATCCCTTCTTGTTAGTATGAGTAGTTTTAGCTTCAGGTGGGCTTTGGCCTTCCTCCTTTGTCCCAGTGTGTTTGAGACATGCTTTCACACACTTCTTTGTTATCAATCCTTGTTTCCACCTTTTATGTCTCATTTTTGCATTTTAGTCCTCCTCTGGTATGATCTTTTTGATGTTGAAACAAGATAATACTTTTATTTGGTTGCATGCTAAATGCATCGATGGAAGTGACCAGAATAATGTTACTCTATTTAAATAGGCAATAAAAAATGTCATACTTGTCCAGGCCTCATTTTAACTAGACTACCATTCATCTTATTATTTCTAGTACCTCTTCAAACTTCAGATGAAATCAAAATGCCTGAGTGATAAATGTCTGCCTCAGTCACTCTCTGTTAGATGTGAAGCAAGTGGTTGGAATTAGAATGAACAGGTAGACCTGAAAAAAATTGGTTGATGAGTTTTGAAACTATAGCAAATTCAGCTAAATCTACCTACAAGATTGTTCAACAAGGCTGAAACAGTAAAACCCATAAATGCTAACATACTAACACGCCTACAATTCCATTTCCAAACATGCATATAGTTACAACATCAAATGCTGTATCTGACTACCTCGATAAGCCAAATGATAGGGTTCAAGATTGTAGGACACGTTATTCTCTGTGAAACAAAATCCTGCAGATGTTTGAAACAGGCTTCTTTCAGACTTCTATTTATAGTGGTGTATTCAAATAACAAGAGAGTGTATCGATGCTCTTCAAAGCACATGTCATTCGGGTAATGTTTCATTAGATTGCTTCTAAGTAGGTAAAATATATTTCCTAGGGTGTATTTGTTCACGATTGAGTGAAAATGAATGAAACTTTCCAGAAGTAAATACTTGGTCCTCTGTCCTGAAGAGGGCATTCATAACAAATGATGCTCACAAGAATCATGATTACAATAGATTGATTTTTAATGCATCAGTTCAACAGTGCAAATACTAGCTCTGTTGTGGAAAAGTCAGTGGTAAACAGCAATAAAAGTCTGAGATTTCTTTTTAAAATTATCAGTGTATCAGTCTTCCATTTAAGACATATAATGTTAGAGCATGTTTTTTAGACAGTGCTGGAGACACAATTTCACAAAAAAAAAATACAAAAACTTTAACTTGAAGAGATGCCACCACATCTGTGCTAAAGACAGAGAGAATGCACTTCAAATGTACTTAATTTTAGTTTTTAGGAACTTTTTTTTTTGATGGAATTGAAAGTTACACTTCCCTCCCATGAAACCAGTCCCCTTTTACTCAGCAAGATTATTAATGCCTACTGCTTCCTTGTTTTTCCTTGGAAGTAGTGTCACTTCAGTGCTTCTTGTATGTATGCCAGATCTCTAGATACAGAAACAAAATGATGTGCCGTGATACTCACATCACTTGCAACTCATGGGATCCCGTGCTATACCTATTTTATGTAGCTTATTAGAAGCATGTTGGAAGTGATCCTGAACTATCCAGTGGGTAGAGAAAGAAGCCAGCTCCTGTAGCCCTCAAATGAAAACCTACCACTCCAGAAAATGTGAGGTACATGCAGTGTGCCATGGTAGCCACAATCCTCTGGATCTGAGAGATAAAGTCAGTTATAGAATACAACTAATTTATGTTCACTCAATCAGGTAAGGACTTGACCATGAGGGGGAAAAAAAAAAAAAAAAGCTGAATTGCTAGTGATTTCCCTGTTGCTTCCTTATGCATGTCAACTGCTGTTCATTTCTGTATCTTTTAGACCCACTCTGTATTCCCTATCTTGCCATTCCACCACTTGAACCCCTGGCATGGCATTCATACACAGCAGATCTGTTCTCTGAGCTTGCCTCTCAGAGATGGGGCCTTCAGATGAGATAGGTGGGGGAAAAAGACAGTGTTTTTATGAAGGCAATTATTTTGCTGCTTGGTAGGGTGGGGCTATATGCAAAAACAGAAGCACTATTCAGATGTGTACTAGGTCTAGTTTAAGAGTCTAATTCTTTTCCTAGGCAGGCTAGAGTGCTGTTGAATCCTTTTGGTGAAAGAAAAGTATGCTTCTTTCATTAATACAGCATCTAATATTGTTTTTAATACAGCATTAATACCTACAGTTAAGGTGTAAGTTTCATACACCAGAAGTTTCCCAATGAAGCAGCAAGTTTTTCATTTAAAGAGTCATAAGCTGCAAGGTAAGAAGTTTGGTGCTTGTCTTTAAACTTCTTTTTTAATATTTTTAAACATAAAATTTAGTTTAATTTTAGTTCAAAAGGAATGTAAGCTTCTATGGGAAGCAACCATAAAAGCTTAGATATTAGTTATAAAACCTTGTGTAGAACTGCAACACGCCCACATCAACTAGTGTCTTGCTGAGCAATTGTAATATGCATAATTACTTATGACTTCGACTATAGATCAAAATTGGCATAAGCCTTATGTGTAAGAGTCATAAAAAGATGACAGAATAATGTGTCTTGAAATGTTTTTAGCCAGGATCTTTTATGTGACTCAGTAGGCCTTCATAAAGGAAAGAAAAGGGGTAGCAGGTGGGTATGAGAGGAGTGGACAGCACTTCAAAACTGGAGACTGAGCGGGCTGTCAGTCAGCAATCACTCCAGGGTATATCAGCAGTGTCCATTTAATTGCATTCAGGTTGTGTCTTCCTTTTAGAAAATTTAGCACAAATGTCATTGGCAGCAGTACTAGGCATCTCCACAGTAGTATGAAAAGGGCAAAAATAGCAGCCTGAAGTGATTGTTCATAGTGGCACAACATTTTACATAGTTAGGAAAATCAGTCTGAACATCAGACAAGCAACATTGTATCAACACGGCTACAAATTGATGCTCACAGCATCCATGGTATGGAATTTGGCTCCTGCCCATTGTTTTCAGTGTTAGTTACCGTCACTTTATCATTGTTCCAGTACTCAGTGAAATCCCCTCATGTCTACAGTCAGAAGAAAGTAATTATTTAGGTAGTACAGTACACGTCAAGTTTAAGAGAATGTGAGAAAATCTCCATCTGTCATTGAGGAGACATTGACAAAGCATCTTATTACTCTGTTAATTACCTGCATAAATCTAGTCATCACCCACTCCCCTACTCTTCCATATGAAATAAAAGTGATTTTTTGCTTCTTTTGTTGCAGTATATCGATCAATAATCCATCAGAATACAATCAGATGTACTTACCAACCCAAGAAAAAGTATGCATCACTTATTGAAATAGCGTCATCTTTGACATCATTTGTTAGACTTGTTGGACAATCATTTTGATCTTAAAAACTACAATTTAGTTGTAGCTGAGGCAGCTAGGAAAAAGTAGCAAAAGTGATATTTTTTTGTCTACTTTCTGTCACAACTTCTGCTGTTGGAAAGGAAGTCAAGCATGCTTTATATCTCACATCGTTGATTAATGTATTGTTCTCTGTGGACCTTATCAGCTTTGTCCATAAAAATCTTCAAAGGGGAAAAACCTCTACTAACTTCTGTCAGTCCTCTTTGCTTATGAAATGGACTCTCCTATTGACAGCACTAAGCTAGAAAAAAATATGATTTTGGTTTTAAAAGGTTCTTATATCCAAGATTACTCTTCATTCCAGAACCAGTGTCATCAGAATCATGCAAACAGTACAATTTTTACTACAAAATAAATAAATAAATTCATACAAACATTAAAATAAAAATTAAAAATAAAAATAAAAATAAAAAATAACATTAGCAATAACAGTAACAATAACAATAAAAAATGAACATAAATCAGTCACTGGTAGCAGCAATAATTTTACTTTTCTTTTTTTCCCTCCCCCAGTTCTACCACTCTTTTCTGATAACCTTCTCCACCCACCTCAGTTTCACAGAAGAATTTCTAGCAGCTCTCTGGCAAGGTGGGAAGATATAGCTTATTGTGGTTTTCCCTTTAGAGCAAACCCCTGCTTTTCTGTGGTCTGCTGCAGTGTTGCAGAAGGCTATACTTGTGTCCCCTCTCTCTCTCTCTAGCTGAAGTTCAAGTTCTTCATAACAGAATGTGCTACAATATCACATTCCCAGAGCTTTGCCTTGAGGTAAGTGTAGGATACTTCACATTTGACTCCTAAAATGTCTTTGCATTGCTCCTAGAGAACTTGCAACATCTACCAAAAATAATACTTCATGATCCCAGTTGATAACACGATTTAGGTCCTTTCTGACAAAATGCAGCTTTCTTAGAGTATCTGAGAGACTCTGACATGCAGTTTCACTCGAAAGTCTGCTTTATGCAACCTTCTTTTCTAGATAAATAAATGCTCCATTTTTGGTCAATCACCAGCAAAGCTCTTCTTTTGAAGCCCTAGATAACTTTCATAAGTAGGGCTGCATGACTCTTAACAGTTTACTGCCTTTCTGGGCTATGTACTGTCACACGGTTTCTCCCAACACTACTGTTTACATAATACAATCCAATGAAAAAGATTCTCTGACTTTTCTTTTTAAGAGTCACAGTGTTACCGAATTTTTAAGAAGTTTATGAATTCAGGAACGATTCATGACAAATACTATTTAGCTTTAAAGAACATATAACCTGGAGAAGGTGTGACACGAGAAAGGCCCTATGAGCAGGAAAATGCTCAGCATTTATGAAAATTTTCATTATTTGCAAACCTGCAACACAGAAGAGAGTTATATTAAAAAGGGGAAAAGCATCAAAAAGAGTTGTCTGGGCTTCAGGTGAAACATTTCCCATTTGCACACAAGTAGAGAAAATGCAGGCAAGGTCAATTAGTCTCATTTTAAAAACTTGTGAGAACTAATCAGAAAATTCTTCTAAAACATGTTATAAAAGACATGCACTTGGGGTAAGGCTGGAGATTGGGAACTGTATTCACAAAAAAAAAAAAAAAAAAAGCCAGAGAAGCAAAAAGTATACTCACTTTTATGTGAATTCCATCAAAATAAACATCATTGAAGAAGTATCAATTCCCCATACGGTTCATAACAAGAATCTTGTGAATACACAAGGGAAAAGAGACATTAACACAGTATTTTAACTGATTCACCTAAATCCCTTTATAAGGAAAGAAACACTGAGATCGTGCTATGGAGGAAATATATTCATCAGTATAGAAAATATTACAGCTGCTCAGTGTCAAGGTATTTTCAACATACATGTCTATTTTAGTTTGCAATGTTATTCTGTTATTCTTGCTCCATTTCCCCATAATTCTCCTTTTTTTCTGTTCTTTGTTATATTAGAACTTATTTAGATTTGAAAATTCATGAAAAAAAAATTATTTGTATTGATCCATTGTAACTCATACCAGCATATGAGATAAGGAGATTCTCTCATTGGTTTCAAATTTTATGTCATTCTGTACCAAAGGAATCTCAAGCCAACATTAACAGAAATTGCAATACACCCTCATGAAGAAATGCACCAACTCATTAATTTCCTTTACCAACCCCTCTTTTCTGTGATAGTCTGGAATATTCCATGCTTTCTTAATCTTTCTTTCTTTCTTCACAAATGCATATGTATCTCATAATTTCCCAGTCCTTTCCAAATCCTGCATCTTATCCTACAAGCTTCAAGTAATTATAGTATACATTCTGCTCCTTTTCTTTTCCTCGTTTTGTTAACAATTCTGTACCTCAAACTCCAATACAACCAGTTTACTTACAAATATCTTATGTTTCTAAACAATAGAAAAGAGTAGTTCAGGGGAATATACATAACTGTAGCCCTTTGAAACAATATGAGATGGGCAGAAGGTGTCATATAAGGATACTCCCCACATTGAGAAAAAAAAAATCTGCTAAAGACCTCACTTTCTCTACATCCCACTTCTGACAATCTTACTCACTCTGCAGTACCTAATGAGAAAAAGCACAAGAGTTATTTTTTCTGTCTATATTACTCATCATCTTCTCCAAAATAAACATTTTGGAAAGGTTTGCACCTTGAATCTCATTATACATGTCTTCTAAGCCTTGTTTGTACACTGTGTTTGTTATATTTCAGATATGGATAACACTTCTAACTACATATGCACACTCATATAAAATGCATACATAAATGTACTTATTCACTCATTCTTTTTTTCTTGGTGAGTATATTCTGCAATTATTGTTTTCATTAGCTGTTCTCTCCTCTTCAGAATTGGATAATGCTCCTTTTATGTACTCTACTGACATTATTGCTCTCAAAAGAAAAAAAAAATCTGACAATAGGAAACTACTACTCTTTTTAAGCCTAGAGGTGAAACATTGGCCCAGCTGAAGTCAACAGAACTTGACTCTTGCTGGCTTGAATTAGTACCAGGATTTCAGCTGTAATTTTAAGAAGCACAATATGTTAGCTACCATGTTCTTAGAACAGGGACAGAAGTGCAGGGACAGAAGCATTTGAAATCAACAAAACAAATTTGACTAACCTTTTTTTTCCTCTATGGTATAAACATAGATACAATTCTTAGTCATGTATTTGATGAGTATGCTTCCAATATAGACTGATACTTTTTCATATCCAAAATTGTACTTGCAAGAAAATTTAGATATGCTGTGATATTCACTATCTATACACACTTATTTTAAATATGCACTTACAAGCCCATTGGAACAACTGATTTGATACAGTACCTAGTTACCTAAATCATGTTTTACTGATATATAAACCTATTCATCTGACAGACTTTTTTCTTTTCCTTCCCTGACATACTGATTGTACTGATTAATAGCTCTTCAGTATTAGTAAAAAAGGGAGACCCAAAACTAAAACAAATGCTGTAGTACCATTAAGCTTTTGGAAATATTTACTATTCTGGCATACCTGAATAGGTGACCCATAGAAGGATACTAGAAATGCTAGGCAGTTCTGAGGTAAAAGACAAAGAATTAATCAGTCAGTGACTAGATAGGAATTGGTGGTAAAAGCAGTGGATTCAACCGTCAAACTCCACCATTAAAACTTTATGATGATGTATCTTTACCTTCTGTACCAACTTCAGTATTCTTTAATATATGTATATGTGATGTAGAAATATAGCACTAGGGAATATCGAGGCAGCTGAATTTATAATCATATAGAATAACTCAGCTAGAATCAGCAAGCAATGTAAAAAGACTTCAAAAGACCTGAACAAGTGGAGTGAAGTATAATGACAAATCAAAGTCCATGCCAATGAAAACAAACAACATGCTAGAGGGGAAACAGAAAAATCTTTTCATCACAGTTAGGGTTTAAAAGTAATGCTTGCAGGTTAAAAAGTAGACATGAACCTCATTGCATGTTAGTTAATTAAGACTTCTACCCAGTGTGCAGCAGTAATCTGAAACAAAGAAAATATATAACTAGATTGGTGAAGAATGGAATGAAAAATAACACCAAAATTGTTATAACACAGTAATAGCAAGCAGTAGCTCACTCTCAATTGGACCATAAACTAATTTCAAAATTAATGGTGCAGAAGAGAGGTTTTTTGGAATATCCAGTACAAATTATAAGGGACACATGGCTGAATATTTAAATTAAAATTGTAACTATTTTCACTAATGAGATTAGAAGCAAGCATGGTAATACATGCAAAACTATGATTTCCACACAGGAGGTAGACCAGAAATTTCTATTTGCCCTGTTTATAGCTAGTCATAGAAATGGAAATATGGCTAGGAAACACAAAATCAATAAGAAAATTATTTTCCATGCAATGTATAATCACACTGTGAAATTTATTGTCACTTGATATTACCAAAACCATAAATTTATCAGGAGTAAAAAAGTATTGGAAAGTCACATGAGTAACACATATATCAGATGTGTAGCTGTAAATCTTTTTATTTTTTATTTTTTTAAGTGTTTTGGAGGAAGCATAAACTCTTACTCCTTCATGATCTAAGGCATAAAAACTGTTTCCTACTAGTATTTAATACAAAACATTAAGTGGTGGTGAGTTCTCTCAGGACACCTTTCCCTTGAAATAACTCTTGCAAATAGAACACTGGACTAAAATGACCTCTTCTTGAAGCACTTTGTGTGTTCTCAGGAACTCCAGAAGCCATCTGCTCATTTATTCATTTATGGTTAACTCATGTGATTCCTTTTTTTTTTTTTTTTCCTGGCAAATAGAAATTTCTGTAAAGTGAATTTTATCTCACTTAGTCTTTCTAAGTAGTTGCTTCTGGTGAACTGGAAATGGCAAACAATGAGTTAGGCTGTAGAATGAGTTGGGCTGTACAATGAGTTAGGCTATTTTCCCGCAGAAATGGCAGAAATTCTGCATTTGAGGGGCCTATGCTGCCCACTAGCAGAACGAGAATAAAAAGTTAACCAATATTTTCCTTTAGTGTTTTTTCTACAGAGGATCAATGGTCTACCTAGTGGTCTTGAGGGAGCAGCTGTGTCCAAAGACCATTGAAATCCACAACCTTGTGCCAGTAAAGCACAGTATTAGTCCTTGCTAGTCTTCTCTTGCTTGCTACTTCTTGTGTTATTCTGCTGTTCCATGACACAAACAGATAATCTGGATCACTTCTATTCACAGTCCTCCCTTAGTGCTATATATATTGCAGCTTCTGTAAAAAAAAAATGAAAGGTTGGTGACGTCAGAATACGCATGGTTCTGCTGTAAGCTCAGACTGTGACTTCCACTTGTCTAGCAAGTTAAAGAACAACTAAAAATAACATTAGCCAGCTGGCCACTTTGGCAATGTTATTTCATGCTTTGCATACTGAGTAAGGGTAACTCATAGTAAATTGTTGAGTTTTGAGAATACAAGCATCCTGGGCTGTCCTAGAGGTGAGATAAAGTATCTGGCAAGACACTGTTGTGCCCATCAGGACTGCTTAGAGAACCACCTGTTTCTACTGAAGCACTAGCAGAGCAAACGTGTTCCCTCATCTGCATTTTCTGGCAGAAGCACTTCCTCAGAAAAGAGTTGAGTGAAGCTGGAATCAGAGCTAAAACTTAAAAATCAATATTGAGAAAGCAAAGAAGCATATGTGCAAGTCAACATTAGAGCTTTGCAGTTTTAAAGGTGTTATAAAAAGTGCTATTCTGTCAGAATTAATATGTTTTTAAAAGAAAAAGCTCAACAGTTGACCAGAAAGAGTCAGACAACAAATCATTTCATTGCCTTCAAATTACAATTATATATTGTCCTTCCTAAACACTGTGTATGTATACATATGTATTATTACACTATATGTGATTACATAAAATTAATAAATGTATAATAAAACTATTTTCTCTCATATATTTGATATTTGTGTATGCACATTTACCTGCCCTCTTACCTGATGACAGCTTTTGATATCCCATTCTGTTGCTACTACCATTGTTTCTTTCTCTAAAGCTGTAACTTTTTGTTCTTGCTCCTTTGTAAGTAGTATACAGCCCAAAGTATCAGCTCGAGAGGAGTAATAGACTGTCTTCTTGTTCGTTGCCATATAGGAATCACTTATCTAGAAAAGAAATAACCTCCACTGCCAGTCTGCTTCTTCTCTTACTTTGTGAGGAAAAAAAGTAAAACAAGTCTGTTTATTTTTTTTAAAAAAAAAAAAAAAATAAACTAAATTCTGAACATGAATTCATATCACCTTTGCATTCCTTGGCAAGCAAAATGCTACAAAAAAAAAGTAATTCAGGAAACAAAATGAGTGAAAATAAAGCATTTTCAACTCCTTAGTTTTAACCCTGAAAGTACTTAGTTACTTTATTTATACTCAGCTGATCAAATAAACAGTTTTAAGAGAAATTCAGCTTTCACTTTTATTGTACATTTTAATTTCCTTTTTCACTCTTTAAGCTGTGGAGAACAGCTGAAAGACAGACAAAGTCAAAAGGTATATGAACAAACATACTCCTCAAATTGTCTAAAATTATGTCTTTAAAGGCAATCTGACACTGTTGCATGGGTTACATGGGTTTTGTATGCTCAGAGGAGACAAACTTTGAAAAAGTCTGCAGTCCTTAGCTTCAAATGACAAGTTTAGAGGGACAAAACAGTCTCATTTTTCCACACATTCATGGAAAAAAAAAAAATAGTCACTCTTTTAGTCCTACTTTCAGAGGGCAAAAAGAAGTGAACCGCAGCTGTCACTTGCCTTTCCTTCTAATGCATTACAAAGCCATGGACTAAGCCTAAGACTTGCAGATTTAGCCTTGAAATCTCCACATGCAGATTCTAAAAATAAAAAACACAGCAAAAGCTTGCAAGCAGGAGCAGGTTATCTCAGGGAATGGTAACACAGCAAGAAGTGCCATCTACTGTCCTGAGGATACAAACTCTCTGGCTGGTGCTCCTCAGTCCTCTGCATCTGACTGCACCACACATGGACACCCTCAGCATCAGAAAGGCAGCTTTTTTCTGAGGCAATATTGCTACTGCTTAATCAAAAGTGACTAATGCCTAGTAACCTCTGCAAGGCACTTAAAAGGCACAGCTAATTATGTACTTATTAGGTCTTTATTTGTACTTAGAAGTTTGTGAGCAATTCATTTGAGTGAGCTGCATTCCATAAACTTGCCAAAAATTGACCTTTCCTCAAGCTGAGGGATCTTCCTTTGCATTATAATGGCTTCTTGTCCATATAAGTAACTTATAAGTAAGTTAAATATACCTTTTTCCAGAAACAAATAATCACAGCTTTATGCTGTCATTTCAGCTACTGTTGGACTGGATGGATTTTCTTGGCAGGACAAAAGCATTTTTTTAAAATCTATAATTCTATGACTGTCATTTGCTGACATTCAAATGCTAAGAAAACCTAGTTGCCCAATATTTTCATGATTTTCTGTACCGAGAACCAACTTCTCCTCTCATTACTACCTCATCTTATTTTCAGCTATCACTACAGATTTTCTGCCATCTATTCAAATTATTTTTAACATTGAGGATCCTCTTTAATACCAAGTACTAATTTTCCTCTTACTGACTCTACTTACACATAAACACAACTTTATTCATTCAAATTAATAAATTTGTGGATTTTTTTTTTGTAAGAAACAAATTGCTTCATTTCGTTTAGATTTAGACCTAATGGTCAATATTTAATTTACTCTATATTTATTGCATATTAGAGGCATTGCATTAAAGTGATCTTCTTTCAGACTATATCTCATAAATATTCATTATGATATTATTAATCATGTGGCATTCTCTGATAGTTATTTTAAAGCAATATAATTTCTTCTGAAGGCCTAGGTTTTCAATTCAAGGAGGTTTATGAATTATTGACTGCATAATGGAACCTGAATTTCCCCGTATAGATTCAGTATCAGCAGTGCTGAAGGTAGGGCTGTATACACTACATAGGGATCAACATTTTATGAGTGATAAAAAATAACAACAAAACTACTATAGTCACAGACCATTCAATGATTTTTTACAGGGAAAAAAAAAAAACTGCAAAAACAAATGAACAAGCAAAACAACAACCTATTGACAAAACCTAATATTGTTGACTTTCAAAAAAAGTGGTTTTAGGCACAAATAGAATTTCACCTGAGTTATCTGCATGATCTTGAATTAACCTTAATATTTTTTCTCACTATCAGTCATAGAGAATGCAAATTTTCCATTTCTTTGCCAAGCTATGGTGATTTTCTGGATAACAGCCAGGATCTAAAATCAGTTATATTACACTTGGAATGTATTTGCGTTGCTGAATTCTCTTTGAGATTCACCATATTAGTTTCACTGCTGGAACACAGCATAAGAGATATAAGGAAAAATGTCTAAATATATAAGCCAAGTGTTCTGTCATTGTTACAAGCCAAACAGTTTCGTCACTAAACAACACCTACAAGAATGTAAAGAAGCAAAACACGGTTCTGTTTCTGAAAATGGGAGAATGTTTCTAGAATGTTTCTAGGATGTTTCTAGAATGTTGCTAGAATAGAACAGAACAGAACAGAACAGAACAGAACAGAACAGGGTAGAATATTCATCTGGAAAAGACCATCAAGCCTCACTTGATCATCAAGACCAAGCCTCACTTGCCGAGGCGACCGGCTCCAGGGCAGACGCGTGCTGCAGCGGAGCGCGGGATCGGGACAGGCAGGGCTATTTTTCGGGCATCGAGCCTACGTGAGGGAGCCGCCAGGCACCGGCAGCCCTCGTGAGGGAGGCTGACGAGGCGTAGGCGGGGCCAGCAGCGTCAGCGTCAGCTCCTCCCCCCGGCCGTTCAAAGGCAGCCCTTAGGGAGCGCGAGCGACCAGGAGCGCGGCGACCAGGGCCGGCAAACAGGGAGTGACGCGGTGGGAGTGACGCGGCAGTTAGCGAGGCAGTTGGCGCGGGCAGGGCGGGCAGGCAGGGCGGAGCGCTCACACCCGCCCATAGGGACAACTCCTCTAACGACACTCTCCCGTCAGCTGGGCTGCGATGGTCTCCACCAGGCACGGTGCTTTCTCTAGGAAGTCAGTGCACACCCAGACCGACTGCCCGTCCAAACATGCGGCAGTTCAGGTCTCCGGATGCGGGGAGTGTCTGAGCCTCTTGCTGCCATCGGCGGGAGGCAGGGAGACTGCTTGCGTGAGGTGCGAGCAGGTGGACGACCTGGTCCGCATGGTGGCGGAGCTCAAGGAGGAGGTGCAGAGGCTGAGGGATATCAGGGAGTGCGAGCGGGAGATAGACTGGTGGAGCGACTCCCTGCAGGACCGGAGGGAGAGGGACCAGGGTGAGACGCCCCAAAGGGGGGTGGACCCCCTGCCCTGTTGCCATCGGGCAGAGGGAGGGGACCTGCGAGTTGAGGAGGAATGGAGGCAGGTCCCTGCTCGACCTCGCAGGAGATGCCCTCCCCTTCCGGCGCCGCCTTCCCAGGTGCCCTTGAACAATAGGTTTGAGGCCCTGGAGCTGGAGAGACCGGTGGGTGAGGATGAGGTAGGAAGCCTACCCGGGAGGATGCCTGAGGTGAGGAAGTTGACTCCACGCCTCAGGACTGCCTCCACCAAGAAAGAAAGAAGGGTGATTGTTGTGGGCGACTCCCTCCTCAGGGGAACGGAGGGCCCTATTTGTCGGCCTGACCCCACACATAGGGAAGTCTGCTGCCTCCCTGGGGCCAGGGTCAGAGACGTTACCAGGAAGCTTCCAAACCTGGTTCGCCCCTCTGACTATTACCCGCTTTTGATAGTCCAGGCTGGCAGCGATGATGTTGAAAAGAGAAGCCTCAGGGCCATCAAACAGGACTATAGGGGGCTGGGACGATTGGTGGAGGGAGCGGGAGTGCAGGTGGTGTTCTCGTCCATCCCTACGGGGGAAGGGAGAGGCACGGAGAGGACATGGAAAGCTCATGTGGTTAATAGGTGGCTCAGAGGCTGGTGCCAGCATAGAAATTTTGGGTTTTTTCACCATGGGGAGCTTTACTCGGCACCCGGCCTGATGGCCCCAGATGGGTCTCTATCTCCAAGGGGAAAACGGATCCTAGGCCAGGAGCTGGCGGGGCTCATAGAGAGAGCTTTAAACTAGGTAAGAAGGGGGACGGGGCTCAAACAAGGCTTGTTGGAGCTGTGCCGGGGGAAACAATGGCTAGGCCGGGGAAGAAGGCGATGGCCCAGCTGAAGTGCATCTACACTAATGCACGCAGCATGGGTAACAAACAGGAGGAGCTGGAAGCCATTGTGCAGCAGGCAGGCTACGACTTGGTTGCCATCACGGAGACGTGGTGGGACCGCTCCCACGACTGGAGTGCTGCAATGCCTGGCTATCGGCTCTTCAGGAGGGACAGGCAGCACAGAAGGGGAGGTGGCGTGGCTCTCTACATTAGAGAATCTTTCGATGTTGTAGAACTCCAGGCTGGGAATGATAAGGTTGAATCCCTGTGGGTTAGGATCCGCGGGAAGGCCGGCAAGGCTAGCATCCTGGTGGGGGTCTGTTATAGACCGCCGAACCAGGATGAGGAGACGGATGAGGAGTTTTATAGGCAACTGACAGAAGTTGCAAAATCGTCGGCGCTTGTCCTCGTGGGGGACTTCAACTTCCCGGACATATCCTGGAAACACAACACGGCACAGAGAAAGCAGTCTAGGAGGTTTCTGGAGAGCGTGGGAGATAGCTTCCTGACGCAGCTGGTCAGTGAACCTACCAGGGGTGGTGCCCCGCTAGACCTTCTCTTCACAAACAGAGAAGGACTGGTGGGAGATGTGGTGGTCGGAAGCTGTCTGGGGCAGAGTGACCACGAAATGGTAGAGTTCTCTATTCTTGGCGAGGCCAGGAAGGGGACCAGTAAAACTGCTGTCTTGGACTTCCGGAGGGCTGACTTTGAGCTGCTCAGGACGCTGGTTGGCCGAGTCCCTTGGGAGGCGGTTCTGAAGGGCAGAGGAGTCCAGGAAGGCTGGGCGCTCCTCAAGAAGGAAATCGTGATGGCACAGGAGCGGTCCGTCCCCACGTGCCCAAAGATGAGCCGGCGTGGAAGAAGACCGGCCTGGCTCAACAGAGAGTTGCGGCTGGAGCTTAGCAGAAAAAAGAGGGTTTATAATCTTTGGAAAAAAGGGCGGGCCACTGAGGAGGACTACAAGGATGTAGCGAGGCTGTGCAGGGAGAAAATTAGAAAGGCCAAAGCTCATCTGGAGCTCAACCTGGCTACTGCCGTTAAAGACAACAAAAAATCCTTTTACAAATACATCAACGCGAAACGGAGGACTAGGGAGAATCTCCATCCTTTACTGGATGCGAGGGGAAACCTAGTTACTAAGGATGAGGAAAAGGCTGAGGTGCTTAATGCCGCCTTTGCCTCAGTCTTTAGCGGCAATACCGGTTGTTCTCCGGACACCCAGTGCCCTGAGCTGGTGGAAGGGGATGGGGAGCTGGATGTGGCCTTCGCTATCCATGAGGAAATGGTTGGCGACCTGCTACGGAGCTTGGATGTGCGCAAGTCGATGGGGCCGGATGGGATCCACCCGAGGGTACTGAGAGAACTGGCGGAGGAGCTGGCCGAGCCGCTTTCCATCATTTATCGGCAGTCCTGGCTATCGGGGGAGGTCCCGGTTGACTGGCGGCTAGCCAATGTGACGCCTATCTATAAGAAGGGCCGCAGGGCAGACCCGGGGAACTATAGGCCTGTCAGTTTGACCTCAGTGCCGGGGAAGCTCATGGAGCAGATTATCTTGAGGGTCATCACGCGGCACTTGCAGGGCAAGCAGGCGATCAGGCCCAGTCAGCATGGGTTTATGAAAGGCAGGTCCTGCTTGACGAACCTGATCTCCTTCTATGACCAAGTGACGCGCTTGGTGGATGAGGGAAAGGCTGTGGACGTGGTCTACCTTGACCTCAGTAAGGCTTTTGACACCGTTCCCCACAACATTCTCCTCAAGAAACTGGCTGCTCGGGGCTTGGACTGGCGTACGCTTCGCTGGGTTAGAAACTGGCTGGATGGCCGGGCCCAGAGAGTTGTGGTGAATGGAGTCAAATCTGGCTGGAGGCCGGTCACTAGTGGAGTCCCCCAGGGCTCGGTACTGGGGCCGGTCCTCTTTAATATCTTTATTGATGATCTGGATGAGGGCGTCCAGTGCACCCTCAGTAAGTTTGCAGATGACACCAAGCTAAGTGCGTGTGTCGATCTGCTCGAGGGCAGGAAGGCTCTGCAGGAGGATCTGCATAGGCTGGAGCGATGGGCTGAGGTCAACTGCATGAAGTTCAACAAGGCCAAGTGCCGGGTCCTGCACCTGGGCTGCAACAACCCCAAGCAGAGCTACAGGCTGGGAGATGAGTGGCTGGAAAGCTGCCTGGCCGAGAAGGACCTGGGAGTATTGGTGGATAGTCGGCTGAATATGAGCCAGCAGTGTGCCCAGGTGGCCAAGAAGGCCAACGGCATCCTGGCCTGTATAAGAAGCAGTGTGGCCAGCAGGTCGAGGGAAGTGATTGTGCCCCTGTACTCGGCTCTGGTGAGGCCGCACCTCGAGTACTGTGTTCAGTTTTGGGCCCCTCGCTACAGGAAGGACATGGACGTGCTCGAGCGAGTCCAGAGAAGGGCGACCAAGCTGGTGAGGGGTCTGGAGAACAAGTCTTACGAGGAGCGGCTGAGGGAGCTGGGCTTGTTCAGCCTGGAGAAGAGGAGGCTCAGGGGCGACCTCATCGCTCTCTACAGTTACCTGAAAGGAGGCTGTAGAGAGGTGGGGGTTGGTCTATTCTCCCACGTGCCTGGTGACAGGACGAGGGGGAATGGGCTAAAGTTGCGACAGGGGAGTTTTAGGTTGGATGTTAGGAAGTACTTCTTTACCGAAAGGGTTATTAAGCATTGGAACGGGCTGCCCAGGGAGGTGGTGGAGTCACCATCCCTGGAGGTCTTTAAAAGACGTTTAGATGTAGAGCTTGGGGATATGGTTTAGTGGAGTACTTAGTGTTAGGTCGGAGGTTGGACTCGATGATCTTGAGGTCTCTTCCAACCTAGAAAAATCTGTGAATCTGTGAATCTGTGAATCTGTGAATCTGTGAATCAAAGATCATCTAATCCAACTGCCTGACCACTTCAGCACTAACCAAAAGTTAAAACATATTATTGAGGGCGTTGCCGAAAAGTCTCTTGAACAGGCATAGGGCACCAACCACCTCTCTAGGAAGCCTGTTCCAGTGTTTGACCAAACACTGGAGAAATGTGTGTGAGAGGGAGAAGACAGGACAGGGAGTGGGCATGCATGACAGGGAGTTTCATAAGTTTCCTTTTTTTTTTTTTTTTTAACAGTGGCCTTCAGCTCATACTTCACAGTTCCTGTGTCAGATAACTGTCTATTCATGCAAAGAGGAAAAGGTGACACCATTCCTGTCTTTCTTTTCAGGGGGACTCGAGCTTCAGGGTAGGTGGGCAGTAGGGCTGCAGGTCTACAGCTAAGCAGTCAAGCTGTACTTTTGCCATCTTTTCAGATTTTAGCTATTCTTCTCCAAAGCGGAGCTTTCAAACTGGACATATGAAAAAAATTTTTTTCTATAGGTTGGCTGGGGTAGCCAACTTCTGACTCACCCTTGTGATAAGACAGATCTTCTTTTACCTGAATTCTGTTAGCCTCTTTAAACATTTCATTTGCACAGATTCAGAGAATCCTACACACTGTCTTGGAATGCTATGATCTCTTTCCAGATGTCTCCAGAATATCAATGTTTTAGTAGGCCAGCACTAAGAAAAAGGATGAAAAAAAACATCAGCAAGCTAAAGGGATTTCATTAGAATGAAGCTGTTCCACACCATCATCAAACAAACAATTTTTGTCCTGAAAATTAGAAAAGACAGAAAAACTCCAAACTCTTTCTTTGTTGTGTTGTTTTCTTGCTAACTGTTCTTTACATCATTAACATAAACAGGTTCACAAATAAGAAAGGGTGAAATACTGTAAACAGTGCTCTGTCATGTATGAGAAATGTGAGAGAGGACACAATTTAAAAACCATTAAGACCTTGAAGGACAGACTCTGTCCCCTGGAATCTGGGTATACAGGCAGTGCTGCAGTGAAGAAAAAGAAAACGTCACAGACAATACCATTGCCAGTATAATAAAACAAACAACACCAAGCAAGGACTACTGAAAACTAATGAAACACCTGGTCAAGCTGATATTGAACCCCAAAATTCCCAGATGGACTCTACTGTCTGGGCACATCTGTATGCCAGACTCAATATAAACATGAATACACATGATGCTAACAAAGTGAATGTTTCTGCAAATCTTTAATTAGGCACAAGAAACTCATCCAGGTCTGTCCTTTGTCTCTAGCATCATAATGCTATGACCTGCAGACAGCTAAGGAACTGATTGTATCTGTAGCTCAGAGAATCTCAGACAGACAAACAACCCCAGCACTGTTGCCCCTTGGGCGGTTGAAAGGAAAGGCTGGACAAGAATAAAACCTACAAGAGGTTCAGACAGCTACTGCCTGCACCATTGAAATTTCCTGAGAATTTTTTAAATATTTCAGTTTTAGTTAACATTGTAATTTTTTATATTGTACTTTATCTGAGCATGTATAATTCCATTTACTTCTTGTTAGCAGTCAGCAGAACTAATGACAGGGCTCTGATTTCTTGTTTGTTTGTTTGTTTTGACATATTCATAAGAATAAAAGCCCTGCAGTTTTGTCTAAGTACCTGCTGTTGTCCACTCAATTCCAAGAAATAGGAGTCTGTAGCTATGCCAGAGAGCTTTATTAGTATCCAAGCAATCTGTACAAAACAATTAAAAGGTTCACTTCAGGTGTTCAAGCTAGCAAACATAGATATTTACATTTAAATCAATGTTTTTTGTGGCAAAGAAATCAGCCCTTATCTAATGCAGTCCTTAAAGTTAGTCATGCTCAATATGTACTGTTCAGCAGTCTCCTCTTAACTCAGTACAAATATTCATTGAGCCTTATTGCATAAGTACATGTTCCCTGTGAATATACACAGAACAGCACAGTCACAGAGACCTACCGCACTGATACAGTTTTCTGCTGAAAAAGTGTTTTTATATTAGGGATGAAATACAATTACCACATCCACAATGTCTATCTTGCGTGTTTTGTCTACATCCATTACACCCAGCATCTTACTGGATATAGATTTTTAATGCTTAGAGAGCCTTCTCCCAGGTTGAAGCATCATAAATGATAGCCTTACAGCAAGGAGACACTCTAACAGAAAAAAAGAAAATGCAATTTGATTAGTAACAAATGCAAAGTCAGAGCTGTGAAAAACAACAGCTGTTAAAGTCAGAAAGAGAAGTCAAATCATTTTACAGTGCCTAGAGTGGAATCACTCTGCATTATCGTAGAAAGCTTGTGCAAATGTTACTTCAACATATGAATAACCAACACGTCCAGAATAAATGAAATAGGCACAGAACATGACACACATTAAGTAAAACAACGCCTAATGTGACAGACAAGTTGGGATGCATTTGGATTGAGACAATGGTTTTGGAGTAAAGGCTCTTCAGAGCAAAATTGTAGTCTCTATGGCCCAAATTCATCACACCAATTCTTACTGTTGAGCAACTGGGTAGTTGTTCTAAGCTAAGCATCTAGGGCAAGATTCAGTTCAAGATTAAGATGCCCACATTTAAGCATCCACATGTAAGTGTATACAGGTGCACTAGACATTTACATCTACCTTATAGAGAGCATGATTCTGTGGTCTTCAACCTGACATCTAAATCCATGTTCAACATCCCTTCTGGCCTTCCACTTCCTTTTCAGAAGTGTGCAATACACCAGAAGATAAGTGCCATGTCTGCCAGCCTTTTGTGAATGTCCCAGGTCACTGAAGTATATCCTTCCTCCTACCTGTCACCTCAGCTGTCTGTCTACCTGCTCCTTAGGTCTAGTTTTGACACAGTCCCACTGCATAAGCTCAGACTTCTTGAGAATATTTTTAATTTTTAAGGAAGAATTATGAAAATGTGCATAGACCACAATTCAGGAGAAGAGGAAAAAAAGAAAGAAAAAAAAATTTGAAAAATATGGAAGCTTTAGTCAAAGAGCTGAAAATCAGAAGATGCCAACTCAGAAACAAGAATCAATCCACTCAGGGAGCATCACAAGTCCACTCTTCTCTTCCTGACTTATGATCGCTGGTCAGCAAAAACTCATTGCTGGCTTATTAGGGATGGAGAACGTTGTAATGCTTACCCTAGAAACTGATTAGTCCTATTTGTTGCTCATATTAGACAATACACTTATAAGTGTATTGTATACTCTACACTTTTAAGTGGTGTTTGCCGTGTTTACAGTCTCTGTACGTGCATTAAAGCTTATTTGAACAAACTGACACACAGAGGAGGTTTACACAGCATGCAAAACAACCCTAGAAGACCCTTTGTTAAGGCTATTGCATACTATAGTTCATGCAGTGGAACCTTAGTGCAGCCATCTAAGCCTAGGCAGATTTGCTGCTGAATGCTGCCTGTATCTCCATTGACTACACAAGGTGCTTAGACATTTAGCATCCATGTAGGTACTTAATTTCAGATGTCTTAAGTGCACCTGGCCATGGTGTCATAGGCAGATTTACAGCTGCAGGGAGTGATACAGCTTTTCTTGCTCTTCATTTTCGAAGCCTAGCCTCCACTATAGCTGCAACCCCAGCATCAGAGTTGCATAGCAAGGCAAGTGCTACAAGGTGAAAGAGAGAAGTCCTATTGCAGAGGCTGAAGTTACAAGTGGCTGTATCTGCAATTAAGTGTTACAGTTCCACTGTTTTCAGATCTGTAGGTCCATTCCAGCAGACAGTCAATCCCAGCTACATGGCTTCAACCTGTTATATAGCTGCAACCTTCACCGTGCTTTCACTATGTCTGGGTTCAACCCCATCTTGAGATCTCTCAAGAAGATGACCTTTTCTCCCATTTGCATCTCCTTCCATGTTTTACAAGAAAAAATATGATGAAAACATTAAATATTTAGTAATTTAAGGCATCTTCACTAAAATTAGGGACAAAAATAATCCTTTTTAACTTTGTGGATAAAAGTAATATATGTAGTTTTTTCTCTGTGTAGTAGGATTTTAAATAATTATTAGTGTGGTTTTTATCTAGCAATTATTTCATTTTTATGCCAGAAAAATTGATAATTTTCTTAAAAGATGGTTTTATTCCCTGTAGACAGTAAAAAATACTGACTTTTTAAAAAGTGTTTTCTGCATAATATTGTCATTTTCTTACTGAATACTTTTATCTGCTATCTCATCTGAATATATTGGAAATCCCCTTGCTTTATTACTACATTCTATAATTTAATTTTCAATTTGGTTTTTGGGCCTTAGCCACTCTTAATATCTGAGAAATTCATTTTTTATGATCAGTATTACCAATCTTTTTAACAGCTTCTGTCTGCAAACCAATTTCTGATAAACAAAGCAGATAGTGAGAGAGAAACTAACATCTGGCAGTCACCCTGACATAGAAGAAAAGAGAGGAGAGAGGAGAGAGAGAGAGAGAGAGGAGAGGAGAGGAGAGAGGAGAGAGGAGAGGAGGAGAGGAGAGGAGAGAGGAGAGAGGAGAGAGGAGAGAGGAGGAGAGGAGAGGAGAGGAGAGGAGAGAGGAGGAGAGGAGAGGAGAGGAGAGGAGAGGAGAGGAGAGGAGAGGAGAGGAGAGGAGAGGAGAGGAGAGGAGAGGAGAGGAGAGGAGAGGAGAGGAGAGGAGAGGAGAGGAGAGGAGAGGAGAGGAGAGGAGAGAGAGAAGAGAAGAGAAGAGAAGAGAAGAGAAGAGAAGAGAAGAGAAGAGAAGAGAAGAGAAGAGAAGAGAAGAGAAGAGAAGAGAAGAGAAGAGAAGAGAAGAGAAGAGAAGAGAAGAGAAGAGAAGAGAAGAGAAGAGAAGAAGAGAAGAGAAGAGAAGAGAAGAGAAGAGAAGAGAAGAGAAGAGAAGAGAAGAGAAGAAAAGAAAAGAAAAGAAAAGAAAAGAAAAGAAAAGAAAAGAAAAGAAAAGAAAAGAAAAGAAAAGAAAAGAAAAGAAAAGAAAAGAAAAGAAAAGAAAAGAAAAGAAAAGAAAAAGAAAAGAAAAGAAAAGAAAAGAAAAGAAAAGAAAAGAAAAGAAAAGAAAAGAAAAGAAAAGAAAAGAAAAGAAAAGAAAAGAAAAGAAAAGAAAAGAAAAGAAAAGAAAAGAAAAGAAAAGAAAAGAAAAGAAAAGAAAAGAAAAGAAAAGAAAAGAAAAAAAGAAAAACAGTCTGGTTTTAGTAAATTTCTATCATCCAGTGTTTCATTAAGTAGCTCTGCAAAGCTGAGATACAAGTACTCCCAAAACATGGGAGAAAAATAAAATCTGTTTCATATTCAAATACTTCTGCATTTTGCTATGGAGAAATCCTCCAAAAATACACTGTAACATATAGAACAAGTCAGTGCGCTTTTAGATAGAACTTCATTCTCTCGTAAGGTGAAATAAAGTTAGTTTGCTACTAATAGCAGTTAATGGAGAAGATATAAGAAGAATCAACATATTCCTGGGCACAGAAATACCTTTTGGAAACAAAGCAAGCTATCCTAACGATAGGTAAATCTACAGCTGAGCCCAGTGTTAGCATCTGCTTTTCAAATATTATCTACACTGGTGTCCTGCTGACAACCAGGTCTCCTCAGCACCAGCCACATATCTAACCCATGCTGCCACCCATGAAAGGCTTAGAAGACTTCTACCTGAGGGTTTTTTGATCTTTCTGTATATGAGATGACTCCAGCATTTGTTTGGAGCCATTTAGATCAGAGTTCTGATTATCTTTTTGCTGAATATCCCTTCCTGATGTTTGAGATATTAGCTACCTATTTTGCTGCTGGCTTGCTCTTCTATGACCCTTTTTGTGTTTTTTTTTTTTTAAATCTGTCTTTGCACAGAACAACTTGTGGCAAGGATCAGACTTACTGAGGTAGTAGTGGTGATCCACAAATGCTGAAGAGTCACAGACACCTCATCATTTGCAAAAAAACATGAAAAATAAGATGCCTGTTTCAAGACTGAGACCATAAGGAGTTTCTAGACTGAGACCATAAGACTGAGACCATACGGTGACCCATAATGTACTGGATGCATCCCTCCCCAGCACAAAACACATAGCAGCTAAAATGACCAGTTAACAAAATAAGGCCATTGCAAAGCAGTGAGAGTTTAAAATTAGAAAGCATTGTTTACTTGGAAATATCCTGGTAACACAGAACTGAAAGCAGCAATTTTTGTAAGGCTCAAGCTAGTAATGTAAGGAAGCAATGATAGAAAAGCAGATCTCTGGACAGAAATATAGGAAATATCAAGTGCTCTTCAGGCCCATTTTCCCATGCCAGGCATTAAGATGAAACTGAAGGATGTCAGGAGAAAACTCTCTCTATGCTATTCAATGAGGGAAGCTTGAGGGCATGAACTGTGTGAGACACATTACTGTTGAAAGGGACTCATTTCTAGAGTGGGCTCTGCATTAACTAATACTTGAAGACCTCCTTCGTGTCTCTTGCCTATATGAATTGCATACCATTTAAAAACAGAGCACAAGGCTATCATAGAAAAATGAGTTTTTATCTACAATGTCATATGTACACCTTTTGCCAGAAAGTAAATTTGATGGGAATCTGTTCTGTGCTCTAACCAGCTGCTATTCCTTCTTGAAACTTCTTGAGACTGACTTTTCAAGTCTAGTTATTACATATGTAAGAAATTGTAATTGCACTTTGAGTTTCATTGCACACAGTGTAATTCAATCATCACATGTACAAAAACAATCATTTGCAGATACAAAACAACAACACATGAAAAATCTTTCATTTGTATAGCATCCTTGATTTGGCTTGGAAAGCCAAGATAAGTTAAATAAACTTTGAAGTTTCCTTCCATCCATTTCACATTAAAGCGAGAAAAGGAAAAAGGAAAGAAAAAGCATATTTTGCTAGTTTTGCCTCAAGTTAATGTTTGCATCTGTCCTTATTTCATAACCCCTGTTTCCCCTTCAAATTTTAAATGACGTGTTTGCCTCACCAGAGCCAAATAACTTTGATCCTTTAATTCTCTGAATTATTTTTCTGTGTTCCTTGTTTCTCTGCCAATCACTAATCCATCTTGTTGTGAACAAACTATTAAAAAATTCAGATTTTGCTCTGAATGGAATAGACATTATATGCTTAGATTTTGCATCCAAGAGGTTTTGAAGACTTTGTGATTCATTGTATGTGCCAATGAACATGTTTTTCTTATGCTTTGCAAAAGGGATAATCTGGATGCGTCTGCTGTCATTGTTTCCCTTTTGACTATCATAATCTCTTGAGTACCACTGTCAAACTGACTCCTGTCAGAGCTAATTAATTCCTCTGTGATTGTATCTTTAACAGAAACACTGACTCTTAAAAACCTCTGTCATGATGATAATAATAAACTTGAGAGCTGATCTTCTTAGTGTAAACTGGCAAGCCTAAGGAGCTGCTCCTTCAACTCACGTTGTTGGGAACGCCATATGTTTCAGGCATGCCCTGGCAGGGCTGTTCTTTTCAGCTCTATGCTAGATATTTAACCCTTTTTTCTGCCAAAGTCATCAGTTTCGCCTCTTTACTTCTCTTGTTTCTGTATTGCTCCCTTCCAATACCATTCTTTTCAGCGTCCCACTGACCTACATTGCCTTTTTCTCTTGCACAAAATTCAGTAATTTATTTCAGAAAATACCTTCATTTCTGCACTACTTTCCAGTTCCTGGTACCATTCTAGCTGTTCCTCCTGATTTCTAAAATCATGTGGTATATTGCCTACAACAAATGCACCAACTTCCTTTTCTGCAGCTGGTTATCTTCCAGCCTAGCTTCCAGTATTTCTGCTCTATTGAAGCAACTCTCGTTGCAATCTCCAGGTCCCTTTTCAAATCCAAACATCAAGACATTTCGTTTTCTTTTGCTTTAGATATGATTCATTTTAACTTTTACTCAAAATTTTATTTTTATGCATATTTGAAATGATGCTATTTCCTAGGTCTTTCCTTGACTTCTGTAGCAGTCCTCAAGGAGGTAAAATAATTTCCCTTAGAAGAGTCCCCAGGTTCCTAAACTGGCCATTTACAAGTATCTCTTAAAAAGCTAGTTTATGCTTACTTTAGCAGATCAGTTATCTGAATAAGGACTTCATGGAACATGAACTGACCCTTTTTAGAGATGCAAAAAGTATATAGCACATAGAATTTTACAAACATTTTGTTATATGTTATAAATTCTCAGTTTCCAAAGAGCAATTCAATAGAGTGGCAATGCTTCCCATATATTATAAAAACCATAGTTAAAAGTTTGCCTCCCTGAACAAGGAAGTCTACACAAAAAAACAAAACAAAACAAAACAAAAAGATTATTTTTTCATTTTGTGTATTAAGAAAGAAAAACAAAATATCATAGCTGACTGGAAAGTCTTTGTTTGCTATTCAGACTGCAAAAGAAATAACAAGGACATGCAGTTATGAAAATCAAGTTGCAGTAGTAGAGAATATATATATATATATATAAATATATATAATATATCCGAAAAGAAGAAATGTAATGTCTGTGCCAATGCTCAGATTTTTAGGAAACAGAATATTTGAATTAGGAAGAAAATGGCTGCAGGACTGTGGCTTGCTATAGAAAAAGTGCATCTCTAACTTCTTTAGATGTTAATCTTTGTGCAACTTCTCCGCCACATTTTGTGCATATGTGATACAAGATATCTTGATGGGGAAAGGAGAGTGGAAGTTTCTAACTCAACAATAGGTGTTATTTTAAAGGAATGCTTTAATATTTATGATATAGCCTAAAAGAAAATCAAATGTAGACAAGTCTGCCATGGGTCTCTGTCCCACTTAATTCAAAACAAAGAATGGCTGATAAAAAGATACACAGTCTCTCAATGTTTTTGTCAAAACCTGGACAGCCTAACATTTTCTTTTTCCATATTTCTTCTTTCTGACAGTGCTAATTACAAAAATGTGATTATAGAAAAAAATAAATAAATCCTTGGCCAAAATCTCAGGTAGCCAAGTATAAATCTTGAGTAATCTGATCACTCCAGAGAGCGTAAGGCCAGAGTTATGCTAGTATACCTAACAGTTCAATCTGGTCCCAAGTTTTAACAACTTGTAAACCCTTTCTGGACTTTATTTATTTATTTATTTGTCATTGTCTTCTGGGGTATGAAATCCAAAAATAGGAAAGTTACTTTGATGTTTTAGATGATCATCTACTTTCTACTTTATTACTGAATGAATTGAGAAAGGACACTTACTATAGGACAAAAGCAGAAACTTCTCTAAGTCAGAGATTTCATTGTTACACTTGTCACTTCTGCAAAATGAAGTCTTCAAGAAGAATATGAAAAGAGCTAGTTAAAACTAGGAATATTTTTTTTTCTTAAGGTTGACATTTCTGAAATTTGTTTATCACTTTCTGTTTCAAAGAGGATTTGTTAGCTCAGATTTTTAAATCAAAGCCTTGACTTCAAAATGACTGTCTGAATACTCAAAATTCTCTGTGCCGATGCACAGTCTGATCATCTCCTTTACAAACAGACTCATCCTGAATGTACAGTCAGCATCCAACTTGTTGTGCCTGCCACTAGAATACAAATAACAGATAAACATGGCAGAAGGTGTATAGGGAGAGATTCTTTAACAGGCTGAGTGATTTTGCAAGAACTCATTATTTTAATAATGAACACAGCCCATCCATGACAGACATAAGACTAAATTTTTATGCAAATGTATTCATCAGTTCTGGAACTACTCTAGCCCTAGAAAACAAATTAACAATATCCATTAACAAATATAATACATTTACACACACCAAAAAAAGGAGAAAGTGTTTTCTCCTTAGTAGTTGAAAAGGTTTGAAATATAGTTTATGGTTGAAAATGTCCTTCCATAAGTAAGAACTATGCCATGGCAACGGTTGCTATTGTTTGTGTATAACCTTCTGGTTTGAGCACAAGAAGTACTGTATGAATGTGAAAAAATAATACATTGAACAATTTAAGTATTAGAAATATTAAATATCAAACATCATTCATCACTGATTAAGCTCTAAAAATGTGTGGACAGAGACACTGAAACGTCACATTTATGTTTCTAAAGATACTTCAACTGCAAAAACTATGAATCCTAAGAAGCATTGTAGTGAAGAGCATTAATTATACAAGGTTATAAAGTAAGTTTGACTCTTTCGTTAGTGCTCCTGCAGGACCTACCAAACTAACCAAGAGAGAAAGGAAAAAAAAAAGGGGGGGGGGGGGGGTTGTCAGACCAGTCAGTCAAACTATTTTGCGGGTGTGTCAGAGCAAGAAAAAAAAGTGGGAATATCATGACAAGTCTGGAGAAAGATGGGACTGCCAAGAGGGAATAGCTTCAAGTTGTGCCAGGGGAGGTTCAGGTTAGAAATTCGGAGAAAATTCTTCTCAGAAAGAGTAGTCAGGCATTAGAATGTGTTGCCTAGGAAGGTGGTGGAGTCATCGTCCCTGGGGGTGTTAAAGGTTGGATGTGGTACTTAGGGACATGGTTTAGTGGGTAATATTGGTGGCAGGTGTACGATTGGACCAGATGATTTGGAGGTCTTTTCCAAACTTAGTGGTACTATGATTCTATGATTCAACAGCAGTGTAGCCTTATGTCAGCTTAAACTGCCCAGAAATGTCAAGCAGTTTCATGCTTTCAGACCATTTAGGAAAAATGAGCTCACCTTCTCCTTCCAAGAATTACAAAAATCACCTTTTCATGCGTAATCTAATATCTCACAAATTAACATGTCACAAACTATTATAGGGAAATACATTAGCCATACTGCTTCACTCATCCTTCAGGTGAATGCAGATAAAACTTCCATAAAAGTAGCAAGATGCACATTGCATTTTTCTTAGAGACCAAAGCAGATACTTTGGTTAAACAGCTTCTTTTTAGCAGATTATTTATATGCCAAACAAAGAAACAAATAGATCATTGCCACAATAGCCAAGCTAGTTGCAAATTTGTGTTGAATTTTGTTTCAGATGTTTTTAAATATCCCCCCAAAAAATCATTTTAACACATCCAAAGTTGGTTGTTTCACTATATAAAAAAAAAAAAAAAAAAGCACAAAAACTTATGCACCCAAATCCAAATTATTGGAGACGGAGACTTTTTTTTCTGTTTCCTGAGAAGATCTAAAGCCATGTCTCCTCTAAAGCAAAGTAGTTACAACATTGTAAGGTATTATTCCTGAGAGGTTTTTTCACAGTCTCTCCCACTGATTCTGTTTTTAAGTAGTCCATTTTTTATGAACTACTTAAATATTCATTAATCTAGTGAGAAGGGAAAGCTCTTAAAGCACTTTCCAGGAAGGTGACAAATCTGGGCTTAAATCCATGTTGTTTTGATACACAACATAAATTTGAATCAAGGTTTATCTTTTCTCAGAAATTTATCTTAACCAGCAAGTGGTTTGTTTTTTGGCTTTCTTTTGATGTTTTGTTGTTGTTGTTTGGTTGATTGGTTTGGTTTAACTCTTTTTTTATTCTGCTAGTGAACAGTAGCCTCTACAAGATGGAAGAGAATCAGCAAAAATGTTGTACACAAAATAGAGGATAACTGACTCGATTCACCTTCTCCCTCAGCAGCTTCTGCAACTCGTCGTGTAGGACTCCATACAGCAGCTTTCCATCTCCGATGCTTTCCCACAATACGACAGGACCCATCAGTGAACAAGGCATATTTCTTCTCATTTTCTGGTAGCTTGTTGTACAGTGGGGCTTCTTCAGCACGGACCACCTCCTCCTCTGATGATATCCCAAAGAATTTGCCTTCTGGCCAGTCCATAATCACTTCCAAGATTCCTGGGCAACTAGGGTTTCCTATTCGAGCCTGCTGAGTAATCAGTGCAACCCACTTGCTCCATGTAGCATCGGTTGCATGATGTGTAGAGGGAACCCTTCCTTTGAACATCCAGCCTAGCACCAGCAGTCCGGGTGCCAGGAGGAGCTGCGGGAGCTGGAGCAGCTGCGGGAGCTGGAACTGGAGCGGCTGCGGGAGCTGGAACTGGAGCAGCTGCAGGGTCTGTCGCTAGGTTGCTAGTAGCATCAATTGCAGCTCGATAGGCACAAGCCAGGCCCCAGCACGCTACAGTGATTTGTGTCACTTTGGAACTGCCAGAGTCATGACACCTTTTTTCAAGCATTCTGCCAGCTTTTTAGGATTTTGCAGTTGTTCAGGGGTGAATGTCCAAAACACTGGAGGTGACCACTGCTCTAGAAACCTGCCCATATCCTACCACACTCCCTGCCACTCGCAACTATCCCGCCTCAAGACAGATCTCCGGATGAGATTCCTAAGTAGTTGTTTAACCCTCAACAAAACCTGAAGCGCATTCAGGAGACATAACAACAAGAGCAGGCTGGTCTGAGTATCCCAAGGATATTCAACATCTCGGAGAACCACCGTAACTAGCTCGGGGGATAAGAGGGTGGTGGTGAAGGAGAAAGGGAGAGTGAACAGGTAGGGAAACATGTCTTCCCCTGTCCCCTTCACAGATTGGCTCCCTGACGAAAACAGGCAATAGGTGTAATTGCTAATAGTTTCCGAGATATGGTTTCCAAAGTATAGAGTCGACGTCAGTGTTGAGTACAAATACCAGGTTAGAGTCATGACCAGAAATTTCATCATTTCATAAGCAATTGTTACACCGCACAGTACCATAACGATCCTAAACCAGGGCCCGGAAAGGATGAACAGTGCAACAGGGAGCAGATACAGAAAGTAACGTGCTATAAAACTCAATTTGGAAAACAGGCACAGCAGACTGGAGATTAAGGCAATCAACATGGTGACTAGCAACTATTAAGCAGGTCCAATACTTATACCAATTTTAGTTTAACACACTCAGGTAAAATCTGTCGATATCTCAACCCTTCGAGCCCCACGTTGGGCGCCAAAAGGACTGTTGTGGTTTAACCCGGCTGGCAGCTAAACACCACACAGCCGTTCGCTCACCCTCCCCCCTCCCTCTCTGGGATGGGGGAGAGAAACGGGAAAGTGAAGCCTGTGAGTTGAGATAAAGACAGTTTATTAAGACAGGAAAATAATAATAACAATAATAATAATAGTGATAATGATAATAGTATTAATAATAATAATGTGTAAGAAACAAGTGATGCACAATGCAATTGCTCACCACTCGCTGACCGATGCCCAGCCTATCCCCGAGCAAACCCTGTAGCTTTCACCCCCGAGTGACCCTGTAGCTTGAGCATTCAATGCCATGGGAAATCTTAGACTTAAATTTATCTCAGTGTTTGGATTTCTGAGGAAATGCCCAGCTACATAGCAGAAGTAGTCTTCAGAAAAGTCCACCTTTCTCTTCAAGCCTTAAAAAGTGGTTAAAATGTTAATATTCTATGTTTTCATTAATAAATTAAATGTTAGTATATGTTAAATGCTAATACAGTAGTGCTGTTAAGAACAGATTCTGTCTACCACTAACAACTGTGCTGGCAGAACAAAGCCACCACTCTGGGACACATATGTTAGTCTGAGGCTATTGAAGGATAAAACAGAAGATTACTTGCCATGGCTACTGCATCCAAAGCTAAAGGAACACCAAAAAAAAAAAAGAAGCCAATATTTCAGCTCACATAAGAAATTAGATCTTCTGTTCTTTTTCCTTCATTACACAAGGGCAAGATAAAACCAAAAGCATATCTTGATCAGGAACATATCGTTTTAGACTTCTATATTCTGAAACATCTTTTTTTTTTTTTTGGCAATTATTACAGTTAGGTGAATACTTTAAATGTCCCAGATAATTCTGACTGAATATTAATTCAAGATCCTTTGGAAACTTTAAAAAATAAATAAAATAAAATAAAATAAAATAAAATAAAATAAAATAAAATAAAATAAAATAAAATAAAATAAAATAAAAAAACAAAACAAAACAAAACAAAACAAAATAAAAGAAAAATAAAATAAAATAAAATAAAATAAATAACATAAAATAAAATAAATAATGAAAATCAGGGCTTTAATCTGAAACCAAATCTATTTATCTGGAGGAAGAGCAAGTCACATTCATGACGTTCAGCCAGAAACACCAGTTTACAGGGCAAAACATGAAAGTAGAAGTTTTATGCTCTTCCTTTTGCCTCAAGACATAAACTAGATAGGAAAGTAGCCACCAGGAGCCACCAGAAGGTCTGACATCTCTGCAGAGAAAAAGAACCAAAGGTGCAGCCAGTCATACAGAAATCAGCAAGCAGGACTAGATCTGCATTGCCTGAAGGCACTCTGCCCCTGCACAGTCCCACCGGAGAGGGAGAGATCATCAGAAATCTCAGGGGCACCCAGAGTAGCCAGATGGCACAGCTTCCACTCTGACATGCATACAATTCCCAACAACATCTTGTCCTCCACCCTCCAGCACCAGAACATTTTCTGATGCCTTCAAAATCTGGTAGGAGATCCCCGACTTGAGACTTTTGCTTGAGGCTACGTACTTACTGTTTCAGGGCCTTTACAATGAGACGAACAGCAGGAAGAACAGCAACTAGATGAGTTTCTGAATCTGTGTATATATAAAAGGAAACCTTTGCTTCTCATCAGTGTAGAAAGCTTTCCTTTCCTTGCTAAGTTTTTACACTTACTGTCTGTAAGTACTAGAGGTAGTTTTTAGGTTTTTGGGTTGTCTTTGCAAGAAAACCAAAGGAAGGATTTCTGTATCATGCATTTTTAACATCTTTTTGACATGTTCAAGAATAACAACTCTGTAATGTAAGATTTAAGTTCTTCCTCACATATTTCTTTTGAAGAAAAATATATACTTAAACCTGTCTAAAAATTAACATTTTGTTTACCATATTAAAGGACATGATAAAAAGCTTCGTTATTAAAAATAACTACTGTCTGCCATGACTTCTAACTTCACAAAAAGGAGATTTAACTAAATCTTCCTTCTTTCTACTGCACTTGAGCAGTAACATACGTCCATGGATGTATTGATTCTATATTGCCTCTGCAATGAGTCCAAAGACCCCGGAATGCAAACTCAATGCACTTGCACAGCAGAGCTGCTCTCCCTTCATAAAGTATAAATTGTATGTCTTAAATGGCTGTGCTTGCTCTCATGGGTTATTCAGAATTATTTATTTATTTATTTTTAAAATCATTTTGTCATAAGCACACAGAGCATTACAGCAACTTTAGACTCTGACTTTCTTATTCTGACATGAATTCTCAGATGAAATCTTCTGAAATCTATTAATTAGTTGGAAAAAAGATGTATTTCACTTCCACTACTCCAATGTTATACCACTGAGGTTCCACTTAGGTTGAATCCTGCTGAAGGTTCAAAAGCCTGTCTGTCAGCTGGAACACTTCTAAATGCATAACTTCAGAACAAAGTTGTACAAAAGTTGCTTAGAATATGGATGCATTGCGGTGAGCTCCAAACATAAGTTAAATTAAAGGCAATTAAAAATATATATAAATAATCTAAACGGCAAAAAACCATCAAGTTTTAGAAATCCTCATCTTCTTTAGGAAAAGAGACTCAGGGGAAAATGATACACCCAGTGAAAATTTTAGCAAATGGAATTTATTTCAATTAAGTACATTCCATGTATCCTCCTGGCACTCTGTAGAGCATAGGTATTATATGCATAAAGTAGGCTGAATGTTAGTGGATAAATCTAGGTAGAGTATCAGTTTAACAGAGAAGAAGCCTGACTACCACATGTGCAGTGAGAGGTCATGGAGATCCATTACTGATTGTATCGAAAAGAATGCTCTAATTTCTGAACGATATTGAAGACACCTTAGTTCATCACCAGAGAAGTCAGTAAAATACCAATTTTGGCAAACAGCAGTGAAATTTATCAGTTTATTTTAATCTCTAGTCTATGTGAAACATAATATCACAGGTTAATCGGTATGTATCCACACAACTAAAAATAGAGATCTGCACTTAGCTTTGTCAAAGCCAGTAATTCACAGATAGCTAATAGCATGTGGATATGCATAAGTGAATGGCATGAGATTAGTTCTTTTTTATATATATATTAATTTATTTTTTTAAGGTTTTCTCTTTTTAGTAACCAAAGCATGTAACCATGTTTTTAAAAATCTCTCCAAATATTGACTTGTCCAAATTATTTTCTGTTGGGAGAGTGTAGACAAAAGATAAAAGTCCAGACCATATCCATTAGTCAATGAGAACATTAGACGTTCTGACTAGTCTCATGAACCCAGAAAGAAGCGGTAGCCCTAAAAGCACCAGCTTCAAAACCCAGTGGCCATGAAGTACTACAGCACAATCTCAGATACAGCAGCTCCAACCTGGGTATTTGTGGGGAGAGGCAAAGCTGGTCTAGGTAGCATCTGAAGCTGTGAAAAAAGGGCATTGATGGCAGAATCCTCCTTTGTCTGTCCAAGGTCAAAAGTACTGCCCATAAAACAATGAAAACTGTGTGAAAGCTGAACTTTCCAGTTGAGGCTTCTGTCTTGTACTTTATTTCATACTAACCACTTCTATACTTAATATGTAAACACTTCATCACATTTGGAACTTAATCTTTTTTTATTATCACTAAAATTGATATACAAAACCCAATCTTGCCTGGCAGATAACGTCAGCAGTAGTCATGGTAGCAGCATACTTCAGTTCAGAAAGTGAGCCCAGGTCACAGGTCAAGATACTAACAAGAACAGCATTGAATTACTTGAATTACTAGTACTTCGGACTTCTCTGCTCTATGAAGGAAAAAGAAATAATAATAATAATAATAATAATAATAATAATAATAATAATAATAATACATATCTTGGATTTCATTTTCAAGTAACTGCAGACAAAAAAATGATATTCGATTGAATTTAAACTCTAATTTTGTTTCTGAAAACACAATTCCATGGCTTCATTATTTTTTTTAATTATTTTTTAAACTTTTTTTTTTTAACTTTTTTTACAAAGCTAGCTACTAATATCTGCATTATCTGCTAGATAGCTCCTGATACTACAAAAATTAAGGGTACTTCAGAAAACTAAGACCACGTTTTGCATGGCTTCAGCTTCACCAACATTATAGGCTTCAAATGTTAAGTCTTCATATACAGGCTTGTAGCATGAACTGGCATTATACCTGAGCATATAAAATAATTGCAGTGTGCAAAACATTTGAAGTAATCCCTTCTCTCTGATTATCACTAGTAAGAACTAAGATTTCTCCAGTTTCAAGCACCTTACTTCAGGAAGGACATGGAACAGCTGAGCAGAGTCCTTCGGAAGGCAATGGAAAATAGAAGTTGGGTAATCATGATCTACAGAAGAAGGTTGAAGGTGTACAGATCATTTAAATTAAAACATACAGAAGTATATGTATACATACAAAACATCACATTGTTCAAATACATAAAAGGCTGCTGAATGGAAAAACAAAATAATTGGCAGTGGTTTATAGACAAGAAATAATTGATTTGAATAAGAGTGAAGATTTAGATTAGAAATTAGCAATGTTTTCTGTTGTTAAGTGTAATGTAGCACTGGAATAGATCACCTGGGGAAAATTGTTGAGGCTCTGGCACTGGAGATCCTTGAGAACCGCTTAGACAAACATCTGATGATGAGGATGGTCCAGTCACCCATGCTGTGGAGCAGAGAAACACTCTGAGGCGGCCATCTTGGTGTCCTTCCTGGTCCTGTGCTGTGATCCCTCTAAAGATTATAGTGTTCCTCTGCACAGCAAGTTTAAGAGGAATGCAGTTAACCTCAGCTGTCACGTTTAAATTCTATTGTGATTATTATATGTAATTTATGGATTACTGGCTCTGCTGAAAGACGTAGCTTGAAAACAAATGTGCATCTTTTCTATATAGATCAAATTGTGTGATCATGATCAATAGGAAAGGAGCATAATATTTCGCCTGCTAATCTATTCTATATTTTATAGTTGTAATTCATGTCAGCTCGCTTTTGAGGTGTCTGGCAAAAGGCTTCTTCTTTAAGATGCAAGACCTTTCTTCAGGTCAACTCACCTTATTCTTACTGCCTCAGTTAAACAAGGTGGTTTGTTTACAATGTACCAGTCTCTCTCTTGGCAACACAGGAAGCCTAGTCAACCAGACAACTGTTTTTGTGAATTGCCAGGATAAACCTCAAAGTGACTGAAGAGATTTTGAAAAGAACAAATAGCAATCCTAGTGTGGAAATGGCAATATGTATTTCAATTCATATTGGACTACTGATGACATAGTAGCAGTGCAATTGGTGTAGTGGTTTTACCTTGCTGGGCAGCTAAACTCCACCACAACCTCTTTCTCACTCTTCCTCCTTAAAAGAAGAGGGGGAGAAGAAAGAAAAAAAAAAAAAAAAAGAAAAAAAAAAGCTCACAGGTTGAGGTAACGTAATGATAATTTAATTAAAGGAAAAGGAAGAGGGGAAAAAACAGGCGAAGGCTGCATGGAAGCACAAAGGAAAAAATATATGTATTTATTCTCTACTTTCCATCAATGAGCAATGTTTGGCCAAGTCCCAGGAGCAGGGCCTCAATACAAATAGGGGTTGTCTGGGAGGAAAGATGTCTTTATGAGAGCCCCCCTCTCCTTCCCCTTTCCCACCTTTTATTGCTGAGTGTGACATCACATGGCATGGAATATCCCTTTGGTCGGTTTAGGTCAGCTGCCCTGGTGATGTCCCCTCCCTGTCACTTGCCCACCCCCAGCCTGCTGGCTCTTGGGGCTTGGAGGGAGTCCTGATGTGGTGCCAGTATTGTGCAGCAATAGACACAACACTGGTGTGATACTAGGGCTGTTCTAGCTACAAGTGCAGAGCTCCGCACTGTATGGGCTGCTGCAGGGAAAGTTAACTTCATCCCAGTCAGACCCAGTACAATTGATCACATCTATTTCAGGGATCTTGCTGAGAGGGTACAGCTTCTGATGTATATCTAGGCATATTTACAACTTAGCACAATTTGAGAATGATTGTCTGGATTCAAAAGCCCAACCGTCTTGCCATGCCATTCCATTCTCATCCACAGGATTTGATACTTCAGTGTGCTTTCTACTAAAGGAAATCTTAGCATCTGGTCTTAGCAGGGTTTGTAAAGTCCATTTAAGTTCCTGTCAGTATTTCCTAACAAAATTAAACAAACATACATTTGGATCCAAATATTTGTTTAAACAATAGACGAAGTCTATATGAATTATCTTGGTTAACTTGGAACCAACACCACTAAGGAGGTTCCTAATTAGTCCTTATGAATAAGGAAGGCATGAACTTTAATTTGTTCAGATTTGATTATAGTGTCTGTGGGAAATGAATTCGCAGGTGGCTTCGCGCTGTTTCACATGTCTCTGAATTACAGATAATGAGGAAACAAGCAGTAGAAACAAAAATTTGAGCAAGGTTGAGATAAATTAAATTGGCTACAGTGTTAAAGATGAGCTTTGGGCTGTGGCCAATTGCTGGCTGGCTCGAAGCACGTGTCTGAGGGTCTCTAACCAATTGTACGGCAGATTCGGGCGCATGGACAGCGCGTGGGGCTACGGGGAAAGTATATGTAGTAGTGAAAAAGGGCAATAAATGTCTCCTGTTCAAGAGCCATCAGGAGTCCGTGTCTTTCATCCCTTTAAGTGTCACTATTTTTGTAGCCTTACCTTATAAGTAAACTTTGAAGCAAAATATATAATTTGAAAAAATAAATTGGTATAAGCTATGTTTTTTGATGTGGATATTGCATAAATCAAATTTCATTGTGAAAGCATTTGCTCTCTTGTGCCCACACAAACATGCGCACAGAAATTATTCTTTCCTAAGCTGTAACTGATATTATATACAATATGCAAATAACATAATTGCTTTCCCTGCTGCATGGATAAATAAGATCTATTTCTTAATTTTCCATACAGCTTTGGAAAGTTATCATAAATGTTGCTAAATAAAATTCATTTTTGGTTTGGGTGCTCTAATATCTTTCATGACATGAACTCCAAATTAATTCTAAAAACAAAACATAACACAGCAGGGAGCTGAAGCTGATACACAAGGGTTTGCCCAGTGCCTGATATATTAATTAACTACATTTTAAATACATCTCTGTCATTGGGACCAATGTTAAATAAAGGTTCTGCCCAGCAAAAATTTAGCATGGAAGGCAAGACAACTGTTTCCCAAAAGTGGGAACAATCTGGCTGTTGATAAATTGGATGGCATTCCAGTAATGTATATATCCTTCAAGAAACCATTTCTTCATAAAATTTGAATATATTGAGAGTGTGACTGAACGCCACCCAAACTCTATTGTCCCTGCTCTGAGCTAGGGGGATCAAACTAGATGACCTTCAGAGATGGCTTCCCACTGCTTCTGACATTCTGTCAACAGGCAGGTGAACTAGCAGAACTAGTAGCTGCAACGTAGTGATGTTTGTGAATTTTCTTTTACCTGGAAATCTTTCATTTAAAACAAGTTATTTTTTTTGTCTAGACATTCAGCAGCATGACTCCAAATTCCTGTGTTTGTGGATAGACTATCTGTCCCTGAAAGGACTAAATCACAAAGAACAAGAAAAAACAAAACAAAACAAAACAAAAAAAACAAATTAGAGACAGTGCTGCATAGCACAGTAAGAGGAATACATCTATCTGAGCAAAGTGAGAGTAGCATTCTCTTCCAGTTTTATTACCTGAAAATCTGGCATCTAATAGCTTTGCCATCCCAAACCCCTTTGTGATATAGGAGGGATTAAGGCATCTTTAGTAGGCAGTATATTTACCAAAATGGAAAGGACCTTAGGAGACTGATGACAGTTTACATTGTCCACTTAACTAAGATAGCAAAGATTTTGAAAAAGGAACTTTATGATAAATATATATATATAGTCTCCATATATATATCCAAATATATAAATATAAATATATATATATAGTCTCCAAATCTCTCTCTCATATATATATATACATGAGAGAGAGATTTGGAGGCTATCATCTTAAGTGAATACTAGGAACATTATATTAGTTGGTGAGATCAAACAAATAATTTATGATATATTTTATGTGTTTAAATCTCCACATGGATAAATCACCTGTTATCTACAGGCATTAATTGAATTCAATCCAAGAACCTGCTTTGAGGAAGGCACAGTAATACTCCCTGGGACAACATTCCTGCAGAGCCAGATGTGTGTTTTCACCATCTTGTTGTCTGTTTATGTTCACATTTGTTCAGAGAATCAGCAGAGCCTGCATGCTCTCAGGCAGAACAGAGCAGACACAGATGAGTGTGTGCCAGTATGAGGAAGGCTTGGGAGTGATCAGGCAGAATTTGATGTGAGAGCATCTCTTCAGCACATATCACCTTGTAACACTCCTCAGGATGCAGCACGGTGTGTTCAGCCACTCCTGTTGAACAGATCCTGACAACCTTGTGAAATTCATCTTCTTCCTATTCCTTTGTTCTCTACTCTAGCATTTCTTTAAAATTAATGCAGTATTTCTCCCTCTTTTTGTGATTCTTTGCAAATGATAGGTCCTTCTGCTATTGCTAGCTGGCAGAATATTATACCTGAGAAAAAAGAAAATCTATGAAACCCAAAGACAGCAGGACTGATAGAGGAGAAACAGCATCACTACAAGGTCTGAATCCCCATTCAGAAAAGTGAGAAACATAGATGTCCTGGTTTTGGTCCCAGCCAAAGAATAATTTTCCTCCAGACAGGGAAAGAATTTACATGCATTTGGCTGTACTGTTTCAGCAAATTAGTACAAGGTGAGAAAGCAGAGAATAAGTAGGAAAACTGAAAATGTATTTCCTGCCTCCATCATTTTCAGGTGTTGTTCATGTTAACAGTGTTTCTAGCACCAAAGGCTGCAATGCCATGCTGTTTGAGAAGAATATCGCTAAAGAGGTGTGTGACACCTGTGCCCATGGTGCTCCTGGAACCTCTAACAGCACACTATAAAATTTGAACCATTTTCTGATGTTAAAGACATAGAGATGTTAAAACTTCCATATTTATCCCTGAGGAAAGAGAAGTTATGCAAAAGATAATTTTCAAGCACACCAGCTAGAGGCAGTTATTTGGACCTCCAGTGCCCACCTCTTTTTCCCTTGATTGTTCCACTGATTTTAAGGAGTCCTCAAGGATTAAGCACTACATGTGAAATGTAAAACTGGACCCTGCCACACCACAGCAACTGGCAGCTATTTAACACAACGCAATCAATGGACAAACAACAGAACTGTAAAAGAAAGTTTTGTTCAGATGACAAAACTTTCTGCATTCAGGTAACTCTCCATGGAGCTCTTTGGCTCACTGTCTAGCAAAACGGGAACAGGCAGCTTCACCTTTTGTTATCTACTGCTCCACAGGAGCCTTGTGGCAGGAACTGAAAGCAAAGACTCCTGTTTCTGTTAGAAACTAATCCTAAAGGCAGTTCTTCAGCTAGCACCAGGTGGCTGCCAGGCTACAGAACATCAGCTGTGACAGCTGGGCAGGAGCTGGAGCAGAAGAAGATAAAGGATTGATGGTGATGGAGGGCAGTTTGCTATAATCCACCACTGTAAGAGAGACAGCCTTTTTTGATGGAAGTCATCAAAACCAAACACAATCTCCCTCAGTCCTGACAGGCCTTTTCTATGGGATGTGCACTCAAAGAATGGACTTGCACACCCAGTTGGTCACCTAATAAGATGTGAGTGAATTTCATGCACAATAAGGTTTGATCAGTATTTCAGCAAATGTGCAATGTGTAATACTGCTCAGAATGCATGCAGTAGAGGAGAAAATGGAAAAAGGGCTGTTTAGAAAGGACATAGCAAATACTGATTTTTCTCTTGACTCTTGTATGCATCCTGTGTGCACCTTGTCTAAAATGCCCCCCACCCCCAGGAAGTCTGTGAAGTCGCATTGCTTCCCCAATGATGGATGCTTTCAGTGACTGGAGAAAAAGTGCACAAATTTTCCAGCCTGTATTTTCTTTATATAAACATTCAAATTATGTGTGCACAGTTCACAATTACTTAATTGCTCACAACAAAATTTAAGTGTATATTTTGCAATTAGCCCTATATAGTAAGAATATAATTAAAGGCATAGTTTATAGTGAGTCGAAACTTTGAGGGAAGGAAAAATTGATGGCATGGTGTTTGTATCGCCATTTTATTTGATTTTGGAAACACTGTAAAGTGTTATTCTAAAAAATAGAGGACATTTAAAATATTGTTAAGTATAAGTTGCATGCATTTACCAATGGACACTGCTCTTTGTAAAACTGTTGTGTTTTATGGATGGTTGCTTCATTTCCTCAAGTACCCAAACTGGTAGTGTTACATACCATATTAAGTTAAATACTTTATCAGACTTTACTTTTTAAATGAATAAAGTCTTATCTTCAAATATTATCCACTCTCCATTGATATAAACTGTCTTAGTACTTCTTCTTTGGTACTTGCTCTTCATCAGCATTGCCAAAATACCTAGGTATTTTTAAGTGGTTTGGAGTCTTTAGCGCTTTGGAGGACGCTACTTTTCTTCTGCATTTTTCTGGATGAATTAGAAATAGACCTGACCTTTAGTAGTTCTGAAACTCAGTCTTCTAAAGCATGCTCCTGGTTAGGAATACAGGGTCTGTAAATTTAGAAGTTCAGAAAAAAAATACTGTATCTGGCCACATCATTTTCATACAAGGTACAATTTGGTGAACAACGTTGATTAAAAAATATTGCATTTGGAATGCAAAGGGTTAGATTTGTAGGTTTTGACAAAAATTCAAGGTGTTTCACTAGGATTTCATGTTGGTGTCTCTTAGCAATTTGGCATTTTAGCATAGTCATGCAACTGCAGTTTGGCTTCAGATGGGGAGGAGTGTCCATCACTCAATTTTCAAAGAAGGAAACCCAGATCTCCAGAGTTTCAAAAAAAAAAAAAACAGGTTTCATTTGTTTTAGCACAGCAGTCCCTTGTGGACTTTTGGCTTGAGTGCTTCTAATGCAAAATCTGCATTGTCTGCTTCCTCCGAGTGGACACCAGCCTATTTGGGGATGGTTACTGGCCATTTGATCACTTCATGAAGCACTCAGCTCATATAGCATGTTTGTGACTGAAATGTAATGTGAGATAAAAAATATTTCATACGGTTTTGAGCCTAGTTGCAAGTATTCCCCAAATACTATATGGAATCAGAGAAAACTGCTGGTTTAAAATTACCCTAAACTAAGGCTGGTGGAAGGGAGAAGGGGGAAAGAACAGTTTTTTTGTGACATTTGTATCATAGCCAGAATTAAGAACATCACAAGGTGTTCCAATATGTTGGGTGTTACACAATTTAGTCACATTTGTTTTAATTTTGATTTTCATGTTTATAACTGTTATACTCTTCAATGAATTTTCAGGCAGATGATTTTTACTATTATGAATATTTCTCATAAGGTAGCATAGCAATATTTCACACAGTTCTAGGGATGTACTTGTTAGTCTGTTAGTTATGAAAAGTGAAATAATAATTCCACCTTTTCTGTAAAATATAAAATTCAATGCAAGCTTAACCACAGGAAAAAAAAAAAAAAAAAAAAAACAGATTTCAAGTGAGAATAAAGATACCTAATAAGTTTATCAGTTCTTTTGTGCAATGAAAAAAAGTGAAGTGATTGAAGTGTTTCAATCCATTCAAAATCCATTTGTAGACAAAAATAAGGAAAATTCAAATGTGTTCTTCAATAGAAATAATTTCTGAGTTCTCATGGTAACCACTGTAACATAAAAGTCAACCACAATTTTAACATCAGTTTTTCTCATAAGGTAATTTGTTGATTTTGATTCTATCGTGCTGAGAATTGTGAGCATAAAGTTACAACACTCTTTTCATATATCCTACGAATGGAAGTTCACCTCATTTTCATAAATAGGACGAATTCTGTATATTCTGACAAAAGCAATGGATTTTGCCTCTTTTTTTTTGTTGACGTTGTTGTTGTTCTTGTTTGTTTTGTTCTCAAACAATGTCCTCCTTCAAAAACAATCCTAGGAACTGCAGTAGGAATATACAAAAAGTAAGGTAATATTCACTGTGGTTAATGATATTACAACCCACTCCCAAATGCAAGTTATGATAAAAAAAAATACATATAGGACAAGCTAAATTTTAACAAATTCTGCTGAGTTAGTTGAATTACAGAGAGTAAAAGGTTTTAGATACGAAACTAAGTTCAATTTTATCCCTAGAAGATATTATAAATGCAACACTGGGGGATCTGCTGGACAAATCACTAATAAATGTGGAGGTATGGCTTGAATGAATATAGAAAAGTTGGTGTTTTTTTCAAATCCATTTCAGCCTCTTCAGTCAAAATATGGTTATCGCGCAAGAACATTATTTTCTTATTTGCACAATTTTTGCTTTGTGTTTTGACTGTCCCTCCAAAGCCAAAATACACTGACAAAGGTAAAAGTTTTCAAATTAAACCTTGAATTTATCTATCTATCTATTTATTTATTTATTTATAAGCATAAAAAGCAAGTCAGATTTATCTAAGCGTTTGGAAAGCTCATAGGTCACATCTTACCAGAACAACTGTTCCTCTCTATGGAGAAATTTTGAAAATACTACACATAGCTTCTGCACACTCAGGATTCATCTGTCCTTTAATTCATTTTTATATGTTTGGTGTTCATATCTGCAAAATATCAGAAAGATTCTGAGATTTTACAATTAATGAAAGATTAGAAGTCTTTTTCTTCTGTTTTTAAATTAAAGTTTCTCAACATACAAACAAAATCAAATTATTTTGTGGAATTGTTCTGATAGTTGTTGAATTTTACATATGTTAGGAATTGTTCATTAGACACCTTAAAGTACTGTGAAACACATTTACGTAGAAGGTTGGAAAGATAATTACACACTTTAAACGCAAGCTGTGAACACAGTGGTAATTGCATGCCTTCACAGGTCTCCAGTCAGTGATGGTGAGAGTATACATTTACTTAATAATGGTATGTTATCTGGAGTTTTTATCTGCTAATGCAAGGCATAGGGACATTGCTGGGAGCTTTCTTGTCCCTAGTTCATATCCTAAAATTCTTAATAATAGCCTGTGGCAATTCTTTCAAAATATGTATATGCATTTGTGGATTGGGGAAGGGGAGTCTCTATGCTAAAGGACAGAGGGTTCTTCTTGGCTTTTGTGTTAAAAATGAGATTCATAGTATCTTCTAATTATATAGTTTATCCAAAGCTCTAGTTCCAGTTGTTAAAACCCAGCCTCATTTTCACAATGTCCCTCATCTACATTGCTGAATACAGCTTTCTTTCTTCTTTCACAAATGTAAATTCCAAAATAGGGTGTATGTTCTTAGCTACACATGGGAAATTAGCATTTAGCACAGTTTTCCACTTTTTTTGGAAGCTAGCAAGTTCCCTACTGAGTTATGTGGGCTAAAGTGGTATATTTAGCCAAGCAAAGGGAAATGTAAAAGGCCGAACACACCAACACACTCTGATTCTTTCTGGCACAAGAATTGAATATTATATGCAACACTTGTTTGTGAATGTCCAAAACATATTGAGAAGAAAAACTTTTTCCTGTTATGTTTTAAAAGCAGAGATGAATTTCCTGTCCTTATAAGTATACCCAGACTGCATTTGTCCGGTGTTTTTCCGGGAACACAACAAGCTCATGCATGAGAAGAGGATGTGAAGGACATGGTTCAGCTGTGTATAATGTTATTCAATGACCTTTTATTTAGGGTACCATAGAGTTTCTAACACACGCAGATAGCAAGTACAAAAAAGGACTTGGGGACATTTGCATCTTTCTGGAGTTGCAGCTACAAAGGTCTGGACAGATATATTCAGGCAATGGATTTCAACCCAAGGTGTCCCAAGAGCTTAAACTATGGTGTACAAAGAGATCAGTTTTGAAGACAAGAGCTGAGAGACCTTCATGTGACAAGAGCCACATTAAATAGCTGTGGTCATGTATTTATTGTCATGTTAGCCTCGATCCAAGTTCACAATGTCTACCTGTTGTTTCTTGCTCAGAATTGCTTCTGGCACAAACTGACAGACTCCACAGAAATCTTCCCTTCCTCCATCAACAGTTTACGTTTGTTTCTGTTTCATGTTTGTCCCATATACAACCAGTAAATTGGATACTTCCTCCAAACCATTCTTCAACAATGAGGTTAGGAAACAGGCAGGGTCCTAAAGCCAGGTGATCTATGTCCATACAATTTAATGTTATCATCCTCCAGATGCATGAATGGATCCAAACTACCAAATAGCAATGGTTCTTCACCCATGCTTACTCACAGATTATGCCAAAAATTTGTGGGGAGTCCCTAGCTAGTGCAGCCAAAAGTATGCTAAGGGACTGTTTAATGCTTTTTGCAGCATGTGCAATCACACCCTAATGCCCAGGACGTTCTGGCCCATGTACCATTCAATTTACTGGTACACAGAGAGAGTCAGTTTCTGCAGGAATTAAATTAGATTTTCAACCCATCTACAAAAGGGCAGTTCAGCTGGATCTAACCAAGCATATTATCTGTTCTGTAGGAAAGAAAACCATTTTGTTCTGGTCTCTTTGACATAATATTTCAGACTTCACTGTCTCTAAATCCTAATCTGAGAACCCTCAGCCAGCAGCAAAGTTGCAATAGAGGGGAGGGAAGGGGGGAGGAGAGACTTTTTAAAATAACATACAGTTCACAAAAAATGTTCAGTATTAAAAGCTCCACTGCAGTGGAGCGGAGTAATTAATACTTATGCAATCTTCCTATAAACCTGTGGTATAGGAGGGTACTTAATGAGTTAAAAACAAGTAAAGTATATCACTTTATTCTTCGATTAAAAGCTGAATTATATTTCAAATTCTTAAATCACTGAGTAACTCAGGGAGCACTGGTGTGTATGCATAAGAGTTGTGTTCTCATTTCTTTACGAGACATTTTTAGTCAGTTTAAGGTAAACAACTCACTATTTGTGTAAAAAGAGTAGCATCTGCATCTCCCCATAAGTCTACAGAAAAAATATATATATATATATCCATAAAAACAAAAAGTGTTAAAATGAAACCAAACTCTCAGTGAACTCACAGTGTCAAATTCACTGTCATGATTGGTTTAGTAGTTACTGACTCATAGGTCAGACAAAAAGACATCCTGATGATTTCAAAGCCCACCACTATGTACTTTAAATAACTATTCAAACATAGTGGCTCCATCTGAAACGAGTATAGAAAAGTAATATTCTCTAGTAAAGGAGGCATGATGCACTGCAATTGGAACAATCCCCAAAGAGCAAACAGTTCCAAACAAAAGAGGAAATATTCTGTGACAACCTTTCAGAAGTGGCGTTAAATCAATTTTACCCACATGAAGGTAACCACAAGTAGTGATGTTTCTACTTGTGGACCTTGTTTGATACTGAAGCAAAAGAACATTAGGTTTTCTCCCTGATAGAGCAATGGAGTCAAATCTGAAATGTTTTATGAGCAGATAGGTCAAACCTTTACTATGTTTTGTTAAATATAAGGGAGTTTAGAAACCTTGTATCCCTGATGCTACCTTACTCACTAATTAATCATCTTTATTTGTAAGAACATACAGACTTGTATCTCATAGGGAGGACTAGATGACCCAGGCCTGGAGAATGTGTCAGAAGATTTGGTGAGGAACTCATGGTATGCATATGTCCTTGGATGTGCAAATTACTTAGATTAGTATACATGCCTAAATTGAAACAATAAGATAAGAAGGAGGTGACCTGAGCATTCACAAGAACTGGATTCAACCACCAAACACTGTGAAGAAGATTGTTGATGACCACCAGAAGACTGCGAAAGACCACCAGTAGAAACAATTATGCATGTGTCAGGTATATTTACATATTTTAATGAGTTCTTGTAAATAGTATGAATATGTTAATTTTTTCTTGTGAATTTAATGAATATGTATATTCTGATTGCATATAACTCTGTGGCTTGAACAATTCATCATGCATACTAGGTGGAGCAATTCCCTGTGCATCTGGCAGTGCAATTAGAGAATGCCTGCTTTCTAAAACTCCTAATTGAGTCTTAGAGAGTTTCTTTGACTTTTACAGTAACAGTTTTCCCAGCATAATACAGTTAAACATAAAAAGATCCTACAGCAAGCAGCCTTGACAGACAAGTATTTCACAAAATAGGCATATTTAGGTAGAGTAGGAAGTTCTAGAACTCCCAAAATGCTTTGGAGATAGGAAATTTATTCTCTGAAGATGGTTTAATAGTATAGGAAAATGTATAGCAAGCTGGAAATGAGTTCAAACTAAAGTGAGTAGATGGGTAGAGTCCTACTGTATTTGCAGTTCATTTTTAAGGCAGGGAAATTGAACTCAATTACCACTTTGTATTTTTCATTACAGTTTTCAAACAAGGAAAAATACACGTTCACCTCAAACTGCAACACAGTTCCCACTGATGTAGCAGGAGGAAGTAATATCAGTTCAGAGGTAACAAACCTACACTTTTTCTTTTAAATTATGGTGCGATATTTATTCAAAAACTTGTAGTACTATTTGTTGGGGAAAATGTTGCGGTGTTTTAGAATCACTGTGTAGCATCCTTAGCTCCTTCTCTCTCCTTCCTTTTTCCTTTTTTTTTCTTTCTTTCCTTTCTTTCTAATTCCTTATGCCCTTCTACCTAACATCATTGCAGTCTTCATTCCATGCTCCATCAAAGTGATCTGACATTAACATAGTTAATATTTGCAGCAGTGCCAGTTGTAATGCTTTTAATCTTGAGATTAAAAACAGAATGCTCAAAAGAATATTTCTTAATAAATAATGGCAGGGGATAGGGGCCTGTGTGCCTGCACCCATGACACAACAAAGATTTAAGAGAATTCTATTATACAAAAGAAGACCATAATAGCTTATTCGTAACCAAAGTCATATTATCAAGCCAAGAACATCAGAGAAAACATAAACATTGACCATTACTATATAAAGGACATTGTAACTATCTCTTGTGTGTGCCTTCTGCATTCAGCTCAAGCTAATATATGCTCACCTCCCTGAGTTTGGGAAGACCAGCAAGATTGCAACTGACAGTTACCATGCAAACGCAAATGTGCAAGAATTAGGTAGCACATTTAAGTGCTATTAAAAATATACAAATCTACTGAGACATATTACATAATATAAGAACTCTGTACAGTATTTTAGTAACTCCTATCGCATTATGCTGCTATTGCATGATACTACAGAGAGAGAAAGACAAAGAAAGAGCTGGTTGGAGATGGTTGGAATGGACCCCACTATCCATCTGCAAGAAACCCTGGTTTCTACTTTGATTCTTTTATAGTGACCCAATGAGATGATGCACGCATAGTAAATTTCCAACCTCAAATCACTGCTTCATGTGATTACAGACTTAAGGAGACTACACTGTATCAGTTACACTTAGGTCACTTTGGTTTTTCTTCCTAACCCTGAACAGAAACTTTTATTTCTGCATAATCTGAGGGTGGCATGTGGATGACAAAAAATAAATAAAAAAGTAATAATTAAAAACAACAACAAAAACTCAAGCAGGAGATGTTATCTGGCACCACCTAACAGAAAGACTTAATGCAAATGTCAGCTTCCAGTGGAACAGACTCCTTGGAAGGTAATCTTTTCATGGGACTGCAAAGAGAACAAGGAACCACTTCTCTCCAGCTAATCACATTGTAACAACAGAGATGGGGACAGCTAATCTTCACTGCTTTCTAAATGTCCTCTGGCCTGTTGAAATGAGTTGGCAGCTTCTTTGCAGTTCATCATGTCCAAGTTATGAATATCTAAAATATGCTCAATGGGCCTTTACTGAAGGACAGTTTTGCAGATGCATGTTTGCTCTGTTTCATAGAGATAAGATGTAAATAACTATGGAATGTGTATTGGAAGTACATTGGCCCTATTGACATGATTCTTCATTATGGCCAGTGTCCTAGTTCCAGTTAGGACAGAGTTAAGTAGCTCATAGTAGCTGGTAGGGTGCTATGTTTTGGATTAGGATGAGAAGAGCGCTGATAACATGCTGATGTTTTAATTGTTGCAGAGCAGTGTTTACACCAGGCCAAGGACTTTTCGGTTTCTCGCTCTGTCCTGCCAGCGAGCAGGCTGGGGGTGCAGCAGGAGCTGGGAGGGGACAGACCCAGGACAGCTGACCCAAACTGGCCAAAGGGGTATTCCATACCATCTGACGTCATGCTAAACAATATATAGGGGTGGCTGGCCGGGGTGGGGGGCCGGCTGCTCGGGGATAGGCTGGGCATCGGTCAGCGGGTGGTGAGCAATTGCATTGTGCATCACCTGTTTCTTACACATTATTATTATTAATACTATTATCACTATCACTATTATTATTGTTGTTATTATTATTTTCCTGTCTTAATAAGCTGTCTTTATCTCAACTCATAGGCTTCACTTTCCCGTTTCTCTCCCCCATCCCAGAGAGGGAGGGGGGAGGGTGAGCGAACGGCTGTGTGGTGTTTAGCTGCCAGCTGGGTTAAACCACAACAGCCAGTCATTCCCTCAGTGACCTGCCGGTCACCTGACCATCCACTGAAATGGCAAAAGCAGTAGGGTTTCCTTTGCCTAAGGAGATCCTTTTGTTCCTTTGGCTAGCCTAAAAGGCTGATGGGTCTGTTTCAGCCAAAAAGGCTAGCTGAATTTGTTGATATTTTAAGATGTAGATGATGTACAGCAGTGAAAGGTAACAGAGTAACATGGTAACAGAAAGAGAGTTAGGCAAGGGTTATAAAGATAAATCCATGACAGGGAAAATAATAATAATAATAATAATAATAATCTTAATGAACTGAATACTTCATGCAGAAAATTGCTCTATAAACCTTTGGCACAGTTTTTCAAACTCTTCACATTTAAATAATGCCTGACCTTTAACCAAATCTAGCCAAAATCAATCTGTGTGCTATGCAGACGAAAATCAGACCTTTGTCATGATAGAAATGGAATCTTCCTTTTTTTTTTTTCCTTTTTTTCTTTTTTTTTTCCTTTTTTTCTTTTTTTTTCAGCCTGTTGTTTGCTTCCTTCAAATAACTTTTGGAGCCAATGGGCCAATTGTCAATCTGTAAGGGAGGTAGAGCTCTTTGTTGAGCTCCCACAGGTTTCATCAAGACAGATAGCTGTAAAAAAGAAAGATTGTATTATTGCTTGCATAATTGTCATTGCAGTTGTGTCACTGTAGAAAATGTAGTAGCATTAGACCACTTCTTATTAGAGGTTCATGAATTCACACACAAGAGAGACAGTATAAACTTCTCAACCACAGTAAAACATTCAATGCTTACATCTTACTAGACACTCTTGTCTCAATATCTTGTCATATTCCTGGTGGACAAAGAGAACAACATATTCCTATTCTCTCTCCAGCACTTTTTGTTCACATATTTGAATATTAGTTACATGTCCTCAGATTTCTTTTCTCTAGATGAAACTGCTCTCTAGTATTATTACATAGTCAAAGACAATAAATGGTTTTAATTTTATGTTGAAAAGTTCATCTAAGAGTCAACAAACTCTTAACTCATTTCTTGTTACGGAAGCAGGTGATGGCCAGACAGGAAAAAGACAAGTGGAATATGAGGTACATCTGTACCCATGGCTTCTGTAATTTTTAATTGTGTTCTTCTCCATGAGAAATACAGATAAGTGATAACCAGACAGAAGAGTCTCCTACACCTTATCTACTGATCTGAAGTAATTGTAAGTATTGAACAGTAAGTCACTGTTCCTGGTTGAAGTTTTATTAATTCTAGCATATGGTAGAAGAAGTAGAAGCAGTGTATGGAAGATGTGTGACATACAGTACAAAAATTTTCAGCTGCATATTACTCACAGAATTCGCTTGGAGGTAGAAGAGGAGCTCATAGTTAGCAAGCACAGTTCTTGGGTTTATACACAGGAGTAAAGAAACAGAAACAGAAACTATAAAATAGTAGCAACAGGCAACCAGAATCACCAATGAGTAACATATTAGGACTCACAGGAAGAGAAAAAGTGTAAGCACAGGGCTGGGTAGCTGCTGGAAATAGTCACCTCTAAACAAATACAGATGCTAAAGGTCATTGAGTATGACATTTGGCTAAACTCAAAACAAAGGGCTACTTGCGCAGCTGTAGTCATTACAGAACTTTAAGTCTATAAAAGGCTTTCAAAATTTGATTCAATTGTTTAAATAGGTTCTTGTGTCAGCTTTGATCTTTCTAACACATCAATAATGCTTTGAAGCCAGTTGTTATTTAAGAGACAACATCAAGGTCATATAAAGACCTTTACTATAATTGAGTTTACATATGAACAAATGTAGTAAACTTGTCAAATTTGAGAGCTTCAGGTGAAGGCTAGTATATATTGTGAATATTTTCCTTGAGGAAAACTTGGGATTTTGATAGACGACTAATTGTTGATATGAGATTATTTGAAAGCATATTACACAAATAAAGCCAATATCAGGAGGAGGTAAAAATGTTATCCCATTGCCTGGGTTCTCATGTGTGATGTTAATGACAGAAGACAGCAAAACTATTTGGAAAGCTCTGGCATAGCTGGGTGTGACTAGTATAAAGAAGTAGTTCTTGTGTCATGGGTCTAGGGCCATTTAAGATTCCTCAGGGTCTACCTGGATGCAACCTACTATACAAGAAAGACATGGACCTTCTGCAGGGTTGGTAGCTTATCAGTTCCAGATAGATCTCTCAGTTACATCTTCTAAAATGGTATTGGGAGCTTATTTTTAGGCATTCAAATTTCTTGCTCACGCTCAGGTCTTTTCACATCAATTCCTCACTTTCTAAACTCTGTTTAAAAGCAACGACACTTTTGTTTTAATACTGGGGTTTTCTCCACATTAGCAGAGCTTTCCAACACACTGTAGAACAAAAGACACACAAAGTAACACAAAAATGAAAGCTACCATGATCCCAGAAACTGGCCTCTCACTGATAATACTCAAGCAATGCTCAGCTTACCCTGAATGATTCTGACCTGAAGAAGCACAGATGTCATTTGGACAAATGCAGTGCTGTCCTTAGTTTTAAAAACTGCACTCAATAGAAATCAACCATTAACCTTTGGAAGTAAAGAAATTTTTTGAAGTGGGATAGACAGAAGGAATTTAGTTATTTATTTGTAGCAGTGACACAGAAGACCAAAGAATCTCAGCTGATCATTTCTACGATAAGGTAAAGCTACAGGGTGAACAGGTAACAAAAAAACATGCAATATATTCAAGACGTGACAACTCGAGGTCCCAGTTCAATGAAGCCCGTAATCATCTATTTAATTAAAGTCCCATTGATTTCAAGATCTTTTATGTTAAGAAGGTGGTCTAGTGCTTTGCTGATTCATTAGCTGATAAAGTAGCTTTGGTTAATAAGAATGTTTTAGGGGAGCAATTACACCTGTTTAGGCAGACAGGAGCAAAAGAAAAAATACAACTCAAACCTAAGATATTAAATAAAGCTAGACACATTAAATGAGAAATGGAATGCACATTTTTAAAATTGGGGGTCCTTATGCACAAGCTCCAGAATATGTGGATTCTCTGTTTTCAAAGTCTTCATGTCAAGACAGGCTAAGATTAAATTCTATTTAGTTTTATTTCATTTCTAATGATCATCACAGTGTCATAGCTCTTCCTGGTGTTAAAACTGATACATCCCCTGACACATTATAAGCGTATAAATTAAAACCTATACATTATACCCTAACTTCAAAGTTCAAGGTTTAGTTCTGAGATTTTTGAAATGTAGCCTCTTTTCTGAATACCATATTTCATTACACATTTATTCATAAATACTCTATATTTCTCTTTTAAAAATTATATTGTCATATTAAGTGATCAATTTCATAATCTGCATTCATGAAAGAAAGAATGAAATATTCGTCCTACTCTATTGAGTGCATGGACTCGAACTCCATGCATTTGCAAATGGAAACCATGCACTTCTGCCTGTAAATGGTAAAATGGTGAACCTACAGGGCAGATACACTGCCTACTCCTTAGCCTGGAGAAAACCATCATTGTTTGCAAAATCATTTTTCTTTGAAATTATCAGTACAATCTACATAACAAAAAACAATATTGTAGCTATGGCTGTGAGTAAGACCAATATTAGATTGCTTTTCACTTAAATATCTTCAGCTGGAATTCTCCATATCAGTTGAAATAAACTCTTGGAAAGTCTCTATAGCATTTTAGATTTCAAGTGCATTTTGTGATTGGAAGTCCTCATTCTACTTTCTTTGGGTTTTGTATTATCTCTAGTGACTGTATAGTTTAGCATGAGATTATTCGATCATGCTTTCTCTCATACTGTTCCCAAATCTTGTTTTGATGCAACAACTATAGAAGCATATGGATGGTAAGGAAGGTGTACCGGTAACTACACCTATAAACTGCACATGTAAAAGAACAATATTATTTTAGTATTTGCTTAATACTTTGCATTGCACCTACCCCACAATAATGACTGGTTGCTTGGTTTTGTTTTTATTTTTGACAATTCAATATGCAAATTAACTACCTTAATACCTACAAATAGATGTAAGTTCAGATGATGAGAGAGTGTGAGGATCTAAGATGTTGCCACTCTCACCAGTGTTTTTTATCACTGGTAAAATATGCTCAACTTTGCATAAAAAGATAATGCCTCTAGGACAACAGCATGCATGAATGCACCACAACAGAAAAAAATGATGGAACACTGGGAAGAAGAAACAACTTTTCAAAGAAGGACATTGACAAACAAGCAATTAAATTAGCTAAAGTGAAAAAAAAAAAAGAAATGAAATATAAAATGCTATGGTATAATTCAAAATTTTTAAAGTTAAATACATATCCAAATCAGGACACTTACAAGTTAAACTTTATCACAACAATAGTCATCTTTAGTTTCAGAAGATATATTACAGAATCACAGAATTGTCTAGGTTGGAAGAGACCTCCAAGATCATCTAGTCCAACCTCTGTCCTAACACTAACAAGACCTCCACTAAACCATATCACTAAGGGCTACATCTAACGTCTTTTAAAGACCTCCAGGGATGGCAACTCAACCACTTCCCTGAGCAGTCCATTCCAATGCCTAACAACCCTAATTATAAATATATATATATATATATATAATATTAGATTGTATTATAAAAAAACACACTGTTTTATACTTGTATTTTAATGATCTCTGTCACAGTTTTATTATGTGCTTGTAATTGTTCTGGGTCTAAGATGCTTGGAAGATTTCTTTACTCAGTGATGTACTTTCAACAGTCTCATTAATAGAGCATGCACTCTACATTGCCCTTTCCCAAGGGTTCCTAAGTCTAGGAAACAGCAGCTTAAGAGGTGCAGAACTTTAAACTTCTCAGAGCTGCTTTTTCCATCACAGATCAATTTGTATTTTTTAACTGTTGATACTTCCTAAGTAGAGAAAAAGAAAACTTTCATCTTTTCCAACTAATGCTCAAATGCTAATAACAAAAAGAACATTCCTTCCTATTATATCTTTTTTGTGTTGTTTTTTTTTGTTTGTTTGATTGATATTTTTTTCATCACTGTTAATGTTGAGCATTTCAGATATATTTATGTCAAACAAGGAATTCTAGTTCTTGCAGATCAGGACAGCAACAGTGACTGGACAGAAAATCAACAGGGGAAAAAGAGCAATAATTTCGCAAAGGGAAGAAGAGAATGCTAAATATTTTTGCTATCACTTGCTTTGCTTGTCACCTTCCTACATCCCAAGATAAAACCTGAAAGTGAAATTTTGGGCATCATCTCCCATCTTCTTTTCTTAAAAATGATTTGACATATTTATCATCTAGGAAATAATAGGAAACAAAAATAGGTAAAAAACTTCTCTCTCCTATTTTTTTTTCCCTTTGGAATTCAGGGAGAATACTACACAAAATGTTGAACAGCTCTGGCAACTGTACTTCACAAAAATATGACGTGATTAGGCACCAATGTTGGAAAATTGCAGTTAGCATAACTTTAAATACAACCCTTAAAATTGTCAGCAATTTTCTTCCCCCCTTTCAGAACAGTTTAAACAAATGCATAGCAAATTCATTGCAACCTTTTATGCACATCTTTATTGCAGCAGTCCGAATGAATTTCTTCTGGAGAGACATTTAAAGCTGTCATAATAAGATGGTCTGCCCTAGACAGATACAAAGTGTGTGTGTCTGCCTCTACCAGCAGACAGCCCAGAGAAAGCTTTTCTCCTGTGATCTGGGCACCAGCTTTGCTCTGCCTCACCCACCTTCCCCTTCAACCTTCCTTAACTCATGCCATTAACAACAACAAAAATTCATTTTGCTGCCACTAGTGATGAGGGCAAATAAAACCTCTCTTTATCATCCATGGGGTGAAAAAAAAAATAATCAATTTCTCTCACACTTCTGAGAACCTTTGGATCAGCTCTGTCTTACAGTGCCTGCTTACCAACAGGAGCAAATAAGCTCCCAACATACATTTACTATTGCAAATACTCCTTGTAGATTCATTCTGATTCCAATTATCAGTCTGGTGTGAAGTTCAATAATTACAGGATTTGAGAGCTCTTTCACACAGCTTTCTCTACAGAGAAAGCTAGACACTGTGCTGAACAACAGTACAGAATAATTATTGACTCAACATAGAGCACAAGAGAGATTACACCCTATATTTACATGTCAATTAACTTTTGAAGAGAAAGATAGGGGATAAAATCTCCAGAGATTCAGATCCAGATCAAAATCTCAGAGTTCTTTTTATAAACATTGTGCTAATATTAAGATTTTATTTTTTACTATTTTTTTTGCAATTCAAATCTACATACAAATATCCTTAATTTCATGGTATTAAATAGTATTTTCCCTAGGTAATATTCATGCTATATTTATGCTTGTGAAGGTATTTTATTTTACAACATCATTATATTTTGCTAAATTTGATCACTTTCAGAATATTCAAGATTAATATAATTGTAACACTTTTCAAGAGATTTATTATTTCTGATTCTTGAGCATCTGGCAATAAAACAACTAGAAGCAAACAAGATTTTGTAGTTAGACTTCTCACACATTAGCATTTAAATAGCAGTGAAAACTAATAAATGCAAATTTAAAAGACTGCTGGCTCTTTGAAACCAAAATGATCTTTTAACAGTAAACTACTTTTTTTCTGAGTTCTAAGCTTTGCAGACATTAAGAATTACATGTTTTAAAATTCTATCTTTGTTGCAACATGAAAAATCTACAGAAGTGACAAATGAAAAAGCTCTCTATCTATACAAGGAAACAGATTAGATTGATAAGTATTGTGTTGATTCCAACTATAGTTTAAAAATCAGGAAAAATATTTTCACTTAATTATTTTAAATCTTATTTTCACTTTTCACTGCAAGTATGCCAATATAATTATGAGATTGTGTAACATAGATTCATTTAAATTCTTAGATTTTGTAGAGCCCCATGTTTAAAAATTTTTAACAACTTTATTTTAGACAACTGTTCAATTTATGATTTATAATGAGTTCCATTTTAGGCTGAAACTGGAGTTAAACTTTTACCCATAAAAATGTTTTTTCATTGATCAGAACAAATTTAGGAACAAAAGCTTGTTTGTTAACAAGGGGTGTATTTTCCATAATTAAGAAATGTAACATTGCTTCTGGTTTACATGCACTTCAAGACTGTAAAGCTAATAGAACCTACCTCTCTTACTTCATTTCCTTCATATATTTGAAATTTCTACCTTTCCAAGTTAGTTTTACAACTTTAAGAGACCAGCTAACTAAACTGAGGAAGAACAATGGCTGAAAATAAATAAATAAATAAATAATCATTTTTATTGGCACCAAACATTATAATTCATCAACAAAACAAAAATTATTTTAACTCTTTGCTGGCTGTCACAATGACAAATCCAGACTTAAAAACAGCTTAACATTTACAGATAATTCTGAAATGTTAAAGTTTGAATTACCTTGAGATTTATACTCAACTTTGCCAACTCCTATTGTTCAAACTAGTTGGGATCGCAATGCCTACAGTCTCCACAATTTGATGTGAAGCAGGCCATTCGCGTGCTCCAAGCCTGAAGATGAAGTCAGATGGATCTAGGCTTGAACCAGAGGATTAGCCAATGTGTGGACAGTGTAGATGAGTAGGAAGCTTGGGTTTGAGCCTGGGCTCCAACTGTCACAAACACAAAATCAATAGCTGAGGTATGCAGTCACCTAAGTATCATGGGCAGTTCATCTGCAACACGGATCCATCATGCCAAGAAAACAATGATATACAGTTTGGCTCTCTACAGAGTCCATCTCTGCGCTGAAAACATCTTTCTTTCTTGGCCAGTTGAGGTTAATGAGGAGTATCTCCATGTCTGTCCAGAACAAAGTCAATGCTAATAAACGTCAAAGACCAACACTGGCTCTGTGCAGTGTCATGGGATGACACATGATTTGTCTTCATGCTGTTCCCAGAACTAACAGAGAGAACAGTATGTAGGCAAGCCTATAAGCATCTCTCCAGAGAGCCAGATACCATTTTGCAAGGCTGGCACTGGGCTGGAGCTGGAACAACCTGCTACATCCAAGCTGCTCTGGGCAGAGCTGCATACCCACTATACGCCAGCTTCCAGTGGGGTGTATTTGCTCAAATGCAAGAACAAGCAGATGATGGGTCCTTGCATCTGCCTGGAGCAAGACACAGAGACTCCTGAGTGACTTTGCAGGGGCACTTGCAGGGCAGCAGAGTAACACAGCCCACATTGTAGCTTCGCATTGCAGCCCACTATCTACGTCTTCCCGTTACCCAGGGAATCCTAGCACCCACAGAAGTGCAGAGCTGACAACCACAGAGGCAACAAATGTTTTTAATAAGCGATTCATGCTTTAACTATCATAACTTGCTATTTATTTCACGGAATTGTATAGGCTGGGAGGGATCACTCAGCCCAACTCCCTGCTCAAAACAGGGTCAATCCCAAAATGAACCATGGGCAAGCTGATCTAACATTCTAGTTGGGTCTGCTTCCAAGTCACTCAATGCACTTCCATTTCAGTTATCTTCTATTAAATATGTAGAAACAGATTGTTTTTCATTTCAGAATCAAGCCTTCTTTGCAATTCAAAGCCATCCCATTCTACATAAATCTAAGCAGAAAATTCTCACCCAAAATTCACTGACTCATCTCTGTACTACCATCAAGTTCTGTTAGAATCCTTAATGTGAAATATATTTACAGAACAATATGTATTCTTTATAAGAAGAGGACTTCAAATTATTGCAGAGACCCACAGTTGTTGAGGTCTCCATATGCACGCAGACACTGCTTTACATAGTTTTAAATGCACTGCTGTACGTGAGAGTTAATGTACAACATGCAACTGGCAGTAACCATGAGATATTAAGAGTACATTTTAGAGGAGGGAAGAAATGTGGTACTGTTTAAACACACCACATGAAGCAGTTAATCTGCACAGAAATAACAACACAGAACAAACCATTAAATTGAAATAAATAAATAAATAAATCTATTAACAGTGATTTAACATTTGTTTTGTTAAAAGTATCATTTCCTGTTAATACTGAAACCGTTAATGCAAAAGCTTTTAAAATGCATGTGTGCCTAAATTTCTGGACATCACAATCACATATGCTAACAAAATACATTTTATTATCTTGAGGGTCATCACACGGCACTTGCAGGGCAAGCAGGCGATCAGGCCCAGTCAGCATGGGTTTATGAAAGGCAGGTCCTGCTTGACGAACCTGATCTCCTTCTATGACAAAGTGACACGCTTGGTGGATGAGGGAAAGGCTATGGATGTGGTTTACCTTAACCTCAGTAAGGCTTTTGACACCGTTCCCCACAACATTCTCCTCAAGAAACTGGCTGCTCGGGGCTTGGACTGGCGTACGCTTCGCTGGGTTAGAAACTGGCTTGATAGCCAGGCCCAGAGAGTTGTGGTGAATGGAGTCAAATCTGGTTGGAGGCCGGTCACTAGTGGTGTCCCCCAGGGCTCGGTACTGGGGCCGGTCCTCTTTAATATCTTTATCGATGATCTGGATGAGGGTGTCCAGTGCACCCTCAGTGAGTTTGCAGATGACACCAAGCTAAGTGCGTGTGTCGATCTGCTCGAGGGCAGGAAGGCTCTGCAGGAGGATCTGGATAGGCTGGAGCGATGGGCTGAGGTCAACTGTATGAAGTTCAACAAGGCCAAGTGCCGGGTCCTACACCTGGGGCGCAACAACCCCAAGCAGAGTTACAGGCTGGGAGATGAGTGGCTGGAAAGCTGCCTGGCCGAGAAGGACCTGGGAGCACTGGTTGATAGTCGGCTGAATATGAGCCAGCAGTGTGCTCAGGTGGCCAAGAAGGCCAACAGCATCCTGGCCTGTATAAGAAGCAGTGTGGCCAGCAGGTCTAGGGAAGTGATTGTGCCCCTGTACTCGGCTCTGGTGAGGCCGCACCTCGAGTACTGTGTTCAGTTTTGGGCCCCTCGCTACAGGAAGGACATGGACGTGCTCGAGCGAGTCCAGAGAAGGGCGACCAAGCTGGTGAGGGGTCTGGAGAACAAGTCTTACGAGGAGCGGCTGAGGGAGCTGGGCTTGTTCAGCCTGGAGAAGAGGAGGCTCAGGGGCGACCTTATCGCTCTCTACAGTTACCTTAAAGGAGGCTGTAGAGAGGTGGGGGTTGGTCTGTTCTCCCACGTGCCTGGTGACAGGAGGAGGGGGAATGGGCGAAAGTTGCGACAGGGGAGTTTTAGGTTGGATGTTAGGAAGTACTTCTTTACCAAAAGGGTTATTAAGCATTGGAACGGGCTGCCCAGGGAGGTGGTGGAGTCACCATCCCTGGAGGTCTTTAAAAGACGTTTAGATGTAGAGCTTAGCGATATGGTTTAGTGGAATACTTAGTGTTAGGTTGGAGGTTGGACTCGATGATCTTGAGGTCTCTTCCAACCTAGAAATCTGTGATACTGTGATACTGTGATGAACTCCATTTTGCATGAAACTATACTATTTCAGTTACTCATGCTATCCGCAATATGTTTTAGAAATCTTAATGCATTTTGGAAGAACCATACTAGCCACAGATTTAGGCCAAACACCTTTTGGGTGAGCTTTTGAAGACTGTGGCATTCTGTACATATTTATCAGTCCGTATAAGGAATTTGCTGCTCAGCACAAAGAAAAAAGAAAAAAAAACTTCTGCTTCTTCTTCAAGAAATTAAGTGTCTGTGAACTAGGAAAAAAATGGCACTACATCCACTCAGATCTATTTCTAAAGGACTGTGATTTCATTTGTTCGCTTCCTTGATTAAAACTGCTCATGTTTTTAAAATCTTAGTTAGCTGACACCATTAGTGTTGAAAATTCTGCATTCATCTTCTCAGAGTTAACCTGTCAGTAGAACACAGACTAGTTTCATTTCTAGGCCCAACTAATCCAAAGAAATTAAGAAGAATTTTCTCAGATATCCTGTCTCTGAAGAACTATTCTCTTATCTGAGCAGATGTACTTCCACTGTGTGAAATTATTGCTGAGGCCTCTCTTTGCTTTATTAAGATTCTTCCATAAATGAAGTATTTTCAGGGAATGGGAAGAAATATCACTTATTCTGGTCTGCCCTCTGTGACGCTCAAGAACAAATTGGTCAACCATGCTATAGCCACCCGTGGAAGCATTTGTCCTGCCATGGCCTGAGGCTGCCTGCCCTTCAGCTCACTACGGGTGTTACATGCCCCAGCAGACAGGTGGCTGCATTAGGCAACCTCAAAGCCATCTGCAGGCACTTCTGCATTTCTCTTGAGACCACCTTTTAAGAGCAGTTTAGGCATACCCAGCGAGTCATTCGAAAATTTTGTACATTAATCTCCCGCCTTCATAATGAACTTGTAAGATAGGGGTTTAAATCTTATTTCTCATTCCTCTTTTCTGAGTAGTCCATGCATAGAATAGCAGCTTATTTCTAACTACCATCTGGTGTAGTTGCATGTTTAGCTCAAATTTGAGAGTTTTGTGTGGGGGCTTGAAGGTTCCTGGGTTCAGACTCTGAAATGCTTTTAATAGAGAAATTTTAGTTCAGTTTTAATTTGAGCCTGCTCAAGGACAAAAAAAAAAAAAAAAAAAAACAAACCTTTTTTTTTCATTTTTGAATTATCAAATGGAAGGTGTCAATGATTTGCAAACTAATGAAAGAAAAAGAATGTCACTGAGCAATTAATTTAAACCAAGCCCTTCCACTGAGAAGGCTGTAGGTTAATTACTTGAAATTTTCAACAGAAAGGCTTCACCAAAAAGATGTCTCAGTGACTATACATTGCACCTTAATTCAGCTTTTCATGCTTGCCAATAAAACACTGCCAACCCACTAATCAATAATGAAGTCTAAAAGAAAAAAATCCTATAAATTATGGGTTGATATACATCATAGGCTATTGGTATGCATATTTAGACATTGTTTAGTTTTAGTTGTAAACATATTAACATATATTTAAAAAAATAATGTATTAATTGCAGTAAAATGCAGTATTTTAGTGAGGACTATCTTATATTACTCAGAGAACTAGTGCATGCACACATGCTGTTACCATAGTGGAAGTAACAGGCTCTAAATTCACTACTATGCAGTAACCTGTTGAGCATTTCACATTCTTAGACAGCTATGCCAGTCTTTTAAATCATATTTTTGTTCTTGAGTCATCAGAAACAACACATAAACCCCTCTGGAGAACTAAAAACATTCTTCTTCTAGTGAACTGATGCTTCATGCCAGTACTGGGTGCACTGTGCACTGAGACAAGCTCTTAATGTGTTTCCATTACTGTTGGGCTGGTTGTAGCAACAGGTGAGCACTGAGCAATTGTGCAAGTGCATTTTATATCCAAAAATATTACTATAACAGTGACAGAGAAGACAATATGTGAGCACTTCAGGGCAAATGCTGCAATTTTGCAAATATTTTTAAGCCCAGCTTCTTGGCGAGGGTCATTAATTATTCTTTTTATTGCAAGAGCGTCTAGAGGCCCTGACTCTAAATAAAGTTCCAGCACGCTGGGCTACAGTGTTGCAGTCAGAAACACATAGTATAAAACAATCCAGGCCATGAAGTAATGGAAACCTTAACAAGAGGGTAGAGTGAGCTAGAGGTAGTGTTATACATGCTTCTTGTGTAGGCAAGGAACTAATGCATGGAGAGATTAAGGCCATTGTTTAGCAAAACCCTTAAGCACATGTACGAGTAACCCCACTCCTGTTCAGGAAGGCATTACTGCCAAAATGAAGGTCTATAGCCCTTTGTGTTAAATCAGGGCCTTGGTGACCTGTTCAAGGTCACCCAGTAAATCTGAGATAACGGTGGGATTTGGACTCAAGCCTCCTGCTTTTCACTAAGATGCCTTAAACAGAAACCCAGTCTGCACTTTTTGTTTTGGCTTTATCACTGTTTTGTTTTATTCCACTGTTTACAATTTTTAAATACTTACATAGAATCTCAAATAAGTAGTTAACACTATGAGTCTCAATTGCAATGTGTCTGAAATCTAACTGACATGAAATATATATGACAAAGATGGGACAAATATAACAGGAAAATAATATAAGCATAGACATGAGATGAGACTTTTGCTGAAAAACAGGTATGCACACAATTTTTCATAAAAGAAACTTACCATGATTCACTCTGTAAAAATTGACATCTAACTAAGTCTTCATTAGAATGGAAAACAAACAAACAAACAAAAAAACATTAAATTAAGGTTTTGCTGAGCAAATTTGGAAAGATGCTTTCAGGAAAAGAGAAAATCAGAAAACTTATCTTACAAATACAGGTATCATCAGAGAATAATCAGGCAATAGAGATTTTTTTACAGAAAACAAAAATATCTTTCACTCAAAACCGTTCCTGGTTATTACAAAATTGATTTTATTATTAAAAAGTGGCCACTTAAAATTTACACTGAGAACAAAATACAGTAGAATTTACACCGGGCTTAATTAATTCAAGATATCTTACCTGAATTCGCTGTTTTCCAATGAAGATACACTGTAATGCCTTTGACTTAGTTATATCAACTCATTTTCCACTAAAAAGCCCAGAGGCAGTTAGGAGAAAAGGTTATTACTGTACTCAGCATTTCTAAACAGCTTTTAAGCCAGTGTTGTGGATGAAATTACATACTTTACTCATAAGAGAGAAGCAATATATTTATTGATATAATGTATTGATCTAACAAAGCTTAATAGTAAATAAGACAGAGACTTAAAAAGATTCAAGATAGCAAGACACACTTGATGATTTACTGCATAGAGGACAGGGTAAGTGTCAGGGATACACTTCCATTGAGTCACAAGGTTCAGAGTTCCCTTGCTTTGTAAACTCCTTGAACCAAAGGGGTAAGGAACCTAGGTACAATCTAAGATGTAATCTTAGTGAAGCTTTCAAAGTTTAGCAAGCTATAAATTACTTACTGAGGATCTGTTGGGGCAAGGAATATCTCACAAGGAGTAAGGGGTCTCAGCAGCAGGTGTGACCTTGGGAGGCATCCCTGCTCAATGGGAGATTAGAACAGAACAGAACAGAATAGAATAGAACAGAACAGAATAGAATAGAATAGAATCAATTAGGTTGGAAAAGACCTCCAAGATCATCTGGTCCAACCATACACCTACCACCAATATCACGCACTAGACCATGCTCCTAGGCACCACGTCCAACCTTTCCTTAAAGACCCTCAGGGACGGTGATTCCACCACCTCCCTAGGCAATCCGTTCCAATGCCTGACTATTCTTTCTGAGAAGAAATTACTCCTGATTTCCAACCTAAGCCTTCCCTTGAACAACTCAAGGCGATTCCCTCTAGTGCTATTGCTAGTTATCTGCAAGAAGAGGCCTACCCCAGCTACCCACACCTTCCTTTCAGGTAGTTGTAGAGAGCAATAAGGTCTCCCCTGAGCCTCCTCTTCTGCAGACTAAACAGCCCCAGCTCCCTCAGCCACTCCTCACAGGACTTGTGCTCCAGACCCTTCACCAGCTTTGTAGCCCTTCTCTGGACACACTCCAGGGCTTCAATGTCTTTCTTGAAGTGAGGGACATAAAGATGAACACGGTACTCAAGATGCAGCCTCACCAGAGCAGAGTACAGGGGGACGATCACCTCCCTGGTCCTGCTGGCTACACTATTCTTGATACAAGCCAGGATGCTGTTGGCCTTCTTGGCCACCTGGGCCCACTGCCGGCTCATGTTCAGGCGAGCATCAACCAACACCCCCAGATCCTTTTCCTCTGCACAGCTTTCCAGCCACTCTGTCCCAAGCCTGTATCATTGCATGGGGTTATTGTGGTGAGACAGGTTAGTTTTACCCTACTGATGATGTGTTGTTGCACTAGTAATCCTGCTCAGTACGAGAGGAACCACAGGTTCAGACATTCGGTGTATGTGCTTGGCTGAGGAGCCACTGGAGTGAGGCTACCATCTGTGGGATTATGACTGAACACCTCTAAATTGGAATATCCCCTAAACATAACAATACTGCAGCGCCGAGGAGCCTCGGTGGGCTTACAATAGTCGGCCTCTCCGGCAGCTGGTGTGGAGTGCTGCACGTGGTCAGGACTGGAGTGCAGATGGATGTGGCACCACTTCTCCCCCACCATATACCACATGTTCATGGCGAACCCGATGCTAAATCATTCATAGACAACCTGATTCTGGGTCAGGGTTTTGTACGTAGCAGAGCAGCTCCCTCACTGCGATCTATTGAAAGTCAGCCCTCAACAACAATTTTTACTACCTGAAAGGAATTTTTGTGGAGCTGGAGATCAGCCTCTTCTCACAGATAACCAGTGATAGGACTAGAGGGAATGGCCTCAAGTTGTGCCAGGGGAGGCTTAGGTTGGAAATTAGGAGACATTTCTTCTCAGAAAGAGCATTCAGGCATTGGAATGGGTTGCCCAGGGAAGCTGAGGCATCACCATCCCTAGGGGGGTTTCAAGGAAAGGTTGGACCTGGCACTTAGGGACATGGTTTAGTGGGTGACATCGGCAGTAGGGTGATGGTTGGACCAGATGATCTTGGAGGTCTTTTCCAACCTTAATGATTCTGTGATTTAAAGTGCAGTACCCAGCACTCAGCCATGTTGATCCTGTCATGCAGCCAGCTGCCATGCAGAAGGGCTCTTGGGCTGTTCTCTATTTATGGGGTAAGATGATGACTAACAGGAATATTGTTTTTTTGTTGTTGTTGTTGTTAGATGTCTGTCTGTCAGTTTCTCCAGCACTCAGCTTGAGACAATATTGCAGTCACTATCTGCCTTGGGTTCAACAGCTACCATTTGAGCAAGGAAACGCCAAACTGAAGGGGGAGGAAGGGGGACAGAGGGGCAGGAAATGACACCATCACAGCCAGAACAGGGAAAAAAAGTTACCCCAGTTAATGGGGTCCCTGGTACTGCAAGACCATTTAATCAAACCAGCTACAGGACAACTATCACTTCATTTCTCTGAAGTTGTTTAAGAGGCTTCTTATGTTTTCACTCCCTTCCCTTCCCTTTTTCTTTCAATAAATTAAATTTAAATAAAAAATCAGCTGTACAGAAAGCTGATTTAATCACCCTTTGTCACAATTGCTGCAGCAAAGTTCAGATTCAACTGAACTGACTAAAAAAAATGACTCCTTTATAGCTAGACATTTGGTTATGAAGTGTAACATGTTCAACTTTGCTGCCAGGGTGACAGTGAAGGAAACAAGTTTGTGACAGAACAGCAGAAATGAGAACCAGCTGCACAGACCGTGCTACCAAAGAACCAAGAACCACATGAAGAGCAGGTTTCCACAGGTTGCAGTAGCATTACTTAGCATGTTTTTATGTCTCCAAGGGAAGTAACACTAACAGAAAAATCCTCCTTTAGGACATGAAGCCTGATGTCTTCTTAACCACACTGAGTGAGCCATTTAGAAAGGTTTGTTAGCACAGTGCCCTCAGCAGCCTGCTAAAAAAACCTGCACCAACAGGCATCGCACACAGTGGTAAAAGCTCTCACTTAGACTAATTCAAAGAGCAAGGTTCCCTATTAGGCTTGCCCACAAGTGCCTACAAACCAGGTGATTAGTCTATTTCAGAATCTGCCACTGATTTTCATTTGTATATGCATACATTAAAGCAATTTTAGTGACCCTTACGCATATCGGTTGGCACCATCCATTAGTAATGTTGTCAGACACTTCCCATTGCAACACCTTGCTTGCTTTTTTTCTTAACCTTGCCAAGCTAAATGGGCAGAAATTTTCTAGGCCAGACGTCTGCCTGAGATCACACTTTAATGGAAAAATTCTAGGAGAATAGTTCAGCTGGGAACCAAGCCAGAAGAAAATATTTTTTGTTTAAATATTGAAAGCATTTATCTTTTCTTGTAGAAGTTCTACCTACTGGCCCCTGACTCTGCAAAAGACCCATGGAATTTGGCAGGGATGAGATTTTTCATCAAGAATGTGCTTTTTGCACCCCATGTGAAAATCACCCCCTCTGGTTTCAAAGACTTTGCAAAGTCAGGGTTTGCCCAACACAAGGCCCAACATAGGCCCAGCAGAAACTTACCAAAGTTCCTGAGGTTTTAAAGCTAAATTTCCTGAAGGCTTATCTTCACTGCACCTGCATCTGACAGAAGTGCACAGAAATGGCAGAAAGCACAGACTAAGTTAAAAAAAAAAAAAAGGGGGGGGGTGGCTTGGGGAGCAGCAAAGCAGAGGAAAGGGCAAAACTGTGAAAAAGAAACAGAAACAGAGATCTTGGTCAGAAAGCTATCTGAAGATACTTGGAGCAGTAAGAAAATGAGATCCACTGTGTTCAAAGACAGGATATATCATGCTTTCTTTATAAATAAACAAATCCACATCAAAGAGAGGTAAGCCTTCTCATCAGTTCTTCCTCCTAACAGAAAAAATCCCTGAATTTTAGCTGAAAAGGAATAAAAAGTGAAGGAAGGGAAAAAAGTGAAGAAAAAAAATAAGTGAAGAAAAGGAATAAACAGCTTTTTTGCAGCATTACTTCCCTGTTTTCTAGGAGTTTGATTTTCTTCAGGATACTTTGAATTTTTAATTCAGCTGGAAGGACATGGTTTGATATTGATCACCAGATTAATGAATTCACACCATCTGAACATCAGACTTTGCAATATTGTCAGAATTAAGTGAAGCTCCATGTAATTAATAATACGATTATTTAGCAAATATGTATATTACAGAGGTAACTGTCAGTATTTACAACATTCCATTTTTGTTTTTCTACTTGGAACTACTTTTGTTTATTGAAGTATATTTCTAGGGTATCATAAATAACCATATTTATGGTTACCATCATGTGAGTAGCAGCTTGTCCTAAAAAGCCACGGGCTGTGGGATTTGAGGGCAAATCCAATTTCGTTCAGTCTCCAGTGGCCACTGCTCATAAAACTGAACATAATTTGTCACAATTGGCAACTTCAGTTGAAAAGAAACTTCAAAGTTCCCCAGTACAATAAAGGATAGAGCTGCTGTCAAACTCCACTTTCTTTAAGCTGCAGGGGTTTTGGAATGGAAAGAATGACAGCCTAATTTAGTTTTCCAAATCCTTTTCCAGGATCTAGGTATACATATACTATCCTTATTAAAGTTTACTACAAAACACGGGGAACAGGAAAACCCCACTAGATTCAATGCAATCTGACGCCATTATATTTAGGGTTTGCTTGAGTGCCCATGGAAACTTTAAAATAAACATTTGATTGTATTACTGTAAATCTTAGGAAGGATTACTAAGTTTGGAAGAATCCTTGTGGAACAAATGGGAATACAAATCCAATGTTAAGAAGCAAAAATAAGAGATTTTTTTTTCCACATGGGAGAGACTAATCGTATAAAACAGTCTTACTCCAAAGATGACTGTTGCCTAACTCATCTATAGGCAATGCTAGAACTGTTGCATAAAACTGACATACATGGTAGTAAATAAAATGAACCTGTGACCACTCTCTTGTGCTGAAGCCAATTGTCGTGACACAGCTTCTACTCCTGCAGCTAAACTTTTTCCCATCCTGAAACATGTTGGTTTCATTAGAAACACCCCCTGCTCTACAATACACTCCAAGCAATGCCTGGATATTCACTGTGAACATAAGAGTTGTCACAGGCTGCAATTATGCCAAGGAGGATACTAACAATTCATCTTGTGTGGAGAGTCATAGAACGGCACTACAATATCTCCTTTGTCCTCTTATTTAATATAAATGCAAGCAAAGGTCTCCAAACATGTTTTGATGTGCTGCATGGACTAAATTGCTAATATTGTGACCTCTTTTCTGATGAAAGAGCCAACCACCCTCCATAAGGCACCAGCAGAGGTGAAGTTCTCACTGGGTAATCCCCCAAAAGACATGCATTTTAAAAAGCAAGGGTGACCAGGGTTATCAACACTGGTCTTGATGCTCCAAGACATGTCACATAGTCCACGACTACTTTTAGAAAGACAGCCTTGTTGTCAGGAAGCCTTTCAAAACATATTATGTTCAAAGGAATTCTCAGGATCAATTTCCAAATAGAGGAATAAACCAATAAGCAAATTCTCTGCTTTCTGACAAAGCTCTTTGCCAAGGAGCATAATAGAACTAACTATAACAGTGTATATTGTTTAGGATTTGTTAGCTCAGATGTGTCATTGTCTGACCTGAGCCCTCCACACACAGATGTGAATAGGCAATATTTGCACAGCAAAGATCTCTGCTAGCTCGGGGTCTTTGTACCATTCTCTGTTTTGTGTTGTAGATTTTCCCTGGAGGTGGCAGCATTGATAGCAACTGCTTTCTCAAGGGAACTGGCAGGAGTACAGGGAAAGATTTTCTCTTAAGACATTGAGGTTTACTGTATTTTTCCACCCATGCAGCAGGCAATTTCAGCAATTGCTGATTGATTTTCAGGCAATTGTAGCAAGTAGATTTGATCACTGAAATCAGAAGGGCAAAGACAGTAGAGTAAGCACATGCATTACAGAGAAAGTGGAAGAGTTTGTATGAAAGTGATAACAGAGTCCCCTGCTGGGTAAGCTTCTTTATTATCTTGTCTAAGCTCAACTGCAATGCAACTGAAAGCAGGCCTGTACACTGCAGGCAAGGCTTTAGCTCCAGCCTGTCTCTTCCATGGCCTGCCCTTTGTCTGAGACTGCTTCACTCCAGCATTATCCACACCTACCCATTTGCCATAGGTGCCACCTTTAAAAATTTTGCAGGTAGCCCTTCTGTCTATGAAAAAGGACTAAGAGGTATTTTTGTCATTCATTAGCTTTAAAGAATGGGTGAAGTACATTGTTTATAGACTGTTTTCTTATGAAAGCTTTTACACACATGAACAAACAACTTCCAGTCTTGCATCTTGACATTTCAGTTACACAGAGGAATGTGAGCTAATTGTTACTTGCTAACACAAGATGCACAAGGATATCATTTTTTTTTCACAAGTTCTTCCTGCCTACTAGGAAAGAAAACACAAAAATGGGCTAATTAATTTACAATTTCATTATCTGTCTCCAAGCATTCACACATTTATTGGTGAGAAATTTTATCTTTGCAACTCACACAAGTATCACCTAAAAAAGCTTTGTTCTGTTTCTCCAGTATGGTTCTTCAGCAACCTATTCACAGAATGAAATGAAATCTTATTCCCAGTGAAATCAATGGGCAGTTTGAACAGGATTTTCCCCAGTCTTCTCCACAAACGCTTTGAACCTGTCATGTTATTCCAATCAATTTATATACTTGTTGCTTTACAACTTTTGCAGCCTCTCGGCATGAATTGAACATAATAGGGTTTTTTTTGGTTGTTTTTTTTTTCTTATTTTACTTTTACCAGAACTAAAGCGTGTCATAACACATTTTTACCTTGCCTTCACTGTAAAGCATTTAGATGACCAAGTGCAAATCACCTCTTGTTTCCCTTCAGGTAGTAAATTCTGTGAGATACCTTTTTTTGCTCAGAAACGTGCTACCTTCTCACTTAACTCACTTGTTGATGACATATGCTGACACTATATTCAGAATCTACTGTGATTCTTGATCCAGTATTCTTTCAAATTAATTTTGGAGGTGTTTTCTTTATTTTCTGAAGTCTATAATGACCATTACAATCTTTTCTAATGATTTCTTTCTAACCATAGAATCATAGAACCACAGATTCGATGGTTTGGGTATGGGTTGGAAGGGACCTTAAAGATCATCTATTTCCAACCCCCCTGACATAGGCAGGGACACCTCCCACTACACCAGGTTGCTCAAAGCCCCATCCAGCCTGGTCTTAAACCCTTCCATGGATGGGGCATCCACAGCTTCTCTGGGCAACCTGTTTCAGTGCCTCTCCACCCTCCCAGTAAAGAATTTCCTCCTAATCTCTAATCTAAATCTCCCCTCTTTTAGTTTAAAACCATTCTCCCTTGTCCTGTCAATCTATACTTGGCTCCTCGGCTCTTCTCACAGAGACCAGTCCTGCAGTCAGCTTTCTGCCCCCCACCTCACCCCTAGTACTGCTTCTTCTTATTACTTTTTTATATAACTTATGAACAGCTAGAACCCAGAGGAAGACTTCAGGGAAGCAAAATTAGTACCAGCCTTCAAGGGGGAATGATGATAAAACATCTTATAACAAGCATTTTTTCTTTGCCTAATGAAAAAGTGGATAAGATATTCAGATAAACCATCAGTAAGTTAACAAATGCTAACTGAACCATGTTTTGTAAATTGTACAAATTGATGAATAAATCTTGCCAAGCAAATATGGTTGGTTCTTTTGATAAAATTTAATTGCCATTTAGTACTACATAGAGTATTTGTCTACTAATCAAAGTAGGACCAGGGTATTAATGAGCAATTGTTACTAGAGTAGACAAAAAGATTTGACTGTAAGTAATAAATTGATACTAGATTGAAATACTTATTCACAATACTAATTCATCTTAGGTGAAATTTTCTTTATAGCAATAAAAACTAGACTTCAAACTTGCAAAATGCAAAGGATTATTGAAAAAATAATTGTGGACCAGAACAATCAGAATGTCCACATAAATATGCCATAATCAATGTTAAAGCCATCTTATTTCTGATTTTTAGTAATGATATGGCAGATGACGAAGCCATGTCATTTGTTTATGAAAGCAAGTATAGAGTAACATAAATTGTACATAGAGGGGAAATTACTCTGGCAGAAAATGTCCTCAAAAATGGTTCAGCAAGTAATGTCTTCCCCATTTTTCTGTTTAAATTCTTTTCACAAACAATTTGGCTAACTGTTTTCTGTTCTGTAAAGACTGAACTTTAAAACTTCAAGCATGAATATTGCTTGTTCTTAATTTCTTTTCTTTTCAAAAATATAATTGTCTTGGTCATTTGCACTTAAATAATCATTTATTGTTAGTTTTGTGTTAAAAAATATTTTCATAACAGTAAGGATTGTGGGCAAAGTTCTTGCCTTAAATATCTCATTTATAATATTTTTTAAATTTTACAACGTTCTAAATACTGTCAGTATAAACCTTCCTGAATATGTTGGTCAGATTAATGTCCTAACTAATAACAGGTATTTTTTCCTGCTTCTTGTAGATGGCTGCTTAATGATTGATTTTTCTGTTTTCCAGTCTGTGATTTATCTATTAACACATTGATCTATGCAATTCTGAGATTATTCACTTCAGAGTTACCTGCAATTCTGAAACAAAAGATGCTGTTATGACACTGTGCCACTACCATTTTCTGTATTGCTCCTTTGTCTAATAAGTCCTTCCCATAAAAATTTTATAAACTTAGACTAATATTCCAGTGATGTTCAAGTGTTTAGTGGTATTCAATAAGATACGTTTTATGCTAACAAACAATGCACTTTGTGTAATGATCAAATTTATAATGTTAATAAGCAAGCAATTTTTTTTTTAAGTGTTCATTTTAGAACCATCAAAACCTTGGCTCTCTGGTGATGTCTTGATTTTATTTTCTTTCTCTTATAGGCCATATATGACATAGATGATAATTCCATAAAATTATAAACTTCATATCATGTTACGATATTCAGTTGCAGATTCTTCTTCAATTCACCTGCTCCTAATGCAATGCAACTAAAGCAAAGCTGTTTACTTTTGTGCTAAAGAATTATTATAACTTCTTATCTATAGGCCTTATCTATAGGCCTCTTCATAAACTACTTATATTCCAGTGAATGAACGTGTTAAACAAGGAATTAAGAATGAAGCCATTTACTTGATCCTAACTGAAGAAAGAATTGTATGCATATTCTAGGCACAGACAAAAACAAAATTTGGTTAGAAAAAAATTACCTTGCATTTCAGTCTACCTTAGGTTGGGTCTAAGCAGTTACATTTCACAAAACAAGAGTATAATGAAAATAACCATATTCATATTTCTTCTTTGCAATAGTGTCTGTTGAGAAGTGTTGTGAGGTTATGGTCTCCAAGATGAACCTCAATGCAGCTGCAGAATCATCTTACAGGCAGCTTATAATGCAGCAGTATTAATCACTGGTGTGTTAAATAGACTATTGCTTTACAATAACAGAAAGGGGCTTGAGCTGAAATAGAACAATGGTACATAGAGGAAGAAGGACACTTAAAATGGATCCACTGAACATGCAGTGGTTATAGCCATCTGATAAATCGTAAAGCACAAATAAAAACAGAAACTTGCAACAGCAAGATAGAAACCAGTGTTTGGTGTTAGAACTCTGAACAGTAGAGGAGATAAATCCTATAATTACAACAACACATTTCCTAACACTGCATTTCATATTAAATTAAAGCTTGTACTGACTTCAGCTCATTACTTAGGAAATGTTTCCTGGCAGAAAGTCCCTCTTGTTCTCAGAAAGGCATGTTCATATCTTTCCTGACACTGCAATGAGCATAGGCTGGAACTGATAACAGTTATTTTTCACCATAAAACTTACCCTTCTGTGAGACATAATTGCCATTTACATTTCAGTTTTGCCCTGGGGTCCTAAGATTGTTCAAGTAATGTACAAACATACAGGAACAATTTCTGAATCCAGACATTTACAACATAAATATCCTGAAAGTGCTGTTTTTCTCCTGCCTTTGCAACAGTGCTCCAGTTCAGGCTCACATTCAGCATGCTCCCTGGCTTCAGCTGGCTGTATCTACTATGCCCTGCACCCATAGGGTGAGGCTGGAGTTCAGCTCAGTGTTCCACCTGTGATGATTCCCACTCTTTTTTTCTCTTGCCTAGTACACATTCACAGGTGGTAAACCATTTGGCTTTCTCTAGATTTGAATCAGTCTGAAAACCAACACATGACTAGAGATCCCAGGCTTGCACTTGACCTTAAGCCACAAGCTAAGATGACAACAGAAGGATAAACCTAGGAGTCGGCAAGTAGCTACCCCAGTTGTCATTTGCTTTGTGCACCACTGGTGTTGGGAAGTGAAAATCACCCTGCTGATGAATGCCCCTCAAAGCAAGAGGAATTTGCCTCTCAAAGCAAGAGGAATCTTCCTGCAAGAGAAACCTGTTCCAACTTATTCAAGGTTCACTCAAAGATAGACCTAAGGTATAGCCACCCTCCCTGCACCACTGACTGCAGCCCAGCTGGACCAGAAAGTCTGGTTCAATTGGTAAACCACCAACTTTTCAGAAGAGACAGCATTTTATGGCTTATCTGCACCTTTCTATAAACAAGGAAGGCATTAATAACATTAGCAAGCTTCCTGAGAACAGTAAACTTGAACTTGAAAAAAAAAGATATATGATAATATTGGGCAGGTAATAGGGAGGGAATTCTCACAGGAACATGATGTATTAACATGGAAAATATGAGGGGTTTTGTTGTTGTTGTTTTCAAAGGTTGAACTATCATAGGAAAGTAATGCACAACTGTCATGGACTGAAGGAACAAGATAGGTAGTTATAATAAAATGCTATTTTTAAGATTATCTATGAGATGGAAGACAAAATGAGAGCAGAGAAAATCACCATTATGGGTCAATCTGTTTCCTTGACTAAGGATTTTATGTCAGAAAAAGAATCATTGGATTCATTCATCTCATTAATCAGATTAATTGCATTTCAAATATCAAATCTTTTTAATAACCATGAACATGTAAAAACTTTTTCCCCTTTCTCTGATGAGTTTTGCTGCTCCTGAGTACTTCTGGATATGTCCTTGCCTCTCAGACATCTTCTCTTAATGACAGTCAGGTATCTATCTTCTTCCTGTCCTCGCATTGCCCTTTTCTTCCACAGTATTACCACACATTTAATATTTGATATTTAATATACTGATTTATTCTCATCTGTATGATAAAGAACATTTAGAAACAGCAATAATAAAAATAAGATTTGTTTCTAATTTGCTAGTTCTTGCTTTCAATTAATAATGCATGTTTGTTATGTGTAAGCAAAGAACAAAGAAACTGAAAATGAAGGCTCTTGTAACACCAGGGATTATACGCTAATTGGTTTGTCTCTTAGTATCCTATTAGTTAATCAGAATGTTTGCACTCACTGTGCTCACATTATATGTGTGTGTGTTGCTTTTTAAATAAAGTTTCTACTAACCAGGGAAAAAAACAAAAATTCTCTCTTTAAAAAAGTCTCACTACTATTCTAGAGAGACCGAACTGAATTCTAAGTTGCAAGATCTACAGCACAAGGAATAATCCTCATTATGAAGTAATAACTCTGTGCTAGAAAATTGTTAAATTCAGCAAGTAAATGTCAATGTAGTATTTAGACAGTGAAATAAATATCTTTCACTTTTTAACTGGCACATACTATATTTTTAAGTAGCATACAGTATTTTTAAGAAAATACACAGATATTTATTATAAGCATAAAAAGTGCGATTGAAACATATTTTATGTATAGGAGAAGTATCAAAGTTCATGATTAAAAAAAAAATCAGTGTAGAATTTTATTTATATTTATTTGATTTTGGAAACTGAACTGTATGTTGCTTTCGATTTTTCAATTAATATGGTAATAAATTTTTTTTTTACTAGGCTTGATGAACAACTGCAGTAACTGCCTGAGATAACTGTAACATGCATTTGACATATAATGTGGCAAACATAGTATCATATGCAGTGGACAAAACCTCAATGTTTGCCTTCAGTTAAATTTATTTTTTGAGGGCAGAAACATCTGAAGACATGATTTGGCCATTCTAAGAGTGGAGTAGGACTGCACGTCAATTTTGAAGGGTAATGATAACAGCTAAGGTATTAGTTAATCATTTAAGAAAATATCAGCAAAATGTTATAGCAGTGTAGCTATATATATTCACTTCCTACAACGCCTGCAATTAGACTGTCCCTGCTCCCTTTCAGTTGCTTAGTTTCTTGACACTGCAAGATACCATGGTCCAGCATGTGAAATGTCTTTTAGTTACGAATAGAATTTTTAGTTACAATCAGATAAAGCAGTTTTCATAAATAAATAAATAAATAAATAGAAATCTAAGCTTACCTCAGTACCTTTACTGCTATTTGAAATGCAGAATTGCTCTTTATAATTGCTAGCAATTATTTCAGATAATTCAATTTGTGAAAATGAATATAATTTTCTCTCTGGCTTTGCAGTTCTCTCTCTCTGGTCTCTTTCTTACAAGGCTGTTCATTTCTGTATCTGAGGGACTTCACAAACTGTTGTCACAGACATAATTTTAATTACTGTAACAACATAAGAACAAGATCAATACAGCACAGCAGGCAGAAATGCCATCTAACCTTTGAGTTCATCTTGACAACAGTCAATGTCAGCATGCAGCAGGAGAAGAACCAAGCTTTGATGCTTTTATTCACACTTAGCAAACACTGGGAGAGTCCTAATGAGAGTGGATGATGTATGTCCTCTCACTTGGAGCTGAATGCCCTCCGTGTCGCCTTACCTTCATAAGCAAACCATGATGGCTTGCCACATACTTTATGGTGATATTTCCTAGAAATTCACAGTTCAGAGAATCACAGTCATCAGCAACAACAGCATGCCAGACTGCATACACCACCACCCTGCTGGAAAGGTTAATCCCACGATATTTAACTTTTGTGAATCTAAAAGTCACTTCCAAGCCGCCAGTTCAGGTGCACATGCCACAGTTGTCACCTGAGGGTAGTCGGTCCCTGCCTGGGAAGGAAATCCAAGTGAGAAGGCTTGAAGGGAGCCACAAGGTATGGCACACTCCCTTCTCCATGGATTGAAGTTTGGGTACCACTGTATAAAACCACTGAAAAGTTTCCATGCACTCAGTCTCACAGTTAAGCTGAGAGCTGGGAAGTAGGGAAAGGATATAGGAATGGGCAACACTTAGACAACAAAGCATTAGCCTTCTGAACTGAGGCAAAGTGCAAAGAAAAGCTAGCATGCCTTTTTCTCTATGAACCACGCTATGATTCCATTTCTATGAGGAAATACATCTTGCAATTTCATAGGTCTCCATGTCCTAAGAGTTATAAACTATATCACTTATAAAAATGATGTGCCTAATTATCTATCACCTTCAGCATCTGTCTGTAATGGGGATCATATACTTTACTGAGTGATATCTAAGTACCATTAGTTTCCTGATCAACATGACTTACTTTCTCCTTTACTCAAAAATTAATTTAATGATTCAAATAAATAATACAAAATCCATTCAAAGAGGTACTGAGGTTTGCTGCCCCATCTTAAACCAGCATTTACATTCTTTGTTAGACTGGAGTCTCAGTGCACAATTTGGCAGATTCATCCCCACTGCACTTAGCTGTACAAGCCCTAGGTTAATCATTAAATAGCCAATGTAAATGCAAAGAAGCATATGCCCAGTGGCTTCATGACAGCAACTGGGACAGACATAACCTACTTTAAAAACACCCACTGAAACAAGAGCTATTTGTCTTCTGCATTTCATCTTTTTTTTTTCAGGCAATTTTTGAAAAGAGGCTCTAAGCTCAAGTGACCTATTGAAAAGTTCTAAATTGCCTAAGTAGGAAGATTTATCAGTCTCATGAGTGACAGATAGTAACAAAGGATTTATTCAGCATGAGACTTTGGTCTCCAAGAGCTAGTTATATCATACCTAATGTGTCAAGGCTACAGACTACAAAGCAGGAAAATCTTTGAAGATTTTAATAAAAAATAATAATAATAATTTTTATTAAAAAAAAAAGGGTCCTGAATTGGAGCACTGAATGAGACTGGGCAACAATGCAAAACAATGGTGGAAGATGGGTACAGCCCACAAAAAGAACTTCTGCAAGTTGTACAGTGCTCATTGCTGCAGTGTCCAGACTACAGACATTTTGTCTTTGTAGATGAATCTGTAGATAACCTGTAGGTGATGAAGAGCCCTCTAAAAATTATCACAGGAGGGGAGCCACAAAAACTACCTAATTTTAAGTATAAGAGAAGAAGGTGTGTCCCTTTGGCTCTCTCCAGGCCTAGAGGTATTCGAGGATTCAGAGATCTGAACTCCCTCCCAAATCAGGACAGAAGAGTTATTTCATTAAAAAACTAGACAGGTCTTTCATTCAAAGCAGTGTTCCCCTTTACTCAATTGCTTGTGAGAGCAACCACTTTCTACTGAACTCATGCAGATTTGGTCAAATATTTCCAGTTGCTAAGCAGTGTACACTAATTTCAAGGTATGAGAAAACCCTGTTTTTTGACACATTGAAACTATTTCCTCCCTCATGGTAAAGAAAAAATTGGCTGCTGCTCCACCACAACACATGCAGAAAGCCCTCGTCAATAGGCTAATGAATGGAAGGGCATGTAAGTATTACTGAGAGAAATCTAATAAATTGTGGGTGGACCTCTCACCTACCTTCAGCTTTGTAAAAGTGATGGTGCTATTTTAAAAGAAAAGATTATTAATATGACAGATTACACTTTAGCTGAAATAGAGTGTTCTTCAAGCCTCACTAAATCCTGTCAGCGTAAAAGATTTTTTCTTTCCTTTAGAATTCTGTCAGCAACTAGAAATATCTGGCAATGGACAAGATCACATGAATCATTTTTCCTCTCTCTCCCTCTACCCTATCATCCTATCTTTAGGATTTTGATGCAGTCCTACTTTGCAAACTTCCATAGGCTGGAGGTGGAAGGTGGCTATCAACTGCCTGCATCTGCAGCAAATGAATCTCAGCCAATATCCCAGTACAAAACCCATTAACTCTCAGCAAGGAGTAAATTCTAAGTTGTCTAGAGAAGTACAAAGGAAAATTACACTATCACTACGTATTTTCAGGGATCAACTGTGTTCTGAAAACTCAAGAGGCAAAATGCAATCTTGAAATCTAATTAATTATATTAAATGCTTTATCCCAGTGTAGTCTCAAAAACACATTCATGTGAAGACAAAGTCAATTATAATGTGACTTTCTTTCCTTATATATTATCATATCATACTTCCATCATTTACAGTTTAAATTCAGCATATTGTATGAAAATCAAACATTACAGAACCGGCACCCAGCACCCAGTACAAAGAGTGCCACTGTTTTCTTTCTTTTTCCTAGCTCTCTCTAGCTGAATAGCAGAGAAATTTTGTCGATTGATGAAAATATATAAACTGAAAACAGAGCTTTTTTTTTTAATGAAAGAGACAAAATTCCTGCAGATTTTAATTTTTGCTCTTTGTGCTGCTATCACAGCATAAATATACAGGCAGAAAATCTTAATTATGTATGACTGTTTCAATTCTTTTTAAGGTCTTTGTTGCTTACAAGGCAGTGATTTCTGCTGAAAAGTGAGTGACGGAACAAGAAGCTGCAGGCAATGTAAATTGCTTATCTATTGATTATTCAGTAGAAAGTGCACAATCACAAAGAATGAATCAGTTTTGTAAGGAGGCACCTTGAGTTTAACAATAAATGCCAAGTGTAATTTGGGATTAAAAACAGAGAAGTGAGTGACTGCCTTTAGACACAATCTGACAGCACAAATATGTTTATCAAACTGGAGGGAGCCTAATAATATCCTATTCAGGCAAATGTGACATTATCAGAATGACAGAAACATGCTGGAAATGGTTCTTCTTCTTTCTACAAAAAAATATTTCACCAAGAGTCAATGGCAAATAACGTTGCAAACTATTTCTTTCTTCAGATTCTTTCATTTATTCTTTTATGTATAAAATTTTGTTCCATGCATGATATGATGAAATGGTTCTTATTTCAATTGAAATGTCTGGAATATTACAAAACTTTTTTTTTTTTTTTTTTTTTTTGAGATACACAAGATACACAGTTATTCTGTGAAACTACTACAGTCAAAAGTTAAGGCACCCATGTATATTCATGTCAGATCATCATCTTTCTCACACAGACTTCTCTTATGCTATAAATATTTCCAGTTTAATTGCTGATCATAGCAATGGTGCTGTTAATTGATTTCATGCTTTATCTACTCTTTACCTCCTGCAACATAGTATTAATTCCTGGGCCTTTCCTGCTTCCTCCGTAATAATATAAAAATGTTACATTTTATTGATAAGTACTATGCCACCACACATGGTATCCCTATGCTGACTCTGTTCCACAAATCATGCAGAGCTGTAAAATGCGCCTTATCAGTTCTTGGAAAACTGAGTTTAAAACACAACAGAAATGTTTTTAGCTTGGGGGGCTGAAAATAGTTGTGACAGCTACAAGGCTGAGAAATACCACAAGTAACTCAATACAGTAGAGAGTGTTACATGTTTAGGTATGTCACTGTGTACCATTCCATTACAAAGAATTACTGAAAATCTAGATGAGCATCTTTTGTTTAACCTTAGGCAAACCTCACATGCTTTGATTTCTTCCAATAAAAGTAAAACAACAACAAAAGCCATTGCTTATGGCAGTTATTTGGCTGAAAATAATGGTTGTTACATGGTTGCACTAATAATGTTAGCAACAAATGCTTGGGTTGTGAAATAAACTATACAAATATAAAACTTCATTGACAATTTTTGAAATTTTCATGCCACTATTACATTCACTAGTAACAAATTATTTATTTCATCTCTGTCCAGTCAGGACATAACTCCCTCCACTATGAACTGTGGGATAACAAATTAAAAAATCATAATTTTCAGCTTGATATGAATCAAGACAGCTCTTGCTTCCACAAGAGTGATTCTTGCCACAAGTCATTTTCAGGTCCCATGTAATTCTCTGCTATTTGCCCTAGCAACAAATCATTTCCTCCTCTCCTTTACCAGCTGCTGCTGGGACTGCCCATTCTCTTGCTACAAGGAATGGCCTTGCTTCCCTTGGCAGAAATGGTACCAAACACCAGCAACTTCTGTGGGACTTCTGCTATATTACTTCATAAACACAGGAGCAATGGGGAGAAACTGGAACTAAGGTCTCATCCTGCTCCATGGTCCCCACCACTACCAGTGCCTTATGGCGCCAGGCTCTTTCTTAGCTGGTACTCAGAGACCTCTGATTCCAGCATCTGTGAACTCAGTTTGGTAAATGTTAAGGAATACACTCAAAGTCAACAAGAGCTGTTACCAATATTCTACCACTACACGACTGGCCTTATTAATACAGACAGGTGAAGTATAGTTTACCTTTAAGAGTACACACTTAAGAGCAAGCGTGTTATGGAGTACAGTTTAGAGCTCAAGGACTCCCCATCTCACACCTTCCTTGCATGATCATGCTCTCTTATTCTGTTCCTGAGTTGGAAGGCAGAGATTACATTACCCACAGTAGAAGAAAATGGAGGAGTCTTGCAACTAGATCTGTTCAGGTTCAAATCACTGAGTACCAGCAGGCATGTGACAAATAAGAAAGCAACATGGATTTAGCTTTAGTAGAAAGGCAATACAACAGCAAAGACAGGTGTAATAAAAGAAATTTTTGAGGCTGTTATTGATCACCAACATCATTCTTCCTTGCTTTTGTTTTAATCCAAAAGAATTTTAGTAATTTCAAGCATACTGACTTGATTGATTCTGTATTTTATTTTCTCTCATTTTATTCAGATGGGTTTATTATGTAATAACTCCACAATGATTGCTAGGAAATAATGATTCATTTAATTATTTGTTTGCTTTTGATATAATAGCATTCTAGAATTTGTTTTGGAACACCACAAATCTCAATAGTCTTAGAAGTTATTTAAATTTGTAAGCCAGCATGTGCCCAATGGGCTGGACTAATAAAACCTGAACAAAAGCTTGTAAATAATGAATAAAAATTTACGTTGAATAAATGTGAAACAAAATAACCACCTCTTTCGGTTCGTTTTTCCCATTTGAAAAAGGACAAAGACCATTATTTTTCTAAATGAAGGGCAAAAAGAGTCCCAAATACCTGAATCAATAGAGAAAATTTCCCTCTTAAAATGAAATAGCATGCTGTTCATGATGTCAGCTGGCGACTTCGGTGTTATGGCTGATATAATGGCATTCTTCCCAGAGCAGCCAGAGAGAAGCAGCGTGTCATCCTGGGCAATCCAGGGCAGCAACCTCCAGCAGCCTCCTGGCAAAGCTCACAGAAAGATGGCAAAGCCCACTATGTTTAAGTCATGACTGAATTGAAGGGGTGAAATAAAGGCCTGTGTTGATAACCAAAGACATAGCTGACTAATACAACATGGAAAAACATGTTGTTTATGGGAGGACTAGAGGGACTCTTTGGGTGGCTCACCAATAAGAGACCCAATAATGAAAACTAAGTCAAAGCATAAATCTATAGTAGTATTAAGGGATCTTAAAATATGGAGCAACCAAAAAACAGTCTGTCATCACCAAAAGAAAAACAAGAAAGGCAGCAAGGGCTGGATGCTGAGCATCCCTTGCCCCCATATTACAGTGATCACAGCCAGACAACTGTCTGCAAAATGCCCTTAAACTGTTTCACTGTACAGATAGTGCTTAATATTTCATTTGATTTGGAAGAGTGGGAATGCCTTCCAACCTCATCTATCCATTTTAAAAGATCCTTACTCTCTCTCTCTGCTGAAGAGAGAAAGGAGAAAGGATTTTGATCATATAGAGAAAACATTACTCAAAATCCAACTGATAAGATACATCTGTATTTTTACATCCAAATAAAACATATATTTCCTTATAAAGTATCATAGATTATGGCAACTATAACAATTTGAAAGTGGATAAAAATCAGGGGATTTACAAAATTATGTCAGAGAGGGGATAGTGAAAAAAGTAATTTTGCTTAGAAAATCTGGGCATAAATTTTTGGTCAGGTGCTAACAATGATTTTTAGATACATAAGTAAATCTGAGAAAACTCGAAGTAGCTACTTAATTATGAGTAAGTCAGAACAATGTTCATAACATTTTTTTTCAGTACAAGAGATCATTATTTTAAAAGACTGCAATTATTTTTCATTACCCAAAGATAATGGTCTTTAGTACATGAAAAAGCTCGCGTACAACTTGTAAAATTCACATCAGAAAATGTTTCACATAGTTGGTAAATAAACGTAATAGAATAAGAGGATGAAACATAAGAGGGTGAAATCATTCTCCTCTAATCTAAGGAGGAATATAAATATGTATGGAAGAAACACATCACTGTGGACAAGCTACCATATCAGTCTAGGAGTTGATTCTGACAAGACCTTGTATCAGTTAGTATTTTTGTGAAAATGAAATCTATTTTGCTATTCCTACTTGAAAATCAGTGTGGATATTTAGTGGTTAAAGTGCACTTCCTGAAGTACTAGAATAAAAGGTCATATCCTTCATGTTGTAAACCTTCATGATGTAAAGTTATTGGTTTTACCTTTGTTTCCAGTAGGAGCTGAGATCTCCATAATTGTTTTTTATTTTCTTCAGTTAGCATTATCCCCTTTGTAAGTAAATATATCTTGGCACCTAGTATTTTGGGAAGAATTTACTTAGATCTATGACAGTCTAAACTGATATTAAAACAAGGTTTTGAGGGGGAAGTAATATCTTTCAGAACACCAACTAGTATATTTATAAAAATAAGGGTCTTACAGGGTCTCAAGCCATCCTTAAGGTCTTCATAACAATAAAATTGAGGCCGGAGTATGTATTTATTAATAAACTGATAGTGGCCTTTTTAATGTCTTCAAATTTCACTAATAAGAAATAGAATACAAAAGTTGCATAAGCAGTATCATCAATATATCACTTTTTAAAAGCTACTTGTCCAAAAGGATAATCCATTAAAGTGTTTTGTTGTTGTTGTTGTTTTGGTTTTTGTTTGTTTGTTTGTTTTTAAAGCAAAACAACTAAATTTAAAACTTCATAGCCCTTCTGCAGCAGGCATGACTGACAGGAACTAAGCTGGAAACTCTCCACAACACTGAATTACCACAAAACAACTCTACAAGGAAAACTGAAGTAGTTCCCTCTCTTTAAATTACACTAAAAATTGGAACTCTAAATATTTAATTTGATTTTATTAAAACCTCCTATCGAAAAGAAAGATTATTTTAAGTTATTTTAATTAAATATTTATTTTCCAGGAAAAAAATAGAATAAAAAATAAACCAAGTTTTCACCTAAGCCTAGGCACTTTCAGCAAGAAATAAACTTATATTTGATTATAAATTTTTAACAAAGATAAAATACTTGCACAATGAAACAAGTTACAAATTCCTATCTATCTGCACTCATCTGTTTAAATCAGTGTCAGCTAGGGATAAATTCAGTGGGCACTATGGCTCACAAAGGCAATAACAGAGTGTTAAATGAGACTTACAGCCTTCACATAAACGGAACAGATATTGTTGAAGACAAACTGCTATTGGTTTGCCTAAAGCTATTTACAAATTCTGTTAGACCTCTTTTTTAATACTAGTAACCCCATCTCCAGCCACAATGAGATCATTGTCCACATAGATCTCGGGGGGGGGGGGGGGGGGGGGGGGGTGAGCAGGAGGTCACTAAAAGCCTTGTACAGTCTCAGCCCAGAAACTAAGTCTGCTTCACACAGACTGGTGTAATAAATAGCATACATATGTGCCAGGGAACTTCTCCCTGCAGCACTGCACATTGTAGCCTGCATGACTGCGCCTTGAGATGTTACCTGCGTTGTTACTTTTCATTAGGTATGAATATTAATTTGTACTCTGACAACAGCTCTGCAAAACACACATCAATTCTATCCTGAATAAAATAAATAAATAAATACATAAGAAGCATTTAAATACATGCTTGTTCATCCCTAGTTTAGGAAGGTATTTTAACAAAACTTGAACGTGCTCAAGATATACATACATGGAGAACTAAAGATTTCCATATTTTAAATAGAACAAAGACTTGTAGTTCTAGTCAAATCTAATCTGATGAAGTTAGAGGTTCTTATAGTTACTCCTGGGTAACATGATATAAGAATGATTTGACTTTGACATTCTTTGACGTTGAAGATAACATCATTGTTCATTAGACAGAAAGGAAAGGACCCTGTTATGTTTCATTTTCTTAGGACTGAAAGGTATTATGACTAATGAGAATTAGTCAAGTAAGTTGATTTGATACTTTAAAAAGATAGTTATGAGACAAGTTGTTTTGACTTTATTCATTTATAAGAATAAGGTTAACTTCCTTTTTTTGTTGTTGTTGTTTTTGGTTTTGGTTTTCCATAAATATAAATGAGTACATGCTTAAATCAATAATATAATGTCCTACTTTCATTATGGAGTCATAATGACCACTTGCTATAACTTAATAAGTATATAGATTTGTTGGTGTTAAAATAAAAAGCTGTTAAGAATGATTGGAGATATCCTTCAAAGTGACAATTTGATTAACTTAATTCAACTTTTTTTTTTTTCCAATATGTAGAGAGTTTGAACAAATTTGCTGCTAGGATTAACTTTGGCTTAGCAATAATGGAAATACCCCAAATTTTATTTGGGGTTGTTGTTGTTTTGGTTTGCTTTGGTTTCTTCTTCTGTGCAAATACCAGTCCTTACAATACATCTCAGCCAAGCAACACATCTACTACTATTCCAAGCTGCAGAGTTGCTGAATTACCTTGGTTTGCTTGCTGCTAATCTAGGACAAACAGATGACAGCCTCTAAGAGGCAAAGCCAGGGGAGTTTCTGTTCAAAGTCATAAAGCAGGACTGTCTGGGACAGAGGACAGAGGAGCCTTGGAACCTTCAGAGATATCAGTGTTTGATACAACTCTTGTCAGAGGACTTTCAGAACTGTGGATAAGACGGGGTCAGGCAGTCAGTTACACACTCCAGCTCAAATGGAGACTTACTCAGGAATATACTGCAAGTGTTCTCTATCTCAGATGAAAGAACTTGAAAGGCAGGAGTTGGAAGATGGTGTCTAAAGTGCCTGTCCTCTAAACCACCATGTATTTGACACTATCAAAATGTCAGCTCCTAGATTTTCATTCTGTCACTGACCAGAATGGAAAAAATCCTTTTGTGAAATACTTAATAATAATAACTTAGCTTGAAATCCCCCACTTTGTTTCACCTACGGAGAGGTGAATGGTAGCCATTCTTGTGTGCTAGTGTTAGAGTTTCTTTGGTATGAATCAAATGATGGGAATGATGAGTCATACAAAGCTTTCAAAAAAGACACAAATAATGATATATTTGCAGTGCTTTCAAAAGCACTCATTATTGCTCCTGTAACTTATTGCGATTCAAAGAAATACTTGCAATTAATTTACAGTGAGGCTTTCTTCTGCTCTCTCTTCTCAGAAAAATATTTAAATTATTTTCTTGTTTTCATAATTTCCAAGGGCAGTATAACAAGATGTATACCCCAACTGGGAATCTTCTGCTAGTCATTAAAGATCCAGTGATTAAAAGGATATTAAATTAAAAATCCTTGTTACAGAAGAATCAATCACTTGGTTTCTTTTTGAAGGTAGCTTTCTATTCTTTCTCGGTAATAATGAGAAGACAGATTTCTTATTCGCAATTTTTCAAGTAGAGGATGATTTTATCAGTTCGGCGTGCAACAAGGGAAGTAATACTGTGTGGCACATCAGTAGAAAGAAAGAACACAATAGAATGCAAGAGAAACTTCTAGGAAATCATATTTGAGTATTCTGATAATGTTTTCCCAAAACATGAATTCCATTGAAGGACATACCTCCATTACAAAGAGCGTCCCTCTTTCCTGTTTATAGAGATGAACATTGTTTCCTTCGAAGAACAAGAGAGCTTTGCTAAATTTTCGTTTCAGAATTATATGAAGACTGAAAGAGCTGTTTAACCACAATAAAAATATGTTCATTTTCTCTGCTGGACAACCCAAATTCATAAGACCACAATCCAAGAAAAGATAAAAAATAATAATAATTAAAAAAAAAAAAAAAGTAAGGAACTGTCAGCATTCAGAACTGAATTATTTGAATTTCAAAGCACACAATAGTCATTTTGTCCTGAATAGAAAAAGGGTTATGATTTAGATAATATTTTCTATAAGGTCTTAAAATTACATGCTGCTTAACCTTTGTTAAAGGACCAGGACCATAAAGAATATTACTGCAACTATTGTCATCACTGAAATACACATATTCAGCCTAATAATATAATGACATAGTAGTTTTTTGAGGGAGGTTTGTAGAGAGCAGTGATTTCATAGATGCTGAAACTGTTGTGTTGGGGTGGACCAACAAGTGTAGGCTTCAAAAAAAGCTGAGAGTCACTCTTGAATGCCTCGACTAATCAACAAAGACAGATTCCTATGACCCTGCAACTGAGGTGAAAAAGTGATGGGGCAAACTATCAAATCTTATTATCTTGACAAAAGGAGGTGCCTTGCCAAGTAGGTAGACAACATACTTAGCTTTTAGATGGTTAAGCTAGGTGAAATAATTTTTTTCCTAAACAATATGAAGCACATACTTTCTAGTTCCAAGCTTATCTGTAAAACTATGAGAAGTTGCAGTAACCAATAAAAACCAAGCAATAATTCATTATAAACTATAATTTTGTAGCAGTGAAAGAGTAAGTGTACAAAAGGCTTTAAAACTCTAATTAATCTTAAGAAATAATTAAAAAAAAAAAAAAGGCAAGTGACTAAATGTGCATTGTAATAAACACAGGAGAAATTATGCTGTAATGGTAGTTCAGAAAAATGATTCATTTTTCTGTTAAAAAAAAAAAAAAGTGATTTCACGTTGAGACTGAACTCACTTTTTTGAATACTAGGTTTGTAAAGGGAAATTAGTATAGGTTGTCTAAGCTGGCAATGAAATGCCCAGAAATTTTATGTTGTTTTCTCTAGTCCAGCACCTTCAAAATATTGTGACTCCTCAGTCTGGCAAAAGTTTGTTCACCTCTTTTTATCAGCAGAGGAAAGATGCTTAGGAGAATGCTTCAAGGTTTTCAACTGCAGTAGAAGAGCTTACTCTTATTCTCTATCTACACTCCTCCCTACGTCTCACCCCAGAATAGGCACCTCCAGCTGCACCAGAATTTTGTTCTATTTTCCGTACTTCCTTAGAGGAAGTGATCTGAACTCCATCTCAAAAAACTTCACTTTACAATGTCTTTCCCACTGTGTATCATCTGTTACTTTCCTATCTCCTGTGTATCTAGGAGCACCGGGTTAGTTAACAAGGTACAGATTCTTTCTCAGCATTTCTACCTCATTACATCGACCTAATGGACAGTGTCCATGGAAGGAAGTAAAATAACCTATACAATTTTGAAAATTTTTTCAACTGAAATTGATCCTAAGCCCCGATTTTTCAAAATTCTAATGATTCACAACAGCACCTGAATTCAGTGTGAAGAAATTTAATGTAAGACATCAAAATTCAGATCCTAGAAACCACAAACCAGGAGACAAATACACAGAATACATAGTCTTCTGGACTAAGTCACCTGCCTATAACATAAGTACATTCATTTTCTGAAGGGTTGTGAATATGAATGCTTTGTGACACACAAATTTTATATGGTAAATCATAAAGCTAATGAGAAAATATTCAATTCTTATTCCAGAAGAGAGTTTGATTAGCATGTAGAAGATAATTTATTATATATAAATGCATTATCAAAAAGCAAAATTGAGCATATAGAAATATGTTTCCATCCTTAATTCAGGCCTGTTTAGATATGTATATATGTTACAATACAAATATCTAATTTCAAGGTACATATAGTCTCAATGTAAAAAAAACAATAATTGTTTGGTTTGATTAAATATCTCATCACCATAATTTTTGAGAGGTTCCTTACCTACTTGGAAATTATGCTAAGATGATTAAAAAGACTTCTAATACACTATTTTCCATTTATATTTTTAATACAGCAAGTCTCAGAAAATTTAAAAGAAAATTTAAAGAAAATGGTTTAAGAAAATGCATTATGAAAATCATTAGGCTTTCCTAACAGAAAAAAGCTTTGAGAGTGAAAAATGTACAAAAGATGTATTTAAGATGTTTCTTTTTTAAAATAAACACTTATATTTTCCTATTAGAAACAAACAACCCATACGCTTATTGTCCCATCTTCCAGATTTAGAGAGTCAGAAGCTGGAAGTTGTATGGCCCTCCTGGATATCTGGGAAATTCTGCTCTCCAGACATATAAAATTCACATTTTTCTCTCTGAAGGGCTGATAGATACAGGACTTTAAGTGGTCACTTGTGCATGATTGAATAATACCCTCCTGCACTCAGACCAGCTTGTTTCTGAGGTAAAATTACTTAGCTGGACAATTGAGTTTGATTTTTAAAAGATTGGCTAACTATTTAAAGCTACTTAGAGACTTAAAGCATCTGATTTTTCCCAGCCAAGATGGGACAGTAGAGAGAAGAGTGATGAAGCAGATAAAATATCAGAGACATAACCAATGTGGTTAATGACTTAACCCTGCTATTTATGTCATTTACTACTCTTGCCAACAGCCATACAACTATTTCTGTAATAGAAATAAGTAGTTAATCAGGGCAAAATCATACCAACTCATTAATCTGCATTCAGGGATTCTTTTTTATTAAATCAATAGTTGTAAGATAAGGAAAAAAAAAAAGTGAATGGAACACAATGTAAAAAATATATTTGTGACAAGACTAAAAAGAGAACAGATCACAGTGTATTCAGTCTCTGCTTTCAATCCAGGGGCAAAAGCAGGGATAAGGCTCTTACACTCTCCTATCAAATATAATCAGTTTATGTTATTTAGTTGCTAGAAGCTGTAGTCATAGAACAAGATCTCTGCTGGAATCTGTGTTATATATAATGATAATAAACTTATTACAGCAGGGCTTAAGAGTGCAAATCAAACTGTTTTCTATATGGTACAAACGGAAAAAAGACAACAACACTGATGACAACTATATGCCTAACTAAAAAGTACAGTGATTGATACTTTCACACAAGACAATAACCAAGATCTCTAGATTTTGAAACACTGGGAGCACTGACATGAAAGCTTCTCTCTGTACAGAGTCATCAGGTGTAATGAAGTCAGGGAAACCAGGAAACAGAAAAGACAAAAAAAGGAAAGAGAGTGAACACGGTATTTGAAAGAGAAGGTAAAATAGGAAACAAAAAACAAAACAAAACAAAAAAAAAAAAAAAAGAGAGAGAGAGAGAGAAACTGAACTAAAACAGAAAGGGAAAAAAAGCAAAACCATTTGACAGGCTCTCTAAAACTGCCTTCAAACCTTCCTCCACCTTGTTTTATATTATTGATTTAAAAGCAGAAAATATGTCAGCTCCATAATCAGAGTAGCTGCCATCTAAAAACAAGGAAAATCAGCACTCTGTTGGTAAGAAGTGAGCCTGAATTCCAGGTTCTCACTAAAAGCTCCATATTCCTTCTCTGATCCCTCTTGCGGGACCTCAGGAGCTCTATAAAAAAGGCAGTGTCCTCTGAGAACCATGGAAAAATTCAAGCTTAAGTCTGTTCAGAGGATTTTAATTCTCTTTTGCTGTTCTGTTATGCACAGTTCCTGCTGCTGAAGAATATCAGTTGATAGTTGCCATGCATATCTGTAAGCAGATTTATATTTAATACTTCTAATTTAACAGAAGAAAACACAGCCACTAACACACTAACACAGTTCACTTGAAATATGCTCCTGCTACAAAAATGACATGTTCTTTATTTACCAACATCTTTAGCTTGTGATGATAACAGCATTAGGTTCATGTAAAAGAGCATTAAAAACTTCCCATTTCCCTCCTCTATAGACAGTTTTCAACTAATTAGATTTCTTAACCTCCAAACTCACTCGACATTAGAGTTTGAAAGTATGCCACTGTTTATTACTTGCCCTTTCATATATTGTTGCTCTTCTCTCTCCAGTTATGCTCTCATTAGGACAGATTACCTAATTTCATAAAAGGAAACGTCACAACCAAGTTCTATAATGTTGCTTCACAGCCCATCCCATACAAAGTATTTGTAAACTTATTACATATCTGCATTGTAATATGTTGCCAGTTCATATCTTCATTTTGTGCTTCTCTCCCTTTGCAAAGCATAGCCAACTTTCATATGTAAAGAGGATGGCAGATCAATACCTTATACCCCTTTGGCATGAAAAATAATTGTCACCATCATTCCTTTTTAGACTCTCCAAACTGCACTGCTACTAAACAAAGGGTACCACAAGACAAACACCTTCTTCAGAGGATAAATTCTTGTCCCTACTGCTTCTAGAACTGAGCCACTGAAGAAAGAATTTTATATATGCATGCAACTATCAGCATGAAAATATCTGACAAATGGGACTGTAGATAGGAGAATAAAGTTCTAGATGAGAAAGTACAAAGTGAATTGATCACTGAAAACTCAAGTGTGTTATTACAGGAAGAATATTGTTTTCAGCTTAGTCAAAGATAGGTCATTTAGAGGTTGAATATGTTTTAAAACATCTTCCTTTGGCAAGCCTGTGTATACACTATCATTCTACAAGATCTTTTCTAATAGTAATGAAGAAGGGGCATATCTGTGGTAAGGCAAGTATATTATATACCAGATATGTATATTGGTTAATGCAATACATCTGTAAGAGAGACTACCAACAGTCCACACACTGCTAGAATGTCTCATAAAGGGGGGAGTGCCACATTTCTCTAGCTTATTTTTAGCATCATATTATATTAGTTATATCTAATAAAAATAGTAACAAAACCTTTCTTTTCATTTCTACACAGGTGTAATAGCTATTTAACACTTTTTCCTGTACATCTAAAAATCTAAGACAAAAATATGCTTATATTTAAGTTCTTATAGTTCTGAAAGGTCCTTTCCTTAATTGAGAGAAATTAGAATGTTGCAAGGAGGACAGATTCTATAAGAAGAAGAACTGACTACAGTCCCTAACCTAACTCACATCTCCAATTAATACTTGCTAATTATGATAAAAAAAAATCAGACATGAAAACCTGAAAGCTCTGATGATTTATTTTTTGCATACTGATGACCAAATCAACTATTCTGTCTTTCATTTCTTCAATCTGTAAAACAGCAATAATATATTTCCTTACCCATGTCTCTCTCATCTACTTGGATTGCAGAGCCTTTGAGACCACCTCCATGCTTTGCACGGTGGGCCCCAGAACATTGCTAACTGTCCCATAACATCTGTGACAAGTCATGTCACAGCAGTCACAGACTAGTCTGAGTTGCTGTCAGGTTTAGGTAATTCAGGCTTAGAGTAAGAGGATGAATATAGCAAATATTGCCATGTTGAACTGACCTCCCAGGTGGTATAGCCACAAATCAGAGTAACACATCCTGCAAAGATTTGTGTTTGAGTGCTAGTTACAATTAATAGTTATTAACTATATAATAGTTATAATATATGTGTATTGCTATATATATATATAATATATATTATATATATTATATATTATATATTATTATATATTATATATATATGTATAATATATATATTGCTATATAATATATATATAATTCCAGTTATATTAATGCAGCTGCATGTTTAACCTAAGTAACTCCACCCGGCATCTAACCAGTCAAAACACATACTACCAGTTAGGTACTGCTTTGCGCCAGACCTGTTGAGTAATTTAATCATATCCAGGGTCAAACCTTACGTGGTTCTTGGTGTACTTTGTGGACACTTAGTCAGACCACAGTAGGAATACAGCCATAGTATCATACAGAAATGGACTTAAATGGTTAACCCTGGTCAACATATAGTTCTCTTCCTAATGATAACTGCAACTTTCATGAATACCTTGATTATTTTTTCATTTTTTTTACCAAAGGCCAAATGTGATTAAAAAAAAGTACATATTAAATACAAATACTAGAAGTGTCAGCCTGTTTATCAAGAATCCCCAGAAAAGATGGTGATAATTTAGTGACCACTGCAAAGAAATATATTTTCAATCTTCTAAAAATAGTTGCAAAGAAACTACTACGTCAGTGTTACATCAGCTATTTGGGGGCTAAAAAGAACATTTAAAATGGCTTGCAAATTAAATTATGTCCACTAATTGAAAATAATGTCAGGCATTACTCGGTCATTGTTTTCTAAAGAGATCTTTATCATGTCATGAAAGTATATATATGAATAATTTAATGTGTGGTGAATTCATTTAATTTTATATAGTACATTTATTCTAAACTGAATCTAATATGTCTCTATATATCTGCAACCAATTATCACTGCTGTTGGTCATCAGGGTTCTAATTTAGGCTTCATCTAGCTGCACTTTTCCAAAATACTATTTGTGAGTTGAAATTTGAATCTCATTTAAATGTTCACTATTTAATATTCTAAACACTGTAGCACAGAGCATCAAACAGTACAGCCTCCCTGTCACATGGACTATGTGAAACATTTGTATCCAGACACATGGAAATACATAGCTTTTCTGGCCATCCTTCTGAAGTAACGATTTTCATAAGCACTTTCATGTGCTTTATCTTTAATCCTAGCACTTAAACAGTCTTTAATTAAGAAAACCTTGGAGCCCCCTTCATTATTACTTGAATGACTTAATAGCTTTGACCAGTGAAATCATAGTTTTGCACCTGGCAGATACTGCATTATTTTTCAGGTATATACTCTCTGTGTTTCAAATGAAATGGAAAAAAAAAAGTATTTTGTATACAAGCAGAGAGCATTTGAGGCCAGGTGCATTTTCAACACCTTATTTTTATTCACAGAGTGCAAGCATAATCCCATGCCCTTAGCACATATTCTACCACTGTACATCAGCTACCTCCTCACAAAAACCATTTGCACCCTGCATCGCAACTCAATGGCAAGATCCAGAACAAAAGCATAGGAAGTGCTGTTATCCTGCAGTTTCTGGATAGAAAGAGCACTTACAGCAAACTATGTAGCTTGCATTACTATTCCTAAAACATTACAACTACATATTTTTCTGTTTGTACTAGTGAACATCTGTGGATTCAACTCAGTGGCTAGAGATGCTGTTGCCACAAGATATGCACCCTAGCCTGGACCTTGATTGCTTTTGTTAGACAGGAAGGTGGAATAGCCCCTAACCAAGTGCAGTTTACAAGCCAGCATAGTTATGTAAACTGATAATAATTTTCAGTTACCTTAGCATGTTTGACTGTAAATGCTTTAGCTTCAGTTCGTGTATTCATGACTCCAGTTCATGATTCTAGTTCAGCAGGGGAAACAACAGGAAGCACTAGCTGCCTCAAACATACAGCTTTAATCCACCTGTTTTCTTCTGCATTTCATTAATATGTCACTAATGGATATAAATTTTCCCTTACTGCTGCAAGCAGCAGTGAAGATGTGTAATATATAAACAAATTCTCTTTTCTACACATATGTAGTCTGAAAATAACATGAAAATTAGCAGTGACAACTGTATAGAGCTGATATGCACATTAATCTGATTGTTTCAGACTATGCAATCTGCAGAGAGAGAAGCAAAATTTGAATGAAAAATGGGAGACTATTCTGAAACACATTTATACTGAGAAAGACTCGGGGTCATAGTAGATGAGCTAATTAAGTGTGAACATCCAGCACAGTGCTATAGATAAGAAAATAACTGATTCCTGGATGCTTAAGCCAGCAAATACTAAGATTAATGAACAGCTGGCATTTATCTCTGTAAAGAGTATAGAGAGATCATTACTGGAATATTATGTCATGCTGTGTAGTGCACAATTTAAAATAACTTGGTTAAAAAAAAAAAAAAAAGATTCAAAAAAGGTCCTGAAGAGTAACTTGTAATATGGAAAATTAATCTAACTGTGAAAGTGTCAACAAACTCTCACAGTTTATCAATTAGGAAGTAAAAATATGACTTGACCGATGTCTACAAATATCTGTATGACAAAGATTCCTGGTTTATAGCTCCTTACAATAACAATATAGAAAGGCATAATGAGATCAAGCAACTGGAAAACAATGAATGATGAAGTTCAGGCTAAGGTTTACATATCAGCTGTGAGCCTAAATAATCATTGGAAAAATATTAGAATTGAAATGGATTATCAAGAATTTTTGCCTTTTTGAAAACATACCTTTTTCAGAACATGCTGTATTTTACACAGAAATGATAGGTTTAAAGTGCTTCATACAGCCTAGGGAGTGTCACTAAATGAACAAAATGGTCCCCTCTGTTCTTAAAATTCCTAAAGCGCTAGGTATTTCTCAAATTGCAGTGTAAAAAAATAATAATAATAAAATAAAGTAAGGGAGTCCCCAAGAAAAATATGTTTATTGACCTGTATGTTCCTAAGTCTATATCATCTAGAACAGCATCTGATTGCATTTCAAAGTTTTTCACAGTCTATTCAGAAACTATTTGTCATATTCAGATCTGAAAGGTTAGTTCCTGAAGTCTTTTCAAGAAGCATATAAACTGAGCATCAGTAATCACCAAAAGCAATCATGAACAACAGCAAAGACCTAGAGGACATCGTTAAGACACACACAGGCAGACTGAGTTCTAACAGACTGATAACTAAGCTCTAGCTTATTATTTGATTCTTAAGAAATCTAAACAGTGCCTCAGCTATGACCATCCTGGAATAACATCTTCTACTACTGTTTATAATTTGATTTTCAAATCTTTACAGTTGTTCTTATGTTTGCCCTGTACAGGGTAGAAGCTATTAAGTACTGGACAGCCACCCTGCTGCCTTCTTTTGAGTTGTGCCTGCATGTCTGGGATGCTTATGAAAAGCTTGACAACATTCAGGTTGCTAACACTCTGAAAAATAAAATAAAATAAAATAAAATAAAATAAAATAAAATAAAATAAAATAAAATAAAATAAAATAAAATAAAATAAAATAAAATAAAATAAAATAAAATAAAATAATAAATAAAACAAAATAAAATAAAATAAAATAAAATAAAATAATAAAATAATAAAAGTAAATCCTTCCTAAATGAGTACTTTTGTCTTAATGTACTATACTCCCCATTTACCATACCCCCATCTTTGCCAGGTGCTTAAACCCTATACTTCTGGGGACAAGGATTCCCTTTTTCCTTTACTTGGCCTGGTCCAACAGGGTCCTAAGCTATGCCTAGGACCAGCTGGCAATAAGAGAGTTAACTGACAAAATTTACAATCTTGCAATATCTTTGAAAACAGTGAAATGTGGATAGAAAGTATAATTCACTAGTTTATATTTACCATTCTTGATGTCGCCAGCTAGACAGTTTCTTTTCACTCATTGTCTAGATATGACGGCTTCAGGATTGAAAAATCCTACTTCAGTTCCTGAAAGTGAGTTCAGCTAATGTTTCTGAAATCATCAAGATATATACCATAGGTAAATAACAATATATTTTTCTCTTGACTCTCTTTATTTTGCACCTCATGTTATTTGGTATTCTAACTTCTTGTAGGATGTCAAAATTACACAGGAAGTCTTTGTGTATATCTCTATTCACTCTGTAATATACTCTGCTCGCTTTTGGCTTCTGCACAGATAATGTAAGCAATGGAAGTTCTGTATGAATAATATGAAAAGAGTTTTTCTAATATAAGGAGCACTTTAAGAAAGCATAAATCTCAGAGGAAAAAATAGATCTGAATAGTTCACTGCATCAGGAGAGCACTATGAGGTAGTAACAAAAAGACAGATGGTTAATAGGAAAAACCTATTAGCCACTGGTGATATTAAATGCTACTTTGGTAATGTTCTCGTGCACATGTGCATCCTTATTTTAAGTGAGTGATCTATCAGAGAGATACACAGCTGCATTGTCAGCAAAAGGCAGCTATTATGCTCAACAATCAGGCCAAAGTTGAAGTGGAATCTGACCCATCGTGTGAAAATATAATCAAACTAAAGTTGGGTAAAAAAATCACAATCTGCCCTATTTGCTGAAGTAAGAGGTATTACATTCAGTATTATGTGTTTAAAAAGACACTGCCAAAATTAATTAAATTTATGACAGAGCATCTCAAGTTATTCAGTATGTAAGAGGACATATTTTGATACCCATACCTTACTACTCACAATTTCAAAAACTTAAATGATTTCAAGAAGTGTGAATCCATATCATGCTACTGCACATATAATTACACTTGAGAAGATAACATGGAAAGCTTACATGCATATACTGGGCCTCATTCATTAGTTATCCACATTTTATCCTTGAATTCCATTTGATTTTCATGAAGTGTGTTATCAATACCATTTACCTTTTGTGCTTATAAGCTTTCAGCTTTGATAGATAATAATTGGAGTGAGCTCTTCACACTATCTCCCTCATTTTCTTCCATTTATTGGCCATTTCCTAACTCATTCTATAAATTTAGTAACAAATGCAAAAACAAGCATTGGCATACCTGCTAGCACATATACTAAAATATCTCTGTCTTAACATATGGTTTAACCAGAACTAATCTCAAAAACCACACTTAAAGCTACAGGCTGCATAGGAGAGGTGCATTGATTAAGCATAGTAGAAAAGAAGTGCCATGCCATGCAAAATTAGGAGGCTTTATAGCCTCCCTGCTTACCTGTCATGTGGAGCATTCAGCAAGATGGGGCAAGATTAAATGAAGTGAGATTAAGTGAAGGAAGGTTATTTTCAGTTGACCTGAAGAGAAGAAGCTTTCAAGGAAAACAACATTTTGCTCTTCACGTCACCTCACTTCACCTCACTTCACCTCACCTCACTTCACTTCACTTCACGTCACCTCTGTGCAAATCCAGTTTGATTAACTTGTCAGGACTACAAGAGTACTAATAAAAGAGGAACTTACTCATTCATGTCAACCTTGGGAGAGTAGGCAAAAAGCAATGTTCCCAAGTTCAATTAAAATAAATGCAGATGAAATTATTCTTTTATTAGTGTGAGCTTCAAATAAGTGCTGAATTTATAAATTTCATTAGGTTTTATAAATTTACTTCTAATAAGAGATAAATTTTAAGAACCAACACCATCCAGACCTTAAGTTTATATCCAGGAGGACAATTTCTGGCATCAGCTGTATCTGTCATCCCATGTGTCTTATCCCACCACATTAAAAGTTAAAATCCCATTATTTCAACCCACATCAATTACGTTGGTCAGTGGATAGTGGCACAAAGTTAACAACTGTTTTTAAAACTTGTTCTAGGACTACGTTACGTAAACTGCTCTATGAGAAGAGAAAAAAAAAGGGGAAATGAACAAACAAACAAACAAAAAACTGATACAGTTCTGTCATTTAGCATTGTCAAGATGTTTATATATATATATATAATTCAGTAAAGTTCCAGTATTAAACAGGTTTAAACATTTTCCCATATTAGTTATTTAATGGTTTCAGTGCTATGAATCCTTCAGAATGGTAAATAAAAGATAATAATAATCTTATTTGTAACTGTGATGGAGGTACATGTTTTTGTTAATGCAGTTATAAAGGAACTTTTCTAAGTTGCAAATCTACTTTATTAAACTACAAATTATTGCTGTGGATGGACTTGCTGGGAAACACCTGCTTTACCCAGCTCATACCAATGACAGTACAAATTAGAATAAATGAAAAAACTTGTCTCTTTTCAAGCTACATCTCCATCTCTCTCATCTTGCTAACTGTGAGATCAAGAACATTCTGGACTATCTGTTGTACTACCTGTTCTTCATTTCACATCCATCCTTGTAAATTTATGATTCTGGCTCTACAAAAAATGATTTTTTGTTTAAATAATTGGATTAAAAATTCAGGCAGGGAAGAAAAAAAAAAGATGCATTTGGATTAAATATGTAAATGTTTTCTTTAACAAAGCAAATAAAGCAATTTGTTTTTTCTTTTTTTTTTCATCATTTCAAGATAAATTGTGTTTCTCCTACCCTAAACCAAAAAGGTGTTTTTTTTTCTCTTTTTTTTCTTCTTCTTCTTTTTGAATACCTGTATTGTAGCAATTAAAGGAATAGACCTAAAAGGCATTCACAGAATTGATGGGGAAGATGTGACATCTTTCTCTCCAAGGAGCCAAAAGCAGGACTTTCACCTACATGTGAGACTCATGTTCAAATACATTCTTGTTCTTTTTGATGGGATTTGAACCTTCTTATCCCAGTAGAGTGTTTTTCCCACCAGCTTTATGTATATTTCTCAGTAAATTGTTCTCAATCTCTCTTCTTGACACCAATACATTTTGCAGAAAAGTATGATATACATTGCATTAGAAACAGGGTAAGAGCTATTTTATAGCCTGTAGATAGCTTACTTGCAAAATGTCATTCCTAGTCAGTGCTCCAACAACCAAGGTGCATTTTTTGCAAGTGGAATAACATGCAGGAGAGACAATGAGAGACAATGTGCTTTGAATTTTCCCATGGAAAATTCGGTTAAAAAGCTACAGGAGGATCTTTGGCTAAAAGTGCTGAAAAGTAGTGCCTGCCTCTCATTTTTATGAAATATTTCTTCTTCTTAAAAACTTGGATCAAAAATCACAGTTTTGCATTATTTTTTTAAATATCTTAAATATATAAAATCAACTTAAACTGTCTGTATCCTGGTTGCAACGTCAATCCAGATATGTCTGAAATAGCATATTTATTTTATCAGTTGGAGCAAATACACCTGCAAAGCTGAATCTTAAGACACACCTATTTCACTATCTTCAAATAATAAGTTTGCTGAGTACTGGATAGGATTATCTGAAAATATTACTGTTGTTAGTTCAACTTTGCACTTGAAATAACTTACGAAGGTTTGCAGATGTCTATCTTATGTTCAGCCATTCTTTTTTTTCCCTCTTCTGTCTTGTTTTTGCTAGCAGACCCATATTAAACCAAAACAAAACAACAAGAAGCATTCCCACACATAGGTCGATACACCAGACTATCAAATGATTGCAGTGCAGCTCCAAATCAATTGTATGATCCACAGAGGCTACAGAAAGATAATCACTCCTATTCTTTCTGTTGAAGTGTTGAAGGACACAAAATATTGACCAGCATGAATTAATAGACAATATTTTAACTATTGAACTGAAGCCTATCACAAACCCTATCACATGATAAACTTCAGATGATAAAGTACAGGAGACTGCCAAAGCAGATCTGTGAATGCACAATAACACAAGGCAGTGCAATCCCTGAAATATCTCCAAACTCCCATTTTGGCAAAATGGCCCATACAGACACAGTGAAATGATTTTAGCTACCAGTCTCAAAGGAGTATCCCATTGACACTTGAATAAATAAATAAACTGTGCTTCATAAACAACTAAACTATGCTTATCTTAAGTGTTCCACTGCTGTGAGATGGTTGTATGTCCTCCAACTTCCTGTGGTAGGAAGGAGCCAGGCTGGTGAGTATTTGTGAAAGGGTGGACTCTACTGGGATCCACTGTGTGGCATGGGCATGCTCTGAGGAGCTTAGGAACACAGCTCCCATTGACTTTCAATGGAGTTGCCATGCCCCATCGTAGTTTTCTAGGTGGGTGTGACTTAGTGACAAGGTCATGTTGGATGGGACTTTGAGCAACCTGAACTAGTGAGAAATGTCCCTGCCCATGGCAAGGGGGTTTGAACAGATGATCTTCAAAGGTCCCTTCCAACCCAAACAATTCTATTTATTTTATGAAAATCCCAGTGCTCAGAAGCAACAAATTAAAAGTGTTACTTAAAGTTTGTTTAAAAACAATTCAGCAGATGTGCACATAGCCTCACAAGTACTTGAATGTGCAGCATAGGACAGCATACAATACTCTTCAGCACAGTGATCCAAAAAGTATGAAAAATATGAAATAATAACTCTAATTGAAACAAGGGGTGATTAGAATTACCTTGAATAGCAGATGTCCCTGACAATACTGGCTTAGTAAGGCCCTAAGTGAGGTCAGTCATGGACCACTACTAAAACACTTCCTTCCCAAATTTCAGTATTCCCTTTAGCTCTGGACCTCCCCTCTCCAATGCTGCATGCAATCTGTAAATCACACCAACTACTGTGGTCATTGTTTCATGATATAAATGAACAGGAACTGGATTTTCAAGGTATTATTTTTGTAGATAGGTGACAACATCCCACTTGTATTTCATTTCATTTCATTTCATTTCATTTCATTTCATTTCATTTCATTTCATTTCATTTCATTGATCTTAATTTAACCCCCAATTTTTGCCCTTCCAGTTCTCTACTTCCCATAGGGGTGAGCAAGCAGCTGTGTGGTGCTTAGCTGCTTACAGGGGTTAAACCACAACTTCTCACTGAATGAAGAAGACAAGAGACACCAGATTAGTCATAAGTAAGTTCCTATCTTCTTGGAGCAAATTAAACAAATGCATTGTCTCAGACTACACCTAGAATGCAAAATTACAAATTAATGGTACACAAAAGAATCTGTGTTAAAAGAGCATTATTAAAGTTGCCATTCAAGTGTTAGAATTCAGACACAGGAAACGATAGAACTGTCTGTACAAATATACCCTCTTCCGCTCCAGGAATGTATCATCTACAACAACATTTTGTTGCATAAACATTCTCTGAGTGCAGGCTTACCAAATCTCACAGACTCGCACAACTGGCTCATAACACATTCTCTCCCACTGCAAGCCCAGTACCTTTCAGAGCAACATGGGACGTTCCTATTGTCCTGTGACTTCGTATCAGGTTTTCCTAACTGCATGAACCTGAAGCAGTGGAAGAGCTGTGCATGGTAGAGAATGTGCCACCTAGTGCTACAGCACCATAGTGTAGTGGGTTTACATGGTAAGGTTTTGGTAGCAGGGGTAGCTTCTGTGAGAAGAATCTAGAAGCTGCCCCATGTTAGATAAGAGCCCCGCTGCCGACCAGAGCCGAGCCAATAAGTGATATTGTTTGTGCCTCTGAGAGAGCATATTTAAGAGAAGGAAAAAAAAAAAAAAAAAAGCTGCCACACAGCAGCTGCGAGAGTGAAAGGAGTGAGGAACAGCCTTGCAGGCACCAAAGTCTGTGCAGAAGGAGGGAGAGAGGTGCTCCAGAGACCAGAGCAGAAGTCCCCTGCGGTCTGTGGTGAGGACCATGGTGAAGCAGGCTGTCCCCCTGCAGCCCATGGAGTACCACAGTGGAGCACAGTTCCACGCTGCAGCCCATGAAGTAGACCACAGTGGAGCAGGTGGACCTGCACTGACAGAGGCTGTAGCCTATGGAGGACCCCAGCTGGAGCTGGCCCCGGTACCGGAGCTGTAGCCCATGGAGAGGAGACCACGCAGGAGCAGGTGACCTGGCAGGAGCTGCTGCCCGTGGGGGACCCAGGTTGGAGCAGTTTGCTCCTGAGGGATGGACCCCGTGGTACAGACCCGTATCTGGAGCAGTTCTTGAAGAGCTGCTGCCTGTGGGAAGCCTACATAGGATCAGTTCAGGAAGGACGGCATCCTGTGGGAGGGACCCCACGATGCAGAGGAAGAGAGTAACCGAGAAGGAGCGGTGGAGACGAAGTGCTATAGACTGACCACAGCACCCATTCCCCCATTCGCCTGCACCATTCAGGGGGAGGAGGTGGAAGAGGGCGGATTGGGGGAAGGCATTTTTGGTTTATTTCCTTTGTTCCTCACTTCTCTAGCTTGTTAATGATAGGCAATAAATCTTACTGTCACCCTACTCTGAGTCTGTTTTGCCTGTCACGATAATTGTTGAGTGATCTCCCCATCCCTATCTCAACCCCTGAGCCCTTTTGCATTGTATTTTCTCCCCCTTTCCCTTTGAGGAGGGGGAGTGAGAGAGCGGCTGAGGTGGAGCTCGGCCGCCCACCCAAGTAAAACCGCCACACATGGTCAGCTACCTGTCATAGGGTCCAGATGTACAGGATGGAGTTCATTGTGAGGGAAATAACTGAGGCATGCACAATTTTTTTTTTTTTTTTACTGCAAAACCTGTCTAATTTCATGTGCAGGATGAACTGTGCTGTACTAAACGGGTTGCCTATTTCCTGCACAGTCTTCAAACCTCATTATAAAAGCAGAAAATAAACTTACTCACAGTTTTTCATAAAGTGTTCTTTAATATGATTTCTGAAGACTTCATGGGCATTCAACCATCTTCCCAAAACACATCCATGAAAGGGGCTGGTAGCATTAACTTTAAATGACAGAATCTGAAACAGATGACAAAGTCATAGTTTTTCTCATACCATTCTCAGGCTCACAGTATCACAGTATCACAGATTTCTAGGTTGGAAGAGACCTCAAGATCATCGAGTCCAACCTCCGACCTAACACTAAGTACTCCACTAAACCATATCGCTAAGCTCTACATCTAAACGTCTTTTAAAGACCTCCAGGGATGGTGACTCCACCACCTCCCTGGGCAGCCCATTCCAATGCTTAATAACCCTTTCGGTAAAGAAGTACTTCCTAACATCCAACCTAAAACTCCCCTGTCGCAACTTTCGCCCATTCCCCCTCGTCCTGTCACCAGGCACGTAGGAGAACAGACCAACCCCCACCTCTCTACAGCCTCCTTTAAGGTAACTGTAGAGAGCGATAAGGTCGCCCCTGAGCCTCCTCTTCTCCAGGCTGAACAAGCCCAGCTCCCTCAGCCGCTCCTCGTAAGACTTGTTCTCCAGACCCCTCACCAGCTTGGTCGCCCTTCTCTGGACTCGCTCGACCACGTCCATGTCCTTCCTGTAGCGAGGGGCCCAAAACTGAACACAGTACTCGAGGTGCGGCCTCACCAGAGCCGAGTACAGGGGCACAATCACTTCCCTAGACCTGCTGGCCACACTGCTTCTTATGCAGGCCAGGATGCTGTTGGCCTTCTTGGCCACCTGAGCACACTGCTGGCTCATATTCAGCCGACTATCAACCAGTACTCCCAGGTCCTTCTCGGCCAGGCAGCTTTCCAGCCACTCATCTCCCAGCCTGTAGCTCTGCTTGGGGTTGTTGCGCCCCAGGTGCAGGACCCGGCACTTGGCCTTGTTGAACTTCATACAGTTGACCTCAGCCCATCGCTCCAGCCTATCCAGATCCTCCTGCAGAGCCTTCCTGCCCTCGAGCAGATCGACACACGCACTTAGCTTGGTGTCATCTGCAAACTCACTGAGGGTGCACTGGACGCCCTCATCCAGATCATCGATAAAGATATTAAAGAGGACCGGCCCCAGTACCGAGCCCTGGGGGACACCACTAGTGACCGGCCTCCAACCAGATTTGACTCCATTCACCACAACTCTCTGGGCCCGGCTATCCAGCCAGTTTCTAACCCAGCGAAGCGTACACCAGTCCAAGCCCCGAGCAGCCAGTTTCTTGAGGAGAATGTTTGTGGGGAACTGTGTCAAAAGCCTTACTGAGGTCAAGGTAAACCACATCCACAGGTCCACAGGCTCCTTCCAGGTGTATTTCCCAGTCTGTCTCACTAAAGTGATCCCTAACCAGTTTGTTTTACTTCTTATCTACCCTGCTGTACAAATCTGTTCCTGATGTACTTAGTCAGCCCAGCTCATTCTTCAACTCCTGTTCCTGTTTTTATCATTCTGCATTTGAACACCCGACTCCCAGCTTCCTGTTTCTTCCTCCTTTTTCAATTCCAACTGCACGATCTGCTCTGTTAATTCCTCACCCACCTTGCACAGCGAAACTCATTATCTTGTTTCCTTGTTTTCCTAATTCGTTACCAACTGCTTTCTCCTGTTCCTTCTCCAGTTTTCTCTTCTGATTCTTCTCCAGCTTCTGTCTCACCACACTTTGAATTTATTCCATTTCCCTTTTCTTGTTTTACCCTATTCCCTACAGTAAGAACAGATTATGTGCTCTCTTTTAGGAAGCTAGGCTCACCAGAAACTAATTAAGAGGAAAGGCTTCTGAAACTTCTGTGTCACTGACCTGAAGCATACTCAAATATTTTGTAGGAGCAACAATTATTCAGCACAGTCATTTCTGAGCTATATGAACCACATTCAGTTATTCCATAGGGAGGGTACAGGGATGAGCATCATTTAGGACTTGTCCTGAAGAGAACCAGTGTGAACACAAATAAGGATTTTATTTTATTTTATTGACCATTTTAACTGTGGAAATTCAAAAAGTCTCTACTATTTGCCAATTTAAGTTCTTACAGAGATAGTGAAAACATTCCCCCTGACAAAAAGAGAACCTGTTCTCCAAATGTCTGAGAAGGTGAGAGAATTTTAAAGATATAACTTCAGAATATTATAGCATGGACAAAATAAAATATATTTCCTATGATATTTTAGTAGTGTGTGAGGAGTGAAAGAGAGAGAGAGATAAAAGGAAGTGGTTGAAATAATGGCTGCATTATTTTTGGCTGAAATCTCCCCCCCCTCAAAAAAAAAAAATCAAACATGCAATATTTCATTTCAGATAGTGGATAGTGCAAGGTTGTAAAACTAGATTCCCTTTAAGGTATCCTGCTCAGACTTGTTTCAAATTGCCCGCTATTGTAAGGAAATGCTGTGAATGGTTTTATACAACTAAGCTTATGTATCTTTTAACTTCTACATATCTGTGGAAAATAAATTATTCATTAGGAAAAAAATATAACATTCTGTATACTGCATTTATAACAAAATATAAAGCTTGAAACTCAATGTCTTTCTAGGTTCAGCAAATATTGGTCAAGAATGGTTTGCATGCAGTCATTCTTCACTTGGGAGAGAAGGATGGATTCATGCTTTCATAAAGTTTCTTTCAAACTTATTTCCTCTGATTAACATAATCCTACAAATTTTGTTATTAACATCATCAGTAGCCTAAAAGAATCTCTTTTGCATCAGCAATTTATAAAGACAGGCAGTGACTGCTCATGTTAACTGCAGCTAAATCTATCAAGATCTGAGTATTTTGCCTCTAGCCATTTAAGTTGCTACAAGTCATGCAAAGATACCACAGAAATTAAAAGGTCTGAAACACTGTTGAGCCTACATTTCCACTAGCAAGAGGCAGAAGACCCAAGTTGCCAGGGGAAGGGAACCTCGATCTGCCCAATTCCTATCAGTTTGATGCCAGCACCTGCAATAGATGCCCAGAGCCAGTAAAGGAATCAGAGGTCAGCAGGAGAACACCTGAAGAGCAGCACAAAGTAATTCAAAGTAATTCCAGATACTTCATCTGATAAAACTGTCTCGGCAGGAGTTGGGGGGGGGGGTTGGGGGGGGGGGTTGCACCTGAAGTGCCTCTGCACGAACTCACACTGCATGGGAAATAAATAAAGGGAACTGGAAGTTTTAGTTAAGTTCCAGGGCTATGATATCACTGGCTTCAGTGAGACATGGTGGGACAACTTGCCTGTCCAAAGTGTTGGGACAGATGGTTACAGGCTCTTCAGGAGAGATAGGCAGGGAGGGAGAGGAGGTGGGGTAACACTGTGCATTAGGGAACACTATGACTGTGTGGAGCTGGATGATGGTGATGAAAGGGCTGAGTGTCTGTGGGTAAAGAGTCAGGGGAAAGGCTAGTAAGGCTGATGTTATGGTGGGAATCTGCTAGAGACCACCTAAACAGGATGAAGAGGTAGAAATATTCTGTAAGGATCAAGGAGAAATGTCATCATCACTAGCCATTGTTCTCATGGGGGACTTCATCTTCCCAGATGTCTGCTGGAAATACAACACAGTAGAGGAGAAACAGTCTGGGAGATTCCTGGAGTATGTGGAGTATAACTTCCAGTTACAGGTGATGAGGGCCCCGCTTGACATGTTGTTTGCAAACAGGGAAGGACCTTTGGGTGATGTGATGGTTGGAGTCTGTCTTGCACACAGTGATCACAAAATGATGGAGTTGTTGATCTTTGGTGAAGTAAGAAAAGTGGTTAGCAGAACTGCTTGGATTTCCAGAGGGCTGACTTTGACCTATTTAGAGATCTGGTTGACAGAGTCCCTTGGGAAGTGGTTCTGAAAGGTAAAGGACTCCAGGAAGGCTGGACCTTCCTCAAGAATGAAATCTTAAAGGCACAGTAGCAGGTTATCCCAACACACTGAAAGTCAAGCCAGCAGGTAAGAAGACCAGCCTGGCTGAACAGAGAGCTTCTTCAGGATCTCAAGAAGAAAAAATAGTTCATGACCTGTGGAAGTAAATGCAGACAACTCAGGAGGACTATAGATCTGTTGTCAAGCTGTGCAGGGAGAAAATTAGAAGGGCCAAAAGCCAACTGGAACTCAATTTGACTAGAGCAGAAAAAGTTAAAAATGTTTTTATAGATACATCAGCAACAAAAGGAAGATTAAGGAAAATCTCCATACTTTATGGAATGTGAGGGGAAACATAGTGATGAAAGATGAGGATAAGGATACTTAATTCCCTTTTTTCTCAGTCTTTATTAGTAAGGCCAATTGCTGTCAGGGGACCCAACCTCCTGAGTTGGAATATGGTAACAGTGAAAGAGATGAGGTTCCTATAATCCAGTGGGAAACTATAAGCGACCTACTATATTATTTGAAAGTTCATAAGTATATGGGGCTGGACAGGATTCATCCAAGGGTACTGAAGGAGCTGGTGGAAATGCTCACCAAGACTATCAATACTTTACCAGCAGTCCCGGCTAACCAGAGAGGTCCCAGTCGACTGAATGTTAGTGAATGTGACTCCAACCTACCAGAAGGACAGGAAGGAGGATCCAGGGAATTACAGGCCTGTCAGTTTGACCTCAGTACCAGGGAAGGTTATGGAGTAGATCATCTTGACAGACATCACATGGCACATAACAGGACAGTCAAGTGATCAGATGCAGTCAGCATGGGTTTATGAAAGGCAGATCCTGCCTGACTAACCTGATTCCCTTCTATGACAAGATGACACACTTAGTAGATGAGGGAAAAAATGCATATGTTATTTACTTGGATTTTAGTAGGGCTTTTGACACTGTTTCCCACCATATTCTCCTGGAGAAACTGGCTGCTCGTGGCTTGGACTGGTGCAAAGCTCTCTGGGTGATGAACTCTCTGGATGGCCTGGGTCAAAGTGAATGCAGTTCAATCCAGTTGGCAGCTGGTCATCAGTTGCATTCTCTGGGACTAAGTACTGGTGCCAGATTTGTTTAATATTTTTATCAGTAATCTTGACAAGGAGTTTGAGTGCACCCTCAGTAAGTTTGCAGATCATACCAAGTTAGGTGGAAATGTCAATGTGCTTGAGGATAGAAAGGTTTTGCAGAGGCATCTGGATAGGCTAGATTTATGGACTGCATCCAATCGCATGACATTCAATGAGAATAAGTGCTGGGTCCTGTACTTGGATCGTAACATACAGTGGTATAGGCTTGTGGAAGGCTGGCTAGAAAGTTGCCAAGCAGAAAAAGACCTGGGGGTGCTGGTGAACAGCCAGCTAAACATAAGCCACCAGTGTGTCCAGGTGGCTAAGACCAAGAAGGCCAATGCCATTCTGGCCTGCATCTGAAATAGTCTGACCAGCACAACTAGGGAAGTGATTTTCCCCTTGAACACAGCACTGGTGAGACTGGACCTCAAATATTTTGTTCAGTTTTTGGCCTCTCACTACAACAATGATATTAAGTAGCTTGAGCATGTGCAGAGAAGAGTAATGAAGCTGGTGAAGTGGGACTAGAAAAAGAGGCTTATAAGGAACGTCTTAAGAAATTGTGAGTTTAGTCTGAAAAAGAGGCTGAGGGGAGACCTAATCACTCTCTTCAACTGTCTGAAGGAAGGCTGCAGCATGGATGTTTGTATTTTTTCTCAGGTTACAAGTGATAGGACACAAGGAAATGGTCTCAAGTTGCACAGGAAGAGGTTTGGATTGTATCTTAGGAACAATTTCTTCATGGAGAGGGTGGTCAAACGTTAGAATGGGCTGCCCAGAGAAGTGGTGGAGTCATCTTCCTTGGAGATATTTAAGAGATGTGTGGTTGTGGCACTAAGGGAGATGGTTTAGTGATGGGACTCAGTAGGTGATGTAGACAGTTGGATTTGGTGATCTTGAAGGTCTTTTTCAACCTAGATAATTATATGATTCTATAATGTTACTGATGTTATTAATGTTGCATAAAGCTTTATATTTGCCTACTAGGGAAAGGAACCAGACAGCTTGAGGTCTGCACAGGTAAGTTAGAGATGATGTTCAACTTAGTTAAACTCTGTAGATATGCTGAAGGTCATGCAAGGCTAGATGCAGAGAATCTGTGTGGACTGTGTGACAAGAGGAATTTACAAATTTTTACAGGATTGCCTGAAGCTACCAATTTCTAGATTCCCGTGAGTCCCTATTATAACTGGATTCTAACAATCTAAGAGAAAGCTGTGATGTAAATATATGTATTGTTCTAGTTATAATGCCTGCAGCCCAAGTAACTCTTATCTTAAAAGAGACATACAAATTAATTCTTATGATAAATGAGGAAAATTCTGTTTATTTATCCAATGAGTGTGAAGGGACCTGTGATTGTGTGGAAGGATGTGGGGGCTGTTTGTTTGATTTAATGTGTATAATTTGTGCACTGAATTTTCAAGCATTCATGAAATTTCAAGCACATCATTATGTCTATGTAGAGCTTCATGGAAGTATACTTTTGCAGACCTAACAAAGAAAAGCACAAGAGATTTTTTGAGATATTTTTCCCTCTACATTTGCATAGAATGAAATTAAAATAAAGTCTGTAGCAAAACCTGTAACTTAAAAAAAAAAAAAATTCAGCAAATATGAAAAAAATACAATGAAAATTCAAGCTCTTACTCCATGACCAGCTCTCTACCTTCCTAATTCAGCCAGCTGAATATTCTCCAGATTTTTATTTCATTTTTGTGTGAGATCCAAAGCTAGATTTTAAACCAGAAGTTTAAAGCATACATTTCATAAATGCTGAGTATAGGCAAAATGTTGTTATGTAAAAGATAATATTCTGAGCTGCCAACTAGAGAAGAAAATCTGTCACCATTAAAGTGAACCTGCTTATCAAAGTCAGCCAAAACCCAGGTGAAGCAGAATGGTATAAACTGTATGGTTTAAAAGCACTGTGACCAAGGGGTCTCAGGTCTGTGTCAGGTCTGCATGATTGTTGTAGGTCATCACAACTCTGGGATGAAGGATTTTAACAGAAAAAGAAGTTTAGCATTGAAGCAACTTACAGATATGTTGCCTGTACATTGATGATAGGTTGAGGTTGCTTATTCCTTATGAAACTAGTTATAAGGCACTCCTATTCCACACCTGGAACTGTTTCGGTGAGCCTTATCATCATGATTATCCTACCCATCAAATCCTGAAACCACTCAGTAAACCATGATTTTATAGATCTGGCCTTTCAGAGGCATCAAGAGTAGATCAGGTTAGACTGAGGGAAATATAGCCAAGGCTTGTGACAAAGTTGTGATTGCTATGCAGACTTGTGGACCTGCTCTTAACACCTGCCCATTCTTTTTATATCCCCTTTTTAACTCTTTCTTTTCTTTAGCATACTTCTGTCTTCATTCAATAATGTCTTGGTTTAGCATACCAGGAATATCTCTCAAACTATGCTATGAAATCATGATTAATGAAAAAACTAAAAATAATATTGAACAAAACATGTGACTGACACATGTATGTTCAGCTTTGGAGCGTGCTATTGCTGCAGTCTTCCAGCAATGAAGTTGAGTCACTATTATCTGCAAAACTACCTGAACCAAGTCGGACAGGTGGGTTTTTCTTCTAGAATTACTCACTGGCTGAACGAATAAAGGATTTTATCTAAACAAGAGTAGTATTTCAAAGCTGTTGTTGAGGTTGGCATACACTCAAGAACTTTAACATCCATCCTAGCCATTGTGTGATAGCTATCTGCTATAAGCTCCAAACAAAGGCACTGTTTTCAAAGAGAACCCCCCACCCAACCAATGTACGTGCATTTACCACTTCACCAGCAGTAACTAATCACTTTCTGACTCTGCTGATCAAAAGGACAGAGAGAAAATTGTCTTCATACAACAATGAAGAGAGGGAGGAGTGCAGAGTTGCACACATTTCACAGAAGAGAAACACTGAGAACAGAGGTGAGATAAGTTTAACTACAACCACATTGGAAAAGCCCAATACAGCTCCACTGATTCTTGCACTGGGCCTGTGCTTTCTAGAATTAAAATGAAAATGTTTTTTTTTCTGTCTCTTTGTTATTAGAATTGTTACATTTTTCTAAAAGGTACACATTTCCACATAAACTAATAGAAATAAAAATGACAAGCAAGCATGATCAGGAAAGAGTATATTGAGTTTTCTTGATAATTATCCATAAAAGTTTCCAATTACTCTCTTCTTTTATTTTTTCTTGGTTAAAAGCCCAGACTGTAAGAATCAGCAAAATATTCTTTCTCTACTCATTCTCATTTTAATCAAAAGTATTTTCTTTTGTCTTTGGAGCAACGTCTCCATCAAAAAGCTACACAAAATCAATTGGATTTTTTTCTCAGTAGGGCACCATTTCATGTTTCACTTATAAACCTTAATAACTTTAAATCAACTCATCTTTCCCAAGGGAGAAGAACTTGTCAGCAGCTTAAATGTCCTGTATGGACACTGCACTGTATGTACTAGACAAGAAAGCTGTTATATAATGTGATGTAGTATACATCTGTATTATACGAACTTTATTTAAGTAAAGTTCTGACAGGTTACTCCTTATGTCACATGAGAAAGTCTGGGAGACCCCACATAATACAGGAAAAAGATGAATGGATAACAGCATTGTCCAGCTGAAGGTTTCTATCTGGGAACCTATGCAATAAACATAAATGTGTTAGTTATTCTTGTTAAATTAGTCTGTGGGATCTCAGCCCTACCCCAAGGGGAAATCCAATGGTTCATTTTTTATTCATTTTGCTGTCACCTTCATAAACCCCACCTCATTCCAAAACCCGTTTTCTACTAACCCTGTGTGCTGACCTACAGCCCACCTCCACTTCCTCTCCACTCCACAGCACAACTTGTTCACGATCAGGTAGGGGTCTACAGTGACTGCACAGCTCACAGTCACAGTTCATTTGAATTGTTTATGTCTTCTGCTTCTTCTGCAAGAGGGGTCACCCACATGCTACAAGCCCTCAGCAGGACCATTGGATCAACTATTTCCAGTCTGCAGAGAGTGCTACTGGAGTGCTTCAAACCATATCAGCAACTGCTAAAGGATTGCACTCTATGGCATGAAGGGGAATAAAAACCCTATTTTGGAAGATTTCTTTACCCCAGACCATTACAGCAGAGTTGTACTGGCATACCAAAGGGGTTTGAGAGTTGTCTTGGGGGCTGCCAGTTCCTGTCACTCTGTAGCCACTCTTTTTACATATACAAAAGGAAAATCCTGTTAAAAAAGAGTAATTCTCACAGAAGTTGTTATGTGGAGAAGAACATGGAAGCACCATTTCAAACTCTCTTTCTTCTTTTATCTTTGTCTCAGCTATTCTGACAAGAAATTCATATAATCTCAAAGTTTAAAGGACTTAATTCCACATTCTTTTGTGACTGTTAAAGAAGCAGAGGCAAACTTAACTAAAATGTGGTGTTCAATTATTTCAATTACCACCTCCTGCCTAAATGAAGTCTGTTCCTTCAAAGACATCTGCAATTTTGCACTCATTTGCTCTTAAAATAACATTAATTATAATGGTTTCCCTGGAAATAATAAAGGAATACATGTACAATTTAAATAATTACATACATTAAAAAGTTACATACTTGTTTAATTTATAAATTAGTTATTTACCTTAACTAATTAATCATGCATCCAAGAACAAGTCTAAACAAATATCTCATGAATGTAAAATGAGATTTTGTTCCCATTAAAAATATCCTTTTCACACATGGTTTAAGAATATTAATATGGGAGCCAATTCTGGATGCCATTTCACAAAACAGAAAAGACAGATCTTAAGTGATTGATACTTACAAAAATCGCAGTGAAGTGGTATAGCTTACAATGGAAATGTATCATGTTATCGCTTTGGTGCTTTTTCTGGGTTGGGGATGATAGGTGTTGGTGGGATTATTTTCTTTGTGTGAGATTTTGCTAGTGTGGATAAATGAAACAACAGAACAAAAAAAAATAAGAAAAGAAAAAGAAACTTGAGGAGAGAGAAAAACAAGGCAGAGAAGTAGAGAAGAGAAAGAAAGAATGGGGCATAGTCAGAAAAGGAGTGAAGTGACTGTGAAGCTGGCTATGGGGTCCGTGCAGGGTCCCAGGACATGCACTGCAAAAAGCCTGCTAGGAAAAACACAGATAAAGGCTGTTATAGGAAGGCAGGCAGATCTTTGCTACTTATTCTGTATGGAAAAGGTATTTCTTCGTCTCTGTATAAGGATTTTATTTCAGTTATGCAAAATGGAAGTGAATAAAGGCCTTACAGTGAAGAAAATAATTCAGTGTAGGAGGTATACAGGAGGGAAGTGAGTTTTAATTAAAGACAATGCTGTTGTATGGTTGTTGTTACTGAATTTTGTTGGAACAGAAAATGAACTGACACAAAGTGTTACATTTCTGAAAGATCCATTTTTAATCATAATTGCACTTCTTGTATGATCCTAGGAAAACATTTCTGCATCAAAAAAAAAGGCAGGTGCAGCAATTTTGAGGTGAATAAGCAATAAAGTCACTGAATTTCTGCTTAGACTGCCATATTCCATTCAATCTTACCTATGCCAATCACCCTTTATGTATCCAGGGAGAAACAGAATAAAAGACATATAATTCCAGCATGAAAAATCTACCTATAAAAATTTCATTCCTAGAATTCAGCCAGATGAACGATGGACATTGGTAACGATATATTGCAAGAAATCTTTCCTTTCTTTGCTCTTTTTTTTGTGCTCCACAGCATAGATTGATGGTTTTCTGGGATAAATGCAAAGACAGCTCTACTTATCTTCTGAATACTTCTATGCGCCATACTGACTGGGTTCCCAAGATGTGCATTGCTAGGTACATACTGATTCTGCATTACTATCTTGTAGGACTGACTCAGGATGACAGAGAAGAATATGCTTCATTTTCTGCAAACCCATACCATTTGCACAAACTCCTAAGGATGGAGTTTGTCAAGATTCTGCAGTGGGTGTTGGTGACTGGGTTTAAACAGGATGAACATTAATGGCACCAGACATTGAAATTCTCTGCACTGCATTAGAGAACTTCATGTGTTAGCACTGTACTAAACACAGTGACATCATTCAGCAAATAATAGTGAATCAATGCCCTGAGTATATGGAGGCTGGAAAGTTAGTCTAACTTCTCATGAGAGCACTGGCTTACATTAGAAAAGCAGCAGCAGAGTTAGAGCTATGAACCTAAGAAAACATGGCAGAAATCTAAAACATTTCTGTGGAACACATCTTTTTGTTCTGTACTCCTGGTTAAATCCAAGTTTCTTTTGCCTGGTTGTTCCTCCCCACAAAACCCACAGGTCTAATAAAGCTTGATGTTTTCAGAATGCCTGTTTTAACTGTTTTCAAATTCATTTTATTCCAGAGTTGCACAAAATCTATCAGATCCCAAGCGACTGCTTATCTCCAAATCAAAATGCATACATTGACTTCATCTTTTGAAAAAATTGCAAGAATTTTATTCTGGAACTATAGTCCATATATCCAGTTACAACTCAGTGTATCTCTGGAGGACATGTGGAAGTGGTGACTGGACCTTTAAGGTATTGTCAGTGGTATCATGGACAATGAAATTCTACACATAAAATAAAACTGACTTAAAACAGCTAGTATCTCTTCCTTATTTATTTCAAAGAGTTAACTAGTAAAGGGGGCAGAAAATCTTAGCCTTAGGAAGTCAATAAAAGCTTATTTTCCTATTAGGATCATGCTGAAGGAGGAGATGTAGTGCACCAAAGTCAGGAGATTACTCTTGCTGACTAATGAGTGATATAAAAAGTGGGTGGAAGCACTGTTGAAACTTGTACTCCTCAGAGATGTTCTATCTGAATAGTGAGATTGCTAGATAATAAGAGGTGCTGGCTTCTTGTTCCTCTCCTTCTCAGATAATTCCAAAAGGAAATCATATATACAACACCCACTCTGACCTCCGATCTCTCAATCCTTCTTTCTCTCTCTACATCTTACTCTTTGTCATTCTACAGTGCTTCTCCTCAGCTAACAGCTGAGAAAATTCTGCAAGTTTGGCATGGTAAAAACACCTAGACAAATAACTAGAGTACATGTTTAAACCTCAAGCATTGCTATATTAAAAATATAATTATTTTGTTCATTGGAAATGATCTCCCTCTGCTTAATCAGGCATTGACAGAAACAGACAATGATTCCTGGAAATGTGAAAAGAACACTGAGCAAAAACCTTTCAAAATTTTTACTTTTTTTTTTCTCAGATCTTCTTTGTTCATTCTCAGTAGCGATACAACCAGTTCTCTGTATGCCCTCAAAGTCATACATTATAGTTTAAATAATTTTAACATACAGAATGAATTTTGACAAATGTGAAAAGTTTATGAAAAATGTTGACAGTTTCACTTTCTGATTTTCTTTTAATTAAAAGGTGTAAAAGCCATGATTCATTACTATGGTCTGATGGCCTTTAAAATTGCATTTAAAAGCTCTGCCCATGATACCTAAACAACTGTCATGCAGAAAGTTCTTTCTCCTACATTGTCCTCATGAATAAACTTTGGTCCTTAGTGTGAGGGTGACCAAGCACTGGCACCGGTTTCCCAGAGAGGTTGTGGAATCTCCATCCATGGACATCTTTAAAAGCCACCTGGACATGGTCCTGGGCAACCTGTTCTAGGAAGCCCTGCTTGAGCAGGGGATTTGGACAAAATGACCTCCAGAAGTCCCTTTCATCCCCAACTATGTTCTGTGTGATTTTAGACATGATTCTAATCCATGGAAAGTTACAGCCCTGAAAGCTTGGACTAAAGTACTGTGGCCCCCAATTCTGCTGACAATATTCAAGTTTTACCAATTCCATTCTCACTGGAAACACTCATGTGGCAAATGCTGGCCAGCAAGGATGGAAAGGAGTCTCCCTTCCTCTGCAGTGACATTTCCAGGAGCTGGAAACATATGGTAATGGCCAAGGAGGAAAGAAGGATCTCCTGAGCTGCTAGATGGAGAGCAGTAGCTTGGACATGTGAGGTGCACATCTAACTGGTGGCTATGAATCATGTACGAAGAAATTTGACTCAAGATCAGCACATAGCTAATGGCAGAAAGAGGCTGAAACAGCACAAGCAATGTTATGAGCCTTCCTCTCCACTGTATTAACCAGGGTACCTCATGATGTTCTCACGAGTGGTGAAAGCGTTAGATAGTCTAGACAAACAAAAAACAGGGGCCATGACCTGTCTCTCTGACATTTCCACTATTGTCTAAACAAAAAAATGGGTGGCTACAGGCCACTTGATCAGGAGGACCAAGCAGATGAGGCCCTCTATAGACAGATAGAAGCAGCCTCATGTTCATAATCCTTGGTCCTCATGGGGGACTTCAACCACCCTGATATCTGTTGGAGAGACAGCATAGCCAGGCATAGGCAATCCAGGAGGTTCCTGGAATGCATTGATGATAACTTCCTTCTCCAAGTGATAGAGGAGCCAATGAGGAGAGGTGCTATTCTGGACCTCATTCTCACCAACAAGGAGAGGCTGTTGGGGAATGTGAAACTTAAGGACAGCCTTGCCTGCAGTGACCATTAAATGTTGGAGTTCAAGATCCTTAGGGCAGCAAGGAGGGCACACAGCAGGCTTTCCACCCTGGTCTTGTTGATACAATAGAAGAAAGAAAGGGATTCCATCCAAAGGGACCTGGACAAGCTTAAGAAGTGGGCCCACATGAACCTAACGAGGTTCAACAAGTCCAAGTGCAAGGTAGGTGCTGCACCTGGGTCAGGGCAACCCCGGACATGAGGACAGACTGGGTGAATAACTCCAGGAGAGCAGTCCTGCAGAGAAGGATGTGGGGATTTTGATGGATGAAGAGCTTGACATGAGCTGGCAGTGCACATTTGCAGCCCAGAAGACTAACTGCACCCTGGGCTGCACCAACAGAGGAGTGGCCAGCAGGTCAATGGAGGTGATTGTCCTCCTCTGCTCTGCCCTTGTAGGGCCCCACTTGGAGTACTGCATCCAGGTCTGGGGCCCCCAGCACAACAAGGATGTGGGGCAGTTAGAGCAGGTCCAGAGGAGGGCCACAAAGATGATCAAGGGGTTGGAGTACCTCTCCTGTGAAGAAAGGCTGAGAGCTGGGGATGTTCAGCGTACAGAAGAGAAGGCTCTGGGGTGACCTCATTGCAACCTGTCAGTACTTGAAGGGGGCTTGTAAAAAAGATGGAAAGCAATTCTTTGCACAATCAGATATTGACAGGATGAGAGAGAATGTTTTTAAAGTAAAAGAGGGGAGATTTAGATTAGAGGTTAGGAGGAGCACCTCTCTGATGAACACAGGCTGAGGGAGTTGGGGTTGTTCAGTCTGGAGAAGGGAAGGGTCCGGGGAGACCTTATAGTGGCCTTCTAGTACGTAAAGGTGGCCTACAGTAAAGCTGGGAAGGGACTCTTTGTCAGGGAGTATAGGCATAAGACAAGGAGAGAAGTTTTTAAACTAAAACAGTAGATTTAGATTAGATATTAAGAAGAAATTCTTTACTCCAAGGGTGGAGAGGCACTGAAACAGGTTGCCCAGAGAAGCTGTGGATGCCCCATCCCCGGAGGTATTCAAGGCCAGGCTGGATGGGGCTTTGAGCCACTTAGACTAGTGGGAGATGTCCCTTCCAATGGCAGTGGCTGGATCTAGATGATCTTTAAGGTCTCTTCCAATTCAAACCATTCTATGATTTTATGATTATTCTATGATTATTTTTTCCATTGTTACTGAGCTCTTTCTTCAACCTGAGGCAGCAGATGCTTCAGGAATGGCCCATCATGGCATTATGCTACAGGGAAGGGAGTTAATTAAATCAAAAATGTGCTCAGCTACTTTAATACTTACATTTTTTTAGCAGACAAAAAAAAAAAACTCGAGAATGGAAATGGAAATATAAATAATACATCTACATGAAGAAATGTAGGCAGCAAATATATGTGTATTATTTACATTTACATAATAGTACACATACATAATGCACAAGTATTTTGACACTGCATGATGCCTCCTTCTATCGCCCAAAACAGGAGAATGGGGAGAAAAGCTAAGAGAAGTCATATAGTCAGAAACCTCTTTCCAAGACACCACAGAAAGAAGACTTTCTGTGTGTTATAGCACAAGTAAAATATTGCATGTAAAATATTTAAAAGTGGAAGCTAAACAAGAATTTTCTGACAATTTTACTTTCTGTTACAATTAGCTTTCTGTGCATTTTTTTGAGTAGGAAAAGCCCTATAATGTTTTTCACTGGCCTCTTTTATATAACTAGTTTCATCTGTTTATTACAATTTCTTTTTGCCTTTGCTATTGCAAGCATTCAGCATTTCCTCCAAGGCCAAGTAAAACTAGACTAAACTATAATTAAAGGACAATTCATAGGCAGATGAGAAAAAGATGAAGAAACCAGGAATATATCAAAAATATTCTGCAAATACAGAGTATAAGAAAACAACATTATTATGCTATACTATTGTTATTTTATGTATTATGTATTTCTACTAATATTTCATTTCAGTCTTTCTGTGTGATTACAGTGGTGATGTTTCTGAAAGAAGCAGCTACAAGGGCAGATTTATGCAAAAGAGATCTTTCTATCAGCCAACAAAGTCACAGGGGTTGCTGGCTGGGTAAAAGACTAGCTCTGTGGTTTTGATTACAAAGTCAAGTAAAAGGCTGTTTAGCCCAACATCCTCTCCCTGTCCAGAGGCCAGTGCTTAGGGAAAGAGTACAAGAAACAAGGTAACTAAAAGCTGAGCCTTTCCCTAGTGGATTCCACCAACTTCCTGAAAAGAGCAGATGAGACACTTCTTCAGTCAGAAGCTGAATACAGACCATCATGTTTAATAGCTGCTTCATAAACACATCCATTGTTTTCATTTGTTTCGAACATGATGTCTGGTTGTTTCACTTGACCCATTTGTGCCAAATAGGAAGTAGAGCGTTCCCAGGCATCTTTTTCACAAGCTGTGGTACTGTAATGTTTAGTGTGTTCTTATCTGGAAATGATCCTGTACCTCTGACCATCTTTTTCCTTTATTGTTCCTTTTCTTCCAAGTCTGGCATAAACAGAGCTTCAATCAGCACATGCAGATGTAGTAAAACTTGTTACAACGGGCCCAAGACAGAAAAAAATGTGGTTTCAGTCACCCCACTAACCAGCAATTTTCATAATTCTAGCCTTCACCACAACTGAGCTGAAGTACAAATTTCATGTTTAAATAGCCAGGTTTTAAGGTAGAGAAATTTAGTTACTTCCTTAACTCTAATTTATATAATCATACTTATGATTTTTATGGTTCTCATTTTAATTATTCATTTTAGAATAAGGCTGTTTTGTTTGCTTATTTTTCAGTAAGCGTCTTTTTCTAATTCCTCCTGCAATGCTTCTGGTAAATCCAAATTTATCTGAGAAATTACAGTCTGTCATAATATTAGACTCTAAGGTCAGAAACAGAAGAATATGCTTTTCAAACATGAGAAAAAGTAGAAGTTGTATATATACAACTTAATAACAAGTATATGGGAATGATTTGCCATTCAAATATACATTTCTTTAACAAACACAAGTGTAACACACCACAATCAATTGTCAATTCTTTCTTCTTGTAGTAAAAATACTTCTAGTGCATTAAATTCATAAAAGAAATGGGGTTTAATCCTAAATAGTATGCTAAGCATTTGACCCTCAATACAAATACATAAATTACCTGTCCATGTCTGTACCAGATATACTAAATAATAACTTCACTGAAATCAACTTTAACAAAGCTTCAATAACAAGCCACTCATCTAAACAAAGTAAGAGCTGTCTGATCTGTTAGGAGCTGGGAGTGCTATGTGCCTCTGTGTTTTCTGGACTAAGTTACACATCTTCAGGAGCATACTCTCAAAGAGTACGGTATTAACTACTATGTTAAACACCTATTCTTTTCAGGAAGATGCATTTGAGTTCAGAATGCACTCATAACTAGGAGATACTAACATCAGTGCTCGTACTGTAAACCCTGTGTTCCCAGTGCGGTTTACACATGAAAGGCAAAAAACTCTCCAGGTTGATCCTTTTTATCTAGAGTTCACAATTTGTAAGCTATTCTGAATGTAAGGAATTGAAAATCAAAATTTAACACAATGCCAGCTTCAGAAACCACTGAGAACCTCCTTCCCTCTTAACACTTTTCAATATCTTTGGATACAAATAACTCTTGTAGAGAAATAAACTTATCCTTTTATCATCTTGAGAGGATAACAATGGGATTCTCTCAATTCCCAGGGTGTAATTATAAGACTGAGATCAATACATTTATTCTCTTTTCCAATAAGTTTTCATGATTATGCAAGTGCCCGAAGTATGGCATCAGACATCATCCTACATAGAATTTCAACATAAACATCTTCTAAGATGTTCCATGATTATTGCAAAGTCAAAAGTATTTTATAGCTGTCATTTATTAACCATTTTAAAACCATTCTTTTACATCTAATACAGAATATTTATTGCCAAGTAATAAAACATGAATCCTAACAAAAAAAAAAAACCTCTGTAATATTTTCTCGTAACTTGCAAATTTACAGGATAGACCCATCTAATTTCTTTCAGAATTAGCTATATCCCAGAAATAACTACTCGATACATAGCTTCTCTGAAGATTTTGCAAACATGATCACAAAAATGATAAATCAAAAGACAAACAATGACAAAAAGAACATCTCTGAGAGAAATGTTGGCTGGTTCTAACTTCAGAAAGCTGGTGGTCAGTCATGCTAAGCAAGAATGTGACAAAAAAAAAATATTCTAGGTATAGGAAGCCATAAAATGAATGTTTCCGTAAAAATGAAAACATCTTTACTAAGAAAAGCAATTACTCTGAATCCATAAAAGAAAATTAAACTGTTCCTTTGGATTTTTTTCAGATTTGTTTGAAGCTGGTCCAATTGTCTCCCTTACAGAAGTGGTTAGGTGCAGGCCACAGTAAAGTGAGGAACACTTTGCCACCGTCATTGTGTGGCACTAAAAAGCCTTGCACTAGGGAGTGATTTGGCTTCTTTTTGTGCAAGCAAAGGGCAAGAGAAAAATAATTATTACATTTACAAATATTTTCCAAAACTTACAGGGATTGATGTAACTTACTGATGTAGTGTGAATGTTGATTAAGTATTACAGCTTCATAGGGTGAAAAGTGTGAATTGCAGGGCTTGTTCACCTCCAGGTTTATGAACTTACCTGCATATGCAAAGATATGTTCCTTCTGCCTCTAAACGCAGCACAAGTCCTGTTTGCATTCAGTAATTGTGTGATCACTCTAAGAGTACTGTAACTGGTTCTGGGCTCACAGAGTGTATGAAAAACACACTGGAGTGAGTCCAGTGAAAGCAGCCAGGATGGTCGGGGTAGAGCACAAGACATATAACAAAAGGCTGAGAGAAATGGGCTTGTACAGTCTTAGGAAGAGAAGGCTCAGATGAGATTTTATGTAGTGTTAGCTATGTAATGGGAGGACATACAGACCACAGCCAGACAGACCCTTCCCAAAATGTGCTCTGTTCTTGCATTGTGTCTATACCTATATATTGTGGCTACATCCTAGATGTGGCTTACATCTATGGCTGCACTGGCAAGATAGTACAGGCCTGCATAGAGTCCCATGGTGATGACCCTTGGGATGAATTACTCCATAGTATAAAATCAATTCCCAGGTATTATGAGTGGGAGGAAAATAAAATACAGCTCAGAGGCATTGTGCAGAATTTTCCTATATATTATTAGCAATAAAACACAGAAGGCTTACTTTAAACTTCATCGTTCGACTTCACAGATCAAGTATATCTTGTTGTTGAGGTGCCAAAATCTTCAATCCTTTGTTTGCAGCTTATATCAACCTGCCAAAACTTTATTGATTCAGCAAGAGTGCTTAAACTGTTATTCCAGTGTTATGAATACAGCATGCATATTAAAGGAGATTTCTGAATGGTGGTTATATATTTGGCTTGCTTAAAAAATATCTAAATTTTTCTTCTTTCTTAAGAAAAAAAATTGTTGGTTTTGTAGTACAAATTACATCATCATCAAATATCATCTGACAGGGCTACAGAAACTGGTGTAGATTGCTGCTGTCATTTTGGTTTAGCTAAGTGGAGGGAGCAAGCTTTTCAAACAGCTATTAACATTTCAAGCAACTCCAAGCCCTTCCTGGCATTTCAATTAGTGGCAGAAGCCAATGCAGCTGAAATCCTGCAGGCCTTACGGGACCTTTCAGTTGGTCTCACAGAGCTCTGCAGCCCTTGGTTTGAGGCAGTCAACATTTCTCCAAGCCTAGTCTGACACTCTGGTTCATGCTTGCTATCTAAAAGGAAAAGTAAAGGAAGTTTTGTAACACCAAATAGCTGTGCTTTGTCATTAGATGCTCTCATCAGTAACAATATAATATTCCATAATTCCCCGTACCTCCCTCAACGTTAACATAGCTAGGCTCAGCTTAGAGGAACAAGGAACTGTAACTCTTCTGATATATACATATATACACAAATTTCCCATTAATCACAGTGCTGCAGATCTGATTTAACATATTTTAAGAACATATGGGTTTGATTTTCACAGCAGTTGAGAGTATATGAAAAATTATACTTCAGAAATGTTCTTAGAGGTACCTTGGTGAATACAAAAACCATTTGATTGTCATTCTGTACTAGTTTATTTTCATGCATGAAGATGTAATAGATCAGGCAACTTTCTCTGATGTTCACTTAGTTCTCTAAATTTAGGGGTATATAATTATGAACAGATCATGACATTGCATTTAAAAATGTATACCTTTAAATTTGACTTCAGGCATTTGCATGGAAATCAAGGCAAAAGGGCTTTTTGCATACTTTGACATCTTTAAAATAAAGAATTAATAGCATGTTAGAGACAAGTTATCATATCTCCCTTCTGAAAATAACCGCAACTGTGTGTTGTACAGTTCAAACTAGTTTGCACTTTATACGTGGGAGAACATAGTTAAATTTGTATTTCACATTCAAAAAAAAAAAAGAAAAACTTTTGAAAAGCATAAGAATAACTTCAGCATTTATCTAAAAGTTGTTTGAGCTTACTATAAAGCATAACAAAGTACTTTTCCCCTCCTGTCAATTGAGATTATGATCTAATTTTGCAGTTCAACTGCTGAAACTTTTAATATATACGAATCATGAAACAAATGTGTACCTCTTTTCTACAATGTTTAAGGCAAATAATGATTCTGATTCTGCACTCACTAGAACATTAGTTTTTGCCAAGTTGATTTTAACAAGTTTAAGAATCTATTTAAGCAATGTAACTAATATAAGGTCTGATACAAGGAGTAAAGCATTATGTATAAATTAACTGTAGTGATATAAAATAAATTGCCTAATAGAAATCCTCAGAAAAGCAGAATTACTACATAGGTTCTGCAGGCATTCTTCAGCATTCAATACCCTAGCATTGTAACAGAATGACTTGGGATGGATGGGTTTCTGCCATAAGTACCCCAAAAGTCAAGATCAAAATAAAAGCCATTTTGGTGCAAGAATACTCAAAGCAGAAATCCAGTGAATATATATATATATACATATATATATTTATATATATTTATCCTAAGGGAAAGGGCTTCATGATTTTGAAGCCCTTTATCTTAAGGGAAAGGGCTTCATGCCATTGGCAGTATATTATACACATTATGTTTTTTAGTATAGTAAAGCATACAGTGTATATATGTTATATAAAGTATATAGTATATATATTATGTCTTTTGTAGTGTCTGTGAGTCACAATTGCATTCCCATGCAAAATTAAGTACATAGTCAGGACTCAATAATTGACATTAATGATAGAAAAAATATTAAAACAGTAATTCAAATAATCAGTAAATTAAAGCCTGGGAAAGATAGCTAATATTTTAAATGTCAGATTTAAATGAACAATAATAATTAAACTAACAAACAAACAAAAACAGCTTAATCTGAAGAATTTGGAATTAAGAATAAGAATATAGTAGGACTGGCCTGATGTTGGTATTAATAAAGTTCCGGCAAACCAATTACACAGTGTTTGAGATTCAGCTGATATCTGCCTATTATATTCCTTCTTTCAAATTCTTCTGAAAAAAAAAAGAAAAAAAAAAGATTTTTCCTCACATTTTTAAATCTTTACTGAAGAGTAACAGGTTATTTAAAGTGAGACAGCCTTCAGAAAACAAATCCCGTAACTCTGAGAAACTGGACAGTAGATTTCAGTTCTATAACCTTTTTATTCATTTTCCCAGCTTATCTCTTACGTGTGACAGGCATGTCTCTATGTGTTTGAAAATAATTTGTACCCCAAACCACATACTTGCAATCAATTTAGAACATAGTTCAAAACAAGTAGCAATAAAGTTGAATGGTTTATTCTTCTGAGGCAATTGCACGCTGCTAAAATTTTGTTACACTTAGAGATTTAGACATTCGTCTCTGTGTCTCTATCATCTGTTTCATGAACTCAACTATAGAAAAAGTGCGATAATTTCTAAATCATCTCCTAAAATAATCTGGAATCTTGTAAAGATAGTCCATGTCACACCCCAGAGGGATGTCTTATCACCTCAATCTTCCACAACATCAGAACATAGGAAATGCTAAACAGGAGGTGTATTTGAGTGCTCACTTATGTAGGTGAGGATTTAAAAGTATCACCCCTGAACAGAAAATGCAAAAAAAGGAAAACAAGAACAAAACGTGGACTAAACTTGAAAAATTCCTTCTTCCATAAAACAGAGATATCACTTAAAACTGAGTGTACTCAGTTAGATCACTCTAAGACTGTGAAGATCTGCATTCTGACTGGATCTGTTTCAATGGGAGGGCTGGATTAGGTTACCTCCAGAGACCTCTTATAACTCATGCCATTCTGTGATTATGTTCAAGCATGCACCACAGTTACAGTGCTAAAGAGTTTCAAATACCACATTAGAGAACAGAAAGAATATTAAAGGACCCTTCCACATAGTAGCCATCACTGCATGTACTGTATGCAAAGGTTTGTAAAACCATGTCTGATACTGCTAATTCATTAAACCTTTAATGCAGTGAGGGGAAAAAAGACTTTTCTTAAGTATTGTGTAAAGTATATAGACAAAGTACAATTTATACTTACAGCTACAGTTATATAAGTACAGCTATATAATATTTTAAGTATATTAATTATACTTATGAATATATAAGAAGATAGTAACATATTCCTAAAGGGCTAAAAACATATAAAACAACATTTTTTTTCATGATAAGTGTTGGGGATCATTGTGGTCTCTGAAAAGACAGATGAAATTTACTGTTAAAATTGTCATCTGAAACGGACCTAAGCATCTCAGCAATGGAGTCTCCAGGTTGCCTGTGTCACTGCATGGTTTGAAGTCTCAGGCCTGAAATGACCCAGAGTTACTTGTCTGGCCTCCAGCTGCTGACCCAGGAGGTCACAGGTCTAGCAGAGGCAGTGGGTCAGATCTGTCAGCGATATACAGATTGCTTGGCTCCCTTTGGGCACCTCAGATGACACAAGACACATATGGGGTAATTCAGTCTAGCCCTTAGTGATCTTTTTTCATCATCAGCTTAATTCTTCTGACTGTAATTACTAGATCCACCAACACTGTCTTAGAAACTGAACTCCTGTGTAGATCTCTACGTTGAGAAACTTGAATTTGTATTTCTTATTCTCAGTCTGGATCCTTTGCTGAAACATGAGGGTGGATTTGTCTATTTGTTTAGGGGGAAAAAAAAAAGGAAAAAAAGAAAGAAAAAAAAAAGAGTGAAAGGCTACAAGCATAATTTATGAGAGGTTCAGAAATTTCTCTGGAGAATTACTTTTACTACTCTTACTACTACTACTGCTACACTAATATTACTCAGTGTACTTTTATAGTTCTCCCCAAAATAATTGCCATTTTTTACAGTGATGAGGGAAAGTAGGACAAGTATTTGGTCCCATCTTTTATGTCTGTTTATATTTTTCTTGTCTTTTTATGAAGAAAATACAGAAAAAAAATAAAGATATACAAATAATGTGTCCTCTATTTTGAAAATGATAATTTTATACTATAATTTAATTACTATCAATTTAACTATACTATAATTAAATGTATTCTTTTAAACCAGAATCTTGTATATAAGCAGATTCCTCTATTTAGGCAACACAATCTCATATCTGTACCAGGGGCAAATCAGTCACATAAAAATAGGTTTGAAAATGATAGATACAAGTACTTTCTCGAATTTTACTTTCAGCGGGTGCCTCATCAGAAATGACAGGATTTTATAAATCATTTATCTCATTTAGGAGACACAGTAGATGCAGCATGAGCAGAAAATGGGTTTCATAAGAATATTGGACTGTAGATTAACATTTTGAATCAATCAATATTCATGGTGTCTCTTTAAGCATTAAAAAACTTTGCCCTCTTAAATGCTAATAGGATGTAATGTTCTGCACCTGTTATATCACCTTCTAAGTAGGGGTCTCAAGGTAATTATCAGGCATCCATAAATTAAGCCTCAGAAAATCAATGTTACATCAGATTATTCTCTTGGAAGTGAAACAGGAAAAGAATGGTTCCATGTCTTCCTGGACATTATGCAAGAAATGTTGTAGAGCAAAGTTAACAAAACCAAAGACAATATTCCATGAAGTACATCCCACTAAGTTACATGAAAACTCCACAGAAAGTTCAGGATCATTTCTCTCCTTTTTGGGGTATTCTCTAACCTTTATTAAAGGCTCTTTATTAAGGCCTGAGTGAAAGATATGATTAGTTTCAATCATTCCTTCTAACACTCATTACATTGCATACATCAACCATCTTTACCATCCTACCACTCAATTTCCTAATTTCTTCTGGAGTTCCCCTGAAGGTTATGTATAGAATCATATACAAATGTAATAGATATGAGTAATCATAATGTTTTCCAGTGGCCTATATGTCTGCAGGTATATAAATACATCGGGACAAATTCTGTTCCAATGACTGTACAGTTCCTTTGAAGCTGAACATATTTCTGACTGTGCAGACCTAAACCTTTAAAAACTGTAATCAAGAAAGGGGTACACCATTGTTGTCATTGCTTTAACTCCTCTCAGTAGAAAAGAATTACTGTTAACAAACATATTGGATATTTTCCTTTTCTTTTTACATTCATTCCTGTCTCTTAATAATCAAAGTTGTAAACAAACTGAGCCAGAGCACAAAGGCATTTTCACAACATTTTTGTTGTCTGTGTCTACAACTCTGTGACTCCAGAACTTTTGATAATTTTAGAAGGAGGAGTCTGAAAAAAATGCACAAATTGGAGCAGCACAAGTAAATTCAAACAATCTCTCTGATTCCAAAAGTAAAGCTGCTATTCTAGTCTTATGTAAAGAACTTACAGCAGCCCTTATCTTCTCTACAAATAAGCGATCACTCATGCTTCAGTAACTGCTGAAAAGATGATAAAGATGATTCCTGAAAATCCATCTTATGAGAGCGACACAAACAGAGAGAATGTTCAAAGACAGGATTTTGGTTTCATTCCCCAGGAGAGAGATTTTCAAATAGATTTTTATAAGGAAAGAGAGATCATATGGAGAAACATTATATCAATGATTTAAAGGCAACAGGGAAGCCTATAAAGAATGAGAAGAGGTCCCCAGAGTCCACTGGCATTTCCAACATAGAGAAAACCTGTCAGGGATATTTTATTTTATTTTATTTTGGGGGGGGTGGGAGGGTAGCCGATGGGAGTTATAGAAATCCTCGAAAGGTTTTAAAGTTAAGCAGGCAATGACAGGCAGTCTATCTTTTTGTTTTAATAATATCAGAGTTCAATGATTTTTTTTTTTTATAATTCCCACTGAAGACACCTCTCTTGATGAAAACAGAATTAACCAGCTAAAAACTTCTTTGTCAGTGCTTTTATTCAGATCATCAACCTTGTCTTGATATTGCTTTGTCTGGTATCTTGAAAAACTCAAGAAAATTTTATCCTATGTAAGAAAGGAAATGTTTATTATTATGATTCAAACAAGTCATTAAAATAGCGTCAACTTCATTAAAAATAAACAGAAAGCAAAAAACATTTGCAGCAGCTGCTGTTAATTATTATGTTTCAAATACAGTATTTTAATACAGCAATAATGTAGATACATGTTACAATTACTAGAGTAGCAAAAAGCCAAGAATGAGGGCAAAATACGTACAAATTAATCATCCCATCTAAACTCACAGATGTTGCTATGATACCACACACAAGATATCTGTATACATAAATGACTCCTTGTGAATAATAAATGTGAACAAATACTCTATAGACACCTTTTGAAGGTATAGGTAAGAACAGCACCTACACAAATCATCCTTCCAATTTTCAAATGCCCTCACTATTAAAAAAAGCACTTTTTAACATGTTCATCCTCCCAGAGATAGGCAAGATTTATGGAAATGAGTTAGACCGATCAACAAGGCTCCAAATCATCAAAGCCTGGCAAATCCCTGACTCTCCCAGACTGCAGCCTTGGGGATCTGGCTCAAGGGCTTTTCTGAAGGTCACACAGAATATCTGTGGATGAACGGAGAATTCATTCCAAATTTATAAAATCCGAGAACATTATTCTAATTACACTTCCTTCAATTCCTATGCCTTACAAAGACTGCTAAGATAATTTTCCTGTATGAGCAGTACTCTGATTTTTTTACATATAGGTATCTCCTGTCACTCTAAAGCTACACCCTGCTTGGTGGCAAAGTATAGGTGGGTGTTAGGGGGTTGATGGTGCTAGGTTGTTTCAATTAGTTTTAATATTGCATAGGTCAGGATTATCTCAGTTACTTATTCAGTTGACAGTTTTCTTCAGGTTCTTATTCAAATAATACTCAATTTTATTTGGTTTTTGTAAGGGAATATTTGTATAGAGGTGAGGTAATTTTCTGAACACCTGCCTTGCCTGCACCACCCCAGCCTCTCCTTGAGGAGTGTACACTTCTTATCTATGGCATGAGGAATATGTTTAACTGCAGTCTCTGATTCAGTCATTAGATGTCCCTGTGCACTGTGAGGGACTGTACGGTGCATAGTGCCTGGTAAGCAAGGCAGAGTTGAACTACACCGGTTCTGGGAAGTCTGCTTGATGCATTTACACTTGTTACTATCCTATTAAATACTTTTATCCTCTTTAAGGTCTGTTATTTACTATTTGGCAGAATCTAAGTGATTTCATATCCAGAAACATCAATTGGCTAATCCTAGTTAAGTAGCATTGTTCCTTTTACTCACTAGGACAATATGTTGTCAACTGGCCTTTAAGTCAACCCCTTTGGTTTGCCCAGTTTAGATTAATTAGCTTCACCAATGAGAACTAAAGGTCAGACTGAGTTGCTCATGTGCCATGAGCATCTCTGCATCTTCCTTTCCCTCTCTGCTTGCACCTGTGCCTTTTTCCAGCTGTCTGGCATTTGCTCTCTACCCATGCTCCTTGTGCAACATAAAATCTCCTGAATAACAGAGCAGATTCTGTGGGGTTGAAAATTTGTTGATTTTCTCAGAAGTTTACAGTTTTTCATTAGACTGGAATTCCAGACTTAGCAGTTTTATAGTCATGTCCCCTTGTATTTGCCACAAGTTAGTTAAGAAGCACTAAAAAAAGTGAACAATGAATCATAAAACACAAACATGGGTATAAGACAGTTATTACAGTTATATAAGTTATATAAGTTATATAAGTATATAAGTTATATAAGACAGTTATAACACAGTTATTCCCTCGAGACCATAATCAACTTCAACAAGAGCACTGACTGCACAATTAAAGCAAAGCAGAGCAGTTTGTGTTATATTGAAAAGGTAATTGTTTTCTGCCTTATCAAGTAGAGGAATGCATATCCACAGTGTACTCAACAAGTGCTGGAAGTTTCAGCACCAACCATAAATATCAAAGTATCTATCCTGCATTTGTGGACATGAAATAAGCCTTGCAAATAAGCCTTGCATAAACTGAGGAGAGAAAAGGTGATTTTCTGTCCTCTGACTTGGCAAACTGAACTCATGCCTTACAATATGTTCATATTCTCTAATGCTTCAGCAGCTGTCAAGTGAATTTCACAAAGCCCTTTTATATTATGAAGTGTAAAATATATTCAAAAGCATCAGAATTCACTGATATTGAATGTTTTTGTCTCTGTAATGAAGTCTGTACAAATGTAACAAAAGCAACTACTGTAGCAGTGATTCTAATTACCTTCCTAAAGCACTGAAAGAAATGCTGGCATTTTAATGGCAATTTATCCTCTGCAGTTTAACAAAGACGTATGTTCCTATTATTTGCCTTATATTGCTTCAAGTATTATGAACATGTGTAGGACTGTGTAAGTTTCCCCACACTCAAGATGTTTCAGCAAAAATATTTTTAGTGAACCTCTTACTTTTCATTATTTTTTATATTCTCTAGAAAATACCATAAATGACCTATATATTTTTTTAAAGAGTTTCTGACAAAATGCGTCATGATACATTCGCATTTGAACCAATCTTTGTGGAGTCCAGATGCATTTAAATTCTTGTATTAAAAATAAATAAATAAATAATAAGGTCTCTATGAAACTGCAGCCAACTTTTATAATCCAGTCACAATCCAAAACAAACCAAAATCTAAAATTCAAAACAAAGAGCTAGTTTGGCTTAGTGTTTTATTTATATCATGTTTTTGCCACTTATTTATATATCATTCTAAGCTTGCTGTCTCTGTAAATTGTAGCTGACAATCTGAGAAGGAGAAAAATACGTTTATTATATTGAATTAGAAAACTATTAACTGAAGAAAAGCTTGTACACAGGGTTTCAGTCATACAAACACATGCAAATGTGCTACACATTGTTCACAAGCAGAAACAGTAGTTTTGATTAGACTAATCACGTACTTTAATTATACATTAATTTGTAGAACTCAAGCCAAATATGTGATGCAATCAAGTCTTTTATTAAGAGTATACTTGGGACACTTTGTTACAGGACCCTTCAGATTATAGCTCTCCATCTGTTGTGTGTTAAGGGAATTAGAATAAAGCTAATTTAAGAGCTGAAAGGCAATGCACTTTCACTAAAAAAGCACAAATCCAGTCTACTAAGAGGGTTACAAGAAGAAGAATCAGTAATGCAAATATAAGATACTTATCTGATGTTACTGGCTCTGTGCAATTTTCTGGAAGGAGAAGCTGTCTTCCCGTTCAGCAGATGTCCTCCCATCAGTCTGTGCAAGTTTGCAGTAGACCCATCTGCTGCAATCCTTATCTGAATTCTATAGAAGAAAATGATTAAGTCCCATGTGGGACTTTTCAGTTACTTTCATAAAACACTTAAACTGACAACTATTCTACAGCATGAAATTATTTGAGGAAAGTAATAAAACTTAACCAATGTAATAAATTTAAGCCTGTAACATAACATATAGCAACCCAAATTTGTCAAATTAACTGCTTTTCTGAATTAAAGTCAACTATAATATGAAAACATTTCTCCTTCTTTGTGAATACAGATGTGATTTTGAAGAAATGATGATGTATTACAGAAACCTTCCTGTATCTTTTAGTGGGCTCTGTAATGTTGAATGAAGAGCTATGTGTCTTGTTTTATGTTTCTCAGCCAACCTAGTGGTTGTATTCAATAGAGAAATGTTTTTTTCTGCCAGGAGAACCACTTGTACCTCTAGATCTGGGTATATAGAATCAGAATTCTTCATCACCATGAATGACATTTTTATCCAGCCTTGTTCCCATGAGACATGCAACATGCATGGGTTCAAAACAGCTCCTATAAATTCAGATGTTTTATTTACCAGTTTTGCTTATTTGTTTATTTTGTTGTGATATTTGCTGGGTAAACAATGTTTCCAAAGTGCTACAGGAAATCAATGTCAAAAGTCTTGCTGATGGAATTTAATGAATTGGAAAAATTTTACCATGTTACTTAATCTCTGTTGCCTTTGTTATTGGGAATATTTTTTTGTCACATGTGATGAGACTTATTGTTACTGCGTTAGGAATAAAATGAATACTGATAAGAGGCTATTACAAATTATGAAAATTTGATCAGCCTGTCATATTGTGGCAGAACAGAAGTCTGTTTCTGTATTCAAAAAAAATTTACATTATGAAAGAACATGGAGTACTCTAGCTCACTTTCATAGCCAATGTAGGAATATTGACAGTGGTTCTACACACAGATTTGTAAAATATTTCTAAGATTAGACCTCAGTCCATGTCTCCCAACTTTTTATATGATTTATCAAAATTCTATGAGATTTAGGCAAAAGTCACCTTTTTTTCTTGGGTGTTTAATGAATATGCATAACACCATATTCATTGATTTCCATCATTATTACTCCTCACATTCTTATCATTAGGTGTTTGCTGCTATTGGACCTTCTGTTTCTCTCTCTGTTTCTTCCTTATGACCCACTTTATTTCATTCTAACATCTGCATTCCATTCTCTTTTGATTGTGTAGGTTTGTTTGGGTTTTTACACTTGGTTTCACATTATGCTTCTGGATGAAATCCTGGTCTGAGGGATCTCAAAATCTGAGGGATTTTTGCTAATCAGCTCCATAACAACAATTCATCCTTTTAATCTACACTAATCAACTTCTCTTTTCTGACCATCATGTGTCATAGTGCCTAAAGCATGTTTGGAGTTTTTATTGACTTAGACAAGTTATGTTTTTTAGCACAGAGCTTAAAAACATGTAACATTTCCCAGAGTGGCCACTGATCATTGCATATCCTACCACAGTGTTAGACTTCCTGTGAAAAGAATGTCTCACACGGTATCCCACATACATGTTGCAGGAGTAGATTTGGCAGATTTCTGACCACAAATCCAGACAGCACTAATCCTGAAACCTGGAGTCCTGAAGATATCACTTCAAGAAACTGTCCCATTTGATTGTCAGAAGGCCTGTCTATCAACAATTTGTACAGCACCCTGCCTGATATAACTGACCCAAAACCCTGACCTGAAGCTCAGATCAGCCACAGACATCCCACAAGCTTATTCATGAAAGCCCTAAGCACACAGCAAAGTAGCTTATTAATAAGTATTTTCCTCTTTTTTTTTTTTTTTTCAGGAATTCCCACAAGGCATTCCCTTGCATTGTTCTCAGAAAGCTATTTTATTTCTCAGAACAGTCAATGCTTTCCAGCTTCCAGTTTCTACGCTAAGTTATGGAGACATGCCTGCCTTGGATGAAAATGAGATCCAGGGGAAAAAAAATATGGAAAGAAAAATGGGGATAAGTAACCATTTGATGTTATCTTCAGTATGAAAAATGGACAGAATGCTGCTTTCACCTTGTTCTTGTAGTAGCATGGACAATCATTTGCTTATTCCTTTCCTAGGGTAAAGCAAACACCCCATGACAAAATTCCTATGAAGCAGGGCCATTTGACTGATGAAAGGTATTTGAGCAAGTAGCCTATATAGAAAACCCACCTCTCTATATTCAGAGAAAACTTAGGTCCCAAGAAAGCAGGACCTTCTTGACATACGACGGACACATTTACCCATGTGAGACAGTAGGGCGAGACAATATTCAAACCCTGCATGGGCTTCCCATGACAGGAGCTACCACATAACCTAACTCAGGATTCCACATGGTTCTGTGCTTCAAATAAGGATGACCATGGCTAATAATTCAGTTACTGCTAAAAAAAAAAAAAAAAATGTAACATGGATCTTTGCGCTGCCTGACTGCTTACATTCTTTTTTTCTTGTCTCACTTTCACAGGCAATGCTGAGCATGTGCTGCTGGGACCCCACCATTAGCTGCACGTAAACACAAATGGACTTCGGGTATTGCTACACAAGTTACAGAAGGTCTCAACAAAGGTCATTCAAGCTGAAACCATAGGCATCCATAGTAAACAAGGCAGTGGTAACCTTCCAAAGACACTGATTCTTTTCATCTTATGCTATTCAAGCTTCTTGAGGAAGTAAGTTGAAGATGCAACCCAGTGCCACATGTACCCATGTCCTCATGTCCCTATGCATGTAAAGAAATGTCAATGAGACTTGTATGTTTTAAGGGTTATGTTATTAAAGTGTTCTATAAAAAATGAACATTTTTCATGGTAGCTGGTGCCCAGGAAACCATCTGATCCCCCAAAGAGCCTGCAGCCTAACTTGATGGTGCCAGTGAAGGTGTTGAGTTCCATAAGCAGGACCTGTTTACAGAAGCAGATCTCCAGCAGGCAGCAGTAAAATAGCTGCCACTAGCACCACCAAGATATGGCAACAGCTGCCTCTAATGACCTTCAAGCACTGTGTGATATTAGCTCTTATTATGTTTGTTACCATAGTGCTTAGGAAAGTGGAGCTTGCACAATATATACACAGCATCCCTGCTCCACAACAGCTTCTTATCTAAACAGACAAGCTGATAAAAGCTAGCGCAAAGGATTAAATATACAAACAGAGCAAGAGGAACAACTGCCTGCAAATTTCATGTCAGCTACTCTTGTTTACTTGTCCTTTGGGCAGAGTTTAATTAGTAAGGGATTAGCTGACAGATAGTCAGAAGACGGGATGGTAAAGAGAGGCAAGGAGAGGGAGGGAGGCTGAGATGGGAGTCTGTGAGAGAGGAGGCTCAGGGGTTGCAGAAGGTGGCTGCATGGTACAAGGGAGAAGTATTCATAAGCCAGACTGTAAGAAGGCAGACTGATGGCTGCAGTGTTAACTGTAAAGGGACAGAGGCACAATCCTGTCTTGCCATTAATGGGCTTATAGCAAGGAGGCAGTCCTGAATGGTTATTGCTCTTAGGATACTCAGCCTGCCTACAGTGTGTTTCACTCAGGGGCTCATTGTTACAGGGGTATAGCTGTTATACAGAATGCTATTTGTTTTAACATCCTCAGAACCAAAATCAGCCTTGAGCTGGTTTCTCCAAAAGCTTTTGTCTGGTTGAGTGCTGATGTGGTGCAAAAAGCTAGTGCATCCTGGTGGGTACCTATGCTTTGCTGTTCCAGATCAGACAGCTGAGGAGCCCCAGGGACCCCATCTCTTTAAATCCCCACTTATTTCAGAGCTGAGGTGGCAGGAATCCATGTAAAATGTCCTTTTCCATTTGCATTGAGCAGAGCACCAAGTCTAGTTAAAAACAAGGACTGGTTTCTGGAGTATGCTTTGTATTGTGTCATGGGAAAGCTGGGGACCAGCCATCAAGGTAGCCATCAAGAAATGGGAGTCAGAATTAAAAAGATATCAGAAAAAAATGAGTGAAATAAACGGTCATGATAACAGAATCCAATGCAGGGGGTGAGAAGGAAGGTACAGTGGCATTGTTTCTTTTTCCTAATAAAAATGTAAGATATGCAGCCTTTCTAAATGATAATTCTCTTGTGAATTCTGAAGGCGGGGGATATATATGTGTTGCTGTAGGCTCCAGTGAAATGTAGAGGGAAGGAGAACCTGCCAGTGGAGGGTGGCATTGTACAATATATAAGTAGCTTCTCTTACTTTGGAGTTACCAACCAGGAATAGCAGTTAAACACCACAGCAATCCTCCATTCTTAGTTTCCAAAATTACACACAGTGGTGGGCTGGAAAGCACCTTCAGGTCAAGGACATGGAGAAGATGAGAAAACTGCAGAAAGAAGTAGAATGAAATTAGGAGGTGGGATGAAATGGTCAGAAAAGAGAAGGTAGAAATTGAGAGGGTGCAAACCCGATGAAAGAAGACCAGACAGAACAAATTTTCACTAGGGCGGAGGATCAAAATGGGATGTTTGAATAAATACTACCTTGGTGGAGAATGTAAATTAATATGTGTATATATATATATATATGGAAAAATAGATCAGAGAAAAATTGAAGGGTTAATTTAGGGTTAATTCTGGACTGAAGGGGGAGGAACAGGACCTCACCCAGGAACAACAGATTTCCTGATGCAGATTCTCCCTTCCTGCCATCCATGTGCAACATCGATCCTATGTAGAGAGTAACAGCACCCTAGCTGAAGGATGCAGGTTATAAGCTGGAAGTAACAACCACAATTGATCCTGCTTATACTGCGAAAACATTTTTGAACTCCTGTCCTACTTTGGCCAATCCTGTATGCTCTTTTATGAGAATGGGTCATCTTTAACTGAACATTTATACAGGATACCTTGGAGCATTGAAGCCTATTTTAGCAATCACTGATAAGAAGTATGATTTTAAAATACAAACCTGAACATGTGATTGACACCATTTCTAACAATGCACACAAAGGAACTTTTGCCAGACCCCAAAATTCTGTTTCAGAAATGAACAAATTCTAGAATTTATTGTTTTTCTTAGTCTAAAATTTTCTTTCTTTAAAATATAATTTCAGCTTTCTATACGTAATATATTCCTAACTGTACATTGAGTAAATTCTTGTTCTGTGTAGGTTAGACTTTAAAATATTTGTGTGTAAATATATTGGCCACATCAAAGAATCGCATTGAAAATACTGTTTGGAGATAAATGTGGCTTGTAGAGGACCTATAGCAGGTTAAAGTGGTGTTGAAACAAATTTGAAAAAGTTACTTGCCCATTTACAGTTGTTTCTGTTCACTCATTGTGAGAGAATTATAAAACCACAAAATGGATACAGTAGGAAGGAACGTTGGATGTCATCTAGTCTAACCACACGTTAAGACCCAGGTCAGTCAGAACAGGTTGCTGAGGACCACATCCAGTTGGATTTTGAATATTTTCAAGAACAGAGACTTTACAACCTCTGTAGAGAACACTGTTCCAGTGTTCGATCACACTTATATACAAAAATGTGTGCTTAAATGTTTAAACAAAATTTCTTGCCTTTTAGTGTGTGCTCACTGCCTTCTATCCTTTCAAGAGACACCACAGAGAAGAGGTTTGTTCTGTTTCTTTTACCCCTTCCCATCACTTTAAAAAATGCTAAGATCCCCCTGAGTCTTCTCAAAATTAAACATCCCAGAACTACTCAGCATGCACAGTAGTGCATGTATAATACATTTCACCCTACAGACTAGTACACTGAAACTGAAACCACTTCCAGAAATAAAAATCTGTAAGAAAGAAAAATTAATGGCAATCAACAACTTCATAGAAAAACAAGGTCACAACCTGATTAAATAATATATGACAAATTCTCAAGCTGCTTAATGAAAATGAAAAAGCAATATTTAAACATGAGAATGACTTCAAAATTACAACTTTCAGAAACAATAAAAATATACCTTATTTTTCACAGAAAATAGTCAAAGCATTTTTTTTTCCCTTTGGAATGTACAATGAATAAGAGCTTATCTATTGTTTATTCTCCTTAAAGTTTATCAATAACAAAATATCAAAATGAGAAAGGGCAGCTGAACAATACAAACAACAATTATAACATGGTTTGAAAGACCTAGTATAAACATCTCTGTGTCATTAGGCTGTATCAGCTGCATTTCCAAATTGAGAGGATGGTCAGGCACTGGAATAGGCTCTCCAGGGCAGTGATCATGGCACCAAGCCTTCCAGAGTTCAAGCAGTGTTTGGACAACACTCTCAGACATACGGTTTTGTGTGGTCCTGTGTGGAGCCAGGAGTTGGACTCGATGATCTTTGTGTGTCCTGTCCATCTCAGGATATTCTGCAATTCTTTGATTCTAATGTAGCAGTGAGATGCAGAATTAGCCCCAGCTGCCACAGAGCCATTTGGAAAGAATCTAAAATGATACTACAACTTTATTTAACATTTTAAAACAAGGTGACTAATGATACAAGGAAAAAAACATGATCTGAATAATGGCAATGTTGGTAATAGTATATACAACAAACCATAAAGGAGTTTCATCGGTGGTAACCATAACATGGAAGTTAACCATGTAAGAGTGCAGCAACACAGCAACAACACACTGGAAAAAAAAAAAAAAAAAAAAAAAAAAAAGCTTCTACACAGACACAGAATGCATTGTCTAAGCAATGACATGTATGATACATGTATGATACTGTCAGCTGCATAGAGAAGAGAGAGAAATCCATCAAAAACATAAAATAAGCTTATTTAGATGATAGGATGATAGGCCAGGACATGTAAAGTCAGTTTGTTTGGTATATTACTGAAAGTAACTGAAGCAAAAAGACCAATAATACAGATAACAGCAGTGCTTTAAGTTACCTAAATATTTCTCCAAAGCTTGCCAGGCATAGTTCAATGCAACCTCAAAACTACTTCCAGTTTCTTGCATTTGGTTAATAAAATCTTGGAGTTATGTTTGGATATTTACACTTGCTAGAGTTAAACTTTGTTAATGACAGTTGCCATCACATGTGTAGGTCAGGAAGTTTTGGGGTATGGTCAGGACCAAAAGAGTCCTGCTGACTGTCGGAGCAGGTCCAAGGTTCACCTGTTCCTTGCTGCAAAAAAAAAAGCAACACTCATCTCCTGAAAAAGGAGAGTAAGAAATTGTTAGCAAAGCAGTTAAGCTTAGCATACTATAGCTTCCACAAAAAAAATAAAAATAAAAAATAAATTTGCATACATATTGTGCATATTTTTTTATTTTTCTGGTTAGGTTTTAAATTTTTCTTCTCTCAACAGTTTAAGTACCACACAACACTGGTGCACATACTAGCTTTTTTGTAAGACCATTTCTTCAGCCAAAAATTCTTGTCTACTAGATCAGTCCTGTGCACAGGAAATATGGTCCTTTCATATCTCACTCTCATCTGGTAAATTTAAAAAGTAAAATACTGATGAACCGGTGCAGCTGTTGTGCAAGATGAGGAATAGCTGGGAAAAAAACTGTGAAAGAAAAAAAAGAGAACAGTGTTAGACTCAGCAGTAAAGGGCCAAATTTCTCACAAAGGAAATGCCAAATTTCTCACAGAGGAAAAACTAAGCTAGTATGGGGATACAAGCACACCAAACACTTCATACTTTCCCTTCTTGCCTTCTTACTCACTATTAAATTTCTTCTTCCAATTGTCATAAAATGAAGTGGAGCTACCAGCTAATCATGTCTTTCCTGCTTCTGTTTAGACAATATATATTTTAAAAGACCACATCTCTGCATGTCTTGTTTCACATAGAGAAACACATTTGGTAATTTTAGTTTTTTATAACCGGTAACTGCAGTATTCAATTTAATTTGCTACACTGCCCAGGACTGTTTTGTGAGCAGTGAGTCTATCAACTAACTTTAGACTTAGCTAATAGCTAAAACAAAGATTCTTTCTAATCAGTAAGAGGAAAACAATTTGGAAGAAACATGTTTCAGCTCAATACAACCCCCCATGATATAAACTTAAGCAGTTCCAGGAATAACAGAAAGTTGTGTATGAGTATGCAAGTAACTATGTGTTAATCTGTCTGAGCGGATGTACTGTAGTCTTTATCTCCACTGACTGGAAGCTAATGGTCAGCTTGCTGTGTCACTGCCAACTAGAAATTAATTAATAATAATAATAATAATAATAATAATAATAATAATAATAATAATAATCCCTTTTAGATGTTTAATGATACCAAAGAAAGATCATGTAACTAATAACATAAGCATAATTTATCAGAGATCATCCTGAAACAGCAGACTGTAGTATTTTTCTCTTAATTATGTTGAATTACTCAGTTAATACCATGATTTTTCCATACCCTTATCTCCCTCATCACACGAAACAGCATCTAAATTCATTAAGCGTTTTAACAGTGTACAGCATAAAAAGATTTATAAGAAAACACTGATGATGGTGTCAAGCAGGAGTTGTCAGGGATGTACCTGTAACTCCTCATGAGAATGTATGCCCACAGCATTTGTTCCCATTCTAAATAGTAAGAGGTGCTAGCACTACTTAACTGTGTCAGCAACGGCAAAACAGCAAAGCTTTTTAAAGACCCTAGAGAACGTTAGGGATATCTTTTGATTACAGAAGAGGTATAATATTATGTTCCTGAAAGGAGACAGAGAACTGCATTAATCCATCACCTGCTTCAGCTTTGTGTTCAGAATGGGTTTCCAGAGAGTTTGCTGAGACTGCAGAGTGAAGTATCAGGCTCCTCACCTTGGAGGAGAAAGGTGTTTATCATAGGAAAGAGACCAGGTTGCTACACCATTCAGTATGAGCAGTTGTTGTTATAACTCTTTGATGTTAAGCTTGATGTTAATGGCAGAGCAGTCTGGGTTAGGGACTATAGCTCAGTGTCTATCAGTAGCCATTTTGGACCAGATCAAAGGCCCAGTTAATCTTCTATCTCAGCTCCATTTATGGCCAATAGCAGATGGATAGGCAACGAATATAAGGAACAGGCAAGCATAAAATTATCCAGTTCCTAGCTTGCCCTCTCAGTGTTTGATGGTGATTATGGACTTTGTGCAAGAGACTGAAATGGGAACAGCATATGTATCCCATTTCATGATGACCATTCACAAATTTCTTGAATTCCTTCTTATTTTTATATAAAGGAAGTAAATTTTTCAAAAAACAAATAAGTACATTGGAAAATGTATTGTCCCAACAAGCTGCTGAGTTGGGAACAAGAAAGGCTCAGGAATAAGGTAGAAATAGATACCAGAAAATTAAATTGGGGAATTTCCTGTTCTCATATTATGAGAAAAACTAAATAATGTAATAATCTCCTCTACCCTTCTGTCATCTCTCTTTCAGGCCAAAGACTCCTAGCCTATGTAACATTCCCTTACATGGAAACTATTCTGCAGCTTAGTTATTCACATTAAGCATCAGGACACAGATCTGTATCTTTTCACTATTACTGAAATCAAAATTTTAATGATTCTGAACTGTTCTGTACCACCAGCAAATTTTGTCATCATATTACTTGCCACCCCCCCACCCCCCCACCCCCCTTCCAGTTTAAAACCTAATGGTAACACCTAACTATTGAAATGCTTGCTTCTTTCCCTTAGTTCTCATTTTATAACAAGCTGTTAATAGAGAATATTTTTATTTTTTTTATTCCATGACAGTTTAGCTTTTTAAGGGTGGACAGCTTAAAAATTGTTGGATATCCAAGAACATTGTATCAGCCAAATTATTCTTGCTATCATACTTATTTTTGTTATGAATTATATCAATTTGCCTAGTACTGAAGTTAGAATTTCTGAGATGTTGTTCTCCAGGTTAGTACCAAAATCTTTCCAAAAACTCTTTCCTTTGGTATACAGGCTGTTTTAAAGAGTCAGTTGCACAACCCAGAACTCTACAACAGAGAACAACCAGAGAACTTTAACCTCTGATTTTCTTATGATTTCCTTGGATCACCGATATTTTTCTTGGCTATTTCTCTCAATATAATTCACTGCTTTAATCAAAACTAAATTATTACTCCAATTTGGCATTTACTCAAACTAACAACTAACTTAATTTCCACAGCATTTGCTGCATTACTGTTATTTTAATGACACTCCAATAGAAATGTAGGTAGGAATTTCAATGTATTATCCCAGTGTTATCACTGTGTATGGCCACCAGCAAAGCGAGTTGTGTGACTCTCTTCCAGGATACACTGGCCAAGTTCAGTTTTGAGGGGACAGTGAAGGAATTTCCAGATGAAATAGGTTTTAAAGAACCATTGATCTGAAAAGCAAGAGGACATCTGCAAGAAAAATATCTGGACACTGGTCGGTTCTTTCAGACAGAAAATATCATTTCTTAGTGTCAAACTATCTTTCCTTTATGTGATCTTATTTGGTCTCTGTTACTAAGGAGAGACATGAGAAAGAGGAATTGTCTAAGAAATATAAATAAAAACTTGAAATAAAAGAAGATTTTTTTGACCTTCCTGAGAGATATGGGTTTGTGTTGTTGTTTTGTTGTTGTTGTTGTGTTTTTGTTTTGTTTTGTTTTGTTTACTTACTAAATATAAGTTTTACATTAGTTCAGGAAGAAAAAGAAAACACAATGGCTGGACAGCAGTCGTGGGCAAAATACAAATACTACCCAACTGGAAAAGCTTAACAAAAAGACAACTTGTTTTCTTCACAACAAACTCATTAATACAGGAGTAGTGCTGATGCCTAACTTTCATATGGAAACTAGAATATCTGAAAAATAAAATAATAATTCAACTCATTTCTTTTTAAATTTAAAAAATACTTTGTGAAATATTTTATCAACATTTTAATTGCATGAGAAAGGGAAAAAAAATCTTTCTTACATCTAGTTTCTTGTTTGTTTCTACAGATGCATTTCTAGCTCTCCAATTTCATCCCTTCCATTTGCAGATACAGAGTTTGAGAGACAAGGCTTGGTTTGGCCAAATTCAGTAGCAAAGTAGGGAGCAGAAGAATCCAGGTTTCCTCAGTTTTAATCAAAAGCCTACATCTGTGTCTATTGCATAGCAGTTGCAGGATACCAGTCTGGCTCCTGCAGAGGCAGAGAAAGACTTGGGATTATTTAAAAAATACTTCATAAGTACAAATCTACCATTCCTTGTGGTGAGGCAAGTTTCTCAGGGAAACGCAGCGCGGAAATTATAAGTAAAACAGTTTGCTTGACCAGAAGGAGAAATGACTCAGAACATCTAAAACTAGAACACAAACTTAGATGATTTAGACTGCTGTTTGGAAGAGAAAATCTGTCTTGTTTGCGTTGGGAACTTGAGTTAGCTGGCATCCTGATTTCCATACCTAAGTAGGGTACCTAAAATTTAGCACTATACTTAACTACTTTTAGATCATCTGTATGTGGCAATGTCTTGAACCTCAGTCTTGCCCACCATTTACATAAAACATCTTCAAAACAGGATTCTCAACGGCCTAAATTGTTATTTTTCTGCAAACAAAGGAAACAGCTTTTGTTGTATTTAAACAATATGTCAGCATATCATTTTAGATATGTGCAGTGATTCATTGAGTTGACCATTAACAGGTCTGATTTAAAACATTTACGAGCACTTATCTTGGATGAATGGATATTTTAGTATACAGTTTTGCCCTTCCCATGTCTTGGTAATGTATTTGTTGTGCACTATTGAATTGCAGTTGAATTTTTTTAATTGCCTCTTTAAGAATATATAATTATTGTTGACAGCAAACCAACTAGAAGAAATGCTTCCAGATTAATTAACAGTGACCTATAATTAAACACTACAGTACTTAGAGATGGAGTGGTCCCTAGATAATATTGCTTTAGCTTTAATGAGTGTTTATCATTCTTGTTTGCTTCCACTGTGCCAGTTATCAAGGTTAGTTAAAAAAAAAAATCTTAATTAAATGGAAATACATAGAAGGCGCTGCCTTAACAGAAAACAGCTTGAAATATTCATCATTTAAGCAGCATCCCAATGTATACAGACTCCCAGCCTACAACTTTTAGTCAAAGTTTACCCATGGAGCTCAATATTTTCTGAAAGTCATACCTTGACGCTAAACAACACTGTGGTATCTTCTAGGATTGTTCCTGCACGTTTATTTTAAATTCTCTAAAAGATACAAAGCATGTTTTATTAAATGTGTGTCTTCTCCTATATGAGAAGGGCTCACCCAACATTTTTAAAAGAAAGGATTTCTGATTCTTACTTCAGACTCCACTACTAACTCTGCATAGCAATTAAGTAAATCTTTTTATTGCATTTTTTAAAATTCAGTCCAATGCTTAAATTAGATTCCTAATGGAATTAAAGGATCACATTCCTACCAAATTCCATACAGTTTTTTGTACCTAGGGTTCTCTGAAGAAATGGCCTGTGATTTCCAGAAATGCCGACCCTGCACTTTCAGAAGATGATGCTAGAAACAGTGGATTCCACTACCATAAGAAAAATTCCCTGTGCTTCCAAAAGTTGCAGATCCAGACCTGAAGCAATCAACAATGAGATAACATATTAGGGAAACTTCCATCTTTCAACTGTAACATGCTTATAAATGAGCACTAAAGATTATGTGGATCATAGAGGTAGTCCATATATGACTATACCACATACCATATGATTATGATATATAAACTATGTAAAGTTGAATACTGGTACTGCTAAATAATGAGCCTTCTTTAATACTCAAATTTTCTCTGGTATATATCCTGATCATCTCCACTGCTGGCTTTCATTGTGCTACTGACAAGGTCTTCCTAATTTGTTTTGTTAGAACAGTAAAACAATGTAAATGAAACAATATATATAAAGCATTACAATGAGCACTGAAAATCAGAAAAAGATTGGGAGAATAAGAAAAAGCAGACCTTGTTGGTCTCAGCTCAGTCTCTTTACTAGCTGGCCCAAGTAGTTAAAATTAGGTTATGTCAGGGAGGGAGGGAAGTTGTCATTGTTTAAATCCTAAGTAAAAATAGAATACCGATTGGGTTCAAATGAAGGTTGTTCTTAAAGCAACTTGAACTTACAGAGCTAGAAAACAGAGTTGCTGCCAGTCTAGATATTTCCTAATCTAAAATCCAGTTGCACAGAAATCTCTAAGTGAGACAGACTTTTACTAATACCCTCCTGGTAGTTTTTTAGGTTTATTGAAACACTATAAAACATTCTTGAAAACAAAAAGTATGGCACTTTTACACATTCCAAATATGTAACAGGAGTAGTTATTTGTGAAACTGGAACAGAGCTGTTTGAAAACTGTATTCACTCACTGCCAGTTCTTGGCCCGGTTATAGCTGTGTGCTTGAAACATCATTTCCTTCCATGTTTATTATTATTATTTTTATTATTATCATTATCATTATCATTCTCTTTCCATGCACCACCTTCCCTCCCCCCACAACCAATTTGGAATCAACTTGTGCCAGCCCTGAACATTGCTGCAATTTACTGCTGAGTCACATCATTTCCCTGCTGTCATACAACATCATCATCAATTCTATGATGGAAATATCACAACAGCAACTTTTTGGTATGAGGACGGAGAGGGGCTTCCAAGTCAAATGTAGTGGGAAAGCAGAATATAGTATGTTCTGTCAGAGAAAGCTCTCTTCCTTTCCAAAGGAAGTTCTCTGTTTTTTGTGATCACAGGTTTGGAAATAGCACAATCATCTTTCCCCATGATTTCACCTCTGCTCGCTTGCCATACCTCTGGAATGCCCAAATGATCACTGTTTGAAGGCAATGGGCACTAGAAGAGACTTCCGTTGTTTATTGCGGTGGTGCTGAAGTCTACTGGGGTTGACAGATGCTGCTCCAGAAGGTTAATAAGATGAAGAAAGCTCTTCCAGCTGGACCATAAGAGGGATTATGTCTGAGCAGCAGATAAAAAGATTATTCCCGAAACAGACACTGCTTTTTTTTAAAACGTCGTCACTCTTGTCTTACCACTCCAGTCCCCCAGGCTAGAAGTGTTTGCATTGGAGGCATTTGTCCAGCTCTTGAATTCTGGCACCTATTCCACTCTTCACCTACTTGCAATTCAAAGCAGCCCACATCTGAGGACAGCTGAAGAAATAACAAAGAAAAAAAAAAAAAGAGGGAATATATTTGGAGATTTTAATTGTTAAAAAAAAAGAAAAAAATCTTCTACTTGACCTCAACATTCTTATTTCCTGCATGATTATTCTTGAAAACTGTGAATGATCAATAGACAGCATGCATTTGAAAACTGGATTAATATTTTTGGTCATTTGCCTTGCTCTCCAAGTTCAGGAAAGCAGAGGTAAGTTCATATATAAAAGGATTATATTAATTAACTTTAATAGGTTAAAAAAAAAAAAAGTGGAAAGATCAGGTCATTTTGTCATTATCGAATTATTTGTTTGGAATTTGGTGTCTTGACAATTCAGATAGAGACAGCACAGTTGGTGAGACAGCTATGAAGTTGGAAATGGAAATGTTGACAATATTTCTCATGTGTGTTCCCTTGGCTTTACATTTTCTATAAGAGATGCATTTTAGTTTCCATTCACCTCCATATGCTCTGTTATGAAAAAAAATATATATATATAACTTCAAAAACAATTATATGAAAGGAACAAAACAGCTGAAAGAACGTCTAAGGAAGTGTTGATATTGTCAAAGATTATCTGCTATCTTTGAAATGAAGAGAAAGTAAAATATATTTTTGTATTTACCAGCTATTACCAGAAACAACTTCAAAAACTTTTAGAAATACAGATTTTGGAGGCATAGAACATACTGCCAAATAAACAAGAAACAGCAATGCTAAGAAGGATTATACACAGAACAGAACGAGCAAGAAAATATAAATATTACAATAGGAAAATGAAAAGGAAATATCTGCTAACATAAGTACATACTTGGAAAAGCTAAAATAGAAAGAAACCACCCTATAATTATAATAGCATGACAAAATATATTCCTTTTGTGATGCATAGTATGATTTTTAAATGCATTCCAATAAACAGGTCTCAATGAAAATAAAATGTAGTAGTAATATGTGAAATTATTTGCAAGTAAACAGAAATACTGACAACTTTGGTGTACTTAGTACAACAGCTAGCTACTGCTCCCTTTAAAAACATCACAAAGTTCACGGCAATTTTAAAGCTTCTTCAACAACAGAAAACAAAAATGGTAGTGTGATTTTTTCCCTGTTTGGTTCCATATGCAATTTAGATGTTTGGGGAAGGTGTTTAATTTGTGGGGAGTTTTCTTATTAACTTTTCTGTCTATGCTTTGATATTTAAAAAAATTAAATTAAAAGCCAACATCACAACTGTTTTATGCTTTGCCCACATGAATGACCTCCTAGTTTCTGTCAACTGCAAGCATATTAATTAAATGCAAAGAATATAAAATAATAAAAGAGAAGTCTTCCCAATGGTATTGAAATAGAGATGGCATGAAACATAGTCTACTGTCAATAAGAATTGGAAAGTTTTATTTCCACATCACTTGTTTTTGAGTCTTGTTCTTCTGTGTACAGATTTTCTTTAAAAAATAGTTCATGTATCTCATTGATATTATGTAAATCTTCTCTTGTGGACAATTACAGTACTGAAAACATGCTTGGAAAAAACTAATGCATTAGCTAACACTAGATTTATATTCTGTTGTTCTTTGATTTTACTTTTTAATTTCATGCAAACAGTCTTATTCAATCATTAATGATAGTTTGGAACTATGGCAAAAATGAGAGAATGAATGATAGTTCATCTCTGACAAGGAAAATAAGGTTTATCAAAATACACTGGTTTTGCACTTTAAATTGCATATTCTCTGACAGAAAAAGATAAATTCCATGTAATTCATGCATGGTTGATGATATCATTACAGTCTATATTTATAGTTATGCAATGAGAAAGTAATAATGTGAAAAGTGGAGTCACAGTTTCACCCATCATAAATTGTGCTTGTATGTTATAATGCATTTCCCATAAAAGATTGTCACAAAATTATAGAAGAGTATCTTGACAGAGGGGAATACAGAACTGTATATTATCCCCCTCAGAGATGCAGTAGAAGACTCAGTACTTGGAAAATCTACCAACATTCAGAAAGCAATGCTGAATAATACACTACATATAGCATCTTGAAATAGGGAGAAAATGATTTAACTGTGAGCTAAAAGACTTTTTTATATCTTGTATTTTTCTCCTTCCAAATATAACAAGCAACTCAGCTGCCATTGTAATATATATCAAAGCTTTTATAGTAGCCTTTTAATATTCTAATTTTTGATGGCTTTCAAGGGAAAAATTGTTTTTTCTATATACGTATGTGAATGATAATTGGAAAAATTTCTTCCCAGCAGTTTTTTAAAATACATTTGGTATGCACAAATACATAACTGCTTTTTATTGTTATATAATTATGCTATATATAGGATTTTTAAACTGTGTTGTTATCTCAAATACACATACAAATCTCAAAGGACTTAATGCTTGTCTTAAGAAATTTCTTCACCAGAACAGGAATGCATTCAGAACTGCTATTTTATGACTGAGAATTAGGGTCAGATAGGTAGAGAAAATATTTTGAAATGTACACATGCTCTCCCAGTAGTCTGAATACTTATATTAATCACTTATTAAAGATCCTAACATAGTTGATTCAAGGCTTTTAGGACTATTCTAGTTTAAAGTACATTTCAACTATGACAAACTAGGAAATAAAAGATTAAGAAATAAAATACTCCAATCTTAAAATAAGAATAAAAAGAATAAAAATATCCAAATCATTTTTTATTTTATTTTTCATTATGAACAAAACTATATGAAACTCAAATTCTTGTTTTACTCACATCTGTGTTTTAGGGTGAAAAAAAAGGGGCTTACTCAGAAATGTCCTTCCTAAACCTTATTTTAGGACTGAGACCCATCTCTCAGGCATTTGGAGGCTGTCCAGGAACACCTCCAATCCCACAGATAACAAACAAGAAACTGTAGGGTGCAACATAAAGACTCAGAGATGGAGTGTTTATCTTTGACCATGGCTAGTGCCAAACTCCAGGAAACGATCTCAGGACTTGAACTCAGATCTTTGCCACTGTCCTGACACAAACTGTCTCTAATAAGGGGCAGAGAAAGTGAGGGGGACAAAATCTGTGTGATGGCAAAAAATATATATATACAATCAAAATATTACAGTAATTTTTAACTGCTGAATTGTAAAACATTGAATATTCACACTAACCAGCAAAATACAGACAAGCTTTGAACTCCCCAAACTATACACTGATGCTGAGTATATCCTAACACTTGATACTAAGAATGTAAAGGAGAGAGAGAACATTCAAGAGTTCTTAGTGTTAATTTTTAATCAGCAAGCAAATATACTCTATTTACTCAGTCATTCTTTAGGACACAAAGGCTTTCTGTGTGCTCTACAAAATCATTTTAATTCATTCTGACTTACCACTTCCCTCTCGACTGTTCTAGTTCAACAATAACTGTTGCAGATCTTCATTACTATAATTGTCCTCAAAAAAAGGGTTAAACAAATCTGTGCCAAACAGAGAACAAAGTCAAAGAATATATATCTTCAAAGAAAGAAAAAAACAGAAAGCATTAGCTTTGTGCATTAAGATTATTCTCTACTTTCACCCATAAAAAGGATTACCAAATTAAAGCTAACTGTCCTGGTTGTGCTTATAAACAAATGAAAAGTAAAATATTGTTTGTTTGTTTAAACAAATGCAAAACTGTTAGCTATTTCCTGACTAAGAGACAAACTTGTATAAAAATACTAAAGTATCAACATGGAATCTTAAAGATTAATTCCAGTTCTCATCACATCCATTCCACAGTAATTAGAAAAAAATATGTGACACTATAAGTGACTGAACAATTAGCTGGGAGGAGGTGGGGGGGGGATCTTGGAAAACAATTGTGGACAAGACAAACATTCTTAATAATAAAATACTTTCGCTCTTTACAAACTTTTTAAAAATATATATTATTAAAATATAATATATTTTAATATTATTTTAATAATTTAATTATTTTAATTAATCAACCTGATTTAATTTTTAATTATTTAATTATTTTTAATTATTTGTAAAAATTAATTATTTAATATAATATATTTAATATATTTTAATAATACAAACTTTTTAATATATATTTTTTAATGTAGGTTACAACAAAGTAACTTTACTTGGGGTCTTAACCTGCTAGAAATACAGATTATTGTTTTGGGGATTCTCCATTTCTCAGCTGACTGGGATGTCCTAGTAGCTTCAGCAGTGCACTAGGTGATATGGCCTGTGTTCATCAGATGTAGCAAACCCCGTTTTCTTCCCAGAGGGAAAAATATGTTTTCCCCTTAACTTTTGTACTTCTGTCCTATTCACAGTCCCTTTGGGTCTGAAATGAGAGACATTTACTCCTTCCCTATCATTCTTCCATTTTTATCAGAAATTAGGTGCACTTTCCTGCATATTTTGTGCGTTTTGCTCTTAGCAAGCACAACTGCATTTCAAACAATTCCTTCCCTGTAGGAACGTGTGATATTAAACAACACATATCCTAAAAAGAAATATCTGTCTATCTATTTGTCTGTCTATCTGCTTGTATGTCCATATAGATGTAGGTTATAAAAGTGTGGAGAAGGGCCTTGGTACTATACTGGCATTTAGTCACTATCAGCTTCTATTTACTGGACAGACACTTCAGAATAGTAGCATATCCGGGAATCACAGAATTAACAATCACCTGGAAGTACCCCAGCACCTGCTACTGAGTAGGCGTTTATATACCCTTACATAATTGTAGCATGCCTTATCATGGTACGCAAGAATACCACCTGTTTTAACCTTGTTACCTGACAGAGCAACATCATCATTCTCACATGACAAAGCATGAGGACCTGAGGTGTAACATAGAAACTGAAGTCCTGACCTGTATGAGGCGCTAGTCATAAAACACAACAACTGCAGTTTAGCAAGCTGAGTCTTAAAGCAACTGTCTAATCACACAGGCATCTGCAAGCCAGTTTAGCAAACTGAGTCTTAAAGCAACTGTCTAATCACACAGGCATCTGCAAGCCAGTTTAGCAAACTGAGTCTTAAAGCAACTGTCTAATCACACAGGCATCTGCAAGCCAGTTTAGCAAACTGAGTCTTAAAGCAACTGTCTAATCACACAGGCATCTGCAAGTCAGTAGGACCAAGATTCTTTCTAAAAATTAGGAAAATTAGGAGCTTACATAGCTAATTGCACTTAGGCCTCCATGTTTACCTTTTCTGTAGTGAGGTTCTACTTTCTCTAAAATATCTTGTTTGGTGCAGAGCCAAGATCACCTGCTTATTTACCACTCTGAACCTTTACTAACTTTCTCACATTTTATTCAATTGCATATTAACAGCCTAAGTGATCCTGAACTTAAGTTACCTAAAGTGCCAATTTCAGTAATTATACTCCAAGTATATCTTTCATACATATGAGTCAACACAGAAACTCCAGCAATTCCAGGCAGGAGGTAGTAGCATATTCACATTTTACTTTATGATTTTGTGGTTATGGCACTGCTGGAGACAGTTCTAATGAAGTCCTTTTCCCTCTCTTCTTCCCCATCAAAAGTGGATCAATTGAATCTAGATCAGAAGATGGCCATGTTTAGAGCTAGGAATAGGATTAGATGATCTCCAGATATCCTTCCAACATAAATTGATCTGTGCAGCTTGACACTTAGGCTTCTCTACTATTCATCTTGGAAGATAACTAAATTCGGTATGGTTAAGACCAAGTCACTCTCTGTCAAAATAAGAAGGAATCAATTAACTAGAGACTGTAGATTGTATTGCAAGATGAGTGCCCCTAAACTGTGAGAAAAATTGACCAGTTCCAGTTACAAAAGTTCAAGCAAAGAGATGGCGCAGTGGTTTCTGGATCCTGGATGCTGGATCCTGGATGGCAACTATCCACTACCTCGAAAATTCTGGTCTGCACTGTGATTCTTTGACTCGTGCCATTGTGATTGTTGATATGTTGATAAGTATGGCTATATATCACTGCAATTTGAACTTATGCTTTCTCACTGACTTTCTCAGAGCATGGCTGTACATCTTGAGTAAGACTGGTTAGAAAATGAATAGCGGAGGTGCTCAAGTGAGTGTTTCATCACTGCAGATTGGATGCATTCCTCCTAGAACTACTCAAACATTTAAAGCATTTTCTTTAATTTTTTGATGCAAACAGTATCAGATCATAGAATAGGATTTCAGGACAAATGCTTTTAAGATGTCCAATGTAATACAAATAGATATATGTTTCATACATCAGCTTTAAAAGCAATCATTCTTCAATGTTGTTTCTAGTCTGAATGTTGGACAGTTACAGGATTCAGATGTTGGCAATGAAACGATAGATGGCATGGTATCTTCTCTATGAATTCCAGCAGCAGTGGCTAGTAGAGCTGAAGAATAATCACAGAACCATAGAATCATAGTGCAGTTTGAGTTGGAAGGGACCTTAAAGATCATCTAGTTCCAACCACCCTGCCATGGGCAGGGATGCTACCCACTAGATCAGGTTGCCCAAAGCCCCATCCAACCTGGCCTTGAACACCTCCAGGGATGGGGCATTCACAGCTTCTGTGGGCAACCTGTGCCAGTGCCTCACCACACTTTGAGTGAAGAATTTCCTCCTAACCTCTAATATTAATCTCCTTTCTTTTAGTTTAAAATCATTCCCTCTTTTCTTATCATTATCTGACTGAGCAAAAAGTTGCTCTCCATTTTTCTATAACCCCCTTTAAGAATTGAAAAGCTGCAATAAGGTCACTCTGGACAGTGAGAGTTCTTCACCAGAATTTACACTTATCTGTCTGAAAGAGAAGGGATATATTTCTACTCTAAATGTGACATAAGGTGTCAAGGAAAACATAAGTTTCTTATGGTGCTCTTTCAGTTAGGAAAGAAATGTGTCAGAATCATGTGTTGACTACAGATTTTTTGTATGTTCAATATTTGTGGTTGGTACTGGCTGCAGCTATGGTGAATGCAAAGTCAGAGCTGCTCAGTATATGACAACTATTCACAAAAGCAGAAGAATCTTCCTGGGGCATACTATATTTTCTATTTTCAACTGTAATAGGTAAATAATTCACCACAGTTCATTTATCATAAATTGTATAGTTAGAATAATTCAATTATGTTACTAAATTATCTGTTTAGAAAGGGAGGAAATATTATGTTGGTCTGTAATAAGACCTAAGTTTGCATTTCATAAAAACAGTGTTTCTAACAACCATGTTCTTAGCCTACTTTCTGAAGTCAGTTGATTTAACAATTGTATTTCTCCATTTGGCATAGAAAACCACACAGATTTCTGTGAGTGGTTAGGAGGAATGGAACAGCTGTGAGGCTATGATGTCTAGTTTAGTTTTCCAATGTTAACTACTTGCAGATATGAATTTTTTCACACTTACTGACATTCCAAAGCACCTTGGTTGATTAAAACTGGTCTTTGGTACCAAAATGTAAATCTAGGTTAAAGGGTTTTGAACAAGAATAATAAACTTCTATTACCTAATTCTATCTGTTGGTTTTGAATGTATCACCTTTTATCACCACTAAAAATAAATAAAAAAATAAAATAAAAATAAATAAATAAAATTAAACTTTTACTATTGTCATTACTATAACCATATATTTCAAAATAATTTATCACATTCTTCTCCGGATTTACTGCATACTGTTTCACTATAACCAAATATTTAATATTTTTCACAGAAGAAAACCAACATGAATATATCACATAAGGATTCATGGAAGTCTAGCCTTGTTTGAATATGGTGTTAATACGGATACAATCTTTGTCTTCTGTAAAAGTTTAAAGGAGCATTGTCATGCATTCCTACCAAGAAAGAGGATTTATGAAATCCCACCATCTTCCTGACTTCTCAGGAAGGAAAATCCCTTGTTACCGATCCAGATCAAAACAAAAACATAAGCTTTAAAAGGCTGAAAATTACAGAACCTATCTTTTAAATACCTTGATATTTTAGCTCCAAACAAGGAGCCTGGCACTCCTCTTCTGTGTCTTAGTGGGCTTGAGCACAGTTTTTGAACATGTGCAGGTAATGTTTTGTCATGCTGAACGCAAGTGAGAGATACAGGTATCAGATTTATTGTATATTTAGTACAGAGTCCCCACTGCATCGGCAGGGCCTAGCACCTCCTTGACATGTAAGGTAACACTGAATCTAGTATAACACAAGGTACTGGTAGGTACAGTAGAGGTTCTGTAGTGCTGGGTATGTAGACATCAACTTCATGATACTTGTACAGCAAGTTTTCTAGTGGAAATTTTGAGCAACCTGATCTAGTGGGATGTGTCCCTGCCCATGGCAAGGGGGTTGGAATTAGATGGTCTTTGTGGTCCCTTCCAGTGCAAACCATTCTATGATTCTATGACATAGGTCAACTGAACACAGGGTCTTCCAAGCTGGAGGCCTGGCCCTGGCCCTCATAGATCTTTGCCACAGTTGGATACCCAAGCCTAGGTGATGTTACTATTCAGTGACATACCATACCATAGCAACATTATAGTAACATACATAGTAACATTACCATAGGTGATGTTACTATTCAGTGACATTTAACACAAGCCAACATGTCAAATAAGAATCACCTAGCTTATTGTTGCCAATATCAATTCTGAGGAAATAAAATTCAATTTATTTTTAGGATAAATTTCTTAGCCCACTTCCTCTCTTTTAGGAATACACAGGCATTCTCCTCTGGCCAGTATTCAGCTTCTTCTGAGGCTAGGCACCTATGTTAGCTCATTTTCTTTCAGCAGTTCAGTGACTGAGTACAGTAAGCCTGAAGAAGTGAGATGCAAATTGAGCTCCCTCCAGTGCCTCAGCTACCCCAGGTAGACCCTAGATAAGACTCACATCCTTCAGGATGCAATGAATGCTGCCATCAGTTCTTTCACTGTGTGCCTTAACAATAGTTAAAGAATGTATAGGACCCAAAGATAAGTACAAGCAAGACATATAATCTTGTACTCATATGCAGGACCTAGGCTGCATAAAGCCATGCCATACGTTAATCTTTCCCTGCTCATCTAAGCCCCTTCAACCTGTTCAGACCTTTCCCATGCAAATAGGATTGAGGCGATGTGGCATAAAAATAACATTAAAAAGTATATAAGGAGAGAACACACCATAGGCATCCTGTCTGTCACTGTCAAGTGCCATTTGAATTTGGGGTGCTCACTACTCCCATGACAGGAGGAGACTGGCTCTGAGAGAAGAGACCAGGACATTACCACTGTTTGTGCTTTCTGCACTCCATCTGGTGTTTACACTAATCAGCCCTTTCAGAGATCTCAAGATCAACTTCCATGACTAATCATCCTTGCTTTTGTTACTGGTTGAATTATCAATATGGGGGTTGTTTGCCCTGCTGGCCCTGCTATATATTTAATTGGATCACATAAGCACATTTATGGCATCTTTCTTTAATTCATCCTCTTTGATAAGCTTTTCTCTTGTTCTGTTTCAGTAGTTCCACTTAAATAAGCCCTGTCTTTTAATTAATAATTATTTCACTCTGAAGGCAGTATGTCGCATTTATCAATCAAGCATTCCTTGGTTTCCTAAGAATATCCTAACTTTTCAGATTTATCAGTTTTATCATACGTCAGACCTTGTGATGATTTTAATGATGAATTATTCAGACTTTAACAGTTTTGTCCTCATATCACCCTGAATTCTGCTGCTAAAACCTTTAGTTACCACATTTTAAATTTTTCTCTTTGGATAGAATGATATCTTAATTTTCAAAGGTCAAGTGAAACTACCCTGCTTAGGCAAGCAGAACAGTGATAACTGGCAACACATAAATATGTGGTCACTTTCTTAGAATGAAAAGCCAAAATAATAAACCTAATTCAAGAATAGGGAGAGAATTCAAGGTCATTACAACAATCATTTGTGAAGAATCTCCTCTCTCAGTCTTATGAATAGTATAATTCTTAATTCAAGTTAATGACTTAGGGGCAAATCCTGGGGAAGAAGCAAATCCTTCAAGAAAGGCCTCTGCTCCATGCAAAAGCTATCAAAGAGCTTAATGACAAAATCCTCTGTCCCAGTTGGTCAGAATCCCTGGGCAGCTGGGCTATAGCAGTTAATAGAGCTCGTAACAGGTAATAGACTTACAACCGGCTTCTTTCCATGTAGATTATTGGTATTTTATTTTAGAAGATTTCAGGGGACTACTCTGAGATTTTACTGGCAGTGGATCTTCCTTGGTGGTAAATCTATTACCCTCTCCCCACATATCATTCAAATCATTCAGTGTCCTGAATAATCTAGTGTTTGTCCCCTTGTGATTTCTGGTGGACACAAGACCACATTTTCACAGAGCAAGTTCCTTTTATGCAGTGTTACCTTTATGGTCCATGATCTGATATTAGTGTGGAAAACTAGTTACTGCCAATGCATTCTATAACAAACATTATATCACTACATCATCATTTTCATTTACTTTACAACAGTTAGATAGTTCTACTCATGCCAGCTGCTGCCTCTACCATGTTCTGCAAAACCATAAAAATTGCCTGTTGCTTTCATTGTATAAGCTCCTTTATTTGTAAAATATTCTCTATAATCAAGCACTCAACTTCTTTCCATATCAGAATACCAAATGTCATTATTATGACTTTTACACAGAAAAAATTGAATGTTAAATAAGAACTGAGACATATATATATATACACTGACATATATGGTAGAATTTCCTCCATTCTTTACTTGAAGTACTGTTCTTTTTGCAGTTATATGCTTTTCCTTTATTTTTCTCTTATTGATCAGCTGCTAACTTATCTTTAAACATTTAATTAACAAAGTTTCCAATTATCAAGATAATGTGTTTTTACCTTCCTTATTTTTTCTTTATTAGTATAAGTACACAATAATTAACGTGTATTAAATGCAGCATGCTATTTCTTCTTTATCCTGCAAACTCAGTGTTTTACTCTTAATTTTTTTTGAATATTACTCTCACTAAACGTATTTCTTTTGAACCATATTATTTCATTTTATTATCCTTTTACAATTTTTTTAAACCATTCATTAAAACAGCAACTCAGGCACACATATACCATGCCTTTCTTACATTTTCTTCCTTCGAGTTTTCCAATTATCTACAAAATTTACCCTTTCTTTTCTAAAAAGTTATTCCAACAAACCTCATATTCTGGTTACGTTTTACTTTATTTTTCATTGTAGCATATGAAAATGCATAACATCAAATGTATGAAAATGAAACAAAATAGATATTTTCATATGAATTTTAATATCTTTATTATAATGTATGCAAAATTTTGGGAGATAATCTAAAATACAGTAATGGCTCCTGTTGCATGATCCTGCAAAATGCTGCACTTCATTTTGCTTAAATGTATACCTGTTTTTATTGTTAACATTTTAACATGAAATTTAGCTGCTATGTCACATAACAGAGAATCTCATATATTTAGGAAGTGTGACCAAATGAGTCTTGAGTTTTTGTGTGCAATTTAATATGGGGGTTTCTGTGCTCGATTCTATTTGGAGAACATTTTTCATAAATGAATAGCTGCATACGTAAAACTTGAGCCTAGCTCTTCAATTTCCACTTAGTGATCTCACTTTTTTCTACCGTAGCTGTTCCACTTTTCTGGGAATAATTAAAGATCTATTGAGATACAAAGAGCCAGAGCATTCCTGACACTATCATCCAGTGTCAAAGAAGCATAATTGCAGTCTGTTCTGATTAATACATCTGTTTTGGTGAGGGATGGAAAGAGGAATGCACTGTGGAGTAAAAGAGGAAGACTGGAAACAGCTACTTCTTTCCCCAAAGGCAATTAAACTCCTGTTCAGCTTTTGAAAGGATGTGTTTCAGAGTCTAGCTCCCAGGGTGGGTTCAAGACTATGTACCCAATGTGAAGGGAGATGTTACCTGAAGCCCAGAGCAAAGACAAGAACATCTGAAAGGGTACCCATTTAATGTACTACTATTTCTCACATTACATATTTGTTAGTATAGACATCTGTTTATACTGCAAGCTAATACAGATATATTTCACTTTCCACAAGCTCCATAGTTACTTAACAGAGTGCTGTAAACTTCCCTATAGGATTATAGTCTCACAAATGAGATGCTGTAGCACAAACTTCAAACACCTAAGTATCCTTTGTGGATCTAACCCAAAGACACTACTGAAAACAAGACTTAGGGCTTCTGAAACCTTTACCCTGTGTGAACTGACAGTCACATGATGAGTTATAAGGAATTAGTTACCAGTTTTTTGAGTCCTGGTTGCCCAGCATGATTGAAGGACATTTCTCCTCAAGACATTAATTCATTCTGTACATTGAAAACACCATTACAGTTAAACACAAAGAGCTCTTAGATTCACAAGTATTTTCCAGTCATGATCTTGCATACTGCCTATGCAATGTATCTTTATGTATGTTTACCTTTTATCTTTTCCAGAAAGCCCTAGTAAAATAAATCGTGGTGAAGCCAAACATCTAGCAGATGCCTCAGGGTCAGACAAAACAGAAAGAACAACAAAGAGGTCCAGAGTGTCAACCATAAGGCGGATATTTGACATGGCAAAACACCGAACAAAGAGGTCATCCTTTTTGTCAACTGGTGTGAAAGTTTGCCCACAAGAATCAGTGAAGCAGATTTTAGCCAGTCACCAAGCTTATTATAGATTAAGAGGTAAGATAATGATTGTAGCCTCTGATTCTTCCCTGAAAGTATTGACAAAATCTAGTAATTTTTCAGAATCTTGTTTTTTAGCTCTAGAAAATGTATCTGATATTTACTTTATGATTAAATATTACATGCAAATCAGCACAGCTCAAGACAGGCAATTACCAGAACAGAATAAAACAATGCACTCAAAAGACTAATGATATCAATGTAATTGTATATTTTTCTAGCATGGCAGAACTTGAAGACCAAATTATGCTTGCACTACTGTGTAAAGATGTACTGCTTTTCTCAAAAGTGTAGTAGTTACTATCTTTGCTACTCAGAATTAATCCCACCCATTCAAGGCATTTAAAGAAACTATTCATCTGCCGTGTCATGAATACATTGGTGTATCTGTAGTTGTATTAAGTATGGCAGTGTTGGTACAACACAAGCACTAATATAATTGCAGCAGCACCTGCCAAGACCTTAGTCTTATTTTTTAAAATCTAGAATGTTTTTTTCTGTTCTTTCCCAAATCCCTCTCTCCCTCCCTCTCTTTCTTTTACTCCCTTGACTGTAGAGAGCTTATAGAGCTACCACTCTAATTTTAGGTCCCTATAGAGAATAGTGCAAACAGTTTTTGATATTTCCTATCTTCCTCTCTCTCTCTTTTCCCCATTCAGTGACTGTTCCAATTTGTATTTTTTTAAAAAATCATATTTTGGAGATGCAACTAGATAGACCAAATATAACTCTAAAACATAGTCAGCACTTCAGGGATGCAAGTATTTAAGGCAACTTCTATTCTCGTAAATCATCTTCATTTATGTATCTGTTCCTCTGTATAGGTCTCCAACCATTCACATACATGTATTCTAACTTGGTTGCTCACCAGCTCCCTTTCAGTGAACCAGCCCGTTCCCTCTGAAATGAAATCTGGATGTACGGCTGCAAAAATTTTACTCCTGTAGCCACTTCCCACAGGCAGAATGGACTAGCCACATCAATATCTATAGTCATTCCTATGGATACAAACATGTTTGGAATCTATTGTAGGACTGAATTCTGCACCACTGGGCATTGGAGAAAACTCTGAAACCTATCTCAAAGAGGCTGATCCAAAAAGCCTTTCTTAAACATGAATTAATCCTGAAAATCCTCAGAACTCACTGGTTATGTCCCTGATTGGTCTTAAAACAAGGTCTCCTAGGACAGGCAGCTACCATTAACCTGAATTTAACGAATGGCAACTGTGACATTTTCCTTTAAAACTGATGAGCATGCTACTAACATCTTTTTGGAGAGCAGCACATCACTTCAGAGTGGGAGATTGGGCTTTGTAAGCCTTGTAGTGCAAGCATGCTTAAACTTACACCTCCTCTTTCCTGGCAGAACGTTATACACTCACAAACTCTTCTGAGTAGTTGTCACACGGTTCTTCTGGAGTACAGCTGAATCTGAAGTTCTTCCCCAAAAGTACACAAGCGAGCAGATAACTGCAGCTAAATAATTGGTACACTCATTCAGAAAAATTGTTTCTGTTCACTTGAATAGTTGCACATTTTGCATTACAATGTTCCTGGCTAAAACCTCAAAAAACTTTCCTTCAAGGAAAAGATCAAAACTCATGACTTCTGTCCTCCCAGCTGAGCATGCAAATGTACCTGATAAAAGTGATAAATGAAAAAGAAAAAAAAAATCAGAAGTGAAAACTTTGTGATTCTAGCATTATTCCTGAAGTTACACCTAGTAACCACAGTACAAACCTTCATGGAAAGGTCATTTGGTAGCCATGCTGGAGTCCTTCAGCCTTCAATAGACAGCCTAAGAGTGGGACAATCTTATCTTCATTTTGTTTTGTAGACATACCTTCAGGTCCATTGTTTTTCTTACCTAAAGTTTAGAAGACCACTTCCACCCCTCTAAGTCCCATGAAATATTTAGAAGTGTGAAAGCACTGTGGATCATATCTGTCCTCTAGAGAATTTTACCGCTTCCTTAGGAAAATTACTATTTATTTTTTTTTAATATTCTAATTAATTCACACTAAAACACCATCAGGAATGAACACATAATACAAAACTGCTCAGATATATGTGCTCAGAGAGTTACTAATGAAAAACCTTCATCAGGTTGAAGACGGTCCTTCATGTGGGGCAAACTGAGAACATGCATAGAATCAGTTATGACGCCTGGCCACATGTCATGTTTATATAAACCCTGAAAACTGGATTTTCATCAGATATTATATCTTTATTCAGCAGTTGCTACACAGAAAAACAAGATGCCAGAGAGATGTGAGGAAAAAAAAAAAAAAGATAGAAAGAATCTCTAACTGCTAGCTCATAATGACAATCTTTTCAAAAGACAGCCTGTTGCTTTTTAATAATCTGGCCACCTCTGCTCCACATACAGCTGCTCTACAGGGAGGGCAGGTGGTTGCTGAGTTATTATTATAGTGCTCTAACACAGCTATGTGAGTACATCCCTACAGCAAGTTTTGAGAATACCCATTTCTAGGACTGATTACACTAATTGCAGAGACACTGGTATTTTAGATAATGCAGATAATTATCTCACCATAAGTCAAAGCATGTATCGAGTATTGAAAATAAATGTCCCATCTCACAGTAATGAACTCTGCAAAGTGAAGTGCTAAAGGCAACAGTTTTTAAATTGCCACCAAGGCTTTATTAAAATGCTTTTTCTACTTTGCTTGAAATTCTCCTTCTCTAAAAGCATTTAACTTTAAACAACATTTTGAAGAAGCCTGTTCCTTCATCTCGAGTGAGTGAACATTATCCTTTTATAAAGCTGAAAATACAGCTGCCTTTGATGACGAAGCATACCAGAGGAATCACCAAGTAGCAACAGAGGCAGTCACCCACTAATGGGGCATAGAACAATAGCTCCAATAAACTGGACTGATGCTGCTCAAAGCACATTGGTTCTAGCCGCCACCAAGCCATGTTGGTTATCTTCTACAACTGCATTCACAGGCCCCACAGGGGTCAACCTGCAGAAGTGGTCATTTCTGCAAGTGAGCAAGGATGTCCACACAGAACAGCACATCTTGGCCAGGTCTGTGCTAGCCTGAGCTAATCTAGCTATCTCTTTGCACCACTCAGTGGTTTTAAACATGGCCCAGGTACAGACAGGAGACATTCAAGGCTTAGTTGGAGGCTGTGCAAAGTTAGTGAAGTGAAATCCAAGCATTATGGGTGTATGGATTGTCTGGTGTCTGAACAGAGATACAAAGACATGCATAGTTAGTCAGGTAGGCAGTAGGTGCGTGGGGGAGAGATCAGTTTATCTTCCAGAATTGTCTGAAATTAGAAATGGTTTCAACTTAAAACAAAGAAGAGACGTCAACAAAATGCTAGTAAAAGTGCACTCAGAAGTGTAGGCCCTGATTGCTAGAAAATAGTTCAAAAAAACAAGGCCAAGCCCTAATATGCATTCTGGGTTTCTATCATGCTACAGCTCAACTTTACAGCTTTCTTGCATAAGCAGTGAGCCAATGCAACTACATACAAGTACTAATCTCCACTATTACATATTCTATATACTGTCATGTACTTAAATCAGTTAGTATCCAGTAAATGAATGTCCTTTACAGCCATTCCTGAATAACATCTCTTCGAATTCTCCACCGCTGTCATATTTTCATTGTGTTCACTTTCATTTCCCTAAATAATACAGAACGCTACTGTTCTCTCCGCAGCCACAGTCCCTGTTAATCTTGTCTGATGTAGCTTGGCATTTAACTGGGTGATTCATCTCCATGGAGGAGATTTTTAATATTGAATACATGAGTGTGTACAGTTGTCTAGAAAGGAAGAAAATGGTGTTCTTTCCAAAGGAATGTTACCCATACTAAGTCATTCAATTTTTCGAGAGGTGCTTAAAGAAACATAAAAGCCTGTATATGCTACAGGAAGTCCTTAAGACTTTGAGAAGTCTAAAAGCATTGCAAATTTAGAATGTAAGAAAATCAATTTAGCCTGCTGCATTTAAAAATATATATTTTCCATTGAAGATGGGCCAGAAGGAGGACCCAGGGAACTACATGACTGTCAGTCTGACCTCAGTGCCAGGGAAGGTTATGGAGTATATCATCCTGAGTGCCATTACATGGCTCATGCAGGACAACCCAGTCAGCATGGGTTTATGAAAGGCAGGTCCTGCTTGATGAACCTGATCTCCTTCCATGACAAGGTGCCCCCCTACTTAGTGGAAGAGGGAAAGGATGTGAATGTTACCTACCTAGACTTCAGTAAAGCTTTTGACACCATTTCCCACAGCATTCTCCTGGAGAAACTGGCTGCCTATGGCTTGGATGGGCATACACTTTGCTGGGTAAAAAACTGGCTGGGTGGCTAGGCCCAAAGTGTTGTGGTGAACAGAGTTAAATCCAGCTGGAGGCTGGTAACAAGTTGTATCCCCCAGGGCTCAGTATTGGTTATTTAGCCAGGATGTGGTGGTTTTACTTTGCTAGGAAGCTGAACACCACCACAACAGCTCTCTCACTCCCCCTACTCAGAAGAAAAGGAGGCTCAGGGAAGACCTTATCACTCTCTACAGCTATGAGGCTGTAGCAGGGTAGGTGGGCAGTCTCTTCTCCCAAGGAACGAGCAATAGGACAAGAGGAAATGACCCCAAGTTGCACCAGGGAAGGTTTAGATCTGGTATTAGGAAAAATTTCTTCACTGAAGGGGTTGTGAGGCACAGGAAAAGGCTTCCCATGGAAGTTGTTGAGTCACCATCCCTGGAGGTATTCAAAAAACATGTAGATGTGGTGCTTCAGGACATGGTTTAGCGGTAGACTTGGCAGTGCTAGGTTAACAGTTGGACTTGATGATCTTAGAGGTCTTTTCCAACCCAAATGATTACATGAATATCGAAATCTTACATATGTTCTACTTAGCTTATTCTATGCCCAGTTAACCACTCTGATGTACAAAACTTGTATATACAGTTAAAATTTTGATTATTCAATTATGAAGACTGCTAGATTTTTTTTTAATCTACTTCCTTGTTTGCTGTCACTGGAACATCCACTGTATGTATTTTTGAAGTGAACAAAGTGTGCTTTGTGTTTGCCCTTTCTTCATGCTGATGATGTTAGACCAAGTTAATCTGTTTTTTAAAGTGAGGGAAATTACAGTCCTTAACTCAGAAAAAAATAATCCTTTGGCATTAAGGCAAATGACTGTCAACTCAAAAATACTTAAAAGACCTAGAAATACCCAGAAGATGGATTTATTTACTAAGTACAGTAAAATGTGTAAATCCCAAATCTCTTTAAAAAGGCTTTCAACTTTATTTTTTGGTACAAAGCATCCATCCCTAGCCCCTTTCTTCTTACTCAGTCTGCCAGGAAGCTGTGTGGGAAGCCTTTCGTATTTTTCTGGATCGGATTCCTGATACTTCTGAATATCAGAACTGGGTTACTGCCTGCCAGAGGGAAACCTTCTGCATATTTGACATTGGCAAAAACTTCAGCAATTCCCAAGAGCACCTGGAAATAATCCAACGGGTAAGGATTACTGACATTTATTTAGAAACTGAGGGAGACTTCCAAGTCGCTTCCCCATCTGCTTATATAAGGGCAAAATATTGCTCAGGAAGAGGAGGGGGCATGTGCTAGAAGAAAAATGTAAAAAAGTAAACAAAAGAGCTAACAGGCTTCTGCTCAATGGTTGGACACATCCACTAGTAAAATGCTGTTTTTCTTAATCTTTTCGCAGCGAGTAAAACATAGAACCTTCCAGGAAAGGTAAGTAGCACAAGTAGAACCTCATCACTTGATGTTACTGACTTTTATGAAAAAGATATGTGTAGATGTGTGTGGATATAACCATATATATGGATAGCACTGTGGTGTATTTGGTGTGTGCTGTGAGAGATGTGTATGCTGTATGTATTATAGTTCACAGTAATTGAATCACAAATAATTAAGGCAGGCAAATATCTGAGTTGCCTGTTTACTTGGAGACAACACAGGATGTCTTCTTAGACTAATGTAAGCACGAATCCCTCGCAGAGCTATGGCCTTACATTAGACTAACGTAAGTGGAGAAAGTGACAAAAGATTACATGCAATTCCTGTAATTTTCAAAAGTAAAATCAGAGAGCTGAAAAAAGTTTATCTGAGACTACTTGAGAAATAATATGAAAATGCTATGCCTTCACTTTAGCTTTCCCCTGTATTTTTACATGTCATGCTCTCGTAAACTAATGTGATGGTTTATTCTGAAAAAACTCTCTTGGAAATGAATTATGCTTCTGATAGCACTCAGAAGTCTGAGAATGGCAAGATTAAAGTTACAATATTGAACTCTCTACATATAAATACTATAGCACATCCAAACAAATCATTGTCGACAGTTTATCTGATTTATGCATTATTTTTCTTTCAAATATTCTTAGATTTTCAGATGTAGCAAATAATATTCTCTATTCATATGTTATAGTGTCTCGTGATCACAGAGGTCTTCTATATCTTTCTTGATTATGACATGGGAGCTTTGAGTATTCTTCTTTCTAATAAATGTATTTTTAATAATGTAGGGCCCAATTAAACTCCCTTGAAAGTCCAAAGGGAGGTCTTCTCACTCAATCTAGTGCAAACAGCAGCAGCAAGGCAATAAGTGAAGTGACTGATTTCAGAGTCCTTATGCTCTATGTAAACAGTGCGGTTTTCTCTAGGCACGATTCAGAAGATGAGGTAAATTCTATGAAATTAATAATATTTTAATTGGAAATACAGGCAGTTGTGCTTATGAGTTTTTGGATTTCCATCTTTACTACTACGTGGTTTGGGGAAATGTTCTGTATCTTCTGTAAGTTATCATTTAGAGATATTATTTGATTTTGTGAAAACATTACAAATAGAAATTTAGTTCTCGCTGCATAAGATATCTAAGTAATGTGTAAGTCAGGAGTTGCCATACTCTTTATTTATGCTACTAAACAGCCAGTCTGGTCCTGTGTAGGAATGCAGCCCAGCCATCTTTTCTGTTCACACTACAAGTTTTAAATTGTCTCAGTTAACATGAGACACACATTTGTAGTGCCCTTAGGTCTTTCACTCATACCAGTTTTCACAAACACCCCACCTGCATGCACTGTCTTAATAATAGATATTTCTATAAAAATGTGCCTCATTAATTTCTATGACGGGGCTTCTTTTTTTCTCCCCACTCTACTTACAACCCAAAACAACTGAAATTATTCACATCAACTTTTAGGAAAGAAAAATCTCAATATATGACATAAAAGATTCTTATCTAAGAATCTAAATGTTTCCAAAAGCTACAATTAATATTTTTTTTTTAAGTAGAAATTATTCTATAGCCTTAACCGCAGGAATCCTTACATATCTACTATATAGTGTACTTTTTGTACATGTGTGTATACACAACACTTCTGCTTACCAGGCAAGCTAACAGACTCAGTTCCAAAACTTTTTCATCAGCATATAACTGTAAAATGACAGAAACAATAAATAATGACACTAACATTACAAAAATGAATCCTGTCACACTTGTTATCCTGTTACCTGCCATATACTTGAAGTTTCAGCTATCTGCCTGGGGACCATGGGAGGCATTAACCCATGAATATTACATCCAGATCAAAATCTAAAGGTTCCTACTATCATCATAATATTGTCCCAGGAATCTGTTTTGAAGCTGTCTTTAGACTGATGATATTCTAGTGCAGGCTGACAACTGAACAAAAAGTCCTCCCATCCTCTCCTCATACCAAAGCATGAAATGCCCTTGAAACCATGAAATGTCCATTGACTATAAAATTAGAAGCCCAAAACACTCATCGACCTATCCCAATAGGATGAGATATAGCAAAGGAGATAATCAGTTGGTTTAAACAATTTATAAGGTCTTGTTCTCATTACTGTCAGTGGTCAACTATTTATAGACTTTGAAAAGAGAAAAAGAAGATTCTGCGCACTGCGCTTATCTCTGTGACTCCATCCTTCTGACTGTTCAAAGAAAATCACTCATGAAACCTCATGAGCAGAATTGCAACAGGACTGTGTGGAGGAATATATCTGATCACTATTTTTATTCATTTTAAGAACAAATACCATATTGAAGAAGAGTGCAGGAAGCAAGTATTTCCATAAACTGCTGAATATAAAACAGAATCTAATGGTCCATTGCCCTGTCTAATCAGCTTATGAAATATTTCACTACAAATAATTTCTTTCATTTAATTATATTTAATGTAGGTGCCATTTCTACATTTTGTTACACCTTCATCATTGTCAGTACAGCATGCTGATCACTAAATCACTCATTTCTATTTGATTGATAGGAAAGATGAAATATCCACAGAAAAAACAGGTGGCAAAAAGCTGGAAGACATTCCTTCTGTTTCTACAGGTAAAGTCAAATCTGCTTGCTGTGTAGCTGCCCATTAAATAGAATTGCTAAAATCAGTAACTCGGATCTTAGAAGTCTGTAATAGAATGAATGCAGTAGAAGCATGACAAGTTCAGTCAAGCACAATAAAAATGGTCTAGCAAAATATTCTATAAGAAGCATTTTTTGATTTCTCTACAGCATTTCTTCTATGATTCTATTCTATGATTCTATTCAAGTGTAGCATTTCAGGTTTTTTTCAGTCTTTAATGCATCTTATAAACTATGTTTTCACAGTTTCACGTGTAGTGAGTAGAGCTAATTTTACTTCAGTTATGAAATAACATTTATAGATGCTGCATTTTGTTAACCAAAATAAGCAAATGGATGAAAACAAGCAATTACTTTAGCCAGAAAGCCACAGTGATGCAAAGACATTAATTTGAGTAATTGATCCATTTAGACCTACTAACACTGTTGTATGCCAGAGTTCTTTAAAAAAAAGATAGAAATTTATTCCATGATAATAATCTGTAAATATGAGCAGTTTGATTCAAGGAGGAGACATCCTGCATACATATTTTTAAGAGGGCCGAATATGACAGAATCTTACTGATAGCACCTACTAGTGTGGTAGCTTTGCCTCCAGCTGGAAAACTTTGTCAAAGATTCTTATTACTTTAAATTGAGACCTAAGAAAAAGTGGCCATCACAGAGACAAAGATCTCTCAGGGAGCTGACAACTGGCCTACACAGAAAAGGGAAGATTTTTGTCCATCTTTGATGTGCAAACCTGTTCTCACGTGATTTTATTTGAATCCCTGCCAGGTCCCCCTGCCTCATCCCTCCCTCCATATGCACTGATACCTAACGGCACGCTGCTCAATGAAATTGTCAATGACACGAAGACTCCTGTGAAGGTGAGGATGGCCTGTTTTTCTATCCCTCCATTTGACTCACCTCTTGTTTTTGAACTCAGCTAGCAGAAAAAAGGAGGGGCAGAAACACAGGGGAAAACTTTTAAATGTTTAATGTTTATAAACCATTAATTCTCCCCTTTGTTACTGCTAGCAGGGCTGAAGGGTTTTATCTGCATCTGTTCTATAGCATGAATGATGGTTCTTGCATACACAGTAGAAAGTATAAAAATATTGCAATCACTTTTTAAATAGTCTTTTTTTTTTCTTTTTTTTTTTTTTTCTGTTAATCGGGAGCCTGTTGCTTTTTTTACGCCATTTTGCAAATTGCTTTTCATTAAAAACCTTCCAGAAGCCCTCTGGAGGCAGACTGAGACCTGTCCAGGGCCCTGGGTGGGTCACACCTCTGCAGAGCTCCAGGCAGGAACCCTTGTCTTGAATTTCTCTTCTGCTTTGCTCTAAGATTTCGTTCTCTTTCTAAAGGGTTTACCCTTCTAGAGTAACTCTTTGGAAAGACTCTCCAGGTTTTTTGTTGTCTGCGTGCCCTCGGCATAAACAGAGGCTCATGACACCTCCTCCCCACTTGTGTGAACTCAGGGTCTCAGCGTCACCACCAAGAATTTTAGAGTGATAATGCTGGCCAAAACCTCACCCACCGCACCACAGGAAAATGCTGCCTTTCACCATCCCACCTCAGCAAGCTTCTCAGCTCTGGAACAGGAATTGCACCAGGATAATCCTTGATAAACAGTATTTTTACGGTCTGAAATTATTACATCCTCAGGATCCAGAGAAACAAAATCATCTTAAAAGTCTCAACTACCTACCTGTATCTCAAGCCATCTAGAAAGCACATATGCCTTGATCTTGTATTTATATTGTATAATGTTACAGAACAGCCATAGAACCTTTAAGGTTGGAAAAGACCTCCAAGATCATCTGATCCAACCATCCCCCTACCACCAGTAACACCCACTAAACCATATTTTTATGTACAGCGCAAAATATATTTTCTTTCGAAACAGAGGCATCACATGTCATGACTTAGCAGAGATGAGTTATGCAGAGCTGAGTTATGCAGAACTAATGGGGGCAGAATACATTCTTTCCTCTTTCACTTATTCTTTATTATGTAAACGTCTTATTTTCTCTCGAATCCCCTGAAACATTGTAACTGTGCATATTTCTTCTGCTTATTCTTGGAAGCTATCAAAACCCAGGTGTTACATATGGGACAGATGTCTCCAGCAGCATTATGCCAACCCACCCAACAGCAGAAATGGAAACCCCACCTCCCTGTGGGATTCAGTCTGATGTTTGCTGCTCTCTTGGGCCAGCTTCTTCTCATAAAATCATTAAGGCTGGAAAAGCCTTTTTGACCTCCAAAATCATCTGGTTCATCCTTCACCCTACCACCATTACCCACTAAACCATGTCCCTAAGCTCCATGTCCAATCTTCCCTAAAACACCCCAGAGACAGTGACTCCACTACTTCCATGGGCAATCTGTTCCATTGCCTGACTGCTCTTTCTGAGAAGAAATGTCTCCTCATTTCCAATCTGAACCTACCCTGGTGCAACTTGAGGCCAGTCCCTCTAGTCCTATCACTAGTTATCTGTGAGAAAAGGCCGACGCCCAGCTACCCACACCTTCCTTTCAGGTAATTGTAGAGAGCAATAAGATCTCTCCCAAGCTTCCTCTTCCCCAGACTAAACAACCCCAGCTCCCTCAGCCACTCCTCACAGGACTTGTGTTCCAGGCGCTTCACCAGCTTCGTAGCCCTTCTCTGGACACCTTCCAGTGTCTCGATGTCCTTCTTGTAGTGAGGGGCCCAAACTGAACACAGTACTCGAGGTGTGGCCTCACCAGAGCAGAGTACAGGGGGACGATCACCTCCCTGGTCCTGCTGGCTACACTATTCCTGACACAAGCCAGAATGCTGTTGGCCTTCTAGGCCACCTGGGCACACTGCCAGCTCATGTTCAGGCGAGCATCGATCAGCACCCCCAGATCCTTTTCCTCTGCACAGCTTTCCAGCCACTCTGCCCCAAGCCCGTAGCACTGCATTGGGTTGTTGTGGCCAAAGTTCAGGACCCAGCACTTAGCCATGTTGAACCTCATCCCCTTGGCCTCTGCCAATCAACCCAACCTGTCCAGGTCCCTCTGCAGGGCCTTCCTACTCTCCGGCAGATTGACACTTCCCCCCAACTTGTTGGTGTCATCTGCGAACTTACTGAGGGTGCACTCTATTCCTTCATCCAAATTGTCAATATAGATATTAAAGATGATGGGCCCCAACATCAGGGGCCCTAATCATTCTCAATCATCCTGTTCTTGTTGTGCTTTCTAACTGAGGTATAAAAAGTATGGTTGAGAGTAGAATTGTCCATGAGCAAATACAAATGCAAAGAAGTGTTAAAAGAATACAGAGTATCTAACTATTACTAACAAGTATAAATAAGCAATGTCTTTGCAACCATTGTAGTAAACAAAATCTTGTTCTGTGTTAAGGACTTCCATATTTTTGACAGCCAAGCATGATAGAAACCTGAAAGGTTTTATTCAAAAAGTGAAAGACTTCTTCTGTAGTAAAATATACTCACAGTGGAACACAGGCACGGTATGTGTTAACATTAATGACCACAGTTGTGAAGGGACAGAAATACTGACAGAAGGCAGAGTTTCCTGGCTGGCCTCCCTGAATCACTTCCCTCAGGTGCTTGTGTTCTAAGCTATGAAATCTGAAGCTGAGCAATGTTTGTGAACAAGAATTCCCTCCTGACCCCATAATCAACAAAAATATAACATTACATCTGGGACGATCTAGGAAATGTTTCTGAATGTACCCATAGTGACATTCCTTCCTGTGGTCAGGGCATGGTAGCCTGCAAAGTGATTGGCTTTTGGAGATTAACATTATTAAAGGAAAAAAATTACTAATGTAGGCCAAAATTGCAAACTGTTTTGGGAATCAATAAACGTAATAACAGCACTTTTAATAGCAGTAAAGTCAACTGCACAGGAAAGGTGTAAAACAGGTAGGGCTAATTCTACTTTACTATGAGGAAAAAAAAATACAAATGTCTGAACATGAAACTGTAACAGACGGTCTGGCAGTCTTGCTTGTTGACCAAAGGTATTATAAGGGTAGGATACCAACCAGTTTTCAACATTTGCTTGTCCCTCTCCTTGAGGTCACAAACTTTCCTCCAAAATGTCAAGCCATAACACTTTGATGACAGAGGAAACAAGAAGAGTTGGTAACTCTGCAAGAAATGGCTTGATTCTCTTCATCATCTTCATTATTGCATATAAAAGGCAACACTCTAGTCACGGTAATAGAAACTTGTTTGCAAAGGCAGAAGAAACAAGCCAACAGATGCATCTGGGAATCCTTGCCATTTGTAGGCTATGGTTCAGAAAGCTATTTTGGGGAGGGTCTTAAAAAGGAATACTTCTACCTATTAAATACTGAAATGTAGGGAGAAAAAAATTACTTACCTTTATTTCTCCTATTTTTTTTTCTCTCCTATTTTTTTCCAGGAACTAGGAACAAATACAGTCCCAGAACTGCCTGCAGAGCAAATGGTAGAATTCAGTGTCACTCTCACTGATCAGGAGTACACAGCTGAACTTAATGACCCCAACTCTCCACAGTACCGACAACTAGCTGCCAAATTTCAGCTACAGGTAAGGAGGTTTAGTGAATGCTGAAACGCTGGCTTTATACCTTGTTTGAGATTCATAACATGAAACTACCTTCATGGTGAGAAAGAACTAGAATTAACCATCCTCACTTAAAGTAGATAATTTCTATTGTCTCAAGACCTTTGGTTTTCCTTCATGTACAGACATCTTTTGTCCTTGTTTAGGCCATCTGTCCAGCTACCAAGCCAGCATCTTGGTCAGCAGTAGAGCCTCAAATAATTGATGAGGAGAATATTGGTCCAACTGTAACTTTAGGCATATAATTTGGGTTGAATCAGGAATTCATGGACACTACTTTGTCATAATTTAATTTCTGTAATAAAACTAATGAGAAATGTAATATAAATGTTAAAAACAATTAGCTACTGTTGTCTGAACTACTCTTCAAAGGACTTCCCATCATTTTGTTGTGCATTACCATAGTTTCCGTAAGAAGTGGAACATCTGTTGTGTCTTTGTATAATTAATAATGATAACTGAATGTTCAGCTATCGTTTATATAGATAGCAATTAATGACAAGATTCCCAAAATGCTCGCTTAGTAAATTTAACAAGTTGCTCATCAGTTTCATGAGTGTTCCTCAGTGCAAGCTATTTCACCATCCTGGTTTATTTTCAGAAAAACAGTGAAGAAAGTTTTTGCAGAACAGATAAAAAGTGGCTTCTCTGGAGATTTCCAGTATTACCCTCAGAAAGAACTGCCTGCTGACTTTGGTTGTCACATATTTAATGATGCAATTCAGCAATCTGACTTTTGAGTTATTTCATTAATTTTAAAATCTTGCTATAACATGCAAGTAGAATATAAGGAAGTGTATATAGGAGGGGGAAAAATGTAAAGTTTCTTGATTGTTAGGTTATTTTCCACTGTCATGAAACTCTATCTGTCCACATTAAAGAATCCAAAGCTATTCTGGACATGAGATGTTGACTAGATAATGATTAACCGTCCAGTACCATGAAATACAGCTGATGCACTTTCCTCCAAACAATTCCACAGAGGATGCATTATTACTTGCATAATTACATGAATATTACTTCTGCACCACTTTCTAGAGTCAGACCAAGACTCAAAATGAAGTAGTTACCTCAGTTCCTTTCTTGCTGTCCTGTAGTGAGAGATGGGCAAAGGAATTATAGATGATAGCGCATTTTCTGCACTAGACATTAGCTTCTCTTCTGTTTGGGGGGAGGGGGGGTGGCAGGAAGAAAAAAAAAGACATCTAGGTTGATACCACGTGGCTGATATTGTGATAAAATTAGTGATAATAATATTGTGATAATATCCTGATTTTCTTCTATTTCTTCACTTAACTTACCTTAGAGATACAGAGAAAGCTGTAGGTCTGACTGCACATTCCTTACCAGTTCTGACAAATGCTCACTCATGAATAAATGAGCTTTAAATTTATATGGGGTTTGAATGGAAATATAAAGCTAAGAAAGAAAAAAGACCTCCACTTTTTACCTCATGTACATATAAACGATATGCTGAATTAAAAGTACCTTGTCCCTCAAAAAGTTTTTTCATTTCTTTTTAAGTGCTGAATTCCCTCAGCTCAACAGGTTTTGCTAGAAGATGAAATGCCTAGATGATATGTTGCCTGATACTTAACAGGACCAGAAAATGAATCAGAAAAGAAGAGTGGAACTGTGCCTTTAAAAAAATCCATCTTCTGACACAAAAGATGTACATCAAATACTCATTTTTGTTTAGCTACAACAGAAAAAGACCAATTTGTGCTTACCAAGTCAGTTGGAGTTCAAAACATTATTAGTTATTGAGGTGCTGATAGAAACATGTTATTCTAGTCTGAAAAATGTATACAGAATTCATATTCTCTGCTCATTATTTATTCTTCATATTGACTCTTCTATTCAAAAACATGTAATTGTACAATTGTTTGCATTTGAATTGAAAATATATGAAGTGATTCTATTTGTATGAGACAGTTAAAACTTTCATTTATAAAGAAGTTCACAGATATTCTAAATACATCTACATGTGGTTAGTATTTCAAAATAATTAAGTTTACAGTTAAAGTGATTTGAATGACAAAACAATTTATGAACCAAAACAACTGAAAATAAGAAAAACATTTTATTCAATGCATGTTGCTTGACTCTCTCTGTTATGTAAATAGGTGATAATCCAGTTAATAACTACATTACCTTAAAAAAGGCATATTTTGTACTTTATTTTGTCTATTAACAGGTAATACAGGCAGCATGTACAAACCAAATATTCTGTTTAAGTTGAGCAAAGCTGATACCACAAAAAGAGCACTTAAGATTCTTTCCTAAGGCTATTTCCAAAATACGAAAAATATAATCTAGTTATTTAATATTTGGTTTTGCTTTTTAGTAGTAGAAATTATACTGGATTAATGAGTTTATGTTTTTCTGTAGATGCAAAAAATATTTGAGAAGCTTCCAGGATTTAAAGAAATCCACGTATTAGGATTTAAGTAAGTAAGAAAATGGGACTTATATTTCTATTGGAAGAGACCTATTAATAGTGGAGTATGTATTACTATAAACAGAAAATAGTTCTCTGGGAACAATACAGTGACAATATGGAGAGAAGCGCAAACACATTCAAAGTGAGACTATGAGCATTCGAATTATTAAGAAGTAGCTTTGATTCTCTGTGGGAACTAGAAATCCTACTGCAGGTGAAGTAATAAATGTTTTGAAATTGTTTGTTTGCTAGCAACATTGTATTAAGGAATTTCTTAAATGACAAGGCAAAGAGAGTTAAGAGCATGATGATTTAGGTGGCTACTTTTTTGTGTATGGATCCTGTGCTCTTCATAGATCAAAGTGAAGGTGCCTTGGAAAGAGAAGGTTGCAGGAGGATACATGTTCACAGTTATAAAAGTTTTCCAATAGGTTGCTCCCAGGTATGTCAAACAATTAAAATGCTTTATTTTTTAATAGATTCCTGTTCTGTCTTGCCATTTCCGTTAGTGTTAGCTTCCTTGTATGTTTACTGCTGATAAAACTACTGTATAATTTTTCAATAGAGAATCTACGATTTCTTTCAAAAACTGAATATTTCATTTGTTAATGTTTCCACAGATAACACATAAGGTAAAGAGTCAAGGGAACGCCAAATTACTAACAATAATAAACAAACAAAAAAAAAGAAAACAAAGAAAGAGAAGGAAGACACAGAAATATGTGGGCTTATGGCACAGTACCAGGAACATTTAGCCCTTCTAGTAATATTTAATACATGTTGAAGAACATTCATATCACAATGCAATTTTAGACAAAGCATATTTCCTCCCAGCTTTTCCCTCTGCAAAATTGCTGGGAAACAGGAGAGAGGAGAGCAAAACAGAATGAAAATTATTGCTTAACATTTTGATAATGAATGGAAGAAAATAGAAGGCTGGCTACTGCATGACCAGCTGAGGAAATCTGTAGTAGCACCTCATGGTTACAACTTACATTAAGTAATATGTTTCAGTTGTGACTCAGATAGATCTGTGATCTGTTTAGTAAATTGGTCTTAGATTTCAGGAGCTGATAAATACATTCATCAACAAGGATGACAAGGATTGCTGCCCATCATCTATTTAGTTAGCTCCTGAGAACTACAGATCAGCAAAGACAGGCCTTAGATATGTTGCTGTTCATTCTCCGTTGCCCGTATTTCCTCATTTATTAGCAGCATATCCCGAAAAGCAAGATGGACTGACAACATTAGAGATGTGCCAGACAATTCATCAAGGAAAATAACAAAATAACAGGGCATTATATTACAGAAGGTCAATATAGGCATGTCCTCCAGAGGTGATTAATAGGTCATTACCCCTGAGACTAGGATCTGAGTAGGCACCATGAATGGTTAAGAGTAATAGTTGCTACTACTATTGTCAAAAGTGTTTACTACCACCACAAAGATATAAAATAACAATGACAGTGCTCAAATTGTGTCATTTGTAGTGAGAAATAGGAAAGCTATTTCAAATATTTCAGACTATCAAGGTAAAGTAAAATTCTTGTTTTTTCACTCAAAACATGATGTTTTCCATTGTTTGGAAGGGAAACGGTGTAATGACGGAGAGTAGGCTGTCATTTTCACACAGAGATAAAAATTATAGATGACACACAGCAGATAAATTGTCAAGAGCTGTTTTTGATGTGGAAGTGATTTACCAGTATATATGAATCTTTGTTTTTCTTTCTTTTGCAATCCTTTATCACACCCTTCTTCTGTGATGAAATGAAGACAGAAGAAGGAGAAAGACGGGTAATTTATCTTTAATTCATAATGAAGATAGATCATTTTATAGAGTAATAAATGCAGATAAATAATAGGTCTTTATCTTGATGTGACAAAATGAATTGATTTGTGTTCTGCTCAGGTACGAAATCTGTGATATAAAAGAGCAGGGCCAGCTTTTACTATAACCTGAAAGGTTCATGCAAACAAATTTCATTAGGACCTCTCTAAAGGGAAGGAAACTGACCTAAGAAAATTCATATTCAGATGACAAAAGATCTCTATATCTCTATCAGTCATAAACTTACAGTAAAAACAATAAGGAAAGTTCATATTTAAATCTTTATTTTTGATCATCTGTTTCCTAGCTGTGCTTCCATATATACATTATCTTCAATAAGTATGTGGGATTTGATTTGTTAACTCTGTTACCAGGCCGGATAGAATGGCAAAGATATCAGTTACCAGCTTGATAAAATGCAGGAAGTTGCTGACTCCTACAAAAAACTACAGCCTTTTGTTGATGCTTAGGAGTGTTCCTGAGGAATAATTTGTCTGGAACTTCCCAGAATTTCTCTTTTACACATAGTTTTAAAGGAAGGAATCTCTAGTTCTTTTTCTGGATTCTTGCAATGTCATGTAAATGTATAGCACATACTAGGTAAGGTGAAATTCCTCTCTCCAGCTATTTGATGTTGTAGAAAGCAACTAATGTTTTGTTATTTTTCATGTTAATTATGTAAATTTAGCAAATGAAAAGTGATGTATTAATAATAGGGAAGACTCAAGTCTTCTGCTGAACAAGTACATCTAGGGAGAAGCTATACACACTCATTTGAACTTTGAAAAACTGACTCCCATTGTGAAATGTGATTTGCTTGCCACGTGAGCTGAATTTCCTGGCTGTTAAAATTAAAAAAAGTTGTCCCTGATACGATAGGATTTTTGATAATCTGTAGTTTTATGAACTTGCTAATCCCTTTTTATAGGTTCTTGTATAATTAATAGGTGATTATAACTTCTAGTAACTGCTAGCAGGCACTTATGATTGTTTAAACCAATAATCAATGAGTTCAAATCATATTACCTGCTCCACAGGTCTCTGAGTAGTCATCTTAGACTGGATTATGTTAGAACATTTTTATAATCTTTCAATATTGGAATTTTAATTAAAAAGAATACATAAAAGGAAAAGAAAAAAAAGCTAAGGTACAGCAAAAGTAATTTTAAGGTGACGGGTTCATTAGAAAGCAGTATATCTATGTAATTCTTACAGGAGAAAATATGTTGTGGTTGCATGAATGTTTCTGTTCATTTGTAAAAAACAGGCCTCACCCATTAACTGTTTTTGCTGCACTGAACATTTTTGCATCTTCCCCTGGCAGATCAAGCAGCACTATAGCACGATACGTGGTAAACTTTGAGAGAGATGGCTCAGAAATCAAAAGCACTGCAGATGACATCTCAACTATTGGATCAAATAAGGTTGAAAATGAAAAGACTCTGCTTTCTCCAAAGGAAGAGAGGGAGATATCAGCAAATAAATTCACAGTAACGGACCTTCAGCAACTGGTTGCCACAGCACTCCATGAAGACAGGTCCCTGCCAGTGGACCTTGGGACACTTCGATTTACTGACGGTCAGTAGGCAGTCCAGTAGCAGGCACAAGTCTGAAATTTGCTCTTGCAAATTTATTCAGTTTCAGTACCTTCTCCTTTGCTTTGCTCACAGATCATTTTCATCTGATGTATCCCAGTCTCTTAAGTGCTGCACAGCATTCAAAGGATGCAGAGAACAAAGTTAAATTTTATAGCAAAATATAATTTTATATAATTATATAGCCTAACTTCAAATCACATTGAAGAATCTGTTTTTCTTGTTTGTTTGTTTAGAAAGTCTGGGTATTTTGCACACTAGGACAAACAAGAGGAGAAGCAAACAGAAAGATATCATGAATATTCACTAAATCATTCTGATTTCCCAGTATGGACAGCCTCCTTTCTTTAATAAGAGAAAAAAAGAAAAAAATCCTCTAAACAAAACCTAGATTTTGAAAAGCTAAGCCTCCATTGTGAGCAAGTCATCTAACCTCCCATTGGAGAAACAAAGGTACACCTTAAAGAGCATTTGATCTCAATCTAAAATCAGTGGCATGAATCATTTTTCTCTCTGAAACAGAGAGGAAGTGTAGAAGACAAGTTTAGGATATCACTAAAGCTTGTTCAGAAGAGCCCCAGCAGGAGGTTGAAGGGCTACATCTAGTCCAGTAATCCAGCTAATAAGCATCCCCTTTATAGCCCAACAATAATTTTTTCAAAGCTAGTGTAGACCTAGTTTTGGGGAGATGGATTAAAAATGGAGATTTTTTTTTAAATATTTCTCATATGTATATTTGTCAAAATGATGTTAAAACACACACCAGATCTTAGCCAGAAAGTTTCATCTAGAAACAGAAGCATTTTCTTCCTTCTAAAAATGTTTAGATGAACTAATATGGTCAGTATTATTAAAATATCGTATTTGAAGATAGATTGAAAGTGCCAATTTCAGAAAAACAACTTGCACGCATATGTGTTTAAAGAACTCCTTTGAGAGGGTTAAAGAAGCAACTGGGCACAAAAGCCAAAGCAGTAGGAGTAACAATAGCATAGACTTTGGGTAAAACTGAAAAAAATTTAGTCTTAATGAACAGCACGATATCATGAGTCATCATAACCCATGTGGATTTAACTGAGTGGTTCATACTTTAACTGATTTTAATCATTCATCCAGCTATGCCTGGTTCAGCCCTCTGCAGACCTATCCCATTTATACTAAATAAAGAATACAAAGAACACCGCATATGAAACGCCTGCTTTCTTAATAATTGCCAGTTTAAATTGAAATTTATGCCTCTCTGTTCTTAACATGTGTTTTTTTTTTTAAAGTCATCTTTAATGGAGAATAGTTTTAACATTGTTTTTACTGAATTTACATGTTTGAAGACTATTCAGTGTGCCATTGCTGAAATATGGCTCACTCTCTCTCCCTGTTTTTTATTTTTTCAGACTCTGTTAAACCACCTAGTGATTTTGATAATGATATCCAGGCCATGGTCACTATTCCTCTGGCAGGCCCTGATTTGGTGAGTTAATTCCAGTTGATTTAGTTATTTATTTCACCATGAGAAATGAACTTAAACACTGTGAAGAAGTTTGTAAATGTACAGAATAATGCTCTTATGCAAAAATACATATCAAGGAAACAATGGTTCACTAATTCAGTAGCGCATCTCAATGAAAGAACAGCAATTGACAGGGTTAACAAAGGTCATCTTTCTTTGATCATTTTTAAAATAAAAGGCAATGTGATTAGGATCACATGCACGTACCAAACGTTTTATATATCCCACAACATCATGCTGAATTATAGTTTGCAGGTTCCTGTTACTAAAGATTACTGTCCTTTTTAGCAATGAAAGTTAAAAATAATAATGAACCATAGAGCAACTTGGGTTGCAAGGGACCTTAAAAATCATCTAGTTCCAACCTGTCATGCCACCCACTAGATCTTGTTGCCCAGGACCCCGTTGAACCTGACATTGAACATTTACAGGGATGGGGCATACACAACCTCTCCGGGCAACCTGTTCCAGTGCCTCACCACCCTCTGAGCGAAGAATTTCCTCCTAAGCTCTAATTTCTATCTCCCATCCTTTAGTTTAAAATCATTCCCTTCTGTCCTGTCATTGTCTGCCCAAGCAAAAAGTTGCTCTCCACCTTTTTTATAATCCCCCTTTAAGTATTGGAAGGCTGCTATAAGGTCTTCCCAGAGCCTTCAGCCTGGAGAAGAGAACAGCCCCAGCTCTCTCAGCCTTTCTTCACAGGAGAGGTGCTCCAGCCCCTTGATCATCTTTGTGGCCCTCCTCTGGACCTGCTGTAACTGCCCCACATCCTTGTTGTGCTGGGGGCCCCAGACCTGGATGCAGCACTCCAAGTGGGACCTCACAAGGGCAGAGCAGAGAGGGACAATCTTCTCCCTTGACCTGCTGGCCTCTCCTTTGTTGATGCAGCCTAGGATGCAGTTGGTCTTCTGGGCTGCAAGAGTACACTGCTGGCTCATGTCAAGCTCTTCATCCATCAGAACCCTCACGTCCTTCTCTGCAGGGCTGTTCTCAATGAGTTCTTCTCCCAGTCTGGGATTGCCCCAACCCAGGTGCAGCACCTTGCACTTGGCTTTGTTGAACCTCATTAGGCTTACATGGTCCCACTTCTCAAGCTTGTCCAGGTAATGAAAACTACTCTTTAAAACCTTTTTCCCTTTGAATTCCTTTTTTTTCAGGAGGATGCCATGGGTGCAGAACTCCCCTTGGGTTATCCTAGCCCAGCAACAGTGGGCCAAACAGGAGACGTCTTGGTCAATGAATTTATAACTGAAATACCTGTGCTGAGTGGAGAGATCAGTGCACCTGAAGACTTTGATAATAATTTTGTCTCATCTGAACCTGTGTACCCTACCAAACCCCCCAGAGAAGTATCTCAGGACAAATCTTCTCCAGCCACAGAAGATACCACTACTGGTTACCAAAGTTTCACAGTGCCTTTCAATGTTCTGGTTAGTACTGACAGTTCTCCAAAACCAGAAAATTCCTATTTGCCTCCTCCAGCAGATGAGTCAGCTAGCAATGACTTAGTCACAGGTGACTATGAGTCTCCGACGGAGCAGGCTATCACTCTGGCTGTTTATACTACTGGTAGCTTTACCCCACCTAATCTCCTGCAAGCCACAGATGAGAATACTGAAGCTGAGAGGAAGAAGGAACTGGCTGGAATAACAGAACTACCTTTGGAAGAAGCTGACCAAGACAGTCTGTTTGGCCAAGGTAAGGTGCTAAAGACTTTTACATAAGAAAGAATAGTAGAGATCCAGTTGTTATTACACATATAGTCATATGTAAGTACACTAAACATTTTTCTAACTTTTCATTTTCATTTGTGAGAAAAATATTTCTGGACCATCAAAGGTGAAAAATATAATTTGCATTTCTGATGCCCACTTCAAGAAAATCTTAATGTATTTGACTTTGAGGTTAACAACATAAAAACAACAACAAAAATAAAACAACAAAACACAAACGCAAAGGCATAAGACAGGGTTTGTACAGGGTATTATGGTAGAACTTCAAAATTTCAAAAAGCCAGAGCAAAAAGACATACCAGAAAAACAAATAAATAAATGAAATCCCAGCTAACACAAATGAGAAAAATTCCAGCATTTAAAACATGGAAGGTAAATTACTATGTGTTCTACAGACAGGTCTGGATGATAGCCACAAATGTATCACGAAATAATTTATTCCAAGCAAGGTGTACTCTGGCTCAGAAAAGTTTACATTTCTGCAGATCTGATGAATGTAAATACTTTTTTAAAAAATTACTATTTTTCATGTTTGTTTATTCAATTTTTTTCATACAATAGGAATTTAATGGTACTCAGAGATACGAGAAAAAAATAATAAAAAAATATATACATGCATATGTTTGAGTGGAGAGAAGTCCGCATGATCTTACCCTAAAAATGTACATGATAGCCATGTTTTGCACAGCTATAAGGAAAGTGTTTACCGTGCAAATTAAAAATGTTAGGACAAAGACTTTAGGGTCAGCTTTAAGGCACAGGCATATTAGGCTTTTCCCTAGAGCAACAAAATCTCAGTAAGGCTGATGCCTCCCTCAAATCTATCAGTGGCCTGGAAAGCCAACCTGGCCTCACCAACTCAGCATTACATCAGCAAACTTTAATTTTATTTACATTTCTAAGAAGCCTGTGCTTTGTAAGATGCAAGAGGTCACTACAAACACGTGAGTAGAATTAATTCTTGGGTGAATAATCAGATGTGTTTTGGCTCAGATTTTTGGCTGACTGTCCGAACAGAAAAGCAGAAGGCAGGCAAGAAGGCATGGTAATTCTAGGTCCCCAGAAATGTCATGCTCAGCGTTTCTAAGTTTGCTCCCTGCTGCAGGGAATGCCCCTGCTCCCACAGGAAGCTCTGATCTACCCCTGCTCTCTCAGCTCCCTTCTTGCTTAATCCTTGGCCTTTCAAGACCCAGCCTGCACCCCAGAAGCCTCTCGGAGAGAGCGCAATGAACACACCCCCTTCTTTCAAGTTCCTCCTGACCCAGCATGCACAGAATTTGCGAAAATTTCTCCCTCCTGCCCAGCATCAACCTGTAAGCCAAGGGGAAAATGCCTGTGTAGTGTTGAATCAGTGGCACTGCTCTTTCTGGATCCAGTAAATACCACGATGTCCATTTTAAGGAATAAAGAATATAAAAGCTGCCACTTGAGATCACACACCACCAAAACCCCAAGCAGGGAAGAGCACAGAATACTCCATGGTCATGTTATTGCACATGGCAGTTTCTCTGGTAGTTGGAGTTAACTGTTGTTACCTTTTTAAGTGTTACAGTTCTGCTGCATAAAATGCAAGGGTTTACCTTCTACTGAAATAGCAGATTCTCACACATGGAAAACTCTGGATGCATTCTGTTGTGTTTTTCAGTGGCAAGAATATCACGTGCCATGACTTAGCACGAGCCATCCTCATTGTGTGTGCAGGTTTATCACATGTACTAAGTAAGAAATTTCCATTCTGTACTCTTGCTTTTATACACAGAGTTTTGAAGTGAAAGAAAAGCAAATGCTTTATAATTAATGGAGTGACATAAAATTTAGAAAAACACTTCTTACAAGAATTAACTGTGAGATGGTCCTGAAAGTTAAGTTTGTGATAAAAAGTGTTAAACACAACTATTTTAAAAAGCTTACTGAGAAGTCTTACAATGCTACTGATAAAAGTACAGCATACCTTTAAATAACATTTATTATTACTGTTGAAAAGCGTTACATTTGCAGGGGGGAAAAAGACATGCATTTTTCATTCTATTCACTCATTGGGTTAGGGACTCATCATAAAACAACATAAAACTACATATCTGTTTCGTGTTTTGCTACATAACTGAAAAACCTTGTAGCCTAACAGCTCACAGTGACAAGAGAAGTTGGGGCTTACCAAAAATACAGAGCAATGTATGCAGAGGATACTAGATCCATTATTTTTCTTCAGATCAAAAATTGTAAAGAATGTGTTGACTGCAATATTTTGCAGTTACTGCCTGAGTGCTTCTCACTGGATGGGAGGAGGGACACAGGAGATGGGCCTCTCTGGCCCCAAGGTTCAAGCTTGCTTGATTATTCCCCACTGTCAGGGTATGACCACAGTTCCTTTGGCCCTCACATAGGCTCTGTTACCTCAGGTCAAAATTAGCTGTTGTGTTTCTAAATGATCCTCAGAGACAATACACTGCATAGGTTAATGACTTTCAATGTCATCACGCAAATGTCAGGACCAAGGGAAATGTTAGGAAGGGTAATACAAATGGAAAGTTCACTGGTAGAAGAAATTCAGATTTTGTCTACAAATTTTTCTCATATAATTAGAAATCCAGAAAAAAAAAAAAAGGGGGGGGGAAAAAAAGAACTTTTGCTTCTTCCTAAAGCCATTATTACCTGTGCCATACAGCACGTAATTTTTCACTTAAAAAGAATTGGATCTTCTGTATGTGTAGGTGTACGTGAGTGTAGGTTTGATCTTGTAAACATCTTTTGGGACTAACCCTTTGAACACTACTTTCAGAAATTATTTTGTTTCACCTTTGGCTTAGAACCTATCAGTCTGCAAAACAAAATGAACTGCCTAAAACTGCTTTAAAAAAAAAAAAAAAAAAAAAACTTCCTGAAAATAACGCCCACTATCTTGCTTGTCCTTCTTGAACATGAGTTATGTTTAAAACAAGCATTAGCATGTAAGAGTTCCATCATCACCTCTGCAAATGAGTAGTAGGAGAAAAATAAGCGTTCCTTCTCTAAAATGGCGGGATGCCATGTTAGCAATGACACATAGCTGTATGTATTATTTTTGCTTAAAATCTTCTAGTACACAAAACATACTACATACTTAACCTAAGAGAGATGTTGTACATTATTTACTGAGTTCTTAAAAGACTAAATTGTGTATACCCTTTAAAACTTTTTCTCTTTTTATAGCTTTTTCTATTTTGGCAGTATTGTGTACAGTATCCCCTGTATTCTTTTCTTTTTCTAGATGTTGCATATTTTATAGAAAGTGACAGAATTAGATCTGGAAATTCAGGACTTACTTAACATTTATGACAGAGGTTTTATTAAAGTCAGCAGTACTGGTGATGTTAACTGTAATATTGAAAACAAAATTCATGACTAGCAGGTAGAGATTTTTCTCACTTTGTGCCTGGTTTCATTTGATAGCTACTAAGAAATAGTAATCTTTTAACTGTTGCTGGTGTGAAACAGCAGGAACTACTTAAATGGTGTTGTATAAGATTGGACTGAGGATTAGGGTTTAAAGAGTTGCCTGCAATTGTACTACGTTTATTTCCAGCCAATTTCCCACCCTACAATCCAAAAGATAGAGTAAATTTTCCTCATTGCATGCTTAGAACTGTATAAAACTAAATTTACGCATCTTCAGCATGAAAGGAAGAGATGGGTAGCATAAATAGCTTAGTCTGATGTTCTTTTATTTGTCCCCATCAGCTTTACATTTCACAGATGGAGTTAATTGCATTGGTTATCACATGCACATAACTAGAGGCTAAACATTACTACAGATTCCTGAACACTGAATAGCTAAAATCCATTCCAGCTACTTCAGTTGTACCTACCTGAAGTCTTTGAGCAAAGCAATGTTACAAAATAAATAAATAAAAACCTGTTACAGCTCCTGGAAAGGTAATAAGATCTGCAAACTCACACAAAGTGCACATAAATTTCTGTGTACAAGATCTAGGGAAAGGAGAGTAAAAATCAGGTGAGGAGTAAAATTAATGAGAGGTGTCCTTTTAAGTCATGCAGGGGGGATTTAGTAGGCTTGGTCAGGCAGTGGAAGAAGTGAGCCAGGAGTAGTAGGTGTATGCCCATTCTGGATGGTGATGGTGTCCATGGGCAGTAATGGGGGGACCAGTGAGAATTAGAGAGCTGTGATGGTTGTTACTCCAGGCCTTGAAGCAGACCAGAACTACCAGGAAGATACTAAGCTGTCTTTAAGTAAGCCTCAAATTTGAATTTCAAATTATGTTTTGAGATTTCTCAAAAGAACTAAGAGAAAAGCCCTCATACATATTTCCAGGCCTCTTATTGGAAAGTTATGAAATACCTGGATTAGATATCAGGGTTTAAAATTTTGACTAGTTATAAAAAGGTTTTTCTTTGCTGTAGTACCTTCCAAATTTGGTCTGTCGTTTTCCATTTACAAACAGTGCAAGCAAAACTCATCTTTTCTACTGAGATACCTTTTTGGTGTTTTCTAGCATTCTTCTTTCTTCCTCTTTTTTTCCCTCTGGTGTTGACTCATCACTCTCTCTTCTGTATGATTAAATTTCTTCTCCCTTTCTTTGCAGTCTTCCCGTGACTCTACCATAAACAGTATGACCATTCAGAATGGAAGCCCTTTATGTTACATAAGACAGCCTGTTATTTCAAAATCCAATAAAATTTCAGCATTTAAAAAAAAAAAAAGGCAAACAAATGTAAACAGATAAAAGTGTTCATGAAGTCTGCAACAACAATAATGAAATACTTTGACTTCCTAAACAGGAAGAAGAATTTTAAATTGTATTTGTTTTAACTGTAGCTACTTACATATCATATAATCTGGGTAAAGGGTTATCCCCAAATACTGACCATCACAGAGGAAACAATATTTCTGGATATGTTATTCCAGAAATATAGGACAAAATAAAGCTAGCACTAAATTACTTCAGCTACTCTATTATACTTACATGTCTTTGTCTTACCAACCTCAAGAACCACTTGAGAGAAGAAGACTGCAGAACATATCACAACGTTTTTCCTATGATGAAAAAAAAAAAAAAAACCACAGCCGAGTATGTGGTGGTCACATCTCTATATGTGTAACTGATAAGAGACTCATTCATTTTAGTAATTGCTCTTGTGTTTGTGCACCCTTGTTGTGAGTGGCATCCTTTGATTTCTTCCTCCTGCCCAGCAATTAATTCAGTTGCATATTCCTCTTCCCTCCCTACTATTTCCTGGTAATATCTAGGAAAAATAATAATAATTTTTTGGATGTTTGGGGATTCTTTCTGCCTCTGGTTCATTCCCAACTACCTGAGGGCTATCTGTGGTTACAACAGCTTTCTATTTGGCATAACCAGCAATGTCATGGAAATGAAAACCCCATTACTTCTAGCAAGAATGGCTCCAGATGTTCTCAGGATTGGAATTCACACGTTCTTTGTGCCAGGAATGCTGACCAGTTTATTCACATCACTGGTTATACACGGTAAGAATTCCTCTGTTTTCCTTGCCTGCTTTTCTGTTTTTCTTTGACATTAAAATGACTGACTTTTCTCAACATTCTCCTTCATCAGATTATCTTGGTGCCCTTTCACTGGTTGCTTGCTGATTCAGATGTGCAAAGAATGTTTTTCACGAAAGTACTGCTTTAGTCTGATGGTTGGAAGAGTGAGCAGGTAGGTGTAGCTGTGTGATTTTCTCAAGCATTATAGAAAATATCGATAAAGCTATCTCTAAATTGAAGATGAGGCTGAATGCAAAAATTTCAGCAGGCCTATATTAAGATAAAACAGTATTAAGAAAAAGTTCATTGTATGTGCATGATCAAGTTAGAATTACATATTCAGAGTACTACAGATATCCTGAAAAGTCCTAAAGGTTTTATAGTATGTGATCAGTGTGTGGCCAAAATGTGATGAGAGCTTGCTGCTCACATGCAGTAAAAAGCCATATGGATCCCTTTTAGTGTACTCTGTAGTTATTATTGGTTTTTAAGTGTTTAAACTGCCTGCTCCCTCACAATAGTGCTCAGTATTTTGAGCTGTTCAAATTCAGAATTCAACCACAATTACATTTTAACAGGCTAAGTCAGCCCTAAGGCATCTGGTCCAAAAGCATTATCAATATCACTAAAATTGAAAGGCATACTTACAATACAACATAGTGTAAAACTAGCAGGATCTTCCCAGTTAGATACTTTCCATCTCTCTCTTACTTGTTGCATTTTAAAACTATGAAAAGAAAAAGAGATTACCTACATCCAAGGTGCACTATTTTAGAAAAATAAAATGGTCTTCATTCTGTGACATTCATTCCATTACTGCCGTGTTTTTCAAATATAAGTAGTGGTATAGTATGGAATAAAAAAAAAAAGTATTCAGTGGATTCATGTATCTTTGCATATCTAAAAGTACTCATCTGATGACAAGATCTTATGATAGCCACAGGTTTTAACTTTCTAATTTCATGTTTGTCTTTTCTGTTTTTAGGTCCTTGGGTCAATATTCTACTTGAATGTATATCATGTGACTTCTATTCTGTTTTTACCATTTCACAAACTAATAAACTTGTCTGATTGGCCCATGACCTAGAAAAATTTGCTCTTATTTTTCCTATCACACAGTAGAGAAAAACAGAGAAAGTGGAGAGGGATTTGGAGGATATTTTCAGTTCTGAAGGACAGGTAGTGTAACTTGTCAGAATTTGTTTCTAATCATTCGAAAGTAAAATATATCAAAAATAATATTCATGGTTCTATGTTCTCCATCTAGGCAGCTCCAAAACTGTATCATCAGTAGCATGTAAGAATTTTTGTGACATTTGGATGGCTACTGCTTCATGTTTCCAGGCATTTGTAAAGCTCTAGGTTGCTGTTTTCACACATTCTTCCATATTTAAAACTCATGAAAGACACTTTTCAAATTTAACTGTATACCACTGCAATTGGAACAACTGGAAAAAGAACCAGTAATCCTCCTGAAGCTATGGTTTTAAGCAAAGTATTTTTTATTCAAATTTGACTCTATTCCTTTGTAAAAGCATATTCATATTTGCAAATTCACTGCTTCTCAGTTTTGTTTCTCCATTTAATTCATTGATGTGAATACCAGTCAAGTTTAGACTTCTCAGTTCAGTATGGTATCTTACATGTTTACGATATATTTTAATACGATTTTAAAATGATAGCAAATGGTGCAGAACTTTTAACACGAAATAGCCTTCCAGAAATGGAAGTCACAGCAGCCTCAGGCAGTTTTGATCTTTTCATTGTAAATGAAAGTGGATTTCACTGAAGTCAGTGGAGGAGTTCTGTTGGTTTCACTCAACATTATAACTGGCTTCTGGAGAGTTCATATAGGCAGACAGAATGACAGCCCTAGGTCATTCTGGCTCTCATGTTCTGGTCTTACAGATAGAAAGACAAAATTAATCAGTAATTATGTGCTGTAAGGCATTTGTTCTGACATGTTAAGTTAATGATCCTTTTCCCCATTAGTTTTCTTAATCCTCATCTTACTTGTTCCCTAGTTAAAAATGAAAGACCTCAAACACATCAGTATTTTACCTATTATATATATATATATACATATATGTATATACATATACACGTACATGTGTATACATATACATATGTGTATATATATATACATATATGTGTGTATATATATATATATATATATATAAAACCGTCCTGATTCAGGGATTTTGTGGCATTTCAGTCACCAACAAAATATGTAAATTTGAATTCAGCTACTTACTGTACCATTCCGTCTGGTATTTATGTCAGCAGAGCTGCCCATATGGAGATTCTTACCGTGCATTGTGGACCAGTCTTTTAATTGCATACTTTTTCCGTTGTTAGTTATTTTCTTCAGTCAGCTTGTATACAAGTATATCCATATACAATGTAATAGTGTAACTTTCATATATAGAACAATATGTCAGTGGACTTGTAAAATTTGTCCATTGCCAATATGAAATGTCAGTGCTTATTAAGCTCATGAATGAAATGAAATGCCAGGCTCTCTTAATGTACAGCCTTCTGGGCATGCTTATTAATGCAAAGCCACTAGAAAATCTTTTGACAATTTGACCTTTCACAAACAATAACTCTTTATTCATGGTCAGTTTGAAGGGTTTTCCTCACTTAAAAAAATATAAGAGGACAAAATAATTAGATAAAGTTGTTGAAATGGCAGCCAGTTTTTCAAACAAATGTATTTTACTTCCTCAACTGGGAAAAAAATGTCTGCATATAGCACTGTTTTTACAAGCATTTAATATAACAGTGCACCCAGGAAATTGCCTCTTAATTTAGTGTTTACGCATCTTTGCCAACAGCGATTTAATTTTAGACATAAAACTATCTTCAGTACAAAATTGTCCTGCCTTGTCCATGTAATACAAAAAAAAACATCTGGAAATTTCAGTGAACATCTTTGTAGTTGAGAGTTAGGATTGTTTTTTTTTTTATCACTGACAGTAGTGTTTAATTTCATGTCATTCTTTAACCTTCAATATGGTTACTCTGGGGAATACATTTGAATTCAGCATCTTACTCCATGCTCTCTGCGGGTTTCCTACACCAAAATGATGGTGTTGTAGACCAAATGGTGTGCTGAAATGAAATATGCTGAGACTAAGAATGTCTAAATCTTCAGTGTTCCTGCTTTTAAACTTCTCATAAAATAATTGTTCGTGTTTTTTCTATCCTTCTGTGGTAATAATCTCATCTAAAAGGCAAACTGGGTATTACAACTAATTGCTATATGAAGAATTAATTCAAGTGTATTTTGTGTTCTATTTCAAAACAATAGATACATATACACACATATATAAAACCATGATTCTAACTGCAAATGCAAAGGGGTCTTTTAGAGTCCAAATGCTTGGGTCTTCTTCGTGTTTCACCCACATTTTTTAACTCCCGAAGATTGATTTCTTCACACACTCTTATGCAGACAGTGGAAAAGCATGGCAAAGCATTTCAAATCATTTTACTCTGACACACAGAGCACAATCAAAAGAAGGGTCAGTAACCCCTTGTCTTTTGACTGATGCTGCATTGCAGTAAGCGCTCAGCAGGATTTTAGGCAAGCCCATTTCCTTGCACATTGCAAGGGACTACCACAACCTCTGTGCTCAGTCACTCTCTCAGCTGGAGAGACAATGACTGATTAGTTAGAATTGGCAGCCTATGAAAACAGGTGAAATGTGCACCAGAGATCATGTTGGTGTGCCCTCAAGGCCTTTTAAGTTACTCAGCTTCTAATAGGATAATGCTTTACAGCCTATGTATAGTTTATATACATATTTATATTCATATATATGAATACACAACTGCATGTATACATCTATTTTCTAAACCTGTAGTATATGTTTGGTTATTCTGCTTCATACTTGCTGCAATTTCAAAGATATTTCAACGTTTCTTTCTCCTGCAGTAACCTCTTTCTAAAATTCAACCTAGAAAATACCATCACAATTGTATGCTTGGGTGTGCATTGTCACGCTCTCATTGCTCCACAGAGTTGCACGTTCATCCCATCAGTAGATCATCCTGCATTAATACCTCGAGCACTAATGCTAAGAAATCTTTTCTGTGTTCCCTTAACTAGTAAGGCACTAGTAAGGCACTCTCACTCCTTATCAGCATAATGTGTAACACCAAGAACTATGTAAACAGAGAACATTGCTAGGCTCGGTTTGGATTTATTGTTCTAATCTGTCTGTATCCTTGATTACACAAGAAACATGAGGATGTGACAAGAGAAAAGCATCTCAAGTTCTTGATAAAGCATTAGGACCTCAAGCTGTGGTGCAGCATTTGGTGTTACATGCTGCATGCACAACCATGGCTCTGTACAGCACTATGCTATTCTCTTTGGGTTGCTCTCTACAGTTGTGAGGACAAGGGCTGTAGCTCTTGCATTATACCATCAGCAATGCAAATAACATATCACAACAAATAAAAGAAGACTGTGCAACTGTGCTAGTTTAAATGGGTTTTGCTGCACCCAATTCATGGTCCTGTTGTGCTTCCAGATCTCCACAGTTAGGTCTCACAGTAAATGAGAATGCAGCACTTGGTCTTTTTCTCCATCCCATCCAGCAAAGATGTTTCCTATTAGCAGTGTACTTCAGTGGCTTTTTCTCAATCACCAGTACTCTAAGCTCACTTGTAAAGTGTACATGTGTCAGTCATGATGCATCAGAGAGGCGATCATCACATGAAAGGTAAGCAACATTTTGATAATCTGGCAGAACACATTTCTTCTGAGGGCCATAGAACTGGGCACTCTTGATCCTCAGAGCAAATGCAAATATCCTTATCCCACTTACTTTGGTTTTAGGCTACCACAGTTCATTGATTTCAGTGAGTTCACTGTGGACACAGATGTGATTAGAACTCAACCCTAAATATAAAACCAAAAAAAGGTGAAATAGTCTCAAGTGGTAAATTTTGTCACTTAAATCATTCAGGTTTCCAAATATACTGCCACTAAAACTGAGGCATCTGGGGGAAACATGTCTTCATGCACGCAGATGAAGGCAACAAAACTGGCTATAAAATTTTCCCTTATCTAATACGGGAAAGGGATACTAAATATTGACAGGGATGCATTATCTTCAATAACCTCTACTCATTCTAAGCACACAAGGCACAGAGAACTCACCTTTAGGTCTACAGCTGCAACAGAAACTCTGAAAATTTAAGTGTCAAGTTACGTTAAGTTTATCATTTACCCGAAGAACTGGGCATGGCAGAGGAAAGTTTGGGAGCCTCTTCCCTGGCTGAATTCAGAAACAGATTAATGGAGAAGGGGAAAAAAAGAGAACAAATGGTAATACTGAATCTAAAACCCAGCAACTATGTAAGAAAATATAGTCCTCAAATTCTGTTCCCTGAAAGTGGTCAGAAAACCACTGTGGGCAGCATGCTTTGGAAACAGATCCTCAGCAAAGGGTACAAAACTGTTATCTGCTGATACCTAAAAGGCAGGGAACACTGTAGACTAACTTACCATCAACCAGTTAGTGTTAAGAGCAAAATAGGCATCTTCCATGGCATGGCACTGCTTTGCAGTTGCCTCCCCTGAAACCTGGTCTCGGGAAAAACTTGGCAGCACCCAGCTCCTATTGGTTTGCTCTAATGCACCAAAGAATAACAAAATGTTTGTCCATCAGCGACAGCCATACAGGTCAGTTTGTGAACAGTTTGGAAGTGTCTTTGGTGACTGCACTACAGTCATCTGCAAGATAGCAGCAGACTCCTGAAAGGGCACGTAACAGTAGCTACTAACCTTGTCTTCAAAAGATGGAGAACATCTTGGAAGCCAATGCCTTATAAACTTGCAATATTTTGTGCATCTAGAAAGCAGCAAATGTGAAAGGAGTCCATTTCTTGGTTATCTCTATCCAGGGTAGTCTACATATTTTTGTATCTAGAATGCTTGTTCATGTATACCTATGAAAACATGTGCTGCTGCTGTGATAAACTCTGTTCTAACTAAAATTTGTCCAATATTCCTCAACAATTTGCTGGAATACAATGTTAGCATCTATTGCTCAATACTTGTTAAAAGCAGTCTTAAAATACATTGTGCTTTCAGACTGATATTTTTGTAATGGAATAACATTTGCACAAGTTACTGATATGTTGACTGCATAAATAGAAACAGATGCTGTAATGATCTTTCCAGAATGCTTTATCTGAGAAGTTCTGCTTCAGAGTATCCAGAGAGAGTGCTCTGCACTTTTCTGCAAAGCAAAGCAGAGAAAGAAAGGGAAAAAAAAAGAAAAAGAAAAAAAAAAACTAGATCTTCCCTTATTGAAGGCTTGTAAAACACTTCTTGTAATGGATATAAAAACTTAGTAAAACTTAGTAAAAACTTAGAACTGAACTGAGACTGGGAGGAGGAACACTTGACATTTGAGGTTGTTTCTGGTACTCTAGAGTAAAATTCACCAAAACTTCACCAGTGTCAGAATTACATTTCCCTGCTTAGAGTCAAACTGTAAGTCAGCGTAAAGTGTTTCCCTTTTTCAAAAAACATTCATAGTTCTTATTACTCTAGTACTTGAGCACCTCAAAGAAGCCAGTGAACCTCAAAAATGCTACAGGGAGCTGAAGAAATTGCTTTAGATAACAGAAACTATGTAAGAGAAAAATCGGGCATCTTACATAAATTAGTTGTATATGTTTGGAAGTCTACAAAGATACAGGCACTTCAAAAGCTCCAACATATTTTGGATGGTTATCTTCATCTGAGATAAATGTCTCTCTGTTGACAAAGATGTAAAAGATGACTGGCTTAGCAGGCATTTAGAAGTTAGATGCATCATCTAGAAGTGAGATCAATACCACACAACAGTGTATTCTCAAGACTCCCAAAGAGTCTAAAGCAGAAGCAAAAAGTAATTCTGGCTTTCTCACAACCTCCTCCAACAGTTTAAACGTATGTCTCAGCTAAACACACTATTACCAATGAATCACCATATATGTATAATAGATAACATAAAATAAACAGTAAAGGAAAAATGAAGCAGCTCTGAACATAGGTTCATGCAAAGAGCTAATTCTAGTGAAAAACATACCATGATTTAGAATAATTCTTTCCTACTTTGAGAGGTGTGGTCAATTTAGCAGAATGGGGCTATGCATTTCTACTAAAGCACACTAGCTTCACCTAGTGTACAAAAATATATATTAGTAAAGAAAAGAACAATATCAGGAAAGCAATGATTTAATAGTGGTTCTATAGAAAATAATCCACTTTAGGCAGATTAATGCTTCAGCCAAGACATTGTACCTGCAGGGAGGAAACAAAGAGCATATTAAATTAACAGTGTCAAGAAAATAATGATCTTGTATTAAGGTTTTCTTTGTTGAAAATATACTTCTTTTTTTTCTTCCTAAAAACAGCAATACAGCAGAAGATTGGTCCTAATTCATGTAGAAGCAAGGAAAAAGAGACACAAAGACCATTTATGGGCAACTCCTATGCCATTTATCTGCCATCTCTTTCAGTGGGGCTTATTTTTCTTTCATTGTCCACTAAGAGGAAGTTAGTGCTTAGAGAAAGGAAGAATTCATTGGAGAAAAACTTCTATCAGTTGACATGTGATTCTGCTTGCAGGGGGCTGTTAAAAGTCCAGCATGAGGAACACGCATAACTATATTGTTGGAGAAGGACAAAGTTATCAGATTGGATAGATGTCTGCTGTTGAGACATCATAGCAAGTAGCTACAAGCCAAATTCAGAGTCTCATCACACTTCAGATTTGGATTTCATCTACATCTATCACAAAACTTAGGCCCATGCCAAGCCTGGTGGGGACCTCATAAAATTTTAGCATCAGGGTCAAATGGCTGCTTCAAGTGCAGCATATGATTTCTTAGGGTTTGAATTTGATTTCGCTGCTGCTGCCGTCTTCTAGGTAAATCAGAAAAGATTATTGTACCATTTTCCTTAACCACAGTTTATGATTACTGGCAGGTAATAGCCTTAACCTCTAATGGAGGGGGAAGCAACAGAATGACTCTGGCATAGAACTGATCCAAGCAGACAACTCAAAGCTACAATCTACTCTTTCAGTCAATATAAACTGACAGTGCAATTATGTACCTTCAAAACAAGACTGTGCTTTAGGAATTGCTCAGGAAATACTTACCAAGTGTAATTATTATTTAAACACATCACCTACAGAAATGTCATCACTCAAATATGTGGATGAGGTGTTTTATTCCTGTAGTTCTTTGCTGATGGAAATAACATTTTCATGTTTAGATAGCGCTAAAGCTTGTTTTTAAAAATGCTTCAGTGGAAATACAAGATGTATGTTGTTTCCATGTTTGAGGTTTGTTATGCTTGTTTTTCAAATTAGGCATTTGTTTTTCCCCTATTATTCTGCAGCAGTGAAGATCATGGATGAACTAGAATCGTCGGGTGATGACCTTTTATTTACAACCAGCACTCATAAAACATTGCCTTTCTTTATTGGTGCAAGTGATCTCTCTGTCACGCAGCCTGGAGATGTTATTGTAGATGTGCTGCCATCAGAGCAAACAACACTGCTGCCTGCAGTGACCAACCCAACCTACAGCCAGTCCATCATCATCGACCAGTCCCCCGAAGCACCAGATTCCTCGGTGCCAGCAGCTGACACCCTTCCCCCCGACAGTGCCAGGACAGGAGTGCAGGATATCACTGCTGAGTTGGATGGCATCGGTGTGGTGAGCACAGCAGAGCTGGATGAAGCAGAGCACGGCAGTGGTTACATCTCAGTGCTAACAAGTGAGCCAGCAGAAGCCACCCCAGCTCCTACTCTGAAGTATGTAACCACCAGCTCCATGACGACTGCAGCCAAAGGCAAAGAGCTTGTGGTTTTCTTCAGCCTGAGGGTGACCAACATGCACTTTTCTGATGACCTCTTCAATAGGAGCTCAACAGAATACAAAGCTCTGGAACAACAGTTCATGCAGCTGGTGGGTGAAGCAACATAGTTGGTGGGCTTGAAAAACATCGGCAATAGTGAGGCATTGTTTAAAATCATACACACCCCCCATCTCTAAATTACATTAATTATTGCTCCATAAATCAGGAACAAGCAGCAACAAACTTCTGTGAGAGCTGTACCTAGAGGTTTTGGCTAGGAAATTCTGATTCATGCCAGTTGGCTCCCTCAGCGCCGGAGAGCAGAGTATTTTGGCAATATCAGACCCTACTACGATTCAGCCTGATAAGATGCATTTTTAAAGGACCCATAAGCCTGGAATGCTCTCAGGGTGCAAAGAAACACTTCATGAAGTCAGTGATCAAAGTGTTTACTTGTTCAAGAGACTCTCTCTCTATATATATGTATGCCTGGCATGTAATTTTATTTAGATTTATCTTAGATTCACATCAACAATACTGAATACATTTAAGACTTGTGTCTTTATGCTGAATTTAAGAATAGGCCTTATAAAATATATCATAGCCTAGCAAAGGGAATATGATTAGATATGGGTTTTCTTTATGGGTACAATAGGGCTACAGGTCAGTTCAGTGACATGCCTGTCATGCTATGCCTTAACCTGCCTGGACTGAACATTTGAAAATAATTATGGTTGGCTTTGGAGCGTGGTGATTTTTTCTTCTAGATGAATAAGCTCCCCAACTGCTGTGCATTTTATCACAGGGAAGATTGCTGCCCATCCATCTCAATACATTACTGAGAAAGATGCCAGAGTCCAGAAGAATATAGCAAAAAAAAAAAAAAAAGAAAAGTGAATTTGGTGGTGGAGTTTAACAGCTATATTAAATTCAGAGAAATAAGTGTGTAATGTGTGTGCTTGATAACTAAAAGCAACTATAAGAAAAACTAATAGGGGCTAGGCATTGACAGTAAGTCAAAATAAACTTTCTGTTTTGCAGCTACTTCCATACCTGCAGTCCAACCTTACAGGCTTTAAGCAACTGGAAATACTTAACTTCAGAAACGGAAGTGTGATTGTCAACAGCAAAATGAAATTTGCCAGAACAGTGCCATATAATATCACGGAAGCAGTACACTGTGTCTTGGAAGATTTCTGTGATGCTGCTGCCCAACGCCTCAATTTGGAGATTGACAGCTATTCCCTTGATATTGAGCCAGGTAAGATTGTGTTATCAATATATACACAAAATCAAAAACATGTATGTAATCTTTTCCAAATTGCTACAGCTTCAGAAAGATTACCATTTTGGAAATAATTGTATAATGAATAGCCTCCCAGAGAACATTAGTAATATATAAAAATAAATAAATAAACAAAAGATTTTGCAGACTCAGACTCAGCTATCTGCAGACGTATATCCATACAATAGTGGGGTAGAAAGGCCGTTCTGTCCATGTACACCAACTGCTTTTCAGATCAAAAACCAAGTACAGGGAAGCAAAAATACTCTAGGATAATAGCTGGGTGAAGACAGGGATAAAAAATGCTCACATATAATTTACAGGAATGACTCATCCGTAGGAATGATGTTTTTACCTACACATCTGAGTAGGTAAAACATCATTTCTGATGATTTTTACAATGTTGTAAACAAATAATTGCTCATGACATCATGAAGACTATCTTTTGAGGGCTATAGAGTTCAGGACAGAAGGAGAAAATTTCTAGGAATGCTAGGATTCTACAGATGCTCACTGACCAAAGCATTAGCATATATAGCACCCCGTGGCTTTGTAATTCCAGAATTTCTCCTGATTTAGTACCTTTCTCGGAGTCATAGAATTATCTAGGTTGGAAAAGACCTTCAAGATCACCAAGTCCAATCATCTACCTGACCTACTGAGTCCCTTCATGTGACCCTTAGTGCCACGTCCACACCTCTGTTAAATACCTCCAGGGATGGGAACTCCACCTCTTTTCTGGGCAGCCTATTCCAATGCCACCACCCTCTCCATGAGGAAATTATTCCTCAGATGCAATCTAAGTGTCTCCTTGTGCAACTTGAGACCATTTACTCTAGCCCTATGATGTCTGAGTTACATCTCTTTCTTATATTGTTTTATAAAATTGAAGCCTGGATTTATTTTCAGGTTTTGTTAATTATTTCAGAGTTGAATTTTCATTGGTATGGAGAAGGAAGATGCCAATACATTAGCATGCCTTTAGCAGTTTTGATTAAGCTGTACAGATCTCTGACAACTGAAGAACAAAATGTCCGTTTACATTTCATGCAGGCAGTTTCTAAACCACCTTCATTTTAGGTATCTCCTTGTGACCATTAAGAGAATTGGCAAAGAAAGTAAACAAAACTGCAGCATTCGAACTCTCAAATGCTGCCATGTTAACCTGATGTTCTGTTGAATAAAGAATAAAGGATTCCTACAAACACTGAACTTTGTGCTACCACAGATTCTCTGCTTTGGTAGTAAATTTTCATTAAATACAAATTAAATTGAAAAAGTTGCTAAAATACAAAAAAAAAAAAAGGAAAAAAAATATTTCATCTTCATCTATATCTTCTCTACTGACATGGTATTTCAACTTTAATTCAAGAAAACCATATCACAATACATTTGCATGATAGCTGTTCTTAGAACAAAGCTTTCATGGCTCATGCGTAGTAGTAAGATATAAAAGTGGATTAAATCATGTTTAGAAATCCAGCATATCCATACAGCCCCACTTTCTTTTTATTTCAGAAAAAAATTTTCAAAAAAAAAAAAGAAAAAAAAAGTTTAGTAAATTAAGGTAATGCAAGCAAATTCCTATTTAGTGTGAAGATAAGAGCCATCTAGTGGTAACAGTGTTATCCCACAATGAAACACTGATGGGAACTGACAGCCCAAAATACGTTGCAAGACTCATCAACTTTTATAAGAAACAGCTGTAAAGGGCTAACTACATTAGTATATACATAAATACATATAATATACATATATAAATAATACTATAAATAAAGATGTAGAAGGATTTTTAAATTACCTGTGAGCATTTTTTTTTTTTTTTAATCTAAACAAGTGAAAATGCAGTGAAGGTGACAAATCATGGCAGGTGCATAGCCCAAAACTTTTTTTTAAGGAAAATGAAACAACATCACAAAAAAAGTGACCCTCTAACACAGTGGATTGCTCATGCCTAGCTCTACTCGTCACACAGAAACTCACCGATACCTTTCAGTTTTTCAACACTGCAGGGCCGTAATGTACAACTATAGATAATGCTCAGATAGAGAATGTTTTTCCTTAGTAACACAATCAATCTTTATTTCCACCAGTGTGAAGATAAACTGTGATCATCAAATCTCGGGAGAGAGTAGATGAGACATGCAGTTAATACTTAATCAGTTATTCAGTCATCCTAACTCCTCTGTTTTCTTTTTTTGTTTGTTTGCTTCCTGTGGGACTGTTCTGGTTTTGTTCGTCATGCAATTTTCTGCACGGGATAAGAAAAGAATCTGTAGGAACTACTGTCCCCTTTTGTGTGCCACCTGTTTTTGTCCAAATAGGGACTAAACTCTGTAATTTCCAATAACACAACTGACCAGATCAAAGTACTTGAAATAAACGTTTTGCTTTGTTGTTTTGTTCGGTTTTTATATATAGGTAAAGGTTTGACTGCCAGTAAAGCTACCTTGTGATTTATTGTACATCTTTGGTGCCCAGTTGTTAGACTTTGTGTGTACATACATTTACAGTCCAGGAGCAAAGCAGTTCACAAATCAACATGCAGGTTTTATATAGCAAAAGGAAATCAAGCAAGCAAAAACTGCTTTTGTTGATCTTAAATTCAGAAATAATTATTATAATAAAAAAAAATAGCTACAGAACTGTAGAGGGGTTAGAAATGAACGGCTCTGCTGGATTAATTTCCAGCAGTTAAGCACATCCTGGTGTGTGTCTGAGATTTCCAGTAGTATTATAAAGAAAGTGATGCTTATTTTTCATTGAAATTAATATTATTGAGTATCTAGGGCCATGAATTGGCTCTGGAAGAAAATTTTCAGCCCAGATAGTAATTATAGTACTAGCCGAAATACCCAGTACCAATTTTTTAAAACTGCAGATTTTTCTTCTTAAGAAATTTGAAGCCCACATAAACTAGGAGTGGACATTTTTCTTCTGTCCTGATGTTTTAAGTGATTTTGATTTCTCTAGACCAGACTTGAAACCAAGTTCCTCTCTAGGGCTAAGACTCTGTGTGCAAACTTCCTTTGGAGAATTCAGGGCACTCAGGACCTGCTGTCCGGTGTAGCCCAGCTCCTATCTGTACATCTGCTCTCATTTCCTTCTCTCCTCCCTCTTCTTTACACACTCATTATTTTTTGCCTTTCTGGATTCACGCATCTTATTGAGACTGTGTGCTGATAAAAACAGAATTTGTATCCCCTGTCCTGCTTCTCATCCTTTGCCTTCTATATATAGGCTTTAATTTATGATACACAAGAAAATGATTCCAGGACACAAGTGGTGGTTGCAGCCTTCCCCCTTATTACTCCATCAGCATACACTCGGGCATCAATATGACTCTTTCTGATTCTTCTAGTCATATCTAGGTAGAAGCAGGGAATGGGAAGGGAGAACTAGACTTGTGTGACAGGCGAAGTCAGGGCTTTACGCTGTCTCTGACTTGGGCCATGCTATGAACATCAACAGACTCATTTTCCCTTCATCTCACAGAGGCATCCCTTACTAACACTTAAAAACAAAGAAACAAAAAAAAAGCACAGCAGTTTTTCCCAAAGCTAATACATCTCTTCTGACAAAGGCCCGCAAACATGTATTTTCCATTGACAGTGCCATTATTCCTGTGTTGTAGTCCTCATAGTGTTGCGCAACACTCACTAAACTAATTCCCTCCCCTGGTCATGGCCTAAAGCATGCGTTTAAGGTGATTACAGCAAAAACTGCTTCTTGCACATAGGCAAGACTATAGCATGGCATGACTATATCCCTGAGTACAAAACCAGCATTTTATAGTAAAAAAAAAAAAGATCAACAATATTCAGGTGTGAAAATCCTTGTCAGTAAGATAAAAATAAAATCACAGCTTAATAAGGATAGGGTAAACAAACGTACAAGTAAATATAAGCTTGCATGCTTGCTGTGTCACGTAGAGAGAGAAAAATGTGTGTCCTTTTATGCCAGACTATATCCTCCCATTAACATGCACAAGTAGCAGACCAGTAAATGTGTACTGTTTTCTCTAGCTGCTGCAGAGCTTGCCAAATACTCTGGGGGTAATGCCTCAATGCCTCAATTAATGATTTACCCATCCTTTCCAGCTGATCAGGCAGACCCATGCAAATTCATGGCATGTGATGAATTTTCTGAATGCGTAATGAACGAGTGGACAAAAGAGGCTGACTGCCTTTGTAAACCTGGTTACACAAGCCAAGACGGATTACCCTGCCGGAGCCTGTGTGAGATGGAACCGCATCTTTGTGTCAATGGTGGGAACTGTGAGTTAGTTCCAGGAAGAGGAGCTGTCTGCAGGTAAATAAATGATTCTTGACATGAAGTCTGGTCACAGACCCCTAGTTCTATTCCATGGACAAACAGTACGTACTTTTCAACAGCATAAACTATGCTAATAAGTCAAGAACTCAATATTCAGATACTTTAAACTACGTTGCAATACCCTTCTTTAATACAAATAGTTTCACTGTGGATAAATCCTGTTTGACCTATTAGGTAGAACACACAGAACACCATGATCTAGCTGTTTATCAGAGATGCATTTGAAAGTTATTAGAAATTCAGCATCATTGGCAGAGATGACAAGCACACAACCATGCATTCTTTTCAGACTTCTAGATATATCATGAAAAAATAACACATTCACATTTTTTGCTATTGATTACCTATTAGTAGTTTAAGAAATTAAATTTTCTAAGTCGTATTAAAAATGAAATCTATTTTCTTACAAGCACACCTATGACCACTAATCTGATTCATTCTCTCTTAATACTGACTTTAGAATTAGGTAAGTCTTTTCGAATACTTAGGATTCATGTCAAAAAACAAGACTACCAAGCAAATTATTCATATGATAATTTCACTGCAAGAACACAACTGCCACAATTCATTTTCTGCAGTGGGCATCACAGAAAAGATAGCAGAAAATTATTTTGAATTCACCACAACGACTTGCAAGAGTTAGAGCAGTGTAGTGGCAGTATTTTAACTAGTAACCAGCCTGCAATTTAAATGGGTCCTCCTTAAAACTTTACTGAACCAGCCTACTGCTCCAAAACCAACCCACTATGAAAAATAACCGCTTTCCATTTCAGAAAAGCCTGGATTAATGTACAGAAATTACAAAACCATCATCTAGTATGATAAAAATATTAAAAATAATACATGAAACTTCCGTGAATTACAACAAATTACATACAAACTTAATACTAGTCTCAGACTTGAGCAAACTTGCACGGTCTCTATACTAAATTATGGCCTATGAAGGGAGCATTTGCTTTAGTCAAGCACTTGTTTTGCTTGTGAATTTCCTCAGAACCATACTAGTTTTTCCATCAACTGGAAACCCTGTGATTCTCATACAATATGAGAACCTTCTTCCTCGCCTTAAAGTAGAACTCCCATTTCAGACCTTGCTAGTCAGATTAAAGTCACCAACAAACACAATATAGGCTTCAGAGACGTGTTTAGGAATTACTCCAAAACACACCTGAACTTTTAAGGTGCTAAAACACAAATATTATTTCAACTTTGTTAATTAGGCAAAGAACGTATCACTGTTTTTTTTGCTTAACACTCATTTTCATTAATCTAAATATTTTCCTTCTTCTGTTATGAATCACATTATTCCTTACAGATACATAACAATTAATTGTACTGTGAATACTGTGCTTATAATTTAACTGCATATTTTCTTTTGTTTTCATTTGAGGTACTCTGTATTTTCTGCCCTCAAGTTCTGTATATTTTTCTCTTCCTCTCCCCATTTTAGATGCCCCGTACGCAGACACACGTTCCACCAAGGACAGCGTTGTGCAAAATTTGCACCAGAACCCACACATCCCTTCACTTTTAAACCTGTCATTTTTGGCTTACTAAGCCTTGTTTTTCTTTTCATCATTTTAATTATTAAGTTGAGAAGAAAAAGACAAAGAAACTTTAATTTGGAGTAAGCGGCTCATTCTTCACATTTCAAAAAAAAAAATCCTCTTTTTTTTTTGTAATTTAAAGTCTTACCTAAACAAAAATGTTCTGCATTGTAGAAGTCCTACTCTCAACAGCCTCACTTCAGAAAATGCCGTAAGGATTAATCCCGCTTTTGAACACGATGAACCCATAACTAGCTTTTGCCATACGGCTTGTAGCGTAAGTGCTTGTTCCAGTTCTTCAGAGATCACTGATCAAGAAGCATTACACAATCTTGAAAACACAATTCAATATGGAGGTAAAATGCATGGAAATTCTTCCCTGTTATTCAACACACAGTCCCTCCTCAAATAACAGGTCCATCTTCGTGTTGTAGCTCTACAGCTAAACTAAATTTGATTCTAAGCTCTTCCTCAGCAATTTCATGACTAAAAATACTAATTCATATATTTACTTTCCATACTGCTATCTTGGTTTCATAACAGAGTTATGAACTGCTTTTCATAACTGGTTTTCTTACAGCTCTTTTGCATGGCTTTGGTGCTCCATTCTGTCCAAGTGCCTTTTGTGATTTAGTGAAAACTAATCTGGTGGTGGGTTTTTTTGTTTGTTTTAAACTGCTGCAGGTCACCAGACCAGTTTACAGAGACAGGACTGATGAGTTAGTCTCCGAAATTCTGCATTTCCAGCATCAGCCAGACAAAAACAAGGTTTGTGACTATTTTCAAGAGCCTTAAAATTCCACCTAGTTTCCTCTTTGTAAATGTTACCAGGAAGCCTCTCTGTACTAGCTCCATCCAAAGAAAAACTCATTTTCTTTGGATGTTTGGTATGACAGCCACAATCCACTCTGAAGTGCTTTTATGCAACAGGGTTCAATTCTATGTATATATTTGCTAACGCAGCAGTCACTTAAACAAACAAAGAAAGAAGGAAAATCTGAAATGAAAGTTCAACACAGAATGCAAACCAAAGGGGAGGCTTGCATAGGGATGACTGATCCTTTAAAAATACATAGTGCCTGTTTCAACTACGTGGAGTTAAAACAAACAGGAATTCCAGCTTGAGCTGATTACCACTCATATCTCAGACATTATTTCAAATACAGGATAACTCTTGTATCTTTAGGAGAAAAAAAAAAAAAAAAAGAAAAAAAAAGGACAGAAAGGAGAAAAGCTGAGTCAAGACTTTCTCTAAAATCATCAAATTCTCTTAATTCTGATGTAACTGATTGTGATCTCTTGAAAAGTAGACAAAAAGCTTTTACTTTGTTGTTTCATTTTTCTGAATCACAGCCCAACTTAAAACTAAAGAATACTAAAGAATTTCGACTATAGCTGCTAGCAGTTATCACTGAGGGCAATATCAGTGCCCTATCACTAGATATACACTACTGGAGACAGGATACTGGCCTACGAGAATCTTTGGTTTGAGCCCACACAGCTGGTTTTATGTAAATAAAGGAAGAAGTGCTGATACCAGAAAGAACGATTTATTTTTGCCTATCTTCATCACACAGAGGATTCTTGCCCAGGTCTGATGTCTTCAAGTACTTAAGATGACAGGTACAGACTGAGCTGACAAGTGGGGAGACAGGAACACAATGATAGAGATCTACAAGACAGCAGGGAGGAGGTGTTCAGAAAAGCTCAAGAACAAATTGGCTTCGCTGCTGATAAAAACAAGAACACAGACACTGGCAATTGTGTTCAAGTCCTAGAAGGAAGCATTTTGGTACACCCATCTTCAAAGAAATGTGTCTGTGGGTAGACCAATAAACGCTACTTTTATATTGGCTGAACTACTTACAATTACTATTTGCAAAAGGGTTAAATATTTTATGAAAGGTATAAAATGGCACAACATCTGTAGGAAAAAAGCTGGGCCTGTGTCATCTGGGCTGTATTTAAATTGGCAAAAGTATACTGACAAAGCTCTTCTCAAGATCTAGTTAAGAAAATGAATTTAGGTGAGAAGTGAGGCAATTACAAAGTAGAAATTGGATTAAAAAAAAAAAGTAGTTGACATTTTCACCCTAAGTACAGCTCAAAATGAGTGTTCACTTCAGAGGCTTTATGTTGAATATACTTTTAGTAACTTGGAAAAAGATGATAAAGAAGGAGGGAATATGTACATAGAACACAGCTTTCATTAACTTCCCTGTCACAATCGGGACAACTCCTTTGGGGCCAGGATTTTAAAACAGAATATGGCATTTCAGTTCAATTTTCAGAAGGAGTTGACTATCTAGAATTTTTAAGCCAAATTGAAACTTCCAATTTGAAATTTTTGTTCTGCTTTGTTTTGCCACGTGTAATGACAGCAGTGACAACTTTTTAGGACACACTACTTACAATAAGTATACCTCTGTATTTACAAAGGAGTTTAGGAAAATGGACATGAAATTCTAGCTGAAACCAATAATTTTTCAGTTCTTTCCTAAGCATGCAAAACTTCGTTCTCAGAGGCTGTTTTTTATCTGCTATATCATACAGGAATTAAAGCATGTTTTGTGTCTAGATGAAGAACTTGCTCTTCTTTCTCTCTGAGCTCAGCAGAAAACTTAAGTTCTTGCAAGCTGCTGACTACCACAGTCAGGGCTCTACATAGTTAGGTCTGTGGGAACAGTACATCTTGCTCAGCAAGTAGTAATATAGGAAATAAAATGATTGTGAAAGTCATCTTTCTTCGGGCCAAAGCAGAACGTGACCGAGCCAGAATGTACATATGCAAGTGGACAGGCCCCTTCAGACTGAGACACGAGGCCCACAACATCTAGGTGGCCTGCTACGGTTGAGTCAAACATGCCAAAATTCTTTAAAAACGATCCTGCTGATCTGATTCTCTGCTGCCTACCTCATCCTGACACGTTTTCTCCTCCTTAGAGATGGAAGTTGAAAACACAAGCTCATTCAAAATGCATCATTTCTCTTGTAATATCCCCTGTCCCTATCAGTGACTCAGCTGGATGTTCTCTACTCTACTGAAAAGGGTACTGAGAAATAGGAGATTGCTTTCAAATGCTAGGGTATTACATCAAGCTGTCTGTAAAGTCTATTATTTTGCAGTTGATCTAACAGATGTTATTCTATAAAATTCTCATTTGTGCTCGTACATGGCATTTAGTGAGTGGGCTTCATTTTCAAAATGTTATCTGGCAAAATTCAGTAATGGATCTAACTCTTGAAGAGAAAAAGGATCTCATCTAAAGGGTCTTCACAAACTCTTCTAAGCTTGCAAAAGACATGTACTGACACAGAAAATTGCTTGTAACAAATTTAAACGAAACCTTGGAAAACCCAGACGTATTTGACATAAAATAACCCAGAAGCACAGGCAATAAGCCATTGAATAAGAGAATGGTAGAATAAGTCATTTCATGATGCTAAATCTAATTGGCATGGACACAAATCGCTTATTTTGATGTAATGCAGATTGAGCCTAAAAGATTATCCCTCAGAAATACCTAAAATGTCATTCATCAAAGTTAGTGACTGCCATTTAGCATCACCTTCTGAAAAAGTGACTTTCAGTCACCAAGATGACTGAAATTATATTTGAGGAAAAAAAGAAGACTGCAATTTGTTTCATCCTTATATCAGTCACTTGGATTATCAAGCAGACAGTATTTTGGATTAAAATAATACAAAAGCAATGCAAGCTAGCCTGTTAGAGCTCCCCCACCAGTATCAGAGATTTAGTGTTTCATTACCACAATCACAAGGGAAAGATGACCTAAAATACCATCGAGATGGAAGGGCTGTGCTCTTAGTTCAAAATTTATGGCATCAGGCTTTACAGATTTTAAGTTTGCTTGGCACTGTTGCTGCTCTTACACCAAAACAATGCTGAAGAACCAAACATCCCAAAGTCTAATTTATCCCTGGTGTGCTGGTAATTATGACTCCTGTAGATATTTTAGCTATGGCTTCTTTTGCAGCAAATTGCATTATTATTATTTTACAGTCAAAAATACGCTCTTCAAATTACGAAGGTATAGATAGCACTTGTTTGTTATTTCATACAGAAACACAACATTGTTACACCAGGGAGAGAAATAATAATTCTTCACTAAACTTCATGATTTAATATGTAAAATAGCTTCAGGAGCAGGATTATCTCAATTCTCCTTAGAATGAACTGGAGACTATCTCAAAAGATTTTAGGGAGCTCTTGACTATTAGCAGTAGATAAATAATAAATTTTCAAAATGAAAAATGCTTTTTAAATGTCTTACGAGAATTTCTCTTACAGGTATTCAGAATATCAAAGTCTGCATTATTCAAGACAGCAGTTCAGGTTGACAATGCATATGAAAAAAAATCGAGGATTCCTAAAGACATATCACTTTCTCTTCAAAAATCAGTAAACATTTAACACATCATATTATTAAAGAAAAACAACACTATCAAGTTTATCAACTCTCTGACCATGTCCAAAATTTGTCTGGTAAGAGGTCATCAGTGTTAAGATGCCTGCACTAAGCATACAGTGTGTATATATCTTAATCATATTTTTATTTCACATTCTTGTGCTAGAAATGGATTTTGCTCAAAAGTGGCATTTTTTTGCAATACTGTATTAACTAATACTGTACAACCACTCTGGTAAAAACGCAGATGAAACTTTCAAGCAGACCTACACCATTTTATTAACTTTTCTTACCTCCATTAGAGCAGAGTAAGCAGCAAACATGGAAATTTACGAGCTGTCATTAGTAAGGGTCTTACCTCTTCCCACAGGCTACATTTAAAGTGTTTGGGAACTTCTCCATTCTCTCCTTACTATGCTCACACTGCAAATCGCATAGAAGTTGGAATTATTTTTTAATGGCTTCCCTGAAAATCAGATTCCTGTTTTTCTGTTAATAAAAGCATGATGTATATACATATGTATATACACACTTCACTGCTTAATTCCTGGTGACAGAATCACAATGGTTTGAGTTAGCAGGACCCTCTGGAGGCCATCTGCTCCAACCCCTGCTCAAGCAGGGCCACCCGGAGCAGGTTGCTCAGGACCACATCCAAGTGGCTGCTGAACATCTCCGACAGAGTTAAACTTTCTCCTCCTCAAACTTCTCCTCAAACTGTCTTCTCCTTCAAAATTTTTGAAGAGAAAAAATATTTGCAGTTTTCTTCATCCTTTAAGAACATGAGATTTACATTCACAACTACCTTCCTAGGAACAAGTAGATTACTAAGCCATGCACAAACATACTTTAAATTCAGTGTATAATTTTGAAAGTTTACTATTAGTTTTTCTAGAAGAAATCTGGCCAGACAATGGGTGGCCATTAATTACTTTTAGGCTTGGCAATTTATGCCCTATGGATCCACAATCCTGACTCAAATATGAGCATTACTTTACCTTGAACATCTTTTTCTTGAATACATATATATGTATATATATATAAACATATATATATGCGTCATGCCAGTGTTGTATAACATTTAGGCACTGTTTGCTGCTTGGCACATACCAGAAGTTGTATTTACAGCTCAAAGTGAACTTCTACAAAGTTTATGACTGTACTGGATGACAGCTCCTCATTCAGATGTGAAACTTTCACATATTCAGGATAGTGGCTGATTGTAGTTATAACTCTTTTTAACTCTTAGTACCACATGATTACCACAGCAAAGACTGAACTTTAGTTTACATTATTATATACCCCTCAACAGTAGCCATTTATAAACTCAGTTAATTTAAACAATTAACTGCACAAACAGGTCTCCTTGAAAAAAGCAACAAAACTGATGATTGTGTACAAATGAAGGCAATGTACCAAGGACACAAGTTTAAGTTTCTACAGCTGAAACCATATTTTTAATTAGTCTATTTAACTAGAAAGTACTTTAAAACAAAACACTAAGATACTGTTTTATACAGTAACACTTCAGAATAAAACTTCACTTTAAAAATAGTGCTTGCAGGGCACTGGATGTCATCCCTGTCAACAGCATTAGCTTTTTACAATTGCTCATGTAAGTTAAGACGAATTAAGAATGCTGAAAGCATTCTTTTTTTTTTTTTTCCATTACAAATGTATTTTTGTATGTGTTTAGTGTATTTGCATTCATACCCATTATCATTAGGTTAAAAAATAAGTAATTTTAAATTGTGTACTTTAAAAATGATTCATGACTGTATTTATTTCTCCCAATTATTAATTACCAAATATATCTGCTGGATGTAAGCCTTTTGTATTTCAATAAAATATAATAAAACTATTACTTGAAAATTTCACAGGGAATTGAATTATTATTCAATCTCACACTACAATGTAGCACATTATCTTAAAGGTGATGTTTAACTGTAGTTCCAACAGTAGCTGAAAATGAAAACCACACAGAAATTGAGACAAAATTATACCTAACAAAGTCTGAATTACTTCAATTGTCTTAAATTGAAAAATACTACTCTAATTTGGCCCTTGATACAGTTTGATAACTTTTTTTTTTTTAACCCCCAAAGACACACCCTGTTCAAACAAAGCATTTCTTGCAGCATATAAACTCAAAATATTAAGTGGTTTCATTAGTCACTGATTGTTATGATCTAAAATGAAGGAGATGCAAACAGTAAACAGCACAGCAAACAATAAATGCATTGGTTACAGTAAAACTCTCACGGTAAAGTGATAGTAACAAAGGTTTAAATAAATAGCAATACAAGGAAGAAAATATGTTTTAAAAAATCATCAGAATTGAGACAATGGTAACAACATCAGAAGTTCTTAATATCAGAATGTAATTTTAGAGGAACACTCAAAGAGTAAAGATAAAACCTTTTCTAGAGTAGCTTTAAGCACCACATATATCTGATAAAAAGGCAGCAGGCAGTTCTAGCACTGAATCCTTCTCATACCTTAACTTACCCTTACCTTATACTTTATATTTTTAAAGACAAAACAGTACGAGAGATGCAACTGAGATTTCAACATGGAATGTATTTATTTATTTAAATTTTCAGTACAGTATTAGAAGGTCATTTAAATACTTTAAAAATATTTTTGGGAAAAAAAACAAACAAAAACAGGTTTCTATTACAAAAAGGAAACCGGTCTCATCAGTGGGTGAAAGACCTTATGAACCTTGAGTAGCATTCTCTAGAAAATTCGTATTACTGGTCAGCTAGTCGGGAACGTAGGCTAGCATAGTGATTCTCTTTCTCTCCTTTTATTTCTGGAGTGTTTCATGGAGAAGATCTCAACTACAATGGACAACTACACTGAGAGGCAGGAAGAAATGTTTACAAAAAACAAACACACAGAACTAAGACAAAGAGTTTAGCTCACCATTTTGCTTCAAAAACATTTTTTTTCTGTGTAATTGTAGATCAGAAGGGCATTAAGATAATACCACAATCCCTGAGATCAGAGATTGATTCCAAATCAACCAACAGTATCACTGACACAGTAGACAAGACAATGGAGAAAATCTGTAAAAGCAGATGAATATTGCCTCACGTAAAAAAAAAATTGTTCTGAAGTGAACCAAAAATTACTTTTGTTGCACAAAAAGATCAGCAAAACTAAAATCAGATGGTTTTGATATAGAAGAAAAAAGGTATGCTACTGTGCAAACTAAAATACCCTGATTTTTGGAATGTATCTTCTGGTTGCCTCAGGCATACTGCTGGAGCAATGCAGAGAAGTGGGAACATGTCAATTGAAAACATCCAGTCACCAGTTCCTCTTCCACTATTTCACATTTTAATTTCCCTCACAGCTAATATTTGTTATTTAGCTAACAAGAATTCCCACGGAACCCGATCTGAAAAATAAAGTTTCCTTCTGATACCACTCTGTAGCTAATTTACTGTCTCAAAACAGCCTGCATCAAGGAAACACTGGCATAATGAAAGGAACAAACTGGAAAAATTACATTATTGATTTTATTTATTTTAAGTTCCCCGCAGTTATGTTTACATACATATATACACACATACATACTTAAGTATATATATATGTATATACATACACACGTACACAAACACACTCAAGTATGAGGTTCTTTGCTTAGTGTTCCGTCTCATAAGATCTGCTTTACATATATAAACTGAGACCGAACATGGTAAGTCAAGAATTTAAATCCAGGCAGTAATAAATATAGAGTAGGGCTTCTCACCATCAGTTCAGTGATTTTCTTTTCCTTGTATCACATAAATGGCCCAAGCTTTTTGCAGTGCTAAATTTCCGGAGACTGGGATTTCTGAAACCTTCATTCCAATCCACCGACACATTAAACCAGTAACCTAAATTTCATAACAGCACCTTTACACTTGTGGAACATTGTATAGGTCTGCACACAGCTTGCTAGCCAGCAGTATAATGCACTTCTTTCATCTTCCAGGCAAAAATTACTGTTTGGTGAAGAGAGTTTTTTTGGGTAAAATGAAAATCTGTTTTCCAGTTTGCAATCACAAGACCAAAAAGCAGAGTGGGTATGCAGTGGAAGCTCAGATTCCCCGATGTAGCTAATTAATACAGAGTTAACGTACTACTCAACTATCTTTACATGTATTCCAGTAAGGAGTGCATTTAGACAAAGGCATGTAAGCACAATCTATGGTCAGAAAGGATGTATGCATCATGAGTTTTCTCTGTGTACAAACTGTACCTCTTGGAAATTATTAAATATATTTATGCATTTAAAAACTAAAATGTTTAACTTTTCCAAAAAGTTTCAAACATAGTAAAATGAAAGGAAATAATTTTGCAGTGTGAGCAATCTTTGCCAATTTATACATCAAGCCCTCATTTTTAAACCAGGTTGAATAAGTAATTGGACATCAAGTTACCTGCATTTCCAATTCCTATTAGAGAGATAAAATACATAATCAAGTTTAATTTGTTGAAATAATGGCCAGCATGCTGAAACAATCACTTAAGTGAACAAGATGCACCTTAAAACTGTAGGAAATTAATAATTCCTATCCACAAAATCTCTCATTGCTTGATTAAGGAACTGTTAACAAGCTAGGAGACTTGACAGAGGAGATTAAGATAAGATTAGTGCCTGAATCACTACAATATTCCAGAATACAAAAAACTGTACCTAATTCAGCAGCACATGGCATTTAAACGATGCATTATGTTATTGGACCAAATTTTTATACAGTCTAACAAAAGGTACAGACCTTGCGCATCTCATTACAGTTAAAATATACAGGACATCTGAGGATCAAGTCTCAATGTTTAATTAAGTTATATCACCACCCAAAAGCTGAACATATTTCCCTTATGCTATCCTTAATCTTATATGCCTCCAGATATAAATCTTGGACTATTTTGCATACGATATTTAAATTACACTACATGGCTAAGTGCATTGTCCAATGGACAAATTTCCTAATACAAATTTGGTCAGAAAAATAAAAGTCTAAAGGAGACTTGTACTTAAAAAAAAAAAGTAAGAAAGAAAGGGAAAAGAAACTGAGAGAAGTGGTATAAGCCCTAATGAGCAGCACATTCTTTGTGTACAGTATTACAGAATATTGACATATACAAATGCTCTTCTCAGAACATACAGAAAAACATTTCTCTTAAACCAAGACAGAGAGTGCATTAAGTAGGAATTTATGAGTCTCAAGTGTAGGAGGATTTCCCAACAGTTTCAGCAGAAGTCAGTAAATACAGACACTAACCAGTTTTCAAATCAGGACATAAAATGTCTCAGATTATATAAAAGAATACTCCAACTTCTCCGGAACAGAAGTCAAAGCTAAGGCCTCACAATTCCAGTTATGAGATACAGCATATCCTCTTTAGTAACCCACCACTTAAAACCAACTATTTAGTGTTTTGAAGAAGAGATTTTATCAAAAGGTGGTTGCAATGCAGTTCTTTGTACTATGTACTCAAGTACAGATAGATTACTTAAAAGTGTTAAGAGTAGTAACAGAAACTGTTAAAGAAAATGCAATGTATAAACAAAATGCAACAAACTACACTGACTGAAAATTCTTCAGGGTCCTCATACCTAGTAAGGCTCTCTACCCAAATTAAACATCATACATTACAAATTAACAAACCACATGATTAATAAAATCTGTTCACTTTATATTAAACATCTCTAATATGATTATAGAATGTTTACGTCCTCTGCTGCATAGAGGAACTCTTCCCTTTGTATCACGGGCAAGGGTTCTCATCTCAAATACCACTGTGCAAAATGACCACTTATTTCAATAGGTTCTGCAGCATAGCTGTAGCATACGTAGGACGAGCTTGTCTGCTTGCAATTGCATTTTGAAGATACTGGATACCTCCACAGCGCTCCCAAATTTCTTCAAACTGTCTCGGCAAAATTTCAGCACCTCGTTTTCGAGTTAAGCCAGTCTCTTCAAGATTAAGCTCGCACATATCCATATCATCCTTACCTGAAATTATACAGGGAAAAAGAAAAACCTTTGTAAAGCTTTTACATCATTCAAAGGTTCCATTAGCAAAGATTAGATCTTTGTTAATTAGATTTCCTCTCTCAAGCTCTGGCTTGTTGATAGACTTCAGAGCTTATGAGGGAAGAAGTCTTCAGAAGGCTTTCTAAGCACAGGGTAGAAAATCAGTATCAGAATAAACTAGTATCAGATGCTGAAACAGACAAGATTTAAAAAGTGTTAAAAAGCAAGCAAGAAGGAACAAAACGGAAGGTGCCAGAAAGATCAGCATCTCAATATATTCTCCTGAAATCCACCACTGAATCTATTTTAGACATATATACGGTTTTACAGTCAACCACTGTTATATTTTTTCAGACGTAGCAACGTGACTAAGAACTTGAGACTTTTGATCAAATCACCAGTACACCTAATCTGTCAGCCTCCCATGCTAAACAACCTGATGTTTACTAAACTGTATTTCCCACATGGAATCCAATGAAACGAAGAGCACAGTTCTCTCACTGTATTTCAATCTTAACTTTTAATAGGTGATCTATTGAATGTGTTATTCACGACAGCTATGCTACTTTTAGCTAGGGGCTTAGACACTGAACAAACAGAAGCTGGTATAATTAATTCTATTAAAAGTAATTAGAAAACTAAGGAACTTTGGTTGCTAGTAAAGCATCACTCTGTGAAGCTATACAAATGTATTGCAGCCTTCTCATCAGTTCTCAAATTAAAGACAAAAACTCAAAACACTGAACTATGAACAGTGCATTTCCCCAGTACTTCTTCCCCTTTTCATTATCCACCAGAAAAGGAGGATACTAGAAAGCCAACCATATCCTGAGCTGCATCAACAGAAGTGAGACCAGCAGGCTGAGGGAGGTGGTTCTCCCCCTCTACTCTGCTCTCAGGAGACCCCACCTGGAGTGTTGCATTCAGCCCTGGGGCCATAAGAAAGACATGGATGTACTGGAGCGAGCCCTGAGAAGGGCCACAAGGATGATCAGCGGGCTGGAACACCTCTCCTATGAAGACAGGCTGAGAAAGTTGGGGTTGTTCAGTCTGAAGAAGAGAAGGCTCTAGGGAGACCTTAAGAGAAGGCTCTAGGGAGGCCTTCCAATACTTAGAGGGCCTACAGGAAAGATGGGGAGGGACTCTTTGTCAGGGAGTGTAGTGATAGGACAAGGGGGAATGCCTTTAAATTAAAAGAGGGTACATTTAGATTAGATATCCAGAAGAAATGCTTCACTATGAGGGTGGTGAGGCACTGGCACAGGTTGCCCAGAGAAGTGGATACCCCATCCCTGGAGGTGCTCAAGGCCAGGCTGGATGGGGCTTTGGGCAACCTGGTCTGGTGGGAGGTGTCCCTGCCTATGGCAGGTGGGCTGGAACTAGGTGGTCGTAAGGTCCCTTCCAACCCCAACCATTCTATGATACATTTCATTAGCAGATAAATCTTTACCTATCCATTGCCACATGTAGTTTTTATTTAAAACATTTACGATTAAAAAGTCATTCTTCCATATTAGGCAGCATAAAAATTGTAAAAGCACCAGTTTGATACCAGCACTGTAATACAGATAGGCAAAACATCACATGCACAAATTGTTTTGATACTAACTGCTGTAATTTTTCAAAGCTAACTAAAAACCAGTCCAATGGTGAGTTTAAGTTTCTCAGTTAAGATCTGACCATGTTTTGATGCTGTCTCTAGTTCTGTGAATAATCTGAAAACAGTTAATAATGAAACCATTTACATGTGGATTCCCAAGTAGGATTCTCTGTCCATGACTTCCTAGATTAAAGTACATGCAAAAGTAAAACACGTGACTAGTTACACCTCCAAATGATGTTCCATGACATCTGGCCACCATCAACAGCAGTTCCAAATGCTCAAATTCTGCCTAGACATGAACTGCTGATGAAAGAAGAGGACAGAACTTGAGAAATTTGTATCATTAGCCTCCTTTCTAAAAGGAAGTCATCAGCTCTGAACCCTCCCAACATCCAAGTTCTGCTTTCAATACCAACCAGCTACAAGGAGAATGGGTGCCTTGTCAGGATGAAGTTCCATTTGTCGAGCAATCCATGGCCCATCAAAATGTGCATACCACCAACCCTTCTTCTTGTTCTGGGGGTCTTTGTATTGGTCCATGGGACGAATGAAGGGAATGCGGAAGTAACGCTGTTGTCTGTTTATTTCAATCTCCTGCTGCCTGGCTTGTAGCTGGGTTGTCAGGTTCTGTTGAGCTATTACACAACAAAACAAATAAAAAACAAAAACAAAAAATGCATATTATGATTTGCTTGATTGATCGCCGAACTAAAAACAACAAATAAAAAAACACAACTGGGAGACTCTAAATACAAGGCTCATCAAGCCCAAATATATTGTAATCTCATATAATGTGTGTGCTACAACACTGGTGGGAAAAGGTTTATGTTAACTATTGTACCTACATGTAATTCATCAATGGTCAATGGCATCCCTAAAGTAAGTTTAGACGGAAGCAAATAAAATATCACAATTTGCTTTAAATTAGTATTTTAAGTATAACTTTCTATATAAAATTTCTTACCAACCAGAAGTATTAATCAGTAACTGCTCCAGTTTAGTCTCTTTGTACAACAAGGTCACTGTGCAAAGCAGCATTTTCAGTTACAGTAATACAAAGCACCACACAGAGATTTTTCTTTTGACAAACAAGGATATGCAATACTGTTAGAAATCACTAACTTGTTAATAAAAACGTTGACAAATAACTGCTTACTACAAAACAACCTTCAAAAATAACTGTCTGCCTAAATTGTTGCGCACTAAACTCCAGCATTAGAACTACTTTCTGGCCACTTTCTTTTTCGAAGTATTTATATTGGACCATTGAAGTCAATTGACCAAACTTCTCCAGGAGACAGAGTTATATGAAACCTCTTAAAGTTTCATATAAATATTTTTGATGATCACTTCTCACGTGCATTTTTTTGACTCCCTTGGAGTCCCACACATTTATTTCAGACTTTGGAGAAGCACCTTCTTTTGAATAAAGACAAATACTCTCATCAGCTCATCAACTTTCTTACTGTTTTATATATATATATACAGTATTATAATCAGTTTTAAATAGTAAATGTTCTTACAAACAAGATCCCTTCTTTTAATAACTGTCTCGTACTAAAAGTTATTGGTCTTGTTTTAGTGTTTTAAAATGAGTAACCTGTTTAAGAAATTCTGAATGTCAACCTATACCATCTCTAAAAAAGAACATCAGTATTACAAGTTTGGTGCTTCAGCATAAAGGGAATTATTAAAAGTGAGTTCCTTTTTTGTGCATTGTCCATAAAGAAACAAACCTAATCGTTAAGCTAAGATTTAATGGATGAAAAATGACAATCACTTCTAATAATTTATTTTTACAGTTATGAACAAGACTAATGGACTACAAATGTACCCTGAAACTAGTTCTACTCATATTCAAGCAAAAATAGTATTTTAAATGTGAAGAGTGGGATCTTGAAAAAAGATGTATTTTATAGATCATGTCTCCAACTTTTTTGTCCCATGTCCACATTCACAAAAACAACAAAAACAAAACAGATGAACACGACATTTATACATCAGATCTGATAAAGCATGTGTTTCATACTAAAATATAGCCTACAGTTCACAGGACATTACTTCTGTGATCTGCAAATTGTCTGAGCATCTATCAGAGCCAATCAATGCTTTAGTATTGTCAAACGCTTTTTGTACTGTATTGGCAGCTGCTAAGACTTATTTCTAAGCCTATGCATACCTAAATCCAAGAGGAAATCTAGAGGATGGGAATGCTAAGCAGCCAATACAGCATCTAATTTTCAACACTACTGAAAGTTGCTATTTACTCAAAAGAAACCACCACCTGAATGTTAGTTTGTCTGCTAGGAGAAGAGCTGTTAAGTTGATTCCACAGTTTTGCTACAACAACAACAAAAAAAACCCACATACTGACATTAAAACACGGTATTTAGAAGAAATACAATTTTGGAAGGGGAGGGAGATTACCCCTTCAAATAATCTACATCAAAAAAATTATTTTATTCACCCTTCCCATGATGGCTCAAAGGGGAAGGAGCTCATGAAAATAAACAGTAATGTACATTAATAAATTAGCAGAGTGACATATAATAACCTTTGATTGAATAAAATTGCAAAATAGTAAAATAGTATTTTATTTGAACATTAAATTCTACGTACACGTGTAGCTAAACAGTGGATTAAATAGAATTAGTACAGAGCTCCTGAGTGTTCCTAATCTTCAAAGTTAGCTTAAATAACCGTCTCCTCACTTACTTGAGTTGTTCAAAAATGGTGCAAAATCTGTAAACAAATATTACATATTGAACAAAGAATAAAAGTGCTGATCTTTTTTTAAGTTACAATTGCTTTACCTTGTTTTTCACCAATGCTGATGATAGACAAATAGAAATTCTGGTTAGAAAGAGGGACATAGGTGTTGAGCTAATTATTTCTATTCATTTCCTGCTCACTGACATAAATAAAATGTCTCCTTTTCTCAACTTTTACAGATTCCCAATTGCTTCTAGTTTTCTCTGGATTTGATTTTGAAACTGATTACTTTGCAATACCTGTTTCAAAATCTCAATTGTACACATGCTAAGTACAGACTGAAACAAGTGTCTTCATCATTATTGTGGTACTTTTAATTTTTCATATTTGTTATCAAAAAAATCTTTAATTCCCAGACCTCTGTTAATATCAAAACTGCCTAGTCTAATAATAGCACATAAACCTGTTTAAATCCTGTACTGCATGTATGACTTTAATCAAAGGATAACTCTAAAATTATATGACATAAGTGAAAAGATGGAAAGAGAAAACATCATCATTTGAAGCACATATCCACTGACACCTAGAAGACTTTTAGCTTACGCATCTAAGAGATCAGAGTTCCTTCCCACTACCTTCTTGGATAATTACAGTACATAGATGTGAAATGCTCATATAGCATAATTATTTGCAATAAAAATAATTACTTCTGACATTATCAAGAATATCTGAAGTTTCAGTGACTTTCTTATGAACTGCTATATTCTAAATTCTCTTCAGAAATATGAAGCCATATTTCAAGTTAAAAGAAAAAAAAGCACTCAAAAATACTGAAGAGAATGCTGCAAATTTCTCATTTTAGCTAAATGTGATGAGAATATGAATATTCTAAGCTTTACTTGCAGAAATCCAAAGATTTTCTGCTCTTTAGTATTTCCCATCAGCAATAAAATACATGAATATTTATTTTAGCTATTTAGCTCCAAACAAAATTTGCAAGCTCTAATTCAAAACAACTTACTACTTTGCAGAAATGCTTGAAATGCCTTTTCACGCTGTTTTATTCATAAGCTTTCTTAAGCACTGAAAGCAACATCACAAGGCATGGCCACAAGACCCCAGTCTTTGATGAGTTTTTTTCCAGGAGTCCAGATCTCCCCCACCCATATATCTGAATGAAAGATCCCTGAAAAGCTCAAATTCTCAGGTACTGCTCAAGCAATGCCTAACTCAGTAAATAAATCAACAGAAAGAAGACACCTTTGTATAACAACTGACACTGAGAAAAAGTAGGGCACTTGGGATCTACTTTTCCAATGTCCAAGGTCTGTGCCCTAAACCCAGGCTAATGGGACGTTGGTGGAAACATTCTATCCCCATCTGCCCTTTCCTCTGCCTCTTCACATTGCAGCCAGGACCAGAGGACAGGAAGAGAAGTCTGATTTATTGTATCAGTTTGCTGTGATTCTGTTCATCTCGTAGACTCTTGTTATAGCAGATGAACACTGGACTTAAAAACAAAACAAACAAAACCACCACTACCACCAAATCTACATACCTCCAGAAACTGGGCACCTCATTTTCAGGTTTGGCAGTGGTAACACAGTAACTCCTACACCTTCTCATTGAATTTAAATGCCAGTCACTGATTTTCATTAGTGCACTGCTTTGGCAATAAGCACCCATCTGTGAAATCAGCTGAATAACAATCTAATATGAAAGCAGACACTGCAAAATTTGTAATCCCATAATCAAAAATTGAGGTATCATCACTCATAGAATTCAGAAAAGGAAAAAGTAACCTGAAATATATAAGGCAACTTAAATGAGGAAATGATTAACTCTCTTTAAAAGCATCTGCACCTACCTATCTGTATCTTAAGAAAGGGTAAAGGCAAGAGAAACCACCTAAGGCTTTTTGTTTTGTCTGGACCCCAAATGTTTTTCCTAGCACCAAAAAAAGCATACCCAGTTCTCTGGACTATTTGTGAGAACTGTTTAGAATCTCTATTCCACTCTTAGTGACAGTTCGGTGTGGAGAATTACACCTAACAGTACTCTTGCAATATTTTAATTACAGAGGTCAGAACTAGTATGAACAATCTTAAAAAGAAAGTCTCAGAAGTCTCAAAATGCAAACCAAGGCTTTATAAATAGAAAACAAACTTCCTTAGTCTTAACCAGCACAGCACTGAACATGTAATAAAAACGCCTGTAAATGCACTACCAAATCAGGAATCATTTTATATTTCTAACAAATGTGAGCTGGTATGAAAAAAAAAAGCTTTAGGAAGAACTATTTGGCATATCTGTTGTGAACATATTCTACTTTCTGCAAAGTATTTGCCAGTTCCAATCTTTTCAAAATATTTACCTTAATTCAATATGAAAATTCTCTTGAAAAAACAATTTCCTTCAACGTAACAACAAATTTTGTTCTAGAAATGTTTTCTCTGGAATACTTTCATCAAAATTATCATAAACATGAAATTCTCTCTCCTCACCATAGTCTGTGACTGATTTGGGAGCACGTTGTTCTGTTTCTGCGTTGCGTTTCTTGTTCTTGGATTTCCAAGCATGATACACCTTTAGCCTTCTATGAAACTCTTCTCTGCAAGCTGCTAGTAGTTCAATATCTGTCTCAAAAATAAGAAAAGAAGGGAGGAGTGAGAAAATCAGAAGGATGACTTATGATATGTCATTTATATTTATGTTTTTCTGTATTGATATGTGCATCAGGTTGTAACATTAGTATGTTAAATCAGCAGGAAATTGAAATTTTGTAACTGAGCAGAAGTTCTTTGAAGAAGGAGTTAAAAAGAATAAAGTACTTTCAAAGACAACTAAAAGCTTGTATATGTTCTGTTGATTTGGTATTTTGATTTGTTCTTTAACAGTTGTACAACCTCCGTTGTAATTCAACAGAACTACACAAAAATGCTTTTGGGGACTGTGTGCTTGTTTTTAAGGTGCAGACAAAAATCTTTCCCAATGTCTACAGCTTCCTCAGGAGGGGAGTGAAGGAGCAGGTGCTGATCTCTTCTCTCTGTAACACTTTTCATATAACTAGAGCTTGACTTCTTTCTCTCTGAAATAAGAAAACAAAACTTACCACAGGATGTATTAATGGTGTCACGAAGCTCTGCATATTTCCATTTACTTAGATCATGCTTCTTAGTACCAGCAGCAGCTTTTGTAGCTTGAACTTGAGGACCTCTACAATTGTTTAAAAAATAATATGTATTAAAATATATATGTATTTCTTAAGGGACAGGTAAGGAATAGGGATTTTTGCAACAGGAGGAACAGATCTTCCGATCAACACTGCAGCACACTTAACACAACGAAAACGAAGAGCAGAAGGGCTGAATTCAAAGGCAAAATAACAAATTACTTCAAGATGCTCCCATGATTAAGAAAAAAAGGAAACTATCTTTTAAGTCCAAAATCTTTCTAAATGAATAATCTGATGGGCTGCTTAGAGACAAAAGGAATTGCCATGAATATTGAGTGCTTATGTGTAAGAAGACACATACTCGATGTATCTGTGTGTACCTCACCCCAGTTTTTTCTTGGTACTAGTCAATACGCAGAACAGACAACGAGTGGCCATACACATTTTCAGTTCCATTAGAAAAACAGACAAGAAGGGAAAAATATTTCTGAAGGGCGAAAAGGTGTTTCTTCTCCTATTTAAAAGCTGAACAAAATCTTTTTTTCAACACTAGAGAAAATATTCCATGCTTCTGACAAAAGTCTAATTTGAGAGAAGAAATCAATCTAACTCTACATTAATTTTATAGTGGCTATCTGAGAACAGCAATAGCTAGTCTGGAGAAAAAAGTCATTATTACGGAAGATAACAAGGAACAAAAATCACTTTTAGAAGTGAAAAACAAAAATCACACTGACCAGTACTAAAAGACCCAACCAGAAACAGTTCTTTTCAAAGGCTTTTATCATGTAAGTAGTGTGCAATAAAGTCAACAGCATATGAGAAACTATTACTAAAATCTCCAACTTCTTTAACAGTATGAATAAGTTGTTATATTGTATATTTTCCTTTTTAGTTACGAGAATATAAATATATTTTCTATGACAGTTTTCTCTGGATAGATACAGCATTTCTGAAAGCAGCGATAAAAATAAACTGCATTTGTTAAATTTGATAGAATAAAAACAATCTGCTTAGCCAAATGTTCTTAATAGCAACTGCACCATCTCTTCCAGTGTAATTAAAACTACAGAATCTTACTGTTTATTGCAGCCTCAGTTTAATTACTCTTCCTCATGTTACTAATCTGAGTCAACACACAGCTTCCAGTTACGGTACATGAGAAGTCTGCTAAAAAATTACCTCTGCCTTTTGACCAGTACTAAGTACTAATGGAAAGTAACTCTTCATCACTCTTAGCACTATTCATGACAAGTTTAAAAAAAAAATCATTAAACAGAGAATTCAATTCAAAATATTAATTTTAACATTTTGTTATCAATAGAATGCCGGTAGGACATTAAAGGATTGCTACTAAACGTAATTTCCGCTATCTGGTGTCTAACCTTGCTGAACTTTAATTTGACAAATCCGGAGGATTTTCCTTATTTAGCAACACCACCTACCACTCTAAGAGTTTGCTACAAAATTTAGAGCTGCAAAACAAGGCCGTAAGACCTCTGGTTAAAGTAGTAATCTTTAAGAATGCTAATCCAATTGAACGGCTTAGCTTTTCCATTACGGTGCTACTCTGAAGAGTATCATCCTTGACAGTCACTCTTCACTACTCAATTTGACAATGTTATGCATCATAAACGGTATTTTCAGACTTAAAAAACAAACTAACAAAAAAGGTCTCAAGTCAAAAGTTTCAAGTATATGAATAGTGAAAAAAAAAATGTCAAACAAGCATACAGAAAGAAGTACTGCATTTTTAGTTCAACCATAACAAACAGCTTCTGATTTTAGTCAAAGTTTTGTGGGTTTTGCATATTAAGACTTGGCCATTGTCATTGGAACTATGTCAATATATGTAGTACAATCTGTCCGTCTAGATTCACAGACTAACAATTATAAACAGCATTGTTTACTTCTATTTTTAAAATACCTCTGCAAGTAGCAAGTTTAGGCAACAGCTGTGTTCACAATTATCAACACTATGACTAGACATCAATCACGTAACACCAACCATATTCAGACCATACAGCGTAGTGCCATATTTTACAAGATTCATTTTTAAAAACTTCAAATAGTTTAAATTCTGATGTAAAACTTCAGACAATGGATGTCAAAAGGTTGTCTTTGCCCTCAGGTGGCACCCAAACACCTAATTACTCACTGGTATGGAGGACACTATAACCATTTCTTTCAACAGAAAATATATTTGAACATAAACAATTATGAGACTGTTACAGTAGAATTGTATTCAGTCTAACCCTGCTTCTCCCTTACTTAATCCTTCTGCACTGTACGCAAAATCTTTCATTATTTCACACAAGTAATCTCAGAAGAGGATTTTGTTTACATGCCTTGAGAGGGTTTTTAATATGCTTTTAAACAAGGCAATTTTCAAAACTTTTTATTTGAATGGAAATAGTGGATGAAGAGTGAAATATTTTCTTATTAAACAAACAGTTACATTAACATTAAATAATTTAATTAACTCTCTTGAATTTGTAGGAATTCTTCTTCCAAAGATGTGGAGCCCAGTTTTCTATTATCATTTGGTGAAAAGAGAAGAAACCTAGATGAATGTTATCTATCAAAATTACACAAAATACCAAGGTAGAGAAACTGTTCTTACTGGATTTAAGTAATCAATTAAACTAGCAAAAAATATTTACTGTAAAATCAGATGATGACTGGTAATAAAAAAGTTGTAGAAAAAGGAAATTTATCTGAAATAGATCATTTACTTATCTGCTCAGCACTTAAAAAACAGAGCCCCCTTTTTTTTTTTTTTCCAAACCCATTTTATGTGTGATTTCTTTACAGGAAATGATTGATTCCTTCAATATTGTTGTCTCACCTACCTAGACAATATTTCTGACATTTCGTTGGCCATTTGTTCCCTATAAAAAAATTGATATGTAAGCATAAAACAAACATATTAAAATAAAAACAGCCTTTATAACTGTGATAGTCTCTTGCCAATCGAGTACAAATTCAAGTACAGAAAATAAACAGCTATTGATTTTTTAAAAGTATCCATCCCAATATTTACATCAACATGATTCTTTGTTAAGATCAAATTAATCATATAAGGCAGTGAAAAATTGATGGTATGTGAAAAATTTTACACTAATTATAACCATCTTTAAATAGATAGTATTAGATATATTAGGATATTAATTTATTAGACATAAGCACAGCAGGGTATATAGAGTATTATAAATTGATTTAAAGTTTACAGATGGGGTATTAGTAAATAAGAGGACAGAACAAATTTTCTTTGAATTAATTAATATTACATTTTTTCTATTAGAGTATTCAAATGGAAAAAAGGTGCCATACGCAGTCATTTGAGGCTTTGTTCCATTGGCTCTGCAAACAGAAAATATTTATGTTAGGTAGACTATTTCCTTAGTTATCTTTCTAATAGTCTGAAGCAGGAAAAGGTGGGTCATATTAAATTTTCTTCCTCTCTAAAAATTTATTATCTCTTTTTAAAAAAACTATTGTTTTAAGAAGTTAATTTGGAAAAAAAAATGCAAGTGAAAATCTGAAAACATTCCTATTTTCCTTTAAAAAAATCTTTCCAATTCAAAGATTTAGAGACATATTATTGATATGTTTTATGCTTGGATAAGCACATCACAAGAAGTAACAACACTCCTCATTCATTTTGCTGCTCTAGGAACAGGACAGATAGCTTCTTCATGCAAGCTGTAAAAAGGCATTGCATCTAAATGCCATAGTGAAGACACACACACACACCTACAAAAGTGCCAGTATCAAATATGCTACAAAGCAGAACTTGGATTATTCGTACACAGCTAAGAAGAAATCTCATTTGGACAGAAAAGTCTCTACTACTTTCTTCTAGATTTAAATCTTAGCTTATTTAAGAAAGGATTTACATCGCTATGTTAATTTGTTCAGACCATTCACTTTCTGATCATTCAGAAGAGCCTTCATTCTCTGACCACTACACAGCAGAGAGAAACTTGCAGTTATAGCTATCAGGATGGTTACCTTATCATCCATTTCTGGATTTCACAAGACAAATACCAGGACAAACTGTGAGCGGCAGGAAACACTGAGCTTCAATAACCTAGAAAAGTTATTGAGTTCTCTGACCCCTTCTTGTCTAAATCCTCCCTTCTTCCATCTTTGAGGGAAATTTGTCAGGTGATACCACTACATGACTTTGGATTTACCTTCAAAGTACTATATTGCACCAAAATCCAAACAGGGAAAGCAAGAAGATATCCAGAATGCTGCCTGTGAAGCAATTAATTTGGACATTCAACTGAGCATATTAAAATCATATCTGAGCCAATACGATAGCAATTGTATAAAAACTGAGGGCACAAACACAGTAATCTGAGTTGAAGTGTCTACAAATTAATATTGCACATGACAAAAAAATTACCTACCTACGGCACACAGGCACAAAGTTACTAAAAGCATACACCAAAACTAAATTTGAGTAGCAAAGAGAACACTTCTGGGAGCTTGAAATTCCACAAAAACACTTGAGATTTTCTTATACAATCTTCTTTCAACTACAAACTAATGAAAACTCACATCACTAGGCCAGTGACATGATCATGTCCTACATACTATTTGACTAGTAAGTACTATTTTCATTGGACATTTATGCCAAATTCTCACCATAACTTATCCCAATACTGCTGTGTTCTTGATAAAGAAAAAGAAAGCCAACCCTGGCTAATGTGCAGACCCTTTAGAAAGTACTCTGGCTGGGTAGCAAAGCTTTGCTAAATATTGTCTCTGTCTTGTTCTTATCTGAACTGGGTAATCTGAAATTAGAACTATTCCTAGCAAAAGAAAGAAAAAAACACCTATTTTTAATGAACTGGTAATTGCTGAGATGTCACTCAAATATATCTTTTTATGTTAGCTCTTTCGGAGAACTACACAGAGAGCACATCTTAAAGATACTTTCTGGGGAAGAAACAAACCCACACAGTTAGAAAATACACCAACTACATGTACATTTGCTGGCTATAAAACTTCTTTAGAGGAGAAGAGAGCTACTGCTTTGCAGGCAGTGTGGATCTGTACAGCAAAAGCAGGCACTTCTACAACACACAAAAAAATCAAATAAAACAAAAGTTTAAGACATTTAATTTTCAAACCCATCCATGTTAAATACATTAATTCTGTGGCAATGAACGCACGGACTCTGATGCAAGTTGAAATCGAAGAAAAAACCTTTTCTTGTCTCTACTTCCGCTCTTTTATACCCGTCCCGAGATAGCACAATACCATGGCAACTTCCTAGCGACAGAGTACAGCCTACCTGCACTTTGGTACTCCCTCCCTACCCAAGGTTAAGCAATCACACAGTAGCACTTATATTACAAAAACAACATCTCGGTGCTTTCCCAAGTTCTTCCTAAGGTTCTTTCCCAAGTTCTTCCTTCTGCCGACCAAAGCAATAAGCCTTTGGTGGCTATCCAAGTTCATGTATACTGGCCCCACATGATTCATTCTAAAAAAACCTTACCAGTCAGGACATGGAAATAATTTGTCTGCCTTCAAAGAGGTCTTCTTGTTCAAACAAAACAAAGCACAATAAAACACACAAATTCATAATACACTATTGAAACCATAAAGTATAAAAAAGGGTACATTTTATTACTACTTACCACTGAAGAAATTCCATTCCCTACTTTAAGCCAGTCATAAAAATCATAACCTAAAATGGTTGCCATCCTTGCCAGAACTCAGAAAAGAGAACTGCAGTCATATTCACAAACGCTTACTAAATTACTGATGTAGCAAGACATAAAATGATGATACTATTTAATTAATAGAAAAATACATAAAACAAACAAGAGTTTAGTTTTCACAAAGGGGTGAGAGAAAAAAAAGAGAGAAATTTAAGCTTTTAACTCCATACCTGCTCAATCCTACATCAAGCTTTGTCTCTTCACTGCTGAGTTCTGCTCCAGTCTGGGCAATTCTCATTGCAAGTTCACGATCACGACGTTCCTGTTCAAGAACTGCCTGGTGCTGGGTTTCCTCTTCTTGTTCTCTAGCTAGCTGAGCCTCAATTTCAGCCTGTATCATAAAAACGTGTAAAAAAATGCATTTAACTTTAATCTATAAAAAAAAATAGTACATAAGCAAAAATTAGCAAAAAATACACTAGTATATTTCTAGCTTTTTAAAATATATTTTATTATAAAATATAGACTTAAAGTTTGCCTACCATCATTAAAACTCTGATGACACAGAGCAATATGATTATTCTCCACAGCACTAACACAATACTCCCTTGATATTCTGCACTTAGCATTACAAGATTTTACAAAAGACACTGCTTTGTACTTAGGTTTGTTGTGCATTTTGAAAGGGGATGAAGATGAACACTGAAGTCTTCTGTGAACCTGATCTGGGTTTGAATTGAAATGCATTTCAAAATTTCTACTTACTGCAACAGAAAAATAATCCAAATATAATGCCTCTGCAGAACAAAGCTGCAACTGCAGCTTACCATCACTATTTAACAATGGGTCTTGCAAACACAGTAAGAAAAATGTGACCATTCAGTTCGAACTTCTGAAAGTCATATATGCCAACTCTTTGCACTGCCTTTCTTGGTGTCCAAAAGCCAACACAGGAGACAAAGTCACTTCCCACTTGTCATCATGAATTTGCACCAGTGTGTAAGACCAGAGTGCAACACCAGTGACTTTTCCCTATGCAGATTATCTGACAGTGACTACCACCAGAAAGAAAGATAACAAGTAATTAACTACGTAGAAGAAAGAAGTGCCCTACTGGATTATGTATGTTGCTTTGTATCCAAATGCAGCAAGTGTTTTTAAGTAAAAGTGTAAATTACATTCTGCACTGCAGATCTTCACATCTCAGAAACACAGATAAATACTATCCCCAGAGATGCTCCCAATCCTGGCAGACCATGTTTTAAAAGGTTCTGACACACGTCCAGTTTGCTTCCTGAGTGGACACCATTTAATATATTTAAACGATCCCTGAATGGAAACTTATCCTACCAGCTTCTCCCAAAACACTAGGCACATCTGCAATGGTCTCCAAGCAATGATTCGGAGACTAGTCAAATAGCAGCTTACTCTTTCTACGTTTAACTTCTGTAAGCCAGAATTGCTTACTATTCTAGTACAGGTGATAGACAACAACTCCGGAAAGATCCTTTTTTCATCAGTTAGGCTCTAATCTTGGCATTAGTTCCAGGTACTTGCTTATCAGGAATAATGGTGAGGTGATAGAAAAAGGCATGCAGAAACAAGGAGGAAAATCAGTGTTAGACTAACTCTAAGGATAACAAAATATAGAAAAGGAGAAAAATTCCATTTCTGATTAACCACAGAAAGGACTTTAGAAGTCTGTAATCATTAGAGACGGACAAGCATGCTGCCTTGTGCTTATGGCAACAGCCCCTAAAGGGAAGCTTTTTGTTTCTGAAACTCCTCTTTACCCAGGTCACACAGAGAATCTCCGAGACAACAGGAAAAACAGATCTGGGTCCTAACACAAATCAGAGAGCTCATGGTGGAATCAGTAAGAAGCATCAGAAATCAAGGCAGAGGGAGAAGGAGTAGGGTTTGAACTTCATGTATTCTACACAAATGTAGTTAAGGGGGCTACTTGTAGCCTCTCAATATTACCAATATTCTGAAAATGTTTACAAGTAAGCTGATACCTGACATGGCCTGAGTCCACACATAACTTTTCAAAAAAAAAAAAAAGTGCCCCAAACTTGCCACTGCTTCTTGTACTTTCTCTGGATACCACTAAGAGTCTGCCTCTGTCTAGTCTGCTTTACTCTTCCCCGGGCAGGTATTTATACACACAGAAAAGTGTATAATTATTTTTTATTACTATTAAGTGCATATTTATGCCAGGGGTACAGCCCAAATGACAGCTAGACACTGTGCTGCTAATCACAGCGCTTTTGAGCCTGGCAGTCCCCACCAGTTTTCAGGCTACCTCACTGTCCACTTATCTAGCTCATCCATCATCTGTTTGTCTAGGAAGATGCTTATGTGAACAGTGTTGAAAGCATTGCTAAAACTGTTATAATTCCTGAAGGCTAGTCTTATTAATAAAAGCAAAGAATCATTGTTACTTTTCTATTTACTTTTATTTTCTTCATTATTAAAACTGTAAGATGCTAAAAAAAAATTATGGCATCTCATTCTGCTCTCTATTCCCATTCAGTTACGTCAACAAACACTATCAGAAGAATTTTTAGAAATATTAATACTTTTAAATATTATCTTTTTGGTCCTTTCTGTCTTATGTCTCGGATAAAATATACATTCTTAAATCAAAAATCTCTCCAGCTTCTGCTGACAGCAGAAGCTTCTTTATGGCTCTCATTCACATGCACATTCCTTCCTACCTGAAAACTGAATTTACCTTATGCATCTTTTCCTCCTTTTGTAGTTGTAATTCAATAATAGCACTAATTCTAGACAGATTATATTAAGTGTGCCTAATGTAATACTGCTGTATAATTTTGAGACTCATTTATAAGCCATTAGACTCCGTGGAGGTCCTACACTGTGAGAAAGATTTTAAAAACAACAAAACGAAAAAAACAACAACAAAAACACAGCTAAAACATTACCTGAATACGCTTTTCTTCCTCTTCCCTCTTTTTCCTTTCTTCCTCTTCTTGTTTTCTCTTTGCTTCGATCTCAGATTTACTATTACAAAAGAGGAAGAGGAAATGAAAATTTTTGGTGACTTATTGCAAAGCAAGTAAACAAGAGATATGAAATCATCCTCCATAAAATTAAGTGGTAATCCAAGAGTCTGTATAGTCCTGATGACAAGATCCTGTTAGTAAAGTCAAGGGCCTTTCTAAATCCATTTTTATTCCCAGCTGCATCATAAAATATCTTTCATCTTCTATTCTGATTACACCTAAATTAAAAATTGTCATCAGGGGAAAGGAAGTATTTTAACAGTGGATAGCACACCGCAAGTTCAATCCAAGTGACTCTCTTTAAGCACAGGGTTATTAAAAGTAACCTCATTAAAGTGCCTTCCCTATTTTCTTCTCATTCTAAGACCGGCAATTTGTTTGACACTTACAGACGCCTTTCTTCTTCTTCCTTCCTTCGGCGCTGCTCTTCTTCTTCACGTCTCTTTCGTTCTTTTTCCATTTCCTCTTGGATGCGTCGTAGTCTCTCTGCTTCCTCTTCTTGCTGTTTCTTCTTTTGCAGTGCACTCAGAAGCTGCTCTGAGCTTCTAACTAGAGCATCGTATTCTTTCATGATCTGTTCTCTAGTCATCATAGTGGTCTGCAAAATGATATAACAAGAGGGGATAATATTCCTTTACATTTGTAATTCGCTTTTTTAAAATGTGTATTTGAAAAATCTATTTGAGAACTGAAAGCACTGAGCACTGTAATTAAATTATACTTATATTAGATTATACTTCAGAACTGGGGAGCTTGAACATGCCTTCCTTCCTAAAATCCTCTGGATCCATTATTCTCCTCTCTCATAAAACTGTAGGAAGTAGTCTCCATTTTATCACTGAAACTACACATGATTTTTCTTTAAAACATGCCTTCATTTCTGAAACCCCACAGTTATGCCACAGAAATGAATCCTTACCATCCTAAGATGAAAACTGAGAGCCTACTAGGTACATTTTGTGTCATGTTCTTAGCTTCTATAGGGGTTATTTACAGCTCTGCCTTTTATGTCACAGCACAGTTTTACATGTCTTAACATGGAGCATATTATAAGTAACAGATTAAAAAAAGGTCTCATTAGCAAATAACGCGCTGAAAGAAAAAATAACGCAATTGCCTTCACTACGTGTTTTCAAATTTCATTGATACCAACAATTTAATTAATTTGAATTTTACAATTTACAATGATGTATACCACTAAAACTGTGACACGGGGTGTCTCCTCACCTTTTATAAGGGTGTATCATGATGATAATCAAGTTGTATAATTTTTATTAGAAAAAAAGAAGTATAGGTTGACAGGCTAACTCTATTACTGCTCCAACCGTGATTTTAAACAACAAAATCTTAATACAGGACACTCAGAAGACTATTAACATGGTATGAAACACAGAGCTCAACATTTTTTTTTCCCCTAACATTGATAAATTCCAGTGAGCTTTCATTTTGTCTGTGTGCTTTTCTTGTAAGAGACTCAGAACTACAGGCCTTGATACAAATTCAACAACTGATTTCCCTTCATGATCAGGACTGAAAAACACCTTCATAACTGGAATATCAATCTCCTCTGTGATAAATGCTTGTAAGTTTCAGCCCTGATTAATAATAAAAGCAACAAGCAACTGACTAGCAACACCCATCTCATAAGATCAAGACACATTTTTGCTTTAAACTCTCTAGTGCCAATTTTGGAACACAGACAATAATTCCAAAATCCAGATTTACTTCAGCTACATTCACAAATAATTTTGAACAGGACATAGTAGTGTCCACTGCCTCTGAAAAATGAGATTTCTATATTTAAATGTTTTCCTATAAAAAAGAAAATACTTTGACCTTCTACTTTAGATTAACACTTTAAAAGATTCCAGTAGAAAGAAACTATTTTTCTCATACCTTAATTTTGTTCATTGAAGCATCAATAGAATATTCCAGCTCCTTGATCTGCTTGCTTGTTTCTGCTTTTCCCTCCTTCAGAGCACTTACTACTTCATTGAACTTATCAAGTCTCTTTTTCAGTGTACGCACCTTTATCAGACCATCAATGCTGTGAATTTAAGACATTTTATTTGAGATGTTTTTAAAAGGTGACATATTTAAAACTACAGCTACCATTCACATTAAAGAGGTAGACAGGGGAGACAAACTATGCCTTCAGATAAATCTCACCATCTTTCTGAAATTCAAAAATTATCAACATGAACTAATTGAACAGCCTTTTACTAACAACCACTGTTAATACCAATCATCAGTGACCAGGTCTTTGAGCAAATGGTGACTTAAAATGGAAAAATGGATTTTTATTTTCATAGTCAATGCTTTTGTCTTGGTAACAAATCATTAGAATCACCACCAATTGAAGATTTTGACTGGAGTGATAAATTTGAGATGTGACATTGAAAGACCAATAACAGGACTGAATCAGGTAAAACTTAACTATACAACATGGAATCAGATCATTAGACCCCATAGGAAAAAAAAATATCTGGGGGAAAAAAAAAAGGAGTCCAGGAAAACTTGCAGCTTCTTAAAGAAGCAATTCTGAAGGCCATACACACAAATTACACACTGCAGACACAGTCTTCCTAAAAAGAAATCACTGAAATCAAAAATGCCAAGGACCAAAATGAAAGATAACTATCAAAAGGATGTAAAATAAATATATGTATAGTCTTATATATATGAATAAGAATCCCAGAATTAGAGACCAGACAGCTGGATCTCTATGAAAGAAAGAAAAAAAAAAAAAGCGTCAGCAATGCTTAATGACCAGTGGCTTTTCCATCAGTATTCCATGCAGTCAGATTAAAGCTAGTGGAATTACTTGATTTCAAGAGGAGGCAAGACAGACAGAACAAATAATTATTAAGCTAAAGAAGAAAGAGGGCCTTTAATGGAAGGTGTAAATGAGTAAAGGACAAAAATTATTGAGCTTAAATTGCAGTTAGAGACATGACTAAGAATGCCTAATACCTAAGCTATCACTGAAGGATTTTATGAACAAGGAGCTTAACAAACATCTCTTTGGAAATGCTCAGATTTATAGAATCGCCGAACAGTTTGAGTTGGAAGGGACCTGCAAACAAAGCCCACCTAGTTCCAGCCCCCCCTGCCATGGGCAGAGGCACCTCCCACTACATCAGGTTGCTCAAAGCCCCATCCAGCCTGGCCTTGAACACTTCCAGGGACAGGGCATCCACAGCTTCTCTGGGCAACCTGAGCCAGTGCCTCACCACCCTCATCATTAAAAAGGAGAAAAAAAAAAAAAAAAAAGTATTTCTTATATGTAATATAATTTAGGCTATAGTGTTATTTAGGCTATTCATTCTTGAGAAAGAGAGGTAAAATATGGTACCTCTCAAATCATACCTTTCAATCATATTTAGCACACTTCTATGACTGCAGATACATTTAACTCAGCATAGTACATCTCTTCTTTACATTCACAAGTAAGTATTATAGAAATATCCATTTTCTTCAAGAAAGGAATATCCTCTTACCGTGGTTTGTGTTTTCTCTTGCAAAGCCACATACGAATAGTCTTTTGTATTTTGATGCAGGCACTGGCTCGATATTTTATCTTATTTTTCACTGTAAACACACAAAAGATACTGAGTCTCAATGGTTTAAACAATTTAATATGACTTATATTCCTTACATGCCTGATGGCTACTGTATGTAAATAGCATGCATTGAGAGCTAGATCCACACTAGAAACCAAACAGATAAGATATAAAAGAGAATTGACAATCCTGTGCTAGGCTTAAAGGCTACCCCACAAAACAAGCAGGCAGAATTCAGCACCCAGCACACACACACCAAAAAGAAAAAAAAAATGCAATCAAAACCCCTATCACCACCAATCTCTATTTCACACTGCTTTGTTTCTACTGCAAGCTGGGTAGGCCAAACACTTAGAAACTATATTTTGATAGTGATAGGCACTTATCTGCTTATCAGCAGTAATAACTGGAGTGGAGATGTCTGCCCTGTTACTCATGTCAATGCTTCCAAACATGCAGATTTCATCTGGAGATAACTTCTGTGCAGGCACTTCCCAGGCCTAAATAACTCCATGGTGTCAGCTGAGAGTTGAACTACTGTCTTTTTATGCTGATGTCTCTTCCCCCACAATCCTTGAGCTTGCTAGCTATTTCTGAGCAGGTGTTTACCCAGGCACTGGTAAGCACCCAAACATACAGGAGGCGGGGAGATGCAGTCTGCCACCACTTCACCACCACAAACATCAGCTTTAAGCACTCATATGCGTCCCTAACAAAAGCCGAAGAAATCTCAGCAACCCAGAAAGTAATTACTCAGAGTTCAGTATGGAAGCATCTGCTATACATGCCATTGGCCACATTTCAAGGTGGTAATAAGTGGTTTGCTTTATTTTTTAACAAACATTTAGTTTAATAAAGCATAAAATACATACATTTGATCACTGAGAGTGAACACCATTGAACTTTTTTCCAACGACTGCAGATAAGCCAGTGATTCACTCGTTTAACTAGCTCTGCTAAGTGATCCGGATCAGACTTCATTATCTGGTCAAACTCTGCAAACTAAATGCAAAACCAGATTTACAAATGAGGAGAACAGAGTGTTAGACTATATTCCTATTTAAGAGCATGTCGAGTTAAAAAAACAAAAAAGTTAAATATTATTAATGTAAACTATGTCACCATTATACTGGCTTTCAATTAATTCCAGTGAGCATGTACATCTGGGACATTTGATGATAACAAGAATGACTACAGTTTTATTTTTAAATTGATGTGCCACACTTAGCATTTTGCATAATCCAACCATTTATTAAACACTAAAAATGCGTTGCCAAAATTTTTCAGAATTATTTGTTTCTCCACTTCCTGAATACTCGCTCTGATCTACAATTTCATGACACTTCTAATTCTGTATCTAGGGGAAAATAAAAACCCGAAAACCCCTCTCAATTTTTAATCTTCCTATAAGAAATCCAATTAAAAGCAATCTTGTCTGAAAATCCTGCACTTCTACTTTTTGATAATTATATGTTCTTCAATGACTACAATAATTTTCCTTCCTAGTCACAACAGCTCCCTACTTCTTTCTCTGCATAGCAGCAGCAATGCTCAGAATCAGAGAACGAGATTTCAGCTACAACTAGAGTTTAGTAGAAAATTATTTATTTGCTCTGACTTGCTCTTCTTAATATTTGACAAAATAGTCTGAAGTGACTGGTACAACATCTGGGCAATTTGTGGAACACGATCATTGCTTCAGGAATACAGCAGCATTAGCAACAATACTATGAAATCAATTTTATCAATGTCAGCATTGATTTCTTTTTTCCCCACAGATTATGAACAGTGTTTATGAAAAACCCTGGGCAACCTTACTGAAGTTGGTCACATTTTCAACAGGGTGTTGAACAAAGCTCCTTCAAAGGGACCTTCCAACCCAAATTATTCTATGATTCATATTCATGTAGTTCAAGAAACATTACCTTGCCGGGTCTGAAAAACACCTTGGTTAACCCAAATTTGTAATCAACTTCATTCAGTCCCAAAGCTTTAAACAGTGCCTGAAACACAGAAAACAGGTTGATATTTTTCCCCCTTCAAAATAAAGCAACAATAATACATTTTCAGATTTCTTTCTTACCTTGCAAAAGAGTCTAGGATCCAGTCGTGCCAATTTTTCAGGCAAGTATTTCTTGTACATGTTATACAGTTCATGAAATGAAGCTCGCGAAGGGAAACCACCTTGCATCAAGTCCAGAACAGACACCATTCCTAAATTCATAGAAAGACATGCACAAAAGGTGGAATCAGCAAAATGCAAATAAAGCAGTGATTTTTATGATAACTTAATGGCATACGCCTCACAGACATTGTTCAGAGGCCAAACCACAAATTTCAGCTGGGGCTTGATTTAGCCTCTAAAATTTCTTGATCATGTGATCGTTCACAAAAAGTTAATACCAAACAGATGAGAAGAACTTATACAATCTTCTCCCTATCTGAGACAAATTAACATCTAGTCATGCAGAGCATTTTTTTTTCCTTGTCATTCTTTCTTTTTAGAAGAGTTGACATTTTGTAATTCATTTTTAAAGAAACAAACAACGTCCAGCCAGGCTTTTATTTTTAGCATGCAAAAGATATTTGTGAGTTGTGGTACAGATGCAGGGTAAAATGCAAATGCAGTGCTAGAACATTTTGTGTTCTTGCAGCACTAGGCATCAGCAGATAAGATCTAATGCTGTTACTATATTTTAGCTGTAACTAGGGCATCATTGAAGCACAGACACAAAGTCAGGAAAAGGTTCGAATTACTTCAAGACTCTGCCAGATTTTGCCCACTGCTTTACATAATCCTACAACACATTTTCGATATAAGTTTAAAAGCTTACTTAGAAGTTTACCTGTAACTTGTGGCCGTTGTCTTTATAGAATGTCTTTTATAGCACTGCATCTCACTGCTACTTTCTAAACTTTACATGACTTTTTTTTTTCTTTTTTTTTTTTTTTACTAGATTAAGCTTCATTTACTGCAGCTAAAGTAAGCACATATGGAAAAGTGAGCTTGTAAGACTATTGTAAAACACTGCAATTGTTATGGTAGGAAAAAAGTTTAGTTTTTTATTTTTGCTTCTCTGACATGCTATTAACCTGAAGAAATCCACTGCTAAATATTCTTAATGGAATTCTAATTGCTGAGAAGTTATTAAGGTTTTGCAATGGTAACATAACATGAAACACAGGTGGGCTTGTTAAAACACCAGCTCCAGAACATAGAAATACCCCAACTTCAAAAAGAGAAAAAAAAAAGCACAAGTTATTAAACATACAAAAATACAGAAAAGAGGAAAAATAAATATCAAAGTAGTTTTGTGAATAAACACCCTATTAAGAACAACAGTAACAACACTGTAATTCCCAAGAAAGCCTTTCATTCCTCTGTTCACTGGGGAATGAGCAAAACTGTTAATATTTGTCCTTTAAAATAAAATGTAGCTTTTGAAAGTGCCTATTTCATGAATAATGAAAATATAGCATCACAATTTGTAACATATAAAGCAACAGGAAGGACTATGCTGAAGTTGGAAGCTCAGCTCCAAATCAAATTAACAGTAGTATAAAGAAATTCTGAAAAAGTAAAACAGACAATTCACTTCTAGCATACTATCTATAAAAATCAAAGAAAACAGGCATCAATGATTAGATATCTCAGACAATACATACTTCTCTAAATGCACAAAGGGGTTTCTCACAGAAATTCCCACAACAATTTAAGGGAATTCTGTTGCTCTGGCCTGAGCTGTTGCACTATTAATATTCTGGGCAACACAAAGAGATAGGATTCAGCTCCAGATCAGGAAATCTAAGTTTCATATAATCACAGAACAGCCACAGCTTCTCTGGGCAACACGTGCCAGTGCCTCACCACCTTTTTAGTAAACAATTTCATCCTAATATCTAATCTAAACGTACCATCTTTTAGTTTAAGCCCATTCCCCCTTGTCCTATCCCTACACTCCCTGACAAAGAGTCCCTCCCCAGCTTTCCTGTAGGCCCTCTTTAGGTACTGGAAGGCCGCTGTAAGGTCTCCTCAGCACTTTCTCTTCTCCAGACTGAACAACCCCAACTTTCTCAGCCTGTCTTCATAGGAGACGTGCTCCAGCCCCTTGATCATCCTCGTGACCCTCCTCTGGACTCATTCTAATATGTCCATGTCCTTTTTGTCCTGGGCGCCCCAGAGCTGAACGCGGTACTCCAGTGGCGTCTCATGAGAGCAGTGTAGAGGGGAAGAATCACTTCTGCTTCTTTTGATGCAGTTTAAGTACCAAAACATGACTTCTTACACATGCACCAGGTGTCTGAACTCACTAAAAGCAAGGGAATAAACAACTGATGGAAAGTAGAATGACTTCTTATACAGATGAGACCATATCACTGTTCAAATTAATCACTTCTGTGTTTTATTGACTAAAATGAGAAGAAGTTACTGAGCGCCTAAGTAACTGTTCATAAGGCATAAATAAGCTACCTCCTAGAAAGCAAGGGTTCAAGCAAGGAAATACCAATTCCATCTCACATATTTCAAACTTGGACCAATCTACAATGGCCAAGTAAATAAAAAAATATCAGAGGAAAAAGTATCAGAGGCATACACTACCTGAACATTGAAGCTGAGAGAGGATCTGCCCCCCTTCAAAATGGTGACTTGTCATCTTTAAGTTAGGTTTGATGCAGCGAATAAAGCTAGATCCCTGTTACCAAAAAAATGAGTTAGCAGAATCTGTACACTTTGAAACCACCTGAAATATGTTAGTCATTTAAGAATTACTGGGGGCAGGGAAAAGGGAAGAAATAAAACAATACCTTTCTAAAAAGAAACTGACATTCTTTTGCTCTCATATATCAATACCAAGGCTGGACTGAAAAAAAGGATGTAACTGACCTCAATGCTCAAGCCATTAATTGGAACCTTGACTTTGGGGTTTTCAGTGAACTGTTTTGCTTACCACTGGAACAACCTAACTAAGATTTAGCAATCTGGATTCTACTACACTCATCATCTCCATAGTCACATCACCTAAATGCCTCATTTCTCCAGAGTTCACATGCTACCAGTCTCCTAACACTGGAATCATGCCAGATGAACTTGACTACCCTTTTTTCTAGCTTTCACTTCTTACAATTTCTTTTGGCTCATGTCTTCACTCTCCCTTCCCTCACGTGGTTCCAGCCTGCTCTCATCCCCAAATGTATTACCTCTACAGTTTTGACCACTGCTTTCTCTGGTCACTTCATAGTCATCCTCTATTTAAGGATGATTTTTTTTGATTATTCAAATTTTTCAGTTAACAGGTACCCAATGATAACCTCCTACCTTATAAACTAAAATGAAATTGGGACTAACGAAACATATTTCTACTACTGGTTTGCAGTGTTTTTCACAGACAAGAGTGAGAGAGCCCACCAAGGAATCTGTCTAGTAACAACACATTCTCGGTCATGGGTTAGCTGAAGTCAGAGCAGAGCACCTCCAGCCACACTTTTTTTCCCTAGATTGACTCTTGGTTCCACTGTGCTGTGAATGATGGAGGTTATCTTTCTTTCAGTCCATCCTCGTGATTTCTGTAAAACTTTAACTATGCTCCAGCACCTGTCCCAATCATTTGCCTTGTTTTTCCCCTTCTTTTGACAGACCATAATCCCCTATTCAGAATTGGTTAGAACACGCTGTCAAGAGAAAACAAGAATGTGTTCCTACAAATGCATCTTCTAAAAAAGTCAGTATGTTGAATTACATGGAGAATTCTGCAAGCTATTGAATTACATCAGCTAAAACAGCAAATTCTCGTTAGGGGAAGCAGGTTCTTTGAGTATCTGTGTATCTGCAGCCTACCACAAAAGTGAAATAAGACATTTTAGTTCTAACTAGCTTATGGAATCTGAAAACAGAAATTAATAATTTATTGTCTTACTTCTAAGTAACATCTCTGAATCTTTTGAAAATTGGTCACCAATGATTACCAGTGAATAGAGGGAAATGAAACTGACAAGAATGGAGATTGCAGCTCAGACAGTTTTAGTATTTTTTACCTAAATTGTGTAACTTCCATTCTAAAACATTTTTTTTTCCAAGTTTTGCTTTTGTTTTGTTTTGAAAAGCAAATTAATATTCATCACCTTCAGAGCAGGACATTTCAAAGGTACCATATAACTGCAAACTCTGAAGCAATTATTTACCACTAGACATGAGATAACGAATTATGATTTATTTCAGAAAATGATAACCCTGCATCTCTGTATATACTTACAGTACTGTGAAGCTTCTCAAGAAGCAAATTTAACTGAGTCTGTAAAAGAAAAGACATTTCAGTAGTCTTTAACAACGACAAGTATACACACAAAATAGTGGTACAGCATTACTGCATGCATGTTTATTGTTAGTAAATCAAACGGAATTGATAAATCAAACATTCACATATTTTAACAGACAAAATCATGTAAGAGTGCATGAATGGTCCTGAAGAAATTACTTATGTTTAACTGTACAACAACACCATGTGTGACCAGTTACTTACAACAACATAGTTATCAAAAAGAAGTGCATGCACATTTGGGAAAATAAAGGAAATATGCAATAAAGTTATAAAGGAAATGAGACTGAGCAGCAATAATCCAAAAAATACACTGAAAATTTGTGAAAGTCCAGATTTAATCTTTAACAAGCCTCTTTGTGTGTTAAATAATACCAAAAGTATATGAGATATACTCAGCTTTTCTGGGGGGGAAGCTGTATTGGCTTGAGAGTCTAAGTCACGTCATTTCAGTAAATGAATCTTCATAATGTATTTTTAATTCTAAACTTCAAAATTTTTAATTCTACATTGATGACAACAGACTGTAATTTTAAACTGCATTTAACTATGGGTGTATTTAAACATACAGTGATAATACCACAAATTTGCATTTATTTGGAGAGAAAAGTACAGCATTACCAGATATGTAGGATATTGAGAAACAGCTGCTATTGGTAGGGATGTAAATTGGTAGGGACTTAAATATTCCAGGACCACATCAGAAAACCAGAATTATACTTTCGCTTTATGGATGTGTCTGTTCCACCACACAGATTACTGTTGTGCTAGCCTTTCTAGTTTACTAGCAAATGTTAGGTATATAGACTGAAGTAAGACAAAATTCTGAATGTCCTAACATACTCCTCATTTTCTGTTCTGGCACCAAAATGGAAAGGATCTCACTTTTGACTGATTTTTTTAACAATATCTTTCAATTAGCTTAAGTACAGGCAAACAGATTTGTATCGGCAATATGCATCACCTACAGCCATTGGTCTTCCTTCCAGTAGACGCAACTGTATTTTTTTTTTATGTTTCATGGATATAGTTAGAAAGACGGAAGGAATTCCACAAGAGGTATGACAAACGTTGATAACCTCCTGCTCAGTTCTCACATACACCTTGTATCTACGTTGAATATAACCTTTATCTTAAGTAGGAAATGCTTTATTTTGGAGAGGAAAACCTAATTTCCATCAACAAAATATGTTTCTGCTAGAGGAAAAATGCCCCTTCCTTATAATCATAACTTGACAAGAAATAAGAGACTCTCTCAGGTAAATGTCACTAATGATCATACGAATAAGGCATATTGCTAAAACTACTGCTCTTTGAATTATCACAATTTAATCCATCATTCCTATATTAAGGTAAAACTTTCCTAAAGATTCTTGTGTAGATCTGATGAACTAATTCATCTTCATTTCCTCAACTGGTTTATATGAATTAATTTTAATTAGTTGTAAGGAAGGGATGTGTGAAGGGCTTTGTAAAAACAACTCCCTGCATCATCTAATAATTGATATAATTAGAAGAATTCAAGACTGACTGACAATGACAGGTTGAGAATTCTTGTTCTTACAGAGATGAAATTTCTACTCAAATAACGAAGTATTTTGACAGAATCTAAATTGAAATTTTCAAGGCTATTAGTGCTCATCAATAGTACATGTTGTGTCTGGGAAAGTAACAGTAAATGAATTACTGAAATTAACACACACATTCAAAATGCCATGAAAGTTGAAAACACTGAAAGAACTATAGATTGATGGGCCAGATCCAAAAAGGACTTTTAGTCATATTCTAGGTGAACACCAGAGGTGAACACCAAAGTCCAAAATACAATCCAAAATGTTCCCACTCAATTGCTGCTTAACTTATGAAATGCCTCCCTTTTTACTTAACCCTTCTTGGACAACTGTATCTTTCACATTTCCACATTTACTGCACATGGAATGCTAAATCCAAGAGGAACTAAAAACCCAAATGGAAGAAAGTGGAAATTATCTCAAAAGATCCCAGTTGCTTTCATTTTGAAAATGCAATTATAAAAAACAATGGATCTCAGCTTCACCTACAACAGATTCAAGGTTGCAGGGCTTGCCCAGGAGGTCACATATCTGCATGTAATTCCGTTTTTCATTCTGTCCTCTGTTCATACATTTTATATTAAACCAATTGCTACAGCTTAATTCTACAACTGCTATATAAGAAGAAGGAGGAGGAAATAATGATCAGAGCAAAACTCAAGACAGCAGAATGGCCAATTCCCAGCTAAATTCCAGAAACACTACTTTACAAGTCAGACCGTCTCTCCTATGCTTCCTGCCCAAACAAAATTTATTTTTGGCTACATAACAGCGCATCTCCAAAAGGGTATGAGGAATTCCCTCTGCCAGACTGACCAATAACTTGGTGCCAAGGGTCATATGCTTAGAGTTAAAACACTGAACACAGTATAGACCAGAATCAGAATACAGTTGCTATACAAAAAGCAAGTGTTGGTACTATATCCTTCCTTTTCTTCCAGCCTTTGCATTTTTACAGAACACTAAGCCACAGAATACACTTATGCAAGAAGGAATTTATCTTGCAGTCCTGATTCAGCACATAACGTTAACATGGAGTAGAAATGCAAAAACTCTTTTGCTATTGGCTAGACCCCACTCAACTTGGAGATCGTGGGATTGTCTAAGGTACTTGCTTTCACCAGGGACTGCATGAAGGGTCTACACATGTGAATTGGGGTTTTAGGTGCCTTAGGCAAGATAACATACCAAAAATGTCACGGCACTTAATTTGAAGGCATGTAAATCCTTCATTGGATCTGGCCCAGATGTGTTGAGAAGAGCTCTTACTGAAATCGCAGCAGCTCTATCAACAGTAAATCCATGAGATTGAAAAAGTTACCTGCAGCCCATGGTTGTGCCTGCTTTTCCTCTCTTAATTCCCCTATAGTTCTTTTTCTAGCCATCCTGAGCTGGAATAGTCCAGCTAAAATAAAACTGCTGAATGAGAAAAGGATGCAGAAAACATTTGGAGAAGACAAGGTTTGAAGGTCAGCTTTACAACAAGCAGAAGAAAGGAGAAAATGAGGAGAAGCATCAGATTCAGGTATTGAGAAAGGAAATATTCAGCACAATGAACATATTTCTGTGAAAGCCATGACTATTGATATTTTTAAGAGGAAAAACAGTGGTTAGGTTAAGTGTTGAATTTTGAGAATGGTAAACTGCAACTAATTGATATATCTTATACAGCACAAAATTAAGATAGGATGGAAGAACACCTTTTGACACATTTAGAACTCCTGAAAGTACACAGAATTCAAATTTAGATCAAGAGATTAAACCTTTTAAAGACTTACATGTGGCTTTGCAAAATCCTGATTTACTGATTACTGCATAATCTCAATAAGAACTATTATCAAACATATTTTGACAGAAATGTATAGCACAAGTTGAATATATTGGTTTCTTACAATTTAGTAGAAAAAAACATCTAATTAACAACATTTTTGCTGCATGAATGTCAAGTAACCACTAGTTCTCCCATCCTTAAGTTCTACTTATTTCAAGTAAATTAGAAATGGCATATATTCCAGGAAAACAGATTATTTGCTATGTTATGTTACCTTGAATTTGTTTCCCACACTGATGAAACTAAGTTTTCCAGCTTTTTGTTTGGGATCCTTGTTGTTGTTAGTGTTAGATTCAAACAGCTGTCGAACAAACTTGTCCTTGGATTCACATATAAGAGATTCAAGGGACATGTGCAAAGCATCATTATTTTTTTCCACAAATTGTGTCTGAAAAGAAAAGCCAAGAAATAATAGCACACTTGTTTCACTGATCCAATTACTTAAGTAAAAATTGAAGTAAAAATTAAGTTAAAATTAAAGAAAAGCTGAATTCTACACTTTATTCAAAGATCAGCAACAATATGTAGGATAAATATTTTCATGTTACTTCAAACTTTTCATCTGGACACACAAAACATTAACGACAGAGAGGAAAGATATTGTTAAATTTGAAGGATATTGTACGAATTATGAAACCCTAGGTAAGGTTTAGTGCCTGTTACGACACCTGTTGTGCTTTTGTTAATGATTACACTCGTTTCCATTTCCAGTACTCAGCATATCATAGAATGGCTCAGGTTGGAAGGGTCCTTAAAGATCATCTAGTTCCAAACCCCCCTGCCATAGGCAGGGATGCCACCCACAAGATCAGGTTGGCCAACGCCCCATCCAGCCTGGCCTTGAACACCTCCAGTGTGGGGCATCAATTTGATAGTTCTGAGAACCTTAAATAATATTAGAAGCAGTGAAAAGTTAAGATCTGTTGTGAAATAGGAATTAGCATGCACACTTTAACTGGTGGATCTAAAGTTGGGAAAATGAAATTAAAAACAGTTATCTTAGTAGTACTGCAACCATGGAAGAACAGTTGATTTAACCAAAGATATCGTCCCTTCCGACAAGCCGTACATCTCTGTTTTATTTAAATTGCCTCACTTTTAAATGTTAAGAGCTGCTTATTAAACTGAAATTCAAAGATTAAGACACTTGTATCCAATTTCACCCTAACAAAATTCCCTATCAAGAATTTGTGATGCAACTTCAATAGTTACTTTGACATTTATGAACAGAAGGCGGCAAAATTATTTTGAATGAGAGAATATGAATTTGCCAAGACATCATATAACAGGATTTAAAGGTGATGGGAGTCAGAGGACAAACACAGGCCTTCCAAATTCCCTTGGACTATGAGAACACAACAGGAACATAAATGTAGACAGTTGAATGCCCTCACCAGAAATTAGCTTGTGAAAGCTGCCACAAGACCAGTGAGAAAGAGAAAGAAACTATGAACAGCATACAAGGCAGCTGTAGTCCGACTAAGGCCCAAGCTAAGTAAAACCCTCTGAAGAAGGGGATAAATGAAGTCAAGCATGTTAGCATGGCTTCTGGACCAAAGCTGTCTCATACCTGATTAGCTCAGAGAGCATAGCTTACGTGCAAATATCTGGCTCTGTTCCTGAAGAAACCGTAAGGTATTATTAACATATGATGATGAGGTAGACAGTAAACATAGACCATGTGAACATAAATAAATGCATTCCAGCGTTGTGTGTTATTTTGATATTGAGTCTGTGTGTGACCTTGGTTTATGTAGCACACAGACTTCAGCTTTCTTGTTTTTAAAATGATCTACGGAATGCACCTATTTCAAAACACTATAGCAATCATTATTCTTGGAGTACTTTGAAGTAAGAACACGCCCTGAAAGTCTGCATTTTCAAATGACAAAGAACATCTTTGGAATTAGCTTCCCTTTTACACACTGGAGTATCAGACGAGAACAATGAAGTGTTATGGATCTTTCATTTATCCTATACCCTTACTTTTTTCTTTTTTCTTTTTTTTTTTCTTCAAGAATTGTGTTTGTTGGCTTAGGATGTTTCAATGTTTTTGTATGATTAATAGTCATAAAACAAGGACAAGTATTCAGCATGTATTTGAGGGTGACAATTTCAGCTATTTCATATTCTTACATTTCTACCAACAGTAGAAATGGAAAAGTATAAAATGTGAGTTTTAACAAATAATAAACTTACACTGCATAGAACAAGCATGCTTCTGAAAAGTTCTGCTTAAGTCTAGCAACACTTCTGTGTTATGTGGTATATTCTCCTGCTGGAGATGCAGACCTCTGTTGACATAAGATTTGTAGCAGACTGTGGCTCAATATCTGTAATGTTGACACTGTTACCTACAGATTTGACACTTACACAAAATATGTCAACAGAAGTCTGTCATCTGAGAAGTTAAAAGAAATTAAAACATCAATTCTGTCACACATTCACAAAACTAATTTCAAAATTAAAACATATCAACTTTGCCATTTCTCTTCTAATTGACAAATTTTGTTGTTGTTATTCTTACCAATATACACTGAAAAGCGTATTATAAAGCATAACAGAAACAGCTGACTTTATTCACTTAAGTAACATTACCGTCTCGTAGCATACTGCTCCCGCAAAATGCCGGATAATAAAGCCTTCATCATCTCTGATATTTCTGTGAACAGCCAATTTAGACTTTCTAGGGATCTGGAATTAAAAACTTGAATTACAAAGAAGAATTACATGGGAGAGTGAGAAAAATGTATTCCTAGGATATCACCATGATTTTGCCAGGATGTTGAAGGCGATATTGCCTGCAATACAGTGGTGAAGACCACTACTATTTCAATTCAAACCAAGATATTTCAAAAACCTGTTTTCATTCTCATTCACACCCTTCAAAATAAAATTGTCCAGGATTGCTAAGTCTACTTAGTTGACTTTCTTTCTGCCTTTTGTCAACAATTTCTATTCCATTTATTGCACAGCTGATGACAAGCTGACAAATAGCCTTGTCATATAAATAGGATTAGATAGAAGCTTAAAACATTTTTAAAAGGCAACCACCTTGTTGATCATATACATACTGACAAGAATGTTTCATTGCACAGGAACCTAATTAAGCAAGCTTAAGAGGAAACTTTAAGAAAGGTAAGCAGCTGGCAATTTTGTTTGGCTCCTTTTGATTGCATTTTTTCAGCAGGGATTTTGTTTGATTGTTTGTTTTGTATTTCAACAGAAGTCATGTATAAAAGTTGCAATGGTTCACATTAACCTTCCACAGAGTGCTGTACGTTAAAGAATTAACGACAAATAAATTCACCTGGTGAGTTACTTACTTTCATTGCTGAAGTGTTAGCTAGACACTTCATGCAAGTGAAATCTTCTCCAAAGCAAGCAGTTTTGGAAATTAACAACAAAATAGCTCATCTGATATGAAATAGACTAAATTAAAATGTGTTGGTATTTTTCCTTTTCATGCTTTACACACTAACAGTCTTCAAACAGAAGTGAAGAATATGGCTATACTTTCAACAGGATATTAGAATTGCTAGAAGACTTAACAAGCCTTTAGTGAACTTTTCAAAACAAACCTAATAACTGAACTTGTTGAACAAAAGCATACAGATCATACAAACTGCTGTGGTATGAGATTTCTTAGAAAAGGTTTTCATTAAATTCAGTGTTACTATCAACAGTTCCAAGAACTGTTTTATTAAAAGAAGACAGCCAACACAAACTTACAGAGAGTCTGAAATGGTCCTTGTGTTTTTGGTGCACAACTGAAGTAAAATGCTGGTCACTTGGCTGAGGAAGACGATTTTCTTCATCCAAAATATCCAGCACACCTATTAATTTTGCTTCAATCAAATCTATTAAAAATAACAAAACACAAAAATTAAATACATAATCACATACCAGAATTGAACATTAAAAGTGCAAAGTGCTACTGATCTAGTTTTGCATAACTATCTTGGGAAAGCTGTTAACACAGAAAGACACTGTAAATTAATTCTATAAATTTTAATTGTTGATTTAATCAAGATTCTATACATATTATCAAATTCTAACTTTAACACAAGGAACATAGGGCAAAGAGATATGGCAGGGATTGTTTTATTTTTACAGTGGGTCTCAAGCTCAATTTAGTCCTCTAAGTCCCATAAGTACCTGAATGCACCTGTAGTATGAGCTTTATGAGATAATTGCTTGTATCAGGTAACTGCTATCACTGGCCTGGCCCAACACCTTAAGCAAAATCGTATTTCTACACAAACCAACATTATTTTTTTCACTCACTTCTAAAGGCAGTAGGAAATCTTTTTCTCCTGACTACTCAAGAACAGAAAAAAGGCTTAGTTTAATCAGGCCATGATTTTACTAACTTACCTAAGAATACCTTATACAATGAAGAAACGTGTAAAATCTGTGGTGGGGTGTCACATGGAACAGTAAAAGGGGTCATGGCTTAGGGACTACTACTTGTATGTTTATGTAAGCTGCTCAAGCCATTTCCATGGGTGGTAAAAGACAACTTGTCTACAGTCTTTACAACCTGACCCATTTTCCCACTATACAGAGAGAGACCTCTTTAAACAGGCATCAGGGAACCCTTTTTGATTCTGAGATTATGCTTCAAAACAAACAGGAATGGAATGGCAGGGGGAACAACACTTTTTACAGAAACATGATGGTCTCTACATGATAATAACGTTTTTGGGAACAGGCTCACACACATGCTTTAGTAAACCACTAGAAGAGGTATGGTTTGCATTCATAGAAATCACATTTTCTGTTGCTATGTTTTTATTCCCTCCTTCAGATACATTTCTATTGCTTTTTCACAAGATGGCTAAGACGCCTGATTGACAAGAGCTATCATCTTTAGTTAAGTCAGAGTTACCAACTGCACAGTCCTATCCAACAAGGTGAAAACTTCTTCAGCAGAGCTACAGAAACTCAGAGCAGCAGACATTTTGCAACAGATGTTGAATTCTGCCACTATGAATCCTCAATCCAGCCAGAACTAAGTGACTAGTTACCATAAATAAATTGCTGTAAATGCAAAAGCAAGGTCAAATTCTGCTCATAATACACCAATTTGGAGAACACAAGTTGAACGTAAAGAAAACAAGTAAGCCCCTGGTCTATCAGTCTGTGCAAACCAGCACAGCAACAGGAATCTCTACAGCCTATTGCCTATAATTCATTTTGCTTCTTTGCCAATTGGCTCACAAAAAACAAAAAGGGTGGGTGGGTGGGTGTTTAAAATAATGGAAATTTTTCCCTCAGACACCCCCACACCCTTCTTTTTATTTATCTTGTTATATTTAGGCATTCTGATTAGTTTTCTATTAAAATGCCAAGAAATTCAGATGTACCACCTGCAGTTATAACACACTGCAGGACAAAATGGATCCATTACCAACTGGAAATAGAATTTAGAAAAAAAAAAAAAGAAAGAAATCACAAGGTTTCAACAGTCATTAAAAACATGAAATTAGCACTACTTATATTTTGCCTCTAACTGCTTAAAGTAGTTTAAGCTTTTTTCTCCAAGATGCTAGTGAATAGCTTGACATTTCAAAAAGTACATACCTATACAGTCCTGATTATCTACATAGCGCACTTCATTAACCCCCAGGCCTTCTTTTTGGTAAAGTTCTTGTTCCTTTACAAAGAAAAATAAGGAATAATAGTAAAAGAAAAAATATGACTCACCACATATTTTTTACCCACTGAAACTGGGCATGAACGAACACACATTTTAGAATTCCCTTGCACAGCTTATCATATTCCAACCTCACCTCCTTAATGATATGTCAATGCTTTTAGATACTCCCATTATCTACAAGATATTGCCCAATATTTGGATGCCCCATTTTAATGAATGGTATTTAGAGTAAGAATTCTTCATTGATTTTTTTTTAAGGGAAGAAGAAAGGAAGATGCTTCTTTTTGAAAAGTCACGTTCTTTTCTAGCACAATCACGTCACACAGCAAGAAGACCACTTGTGGTTGACTCATTTTTTTAATATGAGCATAATGAGAAATCTTATGGAAAATGATATTACTTTTAGTATCTTTTTACTGAAAAAAAAATCAAATAATATAACATACCTCTTTCAAAATTCTTTCATTAAAAAATTGCTGCAGTTTTTCATTACAGTAGTTAATACAGAACTGTTCAAAACTGTTGTGTTCAAAGTATTCTGAAAAATAGTAAACTTCTGTGATAAACCAGCATTCCAACAATTTACATCACAATAAATAAGAGAAGTTTCATAGTGCTAACATTTAAAAATGTTTTTTGATATATACTTGTTTCTTTCAATGAAATAAAAGCTGTTACAGATTTTCAAGTTGCATGTAAGAAAGAGAGAAAAATGCTGTGGCGGATCATATTTCTATGACAAATAACAGACAGCTATATCTGGCAGCAAACCAAAGCAAGGTCCCATACAATGAAACCATACATGTGTATTATTACAGTGGTAATAACAGATTACTAGAAAAAACATTTTACTTGTTAAGAATACTTACCAAAACCAGCTATATCTAGAACTCCAATGAAGAAAGAAGAAGTCTCAAATGGAAAACACTGGTTTACCCTGTTTACCACATGGTCAAAGAGATGACTATACACCGTTTTAGCCAAGGCATCACGAGCATTGTTTGCTTGTTCCACTTTCAAGGGTACCCTATTAAAAGAAATAAATAAATGAGAGATCTTACGTTTCAGAATTTCTCACTTGAAAATACTGAGATTAGGCCCTAAACTTAAAAAGAACCTTTCCTGTCTTTGTAAGTCAGGACACAAAAAGGCTGGGCTTTAAACCTAGGTGCCAAGAAACAATCTTGCCAAGTTAGACTAAGTATGATCTTCCCAAGTTAGACTAAATATGTTATCTGTAAAAAGAAAGACTAATGTTTCACTATCCTCATCAGCAATAAGATGCAGATGACTTCTTTCTCAATCATTAAATAGTTAGAGGCTATATTGAAAATAGCCAGAGAAAGACATTTGAAACATTCTTATCAACAAAAATATTTCAACTATTTATTATGAGCTGCTTATTACAATAAAAGTTATAGTTCAATTTTGCTCTGACATCTTTGACCCTATGTTTTCATAAAGGCTATAACTGAAACTATAGGACTGTAAATTAATCAGTAACAAAACAAAAAAAAAAATGCACAGATAGGGCATGTGATCTCGTGGTGAAACTCTGACACAATCCCAAACAGGAGGATTTTTTTCAAAACACTGGAAAAACAGTGAGAGTTTATCTCTTTCCATCCCTTTTTATAAAGTTTTATTCTACATTATGACAATTTATTGTAAGTTTACGTTTACACTGAAATTTAGCAGTTATCATTGTCTACAGTTTTATGGGTTTTTGTGTTTTTTTTGTTTTTTTTTTTTTTAAAGTCACAAGTTTAAAGACTATTAAATGCATGACAAAGAACTGTGGGAATATCAGAAATATAGCTCTAGCTATACATATATGTATTTACCTATTCCATGAAGTCAGTATGACAGTGACTTGCCTAAAATGCATACACTTAAAAGCACATTTACCTATCTTACTTCCTGAATAAATACATTCTACAAGACTTGCTTTTAAATAGGTTTCAGAATAACAGACAGGCGTACCAAAAATAAAAACTGTTTTACTCTATGCAGCTCAGGAAGTACTTGTAGAAGTCTTCAGAATAAGACAGTTCATAGAAGGAAAAAGCTTTATGGAAATTTTTAAGAAATAAATGAGAGAAATATGAAAAATGAACTTTTGGCTTTATGGTATGATTGCAAATTGCACTTAGATCTTAATCATGTTACCAAATAATTCAAAGGTAAGATCCCCAACAACGTGAACAGAATCAAACCAGAACAGAATCAGACTGACAAAGATCAAAAACATTCCAAAGGATTTTTACGTGTCAATATAAAATATGAATACAAAGAGGAAAAAAAAAAAAGTTTGAAGTACTGACAGCTGCTTGACCTAACAGTATCAAAATTTCATGCATGGAAAGAAGGCCTAAAATTTCAAAACAGCTATGGGTACACAAAGGCTTTGCACAATGCTGTATCAGTGTTAAACTAAACCCAAAGAAGAGATTTTTAGGGAGAGAGCCTTTGATAACTGATATAATTTGCAGGAAGGAGCAGAAGAAGGAATGTCAGGATTTTTATCACAGCAGTCCTCTTTGTCTTGAAGACTATGGGATGATGGCTTCAGCTGTATGCCAATAGCACTTCTACTTTTTCTAAATTATCAGTTGGCTTCATAAACAAAGCAGTTCTCCACAGGTACCTCCCTATTTCACTTCTCCCCATAACTAGCCTCGTACCCTTGGAGGACTACAGCTACAACAACAATCAGTATTAAATCGAAGGTCAGCCTGCTTAGCTAAGGTGGTGGATAACCAGCTATGGAACTTTTCAAATATGCAAAGATCTACATTTAAGAAATAACTCATCTGAACTGTTCAGCAAGCCCCATGTACGAGGTGTACGAGGTTCAAGGTGCCACGGCCGCAGAACTGCTCTGTCGCCCCCTCCAGGCAGCTTTCTTCACGCAGGAGTACAAAGAACTGGCAAATCAGAAAAGGAAAACTAACACTACGCAGCTTACCCATGTTGCATCATTTCCTCGACTTCCCAGGATGCCCAAGCACTAAGCTACCTCATGATTACTATTTCTGTATTTTTCAAAGATGATACGCCAGATGCAGAAATGTGAGACTGATGGAGATCACTTTCTATTGTGACTGATAAGTCAGGGAACCAGAGACTCTGTTCACTAAGGACACCTGCAGCTAGATTACATTAGATAGTAATTAGCTTTAACACACAATCTTGGCTTCCACTAAGGATCTCCTGACTTATCTTAGGGTAACAAGTACTGACAGAAATCTTATCTTATAAATAGCAGGAAGATACGTTTACATTCCATTCTGATACGTTTAAGAGATCAGAATGCTAATGCCCACGTGTCAGCCACAGGCCTATTGCATAATAGAATACACTAAAATCATTTATGCTTTCATTTCTTTAAAGTACATTAAACAACATGACAAATGGAACAATACTCCTAGAGCATGTACTTACTAAAATGACCCTATTCTTTAAAACTATCAAATTCTACCATCACTAAGAAGAATTCCAGGGACCGCACAAAGCCCTATTTTAAATTATCACAGGATGCAGCAGAAACTTGTGGGAAGAAAATGTAACCCAGCAATGCTTTTTGCACAGCTGAAAAAGCACAGAACCACAAAACAATGCTGCAGTTTCACTGACTCAGTAGATACAGAAGAGCGCTGCTACAGAACTGCCTCTCAGAATGAGTGGCTTCCTTCTCATGGGCTTTCCTTCCTGTGATCTTCCTTTCCCCTGCTCTGCTCACCGGGTCTCTCTTCTCCTGTTTCTTGTCTGAGGAGAAAAAAAAAAAAATTCCTTCCTCCATTTCACCTTCTCCCCCTCTCTTCTATCCACCAGCTATTCGTAAAGAAGAGGGAAGAATTTCAATTTTCTAGCCATTGGTAAGGCGGTAACAAAGAAAGCCTTGCTTGGTCTTCATACTAATTTCTTCAGTACAGTTCCCAGGGATTCACAGAGTCTGAGGCCTACGGGAAAGCTCTCTCATGGCCTGGGAAAATTCCACACAATCCTCAAACATTTTCCAATATTTAACATCATTCAGTTTACTTACCCAGACTACATAAATTACAATTAAATATCTGTAATTTGCCCATAGTTGTCAACAGTTAGGGGAGAGAGAGCAGGTGAAATGATATCCAAAGGCCACTTTCCTTCAGTCTGATTACTGCTTCACAGCTAAAATGGCCTGGATGAAATAACCCTACCTAATGAAAGGTTTACTTAACTAAAAAAATACTTCAGTACTATCACTAAAAATGCATTTTGGTAGAAAACGTGCTACTTCAAAAGTAGGAAGACGACTTGAGATGATGTCGGTTCAATGTTTCACAATGTAAAATGATCCACTTCGTGATGATGGAGATCTGTCGGAAAGCCTCCGTGTTTCGAAAGCGTGAAGCTAGCACAGTGCATTTACAGTTTAAGAGGTGTACTGGACTTTGAATACAAACACATTATTTCTCTCTGTAAACACACTTTACATCATGGCAAAGACATCAGCCAACAAGGTGATTATTATGTTTTTTGAGGGAGACTAAAAAGGACACAGAAATGTAGCGCAGCTGTCAAGTCTCCCTGGCAGGCCACTGCACATTAGTATTTAATAAAATCCCCGGAGATAGCATTTAGCATCACTCTCCTACTGTTCCTTGTTGGCTCCACTGTCCCCAGCTGAACAAAGCCTTTGTTATACTCTGAGCACAGCGATTTCAGCTGAGCTATTTATTCATTGTGACCTACTAGAACTCACATGATCTGCTTCCACACAAAAAGTCCCTAAGAAAGAAAGAAAGGAGTAGCTCTTTGGGGTGACGGAACAAAACAAAACAATGTACTTGTCAAAACTCTAATATTAATAGCAATCAGATTGTTTCTAAACCACCCTGCCATAGCAAAACCTGGTGGCTATTTAATAACTAACTAACAGTCCAATCCACTTTCCTTGTGCATGCAGTAAGCCACATGGGAAGAAGACACGATTGTGCATTTATTAGCATATGTTTGCTTTTAGCTGCACAAGTTCAGAAAAGGCTAGAGAAAGAAGCTTAATGCATTTATCCTTTGAGATGGTGTAGGCAGTCCTCTGAATCCTTTACTGCCACCCACAAAATAAAACGCTGGGGAAAAGTAAGATCTGCTGACACAAAAACACAGCTACTTGTGTTTGCAGACTATCAAGATAAATACGCTGAAGAGAAAATCTTTACAGTCATATTCCAAGGTGAACTTGAAGCTGTAGCAAAAATTATACATATGAATATGTAACAGAGCAGGTCAGAACCATGTGTAATCATCTCAGATGCAACCAGATAATAAAAAGCCAAGAATCAGTTTGAGATGACTTGTTGAGAAACCTTGCTTGACAGGGTCACTTGAGAAGTGGTGAAAGGGAAGCACCATCCATGTGCCTTTGTTTTAGGACTTGATACGTCTCACCAAACATTCTCAAAAGAAAACTATACAGACACAGTTTATCTCCATGTTACGCATACAAAAGCCAAAACCAATCTATTCTCAGAGACTGAGTCAATAGTTCACAGAGAGCACTTCCAGCTGGGTGCCAGCTGAATCTGACACGGACGTGTTTTGTTCAAAACCCTTCTGCTTCTAGTTAACACTTTCACTAATCCGGACGGAGAAATCATGAGTATGTTCATAAAAACAGTCTGACAATACTGAACTAAGAACAAAAGCAGGAAATCTCAGAAACACGATTAACATAAACTATTTTTACAAACTGAAGACATGATCTAAAAATCCACAAGGCAGATTTTGGTTAAAAAAAAAAAAAAGTGCGGTAATATACTTAGGAGAAATCAAAAATGTAAATGCATCAGCAGTTACAGTGGATCACAAGCTGAATTAAGTAAAAAACAAAAAAGTTACACACTTTCAAAACCTGTAAATCTCATTCCACCATGTGTTAATGTGAGTTCCATCTGTCCTGTAGGATATATAGTTGTCTGCTCTAACTTCATCCATTATACTGACAAAGTTTCTGCCGGATTAACGTATCAAAGACCTTGCTGTTTTGCTTATCATTTGCAACTGCAACTTTTTCAGTGGTAATCACTATTAAGTTTTAACTCTTGCACGTCTCTTCTTTCCAAGTATAGAAAAAGGCAAACCACCAAAAAAAAATCTATTTTTTTCCTCTATCTAGAAATAAACCTCATGATCAGCTATTCAGTAATGTATTTACCAGAACAGCCTGTACCCATGCTAAACTTAAGACTCTTCCTGAATATGAATTACTTCAGAAGAGCTGCTGTGTTCCCCTAGAAGACATGACATCCAAACAGTGAAGGTTGTCACCAATGGTTTACTGTGCCCAAACGCAGCCAGGAAGATCAGTTGCACCCTGGAGATCAGGCAGTGGGCACTGAACAGTATTCCCACCACCCCTGTTTTCTTATAATTTATGATGAAGATTACTTCTCTTGCACAGCTCTTGACCACTGGAAACCTTCATTACTCCAAATCTATTCTACCCTTTGAGGACTGAAACAGCCAACGCTCTCAAGTGCTCAAAGACCAATTTTCCCCCTCATAAATTTGACATAACCTAGGTGTATTAACTCACACTCGTCACTTTTACTGGACCCACTGACGGTATATACCAAGGTTACATCAGTCAGCTGTAACTGATGTAACCAGTTTACAAGTCCACAAGCTTATGAACTGTTAACAACAATTTCTGTTTTATAGCATGAAGTATCTGTTTAAATAACAGGAGGAAATTTCAAGAGATAAAATATGCAAGGAACTTACATAAGCCACATTAATACAGTTAATTAATGATGGCTTTCATATATTAAACTTTCCGGTAAAACATGCACTAAGCTACATTTCTGATTCAGTAAACCCAAAACAATCTGATTGTTTCCCTACAATCAATATGAAGCTCCTGTGCATTCTTCCTGTGAGTGGATGGTAATTAGTTTCCTAATTAAAAAATCAATGCATTCAACTAAACACAGAGCTTTTAATTTGCTCAAAACTGTTTAGCCCAAATTTAGTTTGATAAGTTTTCCTCAACTGCAGAAAAAAATACAACATATATCAAGTAGACAGTGTTAGAAAACCAAACTTTAAAACATACAATTCAGTTGTGTGCAGTTTAGCTAGCATCCAGCATCCCTATCAAGATGGATTAGACTAACAGAAAATCTGTGGTGCAAGCAGAGTTTTTTCATAAGCAAATGGAAACTGTAGTGAAATTGACAGTTTTCATGAAGATCAGTTTCAGAAAAGTCGTAATCGTCATGGTATTGAAACGTTATCATCACTACCCATGTCTAAACACATTCTTTGTGATTATTTGTTCTCCACGTGCAGATAGAAAAAAATCACCTAGGAAGTTACATTGATAATAGCTTCTTGTTGAAATGTAAGCTAATTTAAAAAAGGGACAATTACTCTTTTTTTTTTTTTTTTAAGGCTGCTATTTACTTCAATAGTGGTTCATTCTGTCTAGCTATAAAAAAAAACCAACCAAGTCTTATCTTGTTCCATTATTTTATATGTTTCTGTGAAACTACATTAACTTCACAGTTAAGGTTAAACACTTGTTCACCGACAGCAAGCAGCAGCACATTTCTGGATTGCTGTTCATTATTTTTTTTAAGCTGGAACTCGATTTCAGCAGACTTCGATGTGACACACAGGGAAAACAATCACCCTGACACTTAAGAAGGGTGGACACAGGTAGGTGCATGATGGGGGCTCTCTCCTACCCCCAATTAGAGCATCTCAGACCTAAATACCACAGGAGCACATCACACTCATGGGACCGCTGTGAAGCCCCCATTACAAGAGATGCGCCCAAGTATCTTCAGAAATGCTTTTGTAAAACACCCCTCAAAACGGTGTATTTGTTAAATCTGGTAATGTAGATCGCTTTCTGTGTAGATTAGGTATTTAACAGGCTGACTGCCTTTTACTGCGGCGCTGAGGCGCGGCGGGGGCTCACTCACTTGATGACCGTGCCTTTGGCGCCCCCCGCCGTGGTGAGCATGACGCGCGTGGTCAGGCTGCCGCGCAGGTCGTCCTCGTCCAGCCCCAGCAGCGCCGCGCAGCACTCCAGCGCCGTCTGGCTCCGCGCCTTCAGCGTGCAGCCCCCTGCCGAGCAACCGCCACAGCCGTTACCGCGCCGCCCAACCGCCGTAACCGCCGCCCAACCGCCGTAACCGCCGCCCAACCGCCATAACCGCCGCCCAACCGCCGTAACCGCCGCCCTTCAGCCCCCTCAGCCCCTGCCCCGCCGCCCCCCTCAGCGTGTCGCACGCGTTTTTAAAGCGTTTTCAGTGTTTGGTCAGAAGCGTGAGGTGACTGAAGGATGTTACCCGATTTTCTATTTTTTTGACGATGTTGAAATACACGGCACCACAAGGAAGGTTTTGCCACTCTGCGGTGTATTCCTAATCACTTTTAAATCCTTTCCTTTTTTTTTTTTTTTATATAGATCTTGAAATTCTGACTCCATATCACTCAAAAGTTCCCACATTTCCACAAAGAATGCCAACTAACCTATAATTGATAGGTTTTGCCTTTAAATGGTCCCATTTCATAGGCATACCAAAACAATCTGCTTTAAGGCGTACTTCCTAATGTTAATGAAACAGCTGCGGGTTTGCAATTTTTATGTAAAATCCTAGGAAATAATGAACTGCAATAATCTTGGCACAGCAGCTTCAGAAGAATGGAAGTTAGCATCTAGAAATGTATTCACAGATTAAAGATGTGACTAAAGAAATGACTAAATATGACTACAGCTGTGATAAAGACTTAATTCTCAAAAAAAAAAAAAAAGCTATGCCTCAAAAAATCTGTATTTTTAGAACATTGTTCTACGCATACATTGTTCACAAGCTAACCTGCTTTTGAATGGAAGAACCATCCCAAAATACAGAAGTAGCAAAAAACATTGCTAACACCTAGTAACTAACTGCAGCGATGCAAGCTGCCGGATGCCGATGTTCCTGTAATCCTCCAGACTTCCCTGCTATGCACAGAAGTGCCTGGCACAGCTGCCTCCCAACTGTTACACATATGAGATGAACAATTTCCTAGATAAAGAGGTGGAAGGTGCACTTGGTCCTGCTAGTCAAACATTGCTTGAGTTCCTTAACTCTGCGCTGACGCCAAATGAAAGAAGTGAGGAGGAGTGCTCAGAAGACTTATGTGGATTGATTTTGGAAGCTCTGAAAACACCATCAAACTTATTGCAGTCTGCTCTTGTTTCGTGTTTCCTGGATATTTGAAGCAGCAACAAAACTTTAAAGGGTGTCTGGTACAGAAGTGTACTTCCTGGAGCAGTTTGAATGAACACCCTGGGTGCACACTTACAAGGTGAGTGCAGAATAATGCATGAATTTGCAATGACCATTTAAAAATGTAAGACTTGACTCCAGGAAATATGGGTTGGAATTTCAACAAGGTAAATAACTGTTCTGGTGTTAAAAAGGGTGTCTGCTTCCCTTCTCTAACCTCTGACTTTCCATACCACTTGTAGTTCCCCTTCTCCTTGTTTGCTGGCCTCCTAAAATTCCTTCTCCACTCACATTTACATCTTTTTCACTATGTCCACCTTGTCTTTATCTTTGTCAACCCCAAACTCTCACCTCACTGAAGGCCTAAGTACAGAAGCTCTCTGCCAGCTTACTACCAAGCCATGAAACCACTAACCTTCTCTACCCTCATTGTCCTCTTATTTTCAGTCATCCTCATGAAGATGGCAAGATCAAAAATTGAAACTGGGGAGGTTCTGATATGACAGCTTCACTGTGACAATAATTAGGCAGTGGAACAAGTTTCCCAGAGAAGTTGTAGAGTCTTCTCTTTGAAGTTTTTCCCATCCCTATGAACAACCCTAAACTATTTGGTTTGAATTCAGTGTTGGCCCTGCCTTGACCAGGAAATGTTGGACAAGAGACCTCCTGACAACCCTTCCCACCTGAAGGTTTCTGTGGTGATTCTGTGCTTGGATGAGGAGCCACTGAATCTAAGAGGCTAATATTCATTTAATTCTTCATTCAAAACACCTTTTAAAATGTTCTTTGATACGCCCTTTTAAAAAATTTTACCAGGTTTGGCAACAGCTATATGTGCATGAAGTAAGACTAAGAGGAACTGATCTCATTTTATCTTGCAATGACAGATGAAGATCTGAATGACTATTTTTTCTCCCATAGTCATCTTTGTAGTAAGTCCAGACCAGGAGTTTCTTAATTCTTTAGTAATCTATGGACAACACTCCTCAACTTACAAAGGCTGATTTTAGTAGTAAGGCAAAAACAATTATTCCCAAAATGCTGATTCCCCTTCACCAGCCTTCCCGTGCATTCTGCTAGTAAGTACCAGCTACACTCATACCAACTCCTCTTGTGAGCTAACATCTTAAAATCATTAAGTTTACATGTACCAAAAAACTTACTGCAATTTTTCTTCATCTCTTGAAAATACTTAATGTGACATTTTGGGAAGCCAAAGAACATACCGCCTTTCACTACAGATGGAGTTTCTAATTTCAAGACGTTTTCATGACATTAGCAAGAAGTTCGATTTTTTTGTTGTTACTAAAATTCAAGTAGTTTTGAGAAACAAGATGTCTCTTTATATTTAAATTCACATTAACAATTTCTCGAACAATTTCAGTGAGAGTCTTTTTGCTTTCAGAGCATATAAATTACAACTTTAAAACAAGTAAGTAAACTTGACTGCAAAATGGGGCGATTAAAGGCTGAATTACCCTTCAATATAAGGGAGTGTTCTAAAGCAGTAATTCACATGAAAAGTAATAATCAAGAGACATTTTCAGTATTTTTTACAGAAATCAATTTGTTTCTTCTAACCTGAAGTGCTCCCAGCTTCCTCAAAATCAATATTTCCAAGGTGAAGGACACCAGCCACTACTCTAAAAAGATCAAGTTTTTCTGCATCATCCAGTCCAATCTTCTTCATTGCTGTGCACATTCTGTTGAAATCTCCATGATCATCTAAGAGTGGGTCCTTCAAGGAACCTGCCTTAAGATACTATAAAACAACAAGATGAAAAAACAACAACGAAAAGATCAGTGATTTATTTTAAAAATAAATGTAAACAATTATTTCCAGGCAAGAATACCATAACAAAAAGTATAAAAAGCATGCAAAACTCAAACTAAGTAGAAAGAGATAGAGCTTTTCATATAATACAGGCTTTGGAAGAATCCTGATTTGTTTTGTTTATACTTCGGAGCATGACCCTTAAAACTGCAACCTACTTTCAGAAAGCAGAACTTGGAGAGTTTGACAGCTTAGGACAGGAGAGCACAGGATGGTCAACAATGGAAAGGGAAAAGTTTGGCTAAAGAAGCTTTAGAGATACATATACCAAGGAGTATTTCTAGCCTCCAGCAATTGAAAGACCACTGGGGTCCTTGTAATAGGATAACAGAATGGCTTTGACAGGCCATGGGAAAGGAGTACAGGACAAATTAGAATTGGAAGCATATTCCCTATGAGTATCCACACAGACTTACATAAAGGAATATGCTTGTTAACATTTGCTGGTGACAAAGAAACAGTAAAATTGTTTGCCAATATTCTACTGGCTAAAAGAATAGCAGCTAGATTACAATATATCAATTTAACATTTTGCTGACAGAATTTCCTATTTTAAATACATCAAAAGTCATTTTAATAACTGTTATAAATAGTAGTGAAACATCTGCATGCAATCAAAAGACTAACTGAACATGCATAGATTGATTCAGGCTTTTACAATTACTTTAAAATGTTTTCAACTAAGAATTACTCATTTAAGTAGAAGCCTCATTAACATCAAATAAGCTAACAATTCTATCAAAACAAAACACCACATGCATCTGAAAAATTCACTTCACACAACATTTAAACACATCAATAAAATTAAACTACATGTTTTAATTATGTAAAATGATCACCTCATCTTCCTGATAAGGAAAACACAAAAATAATTTAAGTATTAATTGACTATTCCAGCTATTTTTATTAAAATAAACAATCAATATTTTCATTATAATGACAGAGCAAATATTAATACCTGATTTTAAAAAATGAACAATGTATTTGAACTGAACAATGTATTTCCTGTTTAAGTGACTAGATTAGATTTTTACTTCATTGAAATTTGAACCTCTATTGCTCCTTCAAATTGACATGGCTGCAATATAAATATATTATGGCATATGTTCCACTATTTAATGTCCAACACATTTTCAGAATTACTCTTTCAGCATGCTGTAGTTTTAGAGAAACATTTCTGCCAAATTAAGTCCTTTAGAGACATATTTTATGACAGAACACCAGATTGTAAATCACATCAGTGACCACATCTTTGAGTAGCAAGAATAAGTGAATGCTGATACTTTATGCCTACATAAATGGCCAACTTCACTACACATCTTCATTTAAGGCAAATTAGGCAAACTGAGGCAAAATCTCCCAAATATCTCTTAGCCTATACACTTGAAGAGTTAAGTATCTAACAGCCTTCTGCCTTACAGTATTATCAAATCAATACTTCCATATCTCTCTCTCTATCATCCCTGATTACAGAAAAGAACTTACATTCAAGACAAGGAAACTGGCATTATGGGCTCCATATTACAACATTATAAACATCAGAAACCTGGGAGTGGACTTTCCAATGCTGACCTGAGCACAGGAAGCATCTCTACTGTCCTTCACAACTACGCACAAGCTACGTACAATCCCAAACCCAAGTTCTCTAAAGTAAAAGATCATCATTGGGGGAGAGAAGCTCTTGAGTCAACTTGTCTTAATATTATTCCTCATGTAACTTGCCATGCTATTGAATCGTAAGTATGGGCTTCTTTAAGCAAAGAGAGATCTTCCAGCTATACAAATGAAAAATTCTTCCTTTAGGTATGAATAGATGAAAATTCTATTAGAGATTAGAGTGGAATTATAATGAAGTGTTTAAACAACTTCCAATACAGATATACTATCAATTCATATTAATTTCTTGAAGTGTCCTCAGGCAAACAAGCTCAAAGGCTTAAGGATATAAATTCTGATAATGCTTTATTAAAAAAATGTAACAGGAGATGGAACAAGAGGAAAAAAATGTTCTGAAGTTCCACTTGCCTCCAGGAAATGCCACTTTCTGGTGTAAGTCAGAGGAAGGGAGATTTACTTGTTCTGGAAGTAAAGTTGTGCTAATATTTTAGAAAACAGTTTGGAACATCACTTCAAAAATCCAGACAGTCAAAACAGCTTTGGAAGAAAACTACTGCTTCTGACGTATTCCTAACACTATTAAAATTTAAAAAGAAAATGACAAAAAGTCTTGATTTTTTTTGTTTTCCACAGAAGACATTCTGAATCATTAAGTGTTACAAGAATGAAAAGGAAACAATTTTATATAGTGTTCCACTTGGAATTTTAAGATGCACATCAAAATATATTTTTAGGACTGAATTCCAAAACCCTTACCAGTAACTATTTAGACCTATAAAGATGTGTAAAATGAACATTTCATTCCACATTGCAAAACTGTAATCATTTTCAATGCTCTCTGCATTAGTTAATACAAACTAACTGAAGATACAAAACATACCTCAGGACTCTTGCGATTTTGCAAAATCTGCTTGTCTGTTTCTTTGTTAGCAAAGTACCTGGTACAGCCCCGATTTAAATACTGCAACAATAAAAACAGAAAAAATGCACACTTAAAAGGCAGAAGTGAGAGAAACTTACGCTATTATTTAATGCTCACTTTACATAGCTTGTTTCTATAACATAATAACAATACTACAGGTATTCAGAATTCATTCCTTGAAAAAGTTTTTATATTTTTTCATAATATTTAAAAAAAAAACAGAGAAGTGCAACTGTAACAAACTTCTATTGAAAGCTTTTCAATTTTGACAATTGAAGTAGTTTTTGACAAAATGGGATATTCATTTTGTTAAGTCTCACCATCTTTTCTTTGTTTAACTCTACTAAACTTACTACATTACATAAAAGACAACTAAAATCAGGAATCAAGAAAATACATTTTATGGCCAATTTGTAATACCAAATTTTACCCCACCAAGCTGTACATAACATCAGATAAAATTCAGAATAACATTTATGTTTTCTGCAATATAGAAGCCTTAGACAGTGTTGTGAGGTGGTGAGAGAGATAGGATCAAAGAAATTGTGGTACTATCTATAATGTACTTGTATGGTTGTTTTTTTCCTCACCAGTGATATATTTCTATAAGCAATCAGAGACATAGCATAATAAAAACCTTGAACAGTCTTAAAAGCTTATAACCTGGTACAAGCAGAAGCCTAATTCGGAACCTGGCTTTTGATATTCATCTCAAATTGTATAGTAAAGGGGACAGATCAAGCATTCAGATGATGACTGACACCTCCAGTAAAATAGGATCATCACATCAACTTCTCTTTTCTGTTTTCTTCAGCTGAAAATAAGAACTCTGTCCAAAATCATGGTGAGAGCTCTTTGTCTAAAGAAACTGAACTGATTTCTTGGTCTGCCCATATACAAAGAATTTTGCAGCTAGACACATGCAGTTAATTCTACACTTTGATTAAAATTTATATACACAATTTAAAAAAAATATATCAAAACATAAGGCAACCTGAATTCTCTTTTGGAAATCAAGATGTGAAAAAATTCAGCTTCTCATATCCATCAGCTATAGTCCAGGTGCAGATTTACTGTGCAAGTTTACCTTCAAAGCCATGTGGTGCAGTCAAAGCCACCTGGACCAACAAGGCTCAGCAGAGGATTACCTAATGACTCTGAATCTCTGAAAAGTCCTGCAGGGGAACCCAAAATATGAGCAACCAGGGCTTCATGTTCTTGTGTGGCTGTGTTCAGAGGAGAGTCGAGAAGAGGAACCTGCAACTCCTTATAGTCTTTTTGCCTCGTAAATTCACACTTCCCTAAGGGAACTGCAGGGAAAGGGCAAACTAAGGGAGAGGTAGCCCCCTTTGTCACTGCTGAAATTCAGACAGTTCAGGCAGGTGAAGCCAATGCAGTTGTCTAGGTTCACGTGCCCAGAGCAAGCATGGCCAACACCGAGACAGCCAAACGCACAGGGAGGAGATTACAAGGGATCGCTTAAGTCAAGGTCAGGCAGGGGAACTGGCAGAAGAAGAGAGCTTTGTTATCCTTTGCTTTTTAATGTCGTTTCACTTCTGTGAAAAATGAGAACCGTCTTAGATCTGAGATGGTCCTATTTTCAAGTTAATAGAGTTAAGAGAAACCAGGCATTGAGCAAAACACACGAGTCTTAAGGCCCACGCTGTCTCTAACTTGGACTTGGACTTGATAAGCTAAAAGCCACAAGGGAAGTGGCAAAATAGAACAAATGTAAAACTGCATCCCTAGGGATGGATTTTTCTGAACAACTTATTTGAGAATAAAATCTTTTCCTGAAAGTTTTTCTTGACAGGCCTCCAAAAGATTAACATTGACATCTACACATTGATCAAACACCAAATGCTAGTTAGCACAATATCTCCATCTATGGTTAGAAGCCTGATAGATTGTATTTCCTCAGTAATTAACACAAGACAGATACATACTCAAGAAATAATGTGGTAAAAAGGTGAAACAAGCATTATTACTTAGAGCCATATTTTATGACAAAAACCTGAAGCAGCAAATGAGTGAAGAGCACAGAAAAAATAATCCTTACAGCAGAAGTCCAAAAATGATATGATAGTGTGACAAGGCAGGTGTCACTGTAAGCTCTTTGTAAATGCAACAGGCACAGTGAGTGCCTTCTGTGCAGGCACTCGTGTTGTTCAGTACTGCACTGCACTAGCCTGATTTTAAGCAGGTTATAATTTTGACATCCACAATTGTATGTACCCTCATGAGCAGAGCTTCGATGAAAAAAAATTCCCGAGAGTGAGCACATGACGTATCCAGTTACAGAATTAACAATCTGGGAGCTGCAAGAAATAATTTTTAATGGAGCAGTGACTATGCAATAAAAATACATCTTTGAGAATCTGCTCGAGATTTTAGATTTAAAACATACAAAAGAATAATGCGTGTAATAGTTGGACAGTAAAGAAGAAAGCTTTGGCTTTTAGGGAGCAAGACATCTGGATACCACAAGAGAATTGCATGATGTGTACTGTACAGAACTGCAGCTCTGCACCCAAGCTCATCAGCATGCAGGCACAGACCTGGCCGGCTGAAAAGGCAGCAGCAACCTGTTTAGTGACTGGTGTGCAGCTGCCGTGCCCACAGCTAACATAGGTCTCACCTTGATAACTACTGCTTTGTACAAAAGTAGTAGGAATGTTGTATCTTTAAGGCTTCTAAGACTGTACTAAATTCTGATGAAAGTGAGTGTGAAAGATATAGGGTAAAGTAACAGATAAGCACAGTGCAACAAGTTTTATTGAGAAAATGAAGTAGTAGAAAAACACCAACAAAAACACTTAACACGGTAGCATAATGCTTTGTTAGCAGTGCTCCTCGCCTCACTTAAGAAAAAGGAAGTCTACACAGATGACAGTCAGTTAATTTATGTCTGTAATTCCACAAGCTTTCCAGGTTTGCGTTACAAAACCCTTACAAGCCCTAGGCAGCAATTTGCTCTGTGTGCTTTAGAAATGCCCAGAGTTCTGCATCACCGAGATTCCAAGCCAAGCATAAAGCAAGAGACAATGGAGAGATGGAGACAAATGACAGAACTCCAGCAAACAACTAACGAAGTATCTACCAGTAGGATTTGATTTGCCAATGTTTTTCTTATCAACACAAGTCAACAAAGCACAAAATGATGTTTGTAGATACTTACAGCTCAAGTGTGTTTCTCAAAAGGATATATATATATCCTTTTAATATACATAGATATGTAAATTATGTATGAATAAGAAAAGTGCAGGAATGAGTGACTGAAGTCTTCACCTTACTAGTAAAATTGGTGATGACAGTCTAAAATGAGAGAAGGCTTAGAAGGACCCCAAGTGGGAAAACAGAAGCCTGCTTTAATAGGAAAGGAAAAGAACAATCAGGAAAACAATGAGAAAAAAGTTGTACAACCGTATTAGTTCAGCAAGTACAACCGTATTACTTCAGCAAGAAAAAAAAAATGACTGCATGCCATGGTTTGGGCTGGGATAGAGATAATTTTCTTTGTAGATGTTTGTATGATGCTATGTTTTGAACTTGTGATGAAAATAGTGGTGATAACACACCGATGTTTTAGTTGTTGCAGAGCAGTGCCTACAAAGAGCCAAGGACTTTCCTCTCCTTGTGCTGCCCTGCCAGCGAGGAGCTGGGGGTGCACCAGGAGCTGGGAGGGGACACAGCCAGGGCAGCTGGCCCAGGCTGGCCAAAGGGATGGCCTGCACCAGGAGGTGTCGTGCTCAGCAATGAAACTGGGGTAAAGAAGGAAGAAGGGGGGACCACTGGGAGTGATGGCATTTGTCTTCCCAAGGAACCACCACCCATGATGAGCCCCGATGTGCTGGAAGTGGCTGAACTCCTGCCTGCCGATGGGAGGTAGCAAATGGATTCCTTGCTTTGCTTGCACGTGCAGCTTTTGCTTTGCCTAGTAAACTATCTCAGCCCATGAGTTCTTGCACTTTTACCTCCCCAGTTCTTTCCCCCATCTCTGGGGAGAGAGAGCAAGCAGCTGTGTGGTGCTGAGCTGCCTGCCGATTTAAATCACAACACTGCAATGAGAGGTGTGGAACACTGAGAATTAAGTGACAATTTAAAAATACGGGAAATAGGGTTGGAGTAACTCACACAAATATAGAAAACAAAGTAAAGAAAAGATTTTGACTGACAAGAAGGACAAGAAAGCGATAGGAAATTGCATCATTTGTCAATTGTTTTTGAAAACTATTCAGTGAAATCTGAAGCAAGGGAAATGGAGGAGAAAGAAGGAAAGCAGCAAAAAAAAGTTAAAAGTTAAATTGCAGTAGTAAAACTGTTTAGTGGAAAGATGGGAGGAAAAGAATGCAAAAGCTTAATGGTAGCACAGAAAGCCAGCCTGCTTGTGGGATTTCTACTGGAAACATAACACACAATCAGGGTTATCAGGCAAAACCACATGATCTCACAAAAGGGAAAAAATGTCAGAAATAAAGCATGAGGAGAAGAAGGGAAGGCAGTAAACAAATCAGAAGTCGTAAGAAGAGCCACACTGGACTGAATTAAAAGGTCCATACTACCAATCCTTTATCTTTAGCCGTGACCTGCATTTCACCCCAGGATTTTACTATTCCTTTTTGAGCTGAGATGATAAAACTCTGCACCCTATTTACAAATATAATCGTATAACACACCATTTCACTCTCATTTACTTTCCTAGTAACTCCTAAAATCCTACTCTGCTTTTTCCCTGCCACTGAACATTAAGCTAACATTTTTAAAGATGTACAATAATTCACATCTTATTTCCTCCCAGTTTATTTTGAGTTCATTTTCATTTAGGTATGGTCAAAAGTATTACATTCAACACTGACTGTATTTATATTTTATTGGCTACTCCATGGCTTGAGTGACTGGACCAGTAACAGGTTGTTGAAAGAAGCCAAAACTCAGGAAAAAAATAAGTAGTTCTAGGGAAAGAATAAATTAGCAGATATAAAACTTAAGAAACAGAAGCATGCTTAATGAACAGAAGTAGTGATCCTGGCAGGAAACATTGAGCATGGGCTTCAGGTCAAATGGAGATAAAAGTGTAAGCTTTCAGCCGAAGGGAGTGTCAAGTCTCATCATGTAACCTGGAGTGACCAAGAACGACAGAGACTCCTGTCAGATGAAGAGAGGAATGAGAGAAACTCCAAATTGGAGAAGTACTAATGACAAATCTAGACAGTAGAGAAAGACAGGAACAAGATGCAACAGCGTAGGAAAGAGAAGTGATGTGAAAGCATATAGACTGAGAAAAGAAAAGCACAACCACCCTGTCCCTGCAGTTTGATCCCTGGTACGAAGTGTGAGGTAAAAATAAAGGACAGAATTGCAGGACAAAATTCCCAGGTCCTCCTAAATGCACAGTTAGAAAAGGAAGAAATAAATGCAGTTTTTCAGATTTAATAATGGGTTACCCACAGAACAGTTGGATCACAGTCAAAAAATTTACACTTTACACATCAAGAAGAGACCATAACAAAATTACTAGCAGCTGGGTATGCAACAGTATATTTTTGGAAAAAGCAAAGATTCTTTAATTTTAAAAACACAGAGGGCAAGTACAGGAAATCTTCCAATAAAGATAATATGGCAGAGAGCCTTATGTCTAGATCAAATAGATTTAACAAAAGAAGTTATTTTCTGAATTTTGTTACAGAAAAGAGTTTGTCAAAGGTAACAGGTATTTTAATAAGATCTACGAGAGAAATGCAGATATGGCAATAATGAAAAGCTTTACAAACACTGACTCCAATACTCACCCTAAAGCTGTCAGGAGAACTTAGATACAGTTTTTCCCTAATGTCTTCTGGAGCACCAGCACAAAGCCTGTAAAAGATATGATAATTCCTCTCTTCTTTGCCTTGCACACAGATCCTAGATTTCTCCAGAAGATAATGTGATACAAATCCACCAACCACGGAGTTCTAGGAAGAAGAAATATTTTTCTGATTATCTGAATGTTTTTAGTTTACTCGAGATTCAGAGTTTTTCAATTTAAAATTGTCTGACCTGGCTCTTTCAACAGATGCTGCTCCAAAGATTAAAACATATCTATATCTAATATATATAAATCTGAAAAAAGAAACTGTTACCTTCACTGTAGCTTTCCCCAAGCTCATGCATTGCACCTACAAGGGCCTACTTCACACCCACAAGCAGCAATTCTATATGCAAATATATAAGCTATGGAAGCTAAAATATACCCAAAGAAAAATGTCAAAGGCTACACAGTGGGTAGTCTTTCTGACAAAAAAAGTGTTCCATGACTTCTGTTACATACGTGATATAGATGCAAGGTCCCAAAACTTCATAGCAACAAATAAAAACATCAGTAATTCATATAAAGTATTAAAGCATTAAAATCGATTTATATCTGTTGATACATTATATGCAACTTGTGCTTATTTGTGCATTAAAGCAATGCATAAATACTTAAGAGCAATTAAGTTATTCTTCAGATGTGCCTTTTCCCTCTTCTTGTGATGAAGAGAACAATTTTTATTCTTTAGTTATGGATGGAAGTAATTTTCCCATTGACTTGACCCACCATTTTCCAGTAATGACACAGTACTGTGTCTTTAACTTTACTTTCAAGGTGATAATCATATGTGGAAATCAAGGACAGTAGGTATTTGATGCAAGATAGGTAAGTCTATTTAGCCTTCTTCCAATCTAGCATTTCCATTTCATGGTGAAAATCGACACTCGTATCTGTATCAAAATTCCAGTACCTTTTCGTTGAAGTGAATTTCCACAAATTTCCCAAAACGACTACTATTGTTGTTGCGAATAGTTTTTGCATTTCCAAAGGCTTCCAATAGTGGATTTGCTGTTTAAAAAAAAATAAAGAAGTGTTAAAATTTGATCAATAAACTACCAAAATGAAAGAGAGAATAAATACATATCAATGATCCACTGACCTTGTTGGGAATAACGTTTGAAAATTGAAGGAAAAGTATTAACTATCAGGAATAACTAATTTTGCAAATTGTACTGGATATGCTGTGGTGGAATTTACAATGAAGTGCTTAGATAAATAAGACTGCAAATTACTTGAATCAATACTGTAAGAAATTCAGAGACAATCACCAGAAATGATTCAGTGATGTTCTTCTACAGCAAGCAGGTAAATAACCAATACATAAACTCTGTGATACAATACACAATTTGACATTTCCCAATGAGTTGTTATTCATAAAATCTAAACTACCCACTTATCCCACAGACAAAAATGCCACTTAAATGTCATGCATGCTGCATGTTAGATTGATTAGGGAATAAAAATACGTATTAGAAAAAGGGTGTTGATTTCAAAAAACAACTTTAAAATGCCCTTTCATATTAGCTCAATTAAGTGAATGAGTTATTTTTTTTTTTTAACTGGCTGCAGTTCTCAAGCACCTTAAAGGAAAACCCATACAGAAAGAGTGGCAGCAATCTAATGTATGTTTTATATTTATATAAATCATGCATAGCTTAGGCAGTTTGAAAATGTTTAGTAGTTATAAAACACAAGGCTTCCGAAAGAATGCATTTTACTACCTCCGAAGACCAAAGAAAAACAATTTTCTGAATTGTACTAACAATAAACCAAGGAAAATATCTGCAATGTATTTTGACGCTTTTAACTAAAAAATATTAATTGGAAACTCAGTGAGCAGAAGCTCAGATTTAAACCTCCACTGATGACCATCTACAAATTTGCTCCTATAAAAATTAAAATTTTATATGAAGGAATAACTACAATGGTGGGATAAATTAGGGATGATAATGCATTATTTAGCAGGGCATCAGCATTAACTTTTTTGTTTTGTCTAGGTTTTCATTTTTTCATATTTAAAGCTTATGAAAATGCAAGTATGACTTTATAACTGTCTTATTAAGACACCTTTGATAACTGTTCAGGTACCCAGATACTTTATGTAATGTTAATATTTTTGAAGAATTGATTATGAATAAAGAGAAATTGCAAGAGGCCCTTCAGATAGGTTAAAGGCTCCTCTATTAATACAGATGCTGTAAGCATGCTCATTAAAATTGTGCTTAAAAAACTTTAAAATTCATGCATAGGATGCCGTTTTAAATTTAAAAACAAAACAAAAACACTTTAATCATAATACCTGGAAGTACCAATTAATTTTATGGCATACTGCATCAGGCATTATCCAGCTCTTGGCCACTTTCTGTGTTCATTTAGCACGCAGTAGATTTCACTGAGAAATTGATTTAAGCAAGCCTTCAGCAACAAGAGATTAAAGCCTGCAGTACTGCTCTTGAATAATCAATGGCTCAAATATGTAAACAGAAATATTTAAAGCAAAAGTAAAAATTTTTGGTTTAGGAAAAAATAAAAGTAATAAAATCCTGAAATAAATCTACTAGAAGCTATAGACAGACAGATCAGGCATTTTTAGAGTGGTTGTTTGGGTTTTGAGATATTTATGCTTTCTCAAAAACTTATTTTCTGGTTAATTAGGAATTCCATGCAACATTAAAGATGCTCAACCGATTGACCAAAAACAAACAAAACACTCTCTTCTGACCTTGTTTGGGAACCTATTATAAAGATAGACACAATGAAAAAGAGAGAAACATTCTGGTGAGAAGGAGGAATTACATCTTCCTGGTAGTAACAGGTATGAATGACAATATTATATTCTCCTTGCAGATTCATACAACATAAAATCCAATGTTGGGTACACGTGTGAAATTCAGCTCAAAGTCAAGATCAAGTATTGTATGACACCTTATTAAATAAAAGTAAAGCAAATCATAAATAAAATATATATATATTTTAAGATCAAGGTACGTTCCGTCCTAGGAAGTCTGATAGTATTTTCATCACAGCTGATATTGTATGACATTTCAAATTTGAAAAAAATAAAATAACAAGTTGGAACCTTAAATTAAATTAAACAAAATACAATACCTTCTACAATTCTATCATCAATGTCTTGGCCAGTACCATAGGACTCTGTCAAATACCTGTAAAAAAGATAAAAATAATAAAGATAAAAGTATCTTTCATGTGTCAGGTTACCTCAGTTCAACAGGGCTAGGCACCATACTTACTGACCACTTACTAAAGGGAGGGTATACTGATTATAAGTTCCACGTTCCCACATCCTTCTAAAATAAATACAATTTGACCTTTCTTTTTTTATAACAGAAATATTCTTGTAGACTTTTTTTTCTGTAGATTCTTTTTCCAATACTTCAGGATAAGTTGGAAATTTCTTTTAGATGAGCATATGGGAATTACACTTTTATACAAATGCAGTGTATCTATTCCTGTATTATCTGTATTTATTAGTAATCTCAATAGACTCATGAATTTTCATATGTATTTCCTGAATTAAAGTTCCATGCATATGGCTTCTGCATTCACAACCATCAACGTTAATAAAAAGTCCACACATAGTTGTGAGATAGGAAATTGCAATACATATTTAAGGTATAGTTCAATTTAACAATTGAAGAAGGGATTTGAAAACAAATTCAGAAGTTTCTTTGAAGGTGCAGCTTTTTGTTTTGTTTTTGTGTGGTTTTGTTTTTTGTTTGTTTGGTTTTTAAACACCACCATCACCTCCCCTGAGTACAGGGCATACCTTGTGGAAATGTACAACTAAATCTGGGACACATTAAAAACAGTTCTTGAAATAGAACCTTCCAAAAAAAGTTTAGAAACATTAACAGAGCTGTATTAGTAGTACCTTTTGCCTTCTGATTACACAAGGAAAAAGCCTTCCTGTTTTTAAAACTCAATGACATTTTGTACACAGACTCTGTGGGGGTGGGTGGCGGGGAGCAGCAGCAGTGGTGCTATTTGCCTGCCATGTAATCAAAACTTCCTTTGCTGAGAAGCAGAAGAATAACAGCCTTTGAGGACATTCCTCAGGGGATGCTCTCCCAGTGCCTGCGGTCTTTTTTTTATTCTTGGCAGGATCAAAGTTGTGAGCTGTCTTCAGTTGGGATGTCCCCTATAAATATCATTACCATCACCTTGCCGCAACTCCTACAGCTCTCCGCTAAAGGTTGCACAGGGGAAGAGAAGAACAGTAGAAAGGACGGACGACCAACCAAGACAATTCTTCCTGGGATGCGGGAGATAACATGACTGCTGAACATACATATGTGATGCAAGAGAAAAGGGAGTTCAAGATTTACACAGGGAAACAAGGATAAGGGGGGAAGGGAAAGCATTCACACTGCCTGCACTGTGCTTCCCTAGATAATCAGGCCACCTGTACTGTAGGTGAATTTAATGCAGCAGTGCTCTCCAGTTACAGTGCTTCAGAGTGATATAAAGCAGTTAAAGTATGACACAAATACGGTCAAAACTATTAAAAATATGTAAGGAAGAAAGGCTAGTATATATCAGCAATATGGCCTCCATAGTTTATGATGTTTGATTTAGTATTTGTCATACCTGAACATCAATAAATAGATAAATCTCATTATTCAGTACTTATTCAGCAAATTAGGGTAGAAGTATATTATGGAATCCCTGCAGCTGTCTCAAAAATCAATAGTAAAAAAGCATGAATACTCAAGCAAACTGAAGAAACAAAGACAGGAAAACAGACACATGCACAGTTACGGCAAAAACAAGTGTGTCTTGCAAGGCACAATTAAAGTGCCTAATTTACATTTTATCAACCACAGTACCAGATGCACAATACCAAAATGACTGCATCATAAACCATAATAACTATATGATGTCACTACGACCGATTTATGGTTTCTGTGAATATGCAGCCATTGCCATATGTTACCATGTCAGCATTTATGTTTAACCCTGTGAATTTCTTGTATTAAAGTGTGTGTAGAAGGATACAGATAACTTACTGAATTGGGTCTTAATGCTACGTTACTGATTAATTACCTTAGAATTAATTCTGTATGTCAGACAAACACATCAACAAAAGAGATTCACTGAATAACTTTGGTCCAAAAGTACACACCTCAAAACAAATTTAGTGTTTTCTGTCTTGCCAGCTCCTGATTCTCCAGAAACTATGATGGACTGACTCATCTTGAGTACTTTCATATCACGGTATGCTTTATCAGCTTAAATAAAAGAATATATGAAACATGACAAAAATTATGTTTGCAACTCTCCTGAATATTAAAATAAAAATTAATCACAATACAAACAGGCAAATTTAACATTTTCAAGAATAAAAAGCAAATCTTTAAGTTACAATAGACTCAGTTGTAAAGTTTCTCTTTAAACTATATTATAGCTGCCCACCCTCCAACACTGACACATTAGAGCTTAAAGTCCTTGGAAACAGAAACCTAATCAACTTTTTAGGACAAAATAAAACAAAACAACCACGTAAAAATAAATCTCTTCTGTTAAATGCATTCACAAAACAGCTGAAAATCAATCTTACTTTAATAGTTCTTTTAAAGGGAAACTTTCAGTTGCATTTTGTAACAAGCAAAATCTGAGCCAAGGACACTTAGAAACACATTTGTGTATTTTAATTATTATTTTTTTGTTATGCAGCACGTACTGAAAAAAACAGCTGTTTAGACTTCAACAATTGTTTGATGACAAAACGAAGTTTAACACTCTCAGAAGGCTGTATTCCAATCAAATGCTGTATTCATAGTTTCCAGATTTTTTCTTAAACATGATTACTTTCCAAGTGACTTAAAATAAGGTTTATCCCAGTAATAATATTTAAAAACATTTTCTGCCTGTAACATAATCATCTAAAAAGAAACAGCAGATGTGTGATTTGGTTATATAATGTAAGACCAATTAAAATCATTATATTTTGCCAGTTTTAATTGTCATTCTTCACTTCTAAAATCTGATTTTTTTTTTTTATTTTATGATTGTAAATTACATTAAAACTGCTTAGACATAAAACACTGGAGGTACAGAACAATCATAATTAGTTGCCAGATTCTCTCAAGGATGAGAAAACTTGCAATTTTAGCAATCACTTTTTATTTGCTAATAGCTTAAAGTAAACGAATTACAGTTACAGAGCCGCAGTTTGCATATAGCTGCAAAGTACTTAATGCTTGTTCTGTAAACGACAAAACCCAGACTCAATACGTACCAATAGCAAAAACATGTGGTGGCAACGTCCCAAGTGATCTACCCTGGTACTTTTTAATAGTATCTGAAGAATAAAACTTGGGTATATCAAAATATGGATTCACTGCAATGAGAATGTTGGCTACGTATGTCTGTGAAGAAAACAATTAACAGCAAACAATTAGCTAGTATCCAACCAAGTGGTTAAGAGCAATTTTCTATTATTATTGAAGAGTACAGCTGAAGTATAACAATTAAAATTCTCTCTAGCTAATAGGTACAAGAAGGGATATGTTTTCAGAGCTCCTCTAATTATCTTCTCAGGACTTCTGTGAAAAAACACTTCTCAGGAGAATTTCCTAACCACTGAGCTGTGGAATATGTCCTGAATTTGACCTTTCTCCCTCTTCTTTTAAATGATTTCCTATTGTATGAGTTGCTGGATCACGGATAAAACATCACTACTTCCTCCTCTAAACTAAACTCTTGGCTAGCACAATGCAGTCTCCTCCAATGACATTAATTTTTCACTATCAAATGGAAGCAACTCAGCAGGAAGGACTGACTGGGAACACACTCGAGCCAGGCAATAAAATCATTCAGCTACGAGAAATTAGCTATGGCTGTTTCCACAGTGAGAAATACAGAATACAAATGCTCTGTAATAGAGAAGGAATTTGAGAAAAATCTCAAACCAGGTTTGCCTTTTAGTTTTTGACAATAAGGAAAACTAAAAAGTTTCATACAATAAGGAAGGTCGAAGATATGTTGTACTTAACATTTCTGAAAAACCTTTCATATTTTGGTTTTAATGGCCAGATCACATACAAGGATGAACAGATGACTGCAGCACAGAAAAAAGCAGATTTGCAAGAAAAGGTCTGGAGAAAATCAGATAAACCCTCAGCCTGAATAACTTATTTGCTTTGTTGTTACTAAGCATATCCCAAGACTGAATTTTGGACGCTATCATGACATGCTGACAGAAGATTGGACACACACAATATATTAATTTTCTTAGATGCTTCTATTTTCATCACTTATTTCTCTGATGGAAAATTCATGCACAGAGTTCCTCGTGAGCTGCAAGTTCTAGTATTAGTTTTCCTCTTAGTAAGAATACAAATGTTGTTAACCAGCTCTAAAAAATATTAATCATAAAATAAAGAAAGAAAATATACCCACTCAGGACAACAGGACAACGTATTAGTAGCAGTGGTTTAAAATGAAGAAAAGGTTTGTGAAACTAAATACTGTCCTCCCTCATGATCAGTTCAGTTTCAGAATTTATTTTATTGCATTGGGGTTTTTGTGTGCATGTGTGTTTTATTATTATTTTTCCAGGACAGCATTCGAATCACCATTTTTATTTATTTATTTTAAAGCTGGTGCTTGATCTTGAGCCTATAAAGAATTTATAGCTATGTAAAGTTAACTGCAACAAAGGAAAATAACTATACTTTTTTATGTTAATATAAAAGGGTATAACTCTAAATCAATTCATTTTAGAACCGTAGGTTAACACGAAAGTTGATTATTTAAACACTGACGCTTAGAAATTGTGTAGAATTATTTTGTATTATCACTAGCCAGCTTTCTATAAAAAAAATAAGAAAGAAAATTCTTATCTTTCTTCTATTTCACAGCTGTCAGTGTCAGGGCAGATGGCAAGGACAAAATGTAATTTAGTCAGAATTCATTAAGTACAATTAGGCAATTTGATAGCAATATAAAAGATTAAGATGGACATCTGAGCTAGGAGGTGTCAGAGACGGCACCTGTTTGCTTCGTTCAAAAATAATGAAGAAAGAACCACTTTGTTAAAAGCTACTCCACTGGTGAGGTAAGTTCCCTACAGGAACAGACCTTTGTGATAGAAATGCTGTGCTGTAGTTGCAACTGAGCAGTCAAGGAGAGAAAAATCTATTGCTCTGCCTGATAAAAAAATTAGCAAGCATCAATTTGATTCAAGTCTCAAGCAAGGTAGCAAAAAATACCTAAAAACCTCCTAACTTTCTGATAGTACCATTCCTGCTAATTTTCTGTGATAGAGGAAAAATAATATTGTTTTTGTTGTTGTTTTGTGTGTTTTGAAAGGACATTTATTGTCAGATTAGTTGACATGACAGATAATACTTACATAAATTCTGTCCTTACTGTACCGAACTTTGATATTGTGAAGGAGAGTGGCTTCATTTAAATACATCAGGGAACCTGCAAATAAAAAACAATCATATACCATTAAGAGCACAGAACTACCTTAATGTACAGCCAAGCAATTAAGTCTAAGGATTAAGGAGCATTTTACTTCCCCTCTCTTTGATTGTAGTTTAATCCTATCATTCCTTCGCACTGTGTTGAGGCAGAAGAACTGCTGACTCAATATATGCTTTAAAAATTGTACACCTACTCCTTATTGTACAACCTAAGTTAAAGAAAGTTGCTGAACGAAGAATTAGATGACGGGAGCCTCAACACATTGTGCTCGGTATAAATTGTCAGTTTTAAGGTCCTTTTTAATGTCCTTCCAGACAAACACGGTGTGTTTCCCTCCATTCTGTCCCACGAGTGTGGAAACCAGTGCCTATCAAAATCCGTAAAACCAATGATGTTCCCTTCCAGCTCCTCTCTACAACATCCACAGGGTAACACCATCTTGTTGCTACTAGGCCTCCTCAAACAAACTATCGGGGGGGAAAGGATGTTAACAAAACCAAGCTATTTTCTTACCCTGTTAATGTAAAATAGCTAAACTAACTTTGCCAACATGTTAGCAAAGGCAACCCAAGGCAGAGAGCAGGCACACACACACAGTTTCAACGTGCTGGCAAATCTAGGCCTTGTTTTCAGAAACAAGATGTTTAAGACACCAGAAGGTGTTGGCAGCCTTAATTAGAGAGAAGTGAAGGCACTACTTATTACACAGCCTCGATATTCAAATATGCCGAATCCTCTATCTGCCTAAAATTTAAGTGCACGACACTATTTTGTCTTGTTACAACTGACTGACTGCCATACTGGTAAACCTTACGGATTAGTGGCACTTAAGTTGTAGATGGAATAAGCACTTAATGGTACCCCCTACCTCACATGAGGGCAATATATGAATGGTCAGTGCACAATGACCAGTGAAGTGTAGAAAGCTGGTATCATTTCTGAATTTGGGCCGCATGGGACCACCAATGCCGTTCCTCAGGGGCCCCAGCAGAGAAAAACGTTCTAGCTCATTGCCACAGATGTGCAAGAGAGAGTGCCAACTCTTATTGCCTGAAGTACATCTTCCCAGAGACCTCACCCAGCAAGGAAGCCTGAAGCCCAGCAAGGAGTTTAACTTCTCTCTCCACCCTCCTCCTGCTGACCCGAAAGGTACTGACGAAAGATAATGGGAGCATCTCAAGAGCACGTGTGTTGTCTTTTTCCATCCTATACCCTTCCTTTGGCAGAAGGACAGGGAGTAGCTCTGCCTCATGCCATATGCACCAGACCAGCCTGAAGCAAAAGCAGCTTCTGCAGTGGTTTGCAGCCTCCCTCTGGCTTGTGTAGCTCCACTGAATAGCAGCACTTCCTTCCCTAGGTGACTAAATGTGTATCATTTGAATTCTCACTGTTGAGTTGAGAAGCTACTAATTGTCTTCATACCCTTAAAATTCAAAAGAAACAATCCTCTCCCTTGATTGCATCTTCATAAGAACCTCTGGGGGAGTGAAGTATATTTTAAAGGAAATAGGCATTCTAATAAAAACCTGATAATTATCCAGTCAACATAGGACCCCGAATTTTAACATGCCCCCAGTATTCTCTTAGCACAAGGTTTCCAGCCCTGTTAAAGGCACTGTGCCTGCAGACTCGGTGCAGAACAGGAGCCTGCTCCAGGGGAAACATTGCTGCCTCAAGACAAGACTAAGGCTTAAGTCTGCAATTTCAAAATCTATCTTCTTTAGAATAAATCCCTTAAAAGTGGCATTCATATCCAGAGCCATAGGAAGTAACCAGAGGGAGAATTCTGCATATTCATATGGCTCATTAATAAATATAACCAGTGTATGTGCATTTAATAGTCCACGTATTTATTTGCATACCCACACACAAAGTTCACAGAAGTCATCAAGTCAAGCACTTAGTCAGGAAAAACCAATGCCAAATTTACACACACCGGCTCTCCTGAGTCTGCAGAATTTTATTTTATTTTTTACAATTCTTATCTGATAACCTGCCCCCCTTTTCTTTTTAAAACTCGTTTCACCTCAAAATCAAGAAGTTCTGGTTTCTTTTTTTGTCCCCTTATGGTGACAGACCTCCAAACCTAAGTGTGAGGGAGTGGAAGAGGAGTGTGAATCACAAGGAAAGGTAAATCCTTTGTCTCTGTACCATTTGCAATATTTACTTTAAATTCATGTTTGAGGAAGGGCTAGATTCTCAAAAAGTCTTTCTTGCAGCCAGTGCATTTGGGATGTAGAAGACCAAGAGTAGGGGCAAAAAAAAAAAAAAGCAATACTTAGCAAATTACACCCTAGGAAGGAGTTAATCACTAAGCATAGGTTGGAATGGTAAGTGTATTATTAACTAGACCTTCAGGATTTCTCAAAGCTCTATTATAAGGAGAGATGGAAAACACCCAGTAGTTTGTAAAGTGAATTATATTTATATAATAATTATTCTTAAAGATCTGTGATGATCAGCACAAATCCTCTCTGTGAGAGAAGGAAACTGAACTTGGTTTCACACATGCTAGAGATGAACATCAAGTGTGGAGCAAAAAGTGGAAATATATTGGAAAAGTCTCAAAATAATATTTGAAACAGAAGGGATTGCTGGACAAAATATTTTTAAGTTTTATATTTTAGCCAGTAAGCCAAAGAAGACATTCTCTCCCATAGGATGACTGTTTTAACTTAATTGAATAGCACTTTGCTAAAATCTCGAATGACTTCCAGTATCTCATTCCAAATTTCAGTTCCCTGACTAGGACGCTGAGGTGCCAGGACATCTCAGTAACGCTGCTGTGACAGACGCACACATTAAATGCATTTCCCTAACAATCATCATGTGCAGAGAAGACAGGTACAAACATCAGCAACTGGAAACAAAGCTGCCAGCTTGGTTCCACCTCTGACAACACTGCGCCATTTAAGTACAATCAGAAGCCTCAAGCCTTGCCACAAGCTTTTGCTTGTTCCTTACAGAGCAGTTTTAACAGCTGTATTTCCTGCCATGGGATACAAATACCATCCCCCTGTTCCACGATATAAATCTTGGTTCTTAAATCATCAACAACTTTCAAAGTCCTACCTGCTATTTATTTTAGAGGAAGAACAACGGAAGCTACATTTGCCCACCATTTACAAAGTTACTAGCATTTTGGCCAACCAGTAATCCCCATCGGAAATATTTAAAAGAATTTCCTTCACTAGATCTTCAAGATAGGATAGTCTCTGTGAATAGATTTGCTCACAAACAGCAACAGCAGCAAAATATTTTAACAGTTCTATAAAATCTGGTCCTTTCTCACTCATCTTGGTACTCTCTCCCCTCACCCTAGATTTGCATACTCGATTTGTTCCACAGATCTAACTATAAACAAACATTATTTAACAATAAAACCTCACAACACAACATGTATTACACTTCATTTTTTTACAAGTTCACTTTATTACAAGTTCACTTCAAAGGTCCTTCTCCAGCAGCCCTCTTGTCTAATTCACTATAACCTATTTCCCTTTCCAATGGCCTTAGGGGGTCCATATTCCTGTTTCCAGTTTTAGAAATGTTATCTTAAAATTTATTTTCAACTACTTATACTTCCACAGGAATGCTATCTGAGAAGTGGGTCGCATGCAGGAAAACACAGTACAATAGAGCTGCTGATAAGGCAGCTCATTCTTTTGCTGAGAGATTCAGTTAGCGTCAAAATGCTCAATTCAGTTGATCAAAATGCAGGTAAGTAGCACCTTATATATATATATATGAATTAGTCAAGTAACAGCTGTATGTGGGAATAACTCATGTAATCATGAATTCCTCTAAAGTGTTCAGCTGAAAATTAAAAAACACAATAAATGATATTTAAAACAGGCTTACTTTAATAAGTTTCAAGGACTAGTAAATTTCATACACAAACTCAAGCAAAGAAAACAAAAGGACTATAAGAAAAAAAAACAGGGAGCTTGTAAAGAAACAATATTCTTTCCCATACAATTTTTTTCAAATGCATAATTTATTTTAAAATTCATAACTCACAATTATCTTCCACATCCTTTTTGCTGTCCTCTTCAGCAGGAAACACTTGATTGATAGCAGCCTGGAAAGTCTGTTAGATGAAAAATACTAAAATTGTTGTCATTCCATAAAAATAGAGAGTTCAAAGATGTCTTATGTCAGGTTGCAACTAAATGCACCATCATCATGCATAGTGAAAAATGAAGTTTCTAGCTTTATATCTCGGCACTGGAAATGTTACTGAGCTACCAGGTGCAGATAGGAACAGCAGCATTTGCACTACATTACAAAAACCAATTACTATAATATATATTCTTATTGTAAAAATATTTGATGTATTTTGAAAATTGCACATAGCCATTGGCATGTAACAACAGACAACACCAAAAATGAAGATTAGAAAAACAAGAATACTGCAAAGGGAACAGAACTATGAAGGACACACAATTTCCTCAGCTTTGCAAAGAAGCAAAGATAACAAAAAACAAATTATTAGTTCAGTGAAAGGACTGTATTGTCATCATCATATCTTGTTTTAAAACATTCTCACTTAAAACATAAATATTCAATATATAATATTCTCTATATCTCCAAATTCTGTAGCTTTGGGTGTTTTTTTTTTTTTTTTTTGCCTTCAACAAACCAGTACTAAAGTAAAACAAGACTTTCCTTCAACCCTTGTACTCCAGTAACACAAAACAGCCATTTAGCAACTGCTCATATCCAACTGGAAAAATTAATAACAAACCCAACTTTGTTTATCCTCTGTTCTCTAGAAATCGTAATTTATATTGTAAAGATGAAGAAATATCCTATAACTTTTTTTTTAAAAAAAAAAAAGCTTGCAGAACTGTATTACAGCATCTGCACAAAGCTACTGAATATTGTAAGAACTAGGCTTTTAATTATACTTCTTATTTACAGTAGTAATAGCTTGTCTGAGCTACCTAGGAATGAACAAAAACCTTGTTGTACCAATTAAACGTGACAGAGCTGCCATGCTGCTACAGGCCTTTTCCCCATGGAAATGAAGACAAGAAGCCTACTTAATTCTTTCTCTACTAGTTTAAAAGACAACCAACTACATCTAAAAGAATGACCCTAATAAATAAGCAAGTTTTCTTGCTTAATTAACATCGTACCCAGCAAGACAGTACCATGAGAAGCATCTCACCTAGATGTTTAGAAGAAATACAGTAACTTTTTTCATCTTTGCTTCCGTACAAAAGACGCAATAAATGTGATTTTGCAACTTAGACCACTGTGAACAGCCACAAATTCCAACTCCCTTTAAAGTGGCAAGGATTAAAAACATCCCTGAGCCAAAATAATTGTTGCTGGTTGGAAAACTTTAAGTCTGTAATATCCCTTCCCTACAAAGTTACCATACTATATGCTAATTATAGTCATAAATTATACTTTGCCATCTCCTTATCAAGATTCAATTCAGAAAAAAAAAAAAGTGCATAAAAAGCTTTTGTAAGGGAAAAGCATCTGCATGGTGACTTTGGAACTACTGAACATCTGTCAGACCAACCTCCTCCACAATATCCTTCATGCTGGAGCCGCAGGGGATCTGAACGTTACCTACCTGCAAGTTTAGCAGGGTAGAGAGCCCCCTCTTTCCCTCCCTCTCAAAACATTGCAGTTGGAACATCTCACCATAATTTTCTCCCCAAGTTTGTCAACAATAAAGGTGGTTTGCATTGCATAAAGTCATATTTCAACAACAATTTCCCCATGTACTCAGTTCATTCTGCATGCAGAAGTGGAAAAGCTTAAAAAAAAAAGCTTGACTTACTTCACAAAAATCTGACTTCAGTTTTTCTTGCTTGCTGACGTGTAACTCGTTTAACCACTAACAAATACATATTTACTTATTTTTTTCCGAAAGAGTGAACATGATGTACAGCTGTTCTGTAACACTCTTCACAAAGTTTTGACACCAACATTTCATGGATCTAAACCCAGCTATACCTCAGAAGAGGAAGGAAGAGCCTTTTCACTGTCCTCACCACTCAGCCTTCTGATCAAAGGTAAAGCTCAGTGAAAAATTAAGGAAAACTGATACTGGTTACGTCTTCCTTCATTTTTTCACACAATGGGAATTGTGAAATGATTGCTAGGAATTGCAATGTTAGATATGCTGCAGGGACAGTCAGCTTGTGACAAATCAGATGTCCTTCTTCTAGTCCTTCCTACCTTCTGTAATTTAGTACAGTATCACATCTAACTATTTCATGAGTCATAAAACAAATAGGCAATGTAAAAACAACTTAGCAACTGTTTTTCTGATGGACTTTTTTAGATCAGACGTGAACATGAAGCCTCGTTTAAACTATATCAACCAAGAATTTTACTCCTGTCCCAGTTACTCTACTGCTTTATGTTTAAGGTGATTACTTATCATATAGATAATACATTACCTAGATGTGTAGGGCTTTGAATATTGCCAAATACTACTAAAATTTAATATATTAAGCAGAAAAATGGGCAAGCTATTTCATATCCGCCATTTAAAAATTATCCAAAGCGATTATTTACTCGCCCCATATTTTGAAACACATTGACTGTAAGAAGAAAACACTTCAGGCATATTTGGTCAAAGACATTTACATTAAGACATAGCTTAGGACAATCTCATTCTAAAAAATGGACAGGATACTGATCTTATGAACCACTTATGAAAGTGGTCTCAGGAGGCAAAACAGAGGGTTTGTGGGTTGGTGGTTTTTTTCTTTTTTCCTTTTTGTAATGAAGCAGCCCTTGAAATCCAATGGCAATCTTAACTATTCTCCCAGAAACAAGATGAGTGAAAAAAGATACCTTTCCGTTCAAGCAGGATCTTCTTTCTACCATGTAATAAAATATGTGTAACCGTGCCTTCCTTTGTATCTTCTAGATACAGACACAGAGACATCCCTACTCTCAGCTGCATTCTACAGAACAGCCTAAAGCAACACAAACTGTTCTTATGATGGACAAGAACCTGTCTCTTTTGCTCAAGCAAGCAGCACTCACTGCTAAAATACTGCCTTTGCTTGGGAACACTGAACTTTGGACATTCTGATCCTTACTTTCAGAATACATTTATTTATTTATACTTAACCTGGGGAAATGCCGTGCTGGTTATTCAGAACATACCGGAACAGCTTTCCGGGACCCCTCAGAGCCTTTCTCAGAGCCATAAAGTGCTTCTCAGGTGACTGCAGCAGGGGTATGGACTGGTGTCTGCAGCAATACTTGCCTCCCCAGTACTGCTAGGAACTGATCACTAGAGAAACTCATTAGCCGCCCCCTGTGCCTCTGTACCACAAGGGTCCCAGAAAGGCATCTCACGGTGTATCTCTCCCTAGTCACTAAATTCAGATTTGCTACCTCCAGGAAAAGAATAAATTCCCCATTTGACAATTTCACTGGGATCTGCCTTCTCCCTGTTGTAGCATCAAGCAATACAACATAAAAGCTATTTTCTTGAGGTTGGGATTTCTGATAAGTTCCAAAAAGTACATTCTGAGTAAAAGACGTGTGAATGCAACACCAGCTGAGTCTAACAACTGGCTGTCTTTCTATCCACCTTCTTCCTGGCACACCATCGTGGGACTGCTGGCAGGACGTAGCTGCTGGGCTGAGCCCCCTTTCTCTGCTCAGATGCAGAGCTCATCCTCAGGGCAGTGCTCCGTCCCTAAGAGGGACAAGGCTCATTAGCAAACCACTCTCCAGTTTCCCCGTTTTCTTCATAGTTGTGGCATTTCAGCCTTGCAAGCCCATGCTTTTGGGAGCAACTCTGTCACATAACACATCCCCTGTTCTGATAACAACCTCTCAGCGCTTGCATTACTCCTTCCTATACAACGCAGTCTCGGTGACTCAGATCCCCACCTCTCTTCAGACATCCAGCTTTGGCACAGACATGTAAATGCTCTTGTTAACTCTGGATGGGCTGTGGTACCCAAAAATGCTATTGCTGCTTTGTAAGTAAATCGGTATGCTGGCCAACTACCTTCGCCCAGTCTGGACTGAGTAACTTGGTTTCACAACACGAAGAAATCTTTGACCACGCTTGCCCTAGGTCTTCCTTCCTCTTGCTGCTGCTTGCTGCCATCCTTAAAATTTTCCATGTCTTCACTGTTAAGGTGGATCCATTCTCTGACCTAGTTTGCTGCGCCACATCAGCTTGCCAGCACAGCTGAGAGGGTGCTGCGCTGCCACGCCACAGCTAGCTACGGGCAGGGAAGGGAGGGAAGACTTTGAGACAGCGTGAAACTGCTGCCTTGCAGCATTTACTGCAGTTATTAACAACTTATTTTAATTAACCATTAAGTGGTATAAAAGGCAACAATCAAGAAATGCACATACACACATTTCCTTTTCAGTCTGTGATCTCCGGTAAGGTACCAGCCTCTACAGGGAGTACATATGACATGCTAATGACCCAGATTAAAAAATAATAATAAGTTACACTGCCCGGGTATGTTTACAAGATCGAATTACTCATCTCCTCCCTGTAATTATCGTGGGCAACTCTGGAGCTGCTAGATCACTCCTTCTTACTGAAGAGCACTTTTGAACTGTCATTTGGAGTAAACAAAGTTGATAATAATGGGTATAAATGCTGAGCGCTTCAAATTAATGGTCTAAATGCACAAAAAGTCAAGAAGCAATGAGAAACATTTCACTACAAAAGGAAATCAATGACACCTTGAAAAGACTGAGAAGGTAATCAGCAAAATGTTTTACTCCACTCTATTAATATAAGGAAGTTTGATAGTTAGAAATAGAGGACCATAATCTCTGGTGGATTTAAACACCTAACTGTGAAGTGTTCAGTCCCTTACAGAAATGAGCTGTAAGCCCTTAACTGATTTGCTTAATTCAAGACAGCCATAAACAGAGTAACAAACTTTCTAGATGACACAGATTGTTCACTCAAACACCAACCAAAAATATCAGTATTTTAGGGTAATTTTTTGGGGTTTTATTAAAAAAAAAGGAGGTTAGAGGAAGGCACATATATTAGAAATAAATAGTGATTCAAGAATCTCCTTATCATCTGTTTCTGTTTCTAATATATGAACTTTTGCTTCTATCACATCAGAACCATTTGGGGATATAAACAGAAATAGCACTGGGGGTCAACATCAGTTAAGTCAGTAGAAGATCACTTAAACATGGGTTTAGAATTTTTAATATATTTTTGTCTGAATAATTTTGTTCTTTCACAGACTGAAGAATGCATACTATTACTAAACCCAAAGACCTTATCTCACAGACGCAAATATCAGATCTTTTTATTTCTAACGAAAGAAAAATCAACTTCCTCTACAAGACTTAAAAAAAAAAAAAGTCTATAAACATTCCTCCCAAAGGAAGAACTGCTGCATAACCTTTTGATCTGTGACAAAGCATTCTCTATTATTGTCGACATGAAGAAAAAAAAGTTTTACTAAAATAAATTTGCCTTTCCATATCTGAAGTTACAAAAGTACAAAATTGTTAGAACCAGCATATCACATATTCACAAAGACCAAATTACAACTTTTAAAATGGTGTATAATCTTATTCCAGCAAGTAAAACCCAGGACGCTGACCATCTGAATTAGGATAATTAATAGTTACAAGGCACTTCCTGTAAAAACTGACATTTAATTAAGATGTGCTAAATCCAAAAGATGTCATGATAAACGAAGCAGTTTGAACACACTAATTATGACTTCACTTTAAAAGCTGCCTTTATTTTGCCTTTAATTTGCTGTAGCAATTCCATGGGACCTTTGTTTGACATTCTTGTTTCAAAGTACTTGAAGTAAGAGGATTCACCACTCAATCAGTAGTCTAACAGAAATGTGTCTAATCTAAGATAGAGCCTAGGACACTACTATAGGAGTCTCTGTGCATCTAAGGCAGAAGAGAGAAGCTAATCTCAACAGCAGACCCTCAACAGTTTCAAATTTAGAAAAATAAAGTATACAGTATTGAAACAAATGGCTATGGAGATTCAGTTGTCTTCTCTTTCATGAGCACGTACCCACATGCAGATAACTGACAGAAAGCATGTGCTTCTTATCAGCGGGATATTTCATTTGCAAGGCAAGTTAAAGCTAAACAAAGTTCCTTAGCCAAACAACAGAGCAGAATTTTTTTCCCCCACTCATTCAGCCTGCATGTAATCGTGGATATCTGCAAAAATTTGGCCTACAGGTAAAATATTTTTGTAAGGTTTTTCTCACTTGTCAGACACTTACCTTGCCTTTCTGATTCAGAGGCTCAATAGTTAAGTTGTCAGTACCAATGTCCGCAATCATGCCCATCTGAAACCCATCAGTTGGGTGTGGAGCCCAAACGGGCTTCCCGTCCTCCATTGTGGGATCTATCCAGTATTTCCTGTAACAAAAGATATATATATAAAATTTAAGAAAAACATTTTGTATATAAATGTAGTAAGCTATCAGGATTTACTACACAGACTTTAGCTTATTATGTTTACTTCTGTTATTCAGGGTGGAAGTAGCCAGAGCACAGACAGGAGCCAGCCTGTCAGGACAAATTCTTCCAGCCTTCTTCCATCCTGTGACACTTCACTTACAGAGGACTCCTCCCTTGGACCGCGGTATGAAGAAGATTCAAGGACAGATAATTTCTGGGTGGTCCACAGACTACTCTCTACAGCTCTTAGGTCCCCCTTTTGGTTTACAAGTTGGGGAAATTGGGCAATCTCATGATCAAAACAGAAGTACAAGACAGACTCAAAGCTAAGTCTGTGTACAAGCAGTCTTAGTGCTTACATGCACCCATATGGACACATACATACTCATGGGACTAACAAATGCCTGTACCTGATTCAGTGTGCAAACACCGAAATTTCTGTAATGGGCATATGTCCAGGCAGGTGAGCAGCAATGTAGTCTCCTGTTATTTGAGACAAGTGAATGCACACTCACTTTTCACATGGCTGGGCACGTGGCTTTTAAATAACACTTACTACATATTCCCAATAGATAAATATATTGATTTATCACATTATTAGCTTTTGAGACACTGGCCTCCAATAAAGCAACATTAAAACCCTGCCTCTTGACCTTTTTTTCTGTTAAAATATGACATGAAATTAGTTTTAGATTAAATGGAATCTATGCCACACAAGTGAAACAGATGCGAAGGCCAAGTCATTCAAACCTTAGGCTCCTCAAGCTATGCAGCTAAGTAAGTTCCCAATTAAAAAGAGTATTTGATTGTGTGCAAAGCTCATTGAACCAACCAGGAAAGCTGCCAGGACTGGCACATTGTGAATGGCCAACAGTGCCATTTTAAATATGCTGAATTCGTCCTTTTTTTTGAAACCTGCTTTAGAGTCCTTACCCTAATGAGAATAGGGAGTCCAAGCAGCTTGAAAGGCTCACTTTTGGCCATTTCTCATTCCCCTCCACAACTGATTCACGTACCTGTGACATGTTTTAGTGATCCCTAAATTTGTAAAAAGGTTCCTCACATCACTAAGGTGTAACTTGCCCCTCCCAGCACAAGTCAAATGAGCCTGCCAAGCAGGAATGAAAACACCAGCAGCAAAACCCTTAGATGGGAAACATTCCCCATTTTCCTATTCCTTGCATCTGAAGGAGAAAGGAGCTGCACAATTTCTCACAACCAGTGAAGAGGTTGCAGATCCCTTTGTCACAAACAGTAGCAAGGAAAGGAAAACATCGTCCCACCAGGAAGTACAGCTGCAAGCAGAAAAGGACACTCTCGTCTCACAGAGGATTTGTCAGAACATGCTTCCCATGACCTGCTTTTTGCTGCCTCCAAGGAATTCAGAAAGGTCTGAAGAGAAAGCAAAGCCTTGCTGCGATCGCCTGGGGAATGCTGCTGGTCTCAACACCAGTTAAGTTGTCAAAGCACACAGCGATCTGCTATTAACTTCAGTCTTAAATGGCAGAGGATTGAAAGTAATTCTAGAGCAAAGACCTCGGAGTGCAAAGTCAAACTTTCTTTAAATGAAGAGACTTTGAAAAAAATTGTTACCGAGTTCTTCATTCAGCACTGATCTGTTCAAATGTACTCAATTACTCAGTTAACTTTCCCTCCCCACATGCAGTTCAGGATGTATGAAGGTAAAGATTTAAACATATGTTTCTAGTGTATTCTATTCATGCAATTCATGCTAGTTAAAAAGCAATTATTTAATACAGGAAACTTTGCATTTTACTTTTTTGGAGCACATTAACTTCTTTTAGCTGCCCACAGAAAGTTGCTGTGCTACCCCTCAAGCATCCCATTCGCTTCTATTGCCTCCCACAACCGCTGCAAGCCCCAATCATCCTTAGCACGTGCTGCTAGCAGCACAGGACACATCCTGTAAAATAACATCTGCAGTCACTGCCAGCTGGCTCTTGGCTATTCTTCACTTTCAGATACTGTAAATCAGGCCCCAGATACACCACAGCTCTGGGGTTACCTTTTTCCAGTGGGGCCTGGCCTCTGAGTACCAGTGCCACGATGGGTGTAGCTGCTAAACGTCAGAGTTTATTTCTGAATACAGCCAGGCCTTCATTTCTTCACAAGCCTATCATTTTCTTTTAAAATGCTACTTCAAATTGGAACTTGAGAAATATGCCGCACAGCCACTAAAAACAAGGCAGCATGGCCAGCTCTCTGGACACAACCGTGCTGCACAAGGAAAAAACCCGGACATCGCTGCCAACATTTCTGCTGCGATGTGAATCCAATCCCTCCAGCTGGTATCTGGAGGCTTCTCCTTTGTTCGCTGGCATGGGCTTTTGCATTCTTGCATGTTCTTAAGCCTACTTCATGCTTTATTAACAAGTAATGATAGGGTAATGTCGTGAGCTAAAAAGTCCTCTTGAAAGACAGGGCAACAAGTGAATTCCACCACAGCCAGCAAAATTTAAGAAAAATACTTGAGGCTTTGCGAGCATGTCAGAACCCAATGGCTGAATGCATCTAAATGAAAATGTAGTAGTTATTCATGACATAATTACTTTTAAGAAATACAATCTTCTGCCTGCAAAGCAGCCCAAAACCAGTGGCTGTAACATTCCCTTTTCAGCACCACTCTATGTCTCTATTAGTTAGGGCTCTGACAGGCTTCTGGCAGCACATTATAATTGGAAGCTGAAACCTATCAGGCCATACCTGATCTACTATCTGCCTTCCCATCTGATGCAGATGCCCCTGCCCTTGAGACTGCTGCATGAAGTCTGTTCCTGAACCAGCTCTTGCATAGCCAGTTTGCAGCTCAGCAGTTTGAGATGAGCATAAACAAAGCAGTACGAGTTTAACTCCCTGGGACAAGTCCTTTAGAAAAAGGTAACAGCACTTTATTGAAACAGGAAAGAATGTCTTAGTGATTGAAACATATGTATGACAGAATACAAACTGGGAAAACTACAGATTTGAATGGAAATGAATGACAAATCCTATTTTGCCCATAAAGTATACACATTTGCTCACTACAGACCATTCGTTATTAGTGTCTTTTTCCATGTGCTTCTATCTAAATCCAACTTACATTCAACAAATTTCACTACGCTGTTGACAGAGGACACTGTTCCTGAATACCAGAAAGGAAAACTATTCATATCCAGGCAACACATCTGAGAGCAGCACCACCAAATACGACAAGTCTCAAACTCACCTGAAATATGCTTCCAAACAAAGGAGGCCAAGATTAGCAATCTTCCACATCTGAATTTATACATATGTATTGAACACACATTGAAGATTAAGGCAGGTGATTATAAATTGCTAGCTTGTTTTGGACTTAACAACTAAGGCTTCTTCCAACATGAAGCAGAAAACTCACAGAGGTTTCACCGACAGCCAGGAGTCAGCCTGGTCTGAAGCTGGTAACCCCAAGAGCCATTCCTTCAAACGTCAGATTTTGTATTTCCACAAGTGGCCAAGCAGTAACATCACTTCTGATAACCCCAGCCTTCCAGAAATCATGCTGAACACTTTGGAAATGCAGACTCATTTTTTCCAGTCCTCTGACAGGTGCTTGCAGCTTCCCACAAGCAAGTGCCTTCACCTGCTCTGTTATACAAAAGGGGCTACATTTTATACACACACACACAATTTAAAAAAATGGAAAAAAAAAAGCCTTGCTTTTCATCCGATTACTTGTAACTGCAGAAAAGAGGACTAAACTCCAAAGACAAGACAGCTGCAAGCCATAGGAAAAAGCCTTAATTATTAGTAATCATATTCAACTTGTTCAACATTAGTAGCCAGCAGTTCAAAAAACTTGCAAGGCAAAATTATCCTGCCCTCACCAGACTACAAAAACCAACACCCTCAGTCTTCCCTAACTTCTTCCACACTATTATTCCCTCCTTTAGAGAATATTTAATATTATTTCTCAAAATTAATAAATAAAACCTACATAATACATTGAGTATGACTAAGGATTCTTCAGTTGAAAGTTGGTATGTTATCATCCCACTATTTTACTTAAGTATTATTGATTTTAAAAGAAGGCAACACAACTACATTTTGGTTTTGTAGAGTACTCAAAAGGAAATCAGAGGCTATCATCAGGTGAATGAACTCCAGAAAGGCAAAGTGCAGTAATGTATTTACCAAACTTATCACCAGAAGTAGGCATTTGCATGATGTGATCCTGTTTACTATCCTATGAACAGTTTATCATACCAGGGCACTCTACTAATTGCTGAATTAACTAATTAAGGCAGGTGAAAAATAAAACTTCATTAAACAACAGACAGTAGTATATCGTCAGGTTGGCTAATAAAGAAAATAAACTGGTAGCAAATTATCACTGTAAAAGCAAAATTACTACGATATTTTATATTTTGTATATTGTGTGTTTCAGAGTTGCTCAGAATTCTGCAAGTTACACAAGGCTCACGAGAAAGGTCCTACCCAGGATTTGCCGTATGGACCAACAAAGAAAGGACCACCAAGGACAGAACAAAGGGAGGAAAAATGCTGCCAGTCAAGCTCTTTTTTGGACACCAGCTCATTGTTTAAGTGAAACTTCAACAAATCAAAACTTATGCAGGATTCAGCACTCTACTGCCAACAGCATAACTCAAAGGAACAATAGATATAGTACAGAGATTTTCTTTTAGCTACATGCAATACAATCATAACAGTATTGTTTAGCTGAGTATTAAACCTATTCGCTCTTTATTTCTTATTTACTTTTTAAACTTACTGTAAAATTTTTCTGCACTAAACCACTTAGCTTAGCTATTCCAAACTACATTTTTCTTTTATTCCTACTTATGCAGCAAGGTAACTGTATCAAGCAAAGATTTCTGCCAATCCAGAAAAGAAGAAAACGGACAAGAATACAGCATGATATGAAGCCATCTTCTAAAAAAAAATTTGCCTTGAAGCTGTTAATGGTGGTGGGTTAACTGCTAATAGGTTTCATAGATGTATGCAAATAAAACAAAGAACAATAGTTCACACACCTCAGAATTACTGGATAAAAACTTGCAAAGCTACATGCTCTGACTTACAGAGACATTCTGAAAAAAAAGCAGCTAAAGAAATTGTTCTAAAAGCATGCTCCTTTTCTTGTATATTTACGTATCACCAGGTTTTGAATATTGGTTCAGTTTCAATTAGAAACTGATTTTTGTAGTTCTTCCATAACAATCACTCTTTTATATTTGTACTCACGTTGTATTTAGCATTCACATAATACCTACTCTGCTGTTATCTTCACAACTCAAAACATTTGTTTGAAAAGACAAGCCAATCCCTCATTCCTAAAGCAGAAGAGAAATCTACTTTTACTTTCTCCACAGTAAACGTGACAGTTCACAATTACACACACACATGCACAAAAAGCCCTGGATCTCAGTAAAGAAAGCACACAATGCTTTGTATCATTTCTCAGAGAGTTTACCCTTGAACATTCATGCTCTCTTTCCACTTTCTTATGAGAAATGTTCATAAAGAAGTTCTGAAATCGGAAGGTACAATAGCAAGTGATCCCAGAAATATATCCTGGAAGAACAAATGTTACGGAGCAGAAGAGGCAGTGTGTTAGACAGGCCTGGTGCAAGACCTGTGCAGCCGACCCTAAGCCATCTCACCTTCCCGTGTCTTAATGCCTGCTCTGGTCAGGTCGGCCCAGCTGCGCTCCTCGCTTTGCTCCCTGGCCGTGCCTCTTCCCTTCCTGCCCACCTCGAGGAACGCAGCTCTGAGAAGCACAAGAGGGTCTGAGTACGAACCAGCGCCTTGAAAAAACACACACCCACGTCGTCCGCAAACACTGAAAGTGCTGCTGCATCAAGACAAGGTCTTAGGAAGCAGATTTGCTTATTTAAATAATGGTAAAAAATTTCCTTCACGGGAACAGAAGTTGTTTCGTACTTATCACCTCTGAAAACAGGCCATTACTTGCATTGTGCTGCACACAAGAAACCCATTTTCAAACAAATATGCTCAAAGCTTTTTCAAATGTGTCCCATTTAATCAATTCCCATTTTTGTATGTGTGCACCTTCCACAGAACAAAAATGTAATCCATTACAATAGGATGAGACCACTGAAAGAGCCTGTATCACAGTGAGCATACCTAACGTAATCCATACTTTAACAGATTTCCGAAAGGCTGAGCGTCGTTCAGCTGCAGTACTAAGTGCCAAGAGCCTCAGTACTGCAAAACAAACAAAACCAAATCCTGTACAACACAAGGAAATCTGCCACTGGAAGTCACAACAAACGTTATGGTACCTGGCATACCGATCCTGGCTCACACTAAACCCTGGGGTAATCCAGACAACGTTTGCACTTGACAGTGTACTTCCATGAGAAAGGACCAAGGGAGGTCCTTTTCCACTTCCAAGGGAAGGGGAAAAAACAGATAAATAAATTTCTGAAGTTTTGTTTGGTGAGCCCAGAAAAATCTAAGGGTCACTCTAGCATCAAGAATTCCCAATCTAACAGCCACCCCTTGCTTTTACAGAGCCCACCCACAGGAGAGACCTCCTGTCGGGCAGGCAGGACGGCCCTGGGGGGACGGCTTCACTGCAGGCGCTGCCCCGTGAGGGCTTCGGCTTTTTGGAAACACGCTCCTCGCCAGCCAACATCAGCGCCAGAGATCTCTGTGGGACCAATCTGCAAGACCCAGAGTGAATTCTGTGCGACTCTGAGCTTGTCAGACTCTGACTTTGTGGTATTTTGACTGTGATATGGAGAAGTTAAATTTGATTCGTGTTAAGATAATGTTTGTGGATTTCCTTTGTGATTCTTGCGCTTCTGCCAGCTTTCTAAAGCAACCCTTCTGTCAAGTACATTGCTCCTATTTCAGTTTTTACTAACAACATATAGACAGGTTTCTGTCCCACTTATTGTTAATTAAAATAACCCGCGTGGAACTGCCTGACGGACCAACAAAGAAGTACCCGGAGTGGATCTGCACCAGCGTTGTCAACCGGCAGCAAGTAACAGCAACACGCCGGAAGAGGAGAAGCAGCAAAACCCCCAACACAACGTCAAATTCCAGCAAAACAACAAAGGCAGTCAAAAATAAAGCTGAAGTTTAAATTAAAGGAAAAGCTCCTCGGTTATGGTCTGGACACCACTTCAGAAGCAGAAGTGAACAGCCAGAGCACCAGAAGCGAGCCACGGCGGCCAAGGGAGCCTGAAAGGGGCCAATCGGCCCAGCCACGAGGGTCAATGCGGGTTAAATAGGGAGGAAGAGCATGGAGAGGGCAGTGGGGGGACACAGAGAAGTCCAAGACAGAGCTCAACAAGTGGATGAAGAGCTCAAAGCAAGATGAATGGCAGCACAAGCCACCCAAAGACAAAGTGTATGGAGCACGAGGGCAGGCAGAGGCGCACTTGCCGGTGGATCAAGCCGGAGCGGTGCATGGGGTTATCACAAGTGGGACCCACGGAGCTCGCCATCCCCACAGGCGGGACACCCACCGGTGGGACCATTCCCCAACCGGCAGCCAAGGGCATGGGACTTCGACCGCTCCAGACAACACCGGAGCAGGGTGTTTGTTCACACCCTCCTCCAACAGCGCTCCCAAGTGCGAGCACAGGAAAGGGCAGATGTTTTCTGAAGATGGCGGCCGTCTCCATCAGCTGTCGAGGCTTAAATTCTCTCCTGGCTCTGCCACTTCCCAACCTTCCCCACCCATCCACCTGCTTCATCGCGTGCTCTCCGATGGTCAGTGGGAGCTCCCCGCCCCCCACCCCGCACCCCATGCAGCCAAGCTGTTGCTCGTCTTCAGGTGACCTCCTACGAGAAGTGATTTGTTTATGCTCCTCTGAGAGCACTTCAACCTCCCCTTGAGCTCTGCATAGGAGATGAAACAAAAGTTACCGATCTCAAGTCTGCCAAACCAGACCTCGGCTCCAGCGCAGGAAAAAGAAAATCCGATTATGCTTACGAAATCACACTGAGGTAAGAAAATCCTTCCTTTGATTACCAAATGCTTCAACGAAATGCTGCTGTGCAACTACCAGAAGCACTAGTTAGGTATGTAAACGTCCGGTCATTAGCTACCACAGCCTGAACTGCAGAAGCTGCACGTTACGGTAGGTAACTGGGACCCCAGAGTTTCATCCCCTTGATAAAATACTTTTAAGTGCTTTTGAATTCTTGGTAATTCGCCAGTTCATACAAAAAATAAAAAATAAATAATAATAATAAAAAAACTCTCCCCGATTTAATTACTTTCTTACAAAAATACATTTGAAGAAGAAAACCTGCACCCAACTAGTGACAATATCACACGTTTTATCCTGTCAGATGAGTCACCCTCAATCCTTGAAGTCCAGGCAACCCTTCGATGTCAACAAAGTCAAGTGCCCAATTGTAACCTTAACCCCATTAATAACACAGCCCGTGGGGTGAGCGGTCACACACTGCAGCAAGACGCAGCTGGGACTGCTTCCCTTGCTTCCCTCGACCCATTCGTCTCGTCGCGTTTTGAACTTTAGCTGTGTTGCCCTCTCTCCGCAGTGCAGAACGGCAAATAAGTCCCTACAGAGATGAGCAAGAAGGCAACCTGCAGGGAGTTTTATTGGTTTGATAAATACGTATGCACATGTATGTAAATAACAGGACTAAAACAGAGACTTATTTGCATTATAATTTGTTTTAAAGTCCAGCAATAGGAAAACATTGCCAAACACTACCAAAAAAAACAGAGTCAAAATGGAGTAGCGTAGAAGTCTTAATGCTTTCACAGGCAGTATTAACTCCTAAAAACACTCACAGGGACAGCTTTAACCTCCTTTTCCATTTTTCCATATCAGCTTGTACATCCTACAGAAAGCCTGGCTGTATTTTATAGGTGATAGGCAGGAACAACTATCTTCTGCAGATCACAGTGAACTCAGGAGAAAACCCCCTTCAGAAACAGTTAAGTGAAAAAAAAAAAAAAAAAGATTCTTGTTCAATTCTACTCAATCTCTCGACCTTGACAGAAAAATCTACTGCCAAGCTCAACAATGTCATTGATAAAATAGTTCTGGGGGATGAGACTGAAAGCTTTCTCTTGACATAAAAGAGCATGAGAACAATTTAATGGTCTTACCAACAGCAAAGCTACACGGAGAAAGCGAAACAGAACAGAACATTTTGTCAGTAAACCTATCAGTTTTCTTAGGAATATTATTAGTATCAGATCCCTTCTTGTGAGGCGTGAGCATACAAACAGTAATTTCAGTGCAAGACAATAATGGCACAATTATTTACTCTACCTCAATCTCAAAAAAAGATGTGCAACGTATGTTTTAAGGATAAAACCCATCTGAAATAACCTTTAATTACCTGTTGTACTATCTAGAAGAGTTCATATTTTCAGAGAAGCCACAGTGCTGCAAAGACTGTGGGCATCCGAATAGCAACAAATCAGACAAAATCTCCTACTGGTACCAGCAGGATCTTGGCAGCAGCGAGAACTGCAGACCATAACAATTTCCACATTAGCCACATCCTGACCACAGCTGAATTCTCTTGTTTGCTCCTTTCCCTTCTTTTGCACATACCACAGCTCTCTGACTTCTGGTAGGACGCTAATTTTCTGCAGGGGTTGAGAAAGTCCTGGGCTCCCCCAGACTTTGGTAAAGCGCCACGCAGATTACAGTCCCGCAGCTGATTTTGGCTCCAGGTTTGCCACAGGGTGAGACAAACATACTCCTACTGGCCAGACTGCTCTTCTTACCGCCGGCTCGGTGTCTCTGGGGCTCCGATGCAGCTCCACAGCTCTGTACTGTTACAGGCCACGAGTCACAAGAAACCCAGATCCAGGACGTTGTGCTCACTTCTTGTTCACAGAGCGGTTGGACGGCGTAAGTGAGAAGACCGAGGTCAAAGTCCAGGTGTATTTTACTAACTGATTTTAAAACCTCAAATACATCATCAGAGCTCCAGTCCCCGCCCCTGCCACATATAAAATGTTATTTATTAATTTAACAGGAACGCTGCAAGAAATTGCATCTCTGCGCCAAAGATTCTGCTCAAGTCAACAGTGATCAAAAATTACCAACCAGTTTTATCACAAAAACCACGATTCATTGTCCGTTTGTGTCACAAAATCTATAGAAGAGACCGGGCTTTGAAAACACTCATCTTTCAGAAGCAATCTGCAGTAGCTTTAAGGCTTCCCAAAGCACGGCCCGTGGCTGTAGGCAATGCAAGTGCTGCCTCTTGATGTCCAAGAGAGTCATCCTTAAGGCCAGGAGTTGTACTAAAGCAAGCAAAGGCACACGTGATCTCAGGAAATCTAATATTAAAGTAAACTGAAAATATTACATGCAGAATCATGGCTCCCAGGACCAACCCTCAAGTGTAATTACAAATTCTGTGCACAAGCTTCTGCAGAGGACAAACCACTATGGCCACACGCTGAGATCGGCCTATTTATTTTGGCAAGAAGGCCAAAAGTGGAGTGAAAGAAAGCCTTTAGTCAGACTGTAAATTTGGCCACAAAACATGCTTCAGGTGCTTTCAAATTCAAAATTTCCTGAGCAATTATAGCTGGAAAAAAATCTAGGAGAATAATCACTGTAATGCTGCCAGTGCTACTTCTATATTTGACTTTGCAGATCCAAGATTAGAGCATTTATCTATGACACCTGAGCCGACATTTCAGGCTATGAAACATATTTTATGCAAAGAGCACACACCTCCAGAGCTTGGGAAACTCCCTAGGAAATGAGACACCAGGTCACCAAGCCCTGCTCCAACGCAATCTTCATTGAGATTAAGTGGGGCAGCATTGATCCAGACGTCTAAAACATCCACCCTGTGATAATCTGATGGTTTGAGACTTTTAAGGGGGTAGTAAATCTAAATACAGAATGAAATCAGGCCTCTGCTAAATAAAAAGTATTCCTCACGACCACCTTCCCTTTTCTTCCTTCAACTATGTGAGTAGTTGTGGTCTTCATTTCACTTTCCTTTCTTTAACAAATAGCCAGGAATTTAACCCTGAGGTGGGGGTAGGATGATATGACATTAATTTTCATCTCAGGAACAAAATGAAAAATCAAAACAGGGGTATTATTCTTAACTCTGAGTGACATCTTTCTTCCATTTTGCTGCTTTATAGCCCTTGCACTATTTTGAATTAAATGACACACATTTCACAGCAGTACAAATTAAAGACTTATGCTTTCAAGCTCAAGATCTATAGAAGCCCTATATTGTCAATGTTATATATACACACACACATATAGAAAATATATATTATCATTACAGATATGCATTTTTTAAGAAAATGTAAATATTTGTATATCTACTGTCTCAATAAAAGGACATATTTCAAGAATGCAGGGCATATTGTTTAGAGAATTCTTTCAAATCATTATTTGTCCTGACATAAATCCAAAAGATAAGTTTAAATTCATTGCATACCTCTGTGCTAGCAAATAGTGCAGTACAACAGGAGCAGATCTGTACAGTGAAAGCAGAGCTGAGGGTATAGGATCTACACTGCACGAATTTTGAGGGGTTTACTAACTCTGCTCAGCTTTACTAGCTCCCCGTCTCGTCCCCTGGAGTGAACACAAATTCAGAGCTGGGGAATATCATGTGCTTTTCTAAGGAGCATTTTCTGCTTTAGTTTCATCCAAGGGGAATCCCGTTTGTGTGCCTGGAGCCGGAGTGCAGTGGGTGCTGGCAAGCAGGAGGTTGACCTCAAGAGCAAGCTCCTGAGATGAACTAGAACACGAATGCAGACACACCTCTGATCAGCCTTCATCCAGGTGCTAATGGTTCCTGGCACAGGAAAAGACAGAAAGCGCAGATGGTTGCTCTGCCATAGTGACGGGCTGGGTTGGGGCTTTTTTTCCCCTTCATTTATCTGCATTTTATCTTCAACTTTATCATAATTTGAATCTAAGCTTTATTTCTGAATACAGTGCATTAGTGAACAAACAACATACGGCTACCAGTCACACAGCAATACTTCAACACCACGAAAGGCTTCAAATAGTGGAAAGATGGCTTTTCTGAGCTTCTTTTTTAGTTTTTAAATAAATGTAAGCCAAGTCCTTCTTCCTTGCTCCCTCCCCGAGGATGCACTATTCCTACTACAACACAAATATTTTACTTTAGAGCTCCGAAGTTCAGGACTTGAAATGCACACTTCTGCTACAAGCCAGAGCTCAAGCACCAGCCAAAATGCATTTCCCCCCTTCAGACCATGTGTAACTGTCAGGATCTTGTTCTCTAAACACAAAGCATGATTAAAATCATCTTCAGTTCTCTCTCCACTGCCTCAAGACGATCCAGCAGCTCTCATCCTGCTGGGTCTTAGGCTGCGAGCAGCCACCTGTCAGCTCTCACAAGCCTGTCCCGTGGGCATCGTGCCCCCCTGACCACCACGGTGGTGGGACAGTGCCCTGCAGCCTAGAAAGTACCGCTGTCAAGGGACTCTGACAGCAGGCCTCGAAGCAAAACATCGCCTACCTGTAGCTCAGCTGGTGACTTACAGCTCAGCTCGCTCCCCCGGGATGAAGCCTGGCGGCGGCGGCAGCAGGAATGCAGGGCAGTCCTGTTCCTTCATGTTCGGACATAACGCTGCTCAGCTTCTCCAAACAAAGGCTTGAGCTTATTCAGCCTGTGCAGAGCTTTAATCTCCGTGTTTTGTCTAAAACTGGGGTACAGATTCCTCTCTCCTGAGGAGATTATCTTCCCTCTGCTTGTCGGACAGGCAAGATTTGCAATGGGGCTGTGAGAGCAAAAGCACAGCTAGCATTGCAGCTGTGCGCATAGAAGCAGGTATCAGGGTTTCCACTCGTGTTCTTCAACCACATTATAGAAAGTAAATTTTTATTTCACTCACGGGCAAAGTATAATAAAATGTAAATCCAAATTGTTTTTGAAATGCATTGGAAGACATGACTATTAAAAATTATTAAAAATTACCCTCAAGGAGAGCATATAAGGCTCACATTTGAAAATTTAAAATTCTCATTTCCAAGATCAGTGAGTTGTTGTCAGTCCTCTCCACAAACTACAGATACCTACACACAGAAGAAAAGAAAAAAACAAACCACCCCTGGGAGGATTCAGACTCCTTTACTCACTACGTAATGCTTGCTCACCATCAACGAGGAAAATGCCAAGACTTACCCAGGACATTTTGTGACTTGGGAAAGCGCTTCAAAGAACCGGTGAGGTAATTCGAAAGCTCATCGCCCCAGGGACAAATTCACTTCAGTCCCCTTCTCTCCACCTACCCAGCATCAGCCCCAGAGTCTGCTGGAGCTCCTGCGACCTCACCCACAGTGCGCCAAGGCAGCAGAAACGTACCTCCACCAAAGCAAACGGTGTAATCCATTTTAATAATTCCTCCCAGCTCAGAAAGAAGATGGATGAGCTCCGCTGCCAGCGCAAGATAAAAGTAGCAAATATAACCACAACAAGGCAAAGACCAGAGCAGAAACTCCTCCTTTAGGCAACAGCAAATTGCTTTGGTTCTCCACATTTTGAAAATCCCATGCAGAAAGGTGTGGAGGACACAGGTTAACAGACAGAACGCAGTCTAAGTATCTCTTTTTCAGGATACAAAAATAAGTCCACTTCCACTTCAAAGTTCAAGCAGGCTTATTTTGTTCATTTTTAGCACACAATCCTTTATTAGATGTGAAGTTTCCTTCACTAAAAAAAAAATAGTTGATGCAGGAGCATGATGAATATCTGACACCTTAAATAGGAGCATTTTTATAACGATTCTGGTTAAAAACAAACCTTTCTAAAACTAATGTTTTTTCATCATTTTGAAGATTTCATTCAATACTTCTGAAAAGTCGGTAAGTTTTCTTACCTCCCCCAAGTGATGTTATCTGTAGCATTTTGCAAAATTCTCCGTATATGTACAAGTATGGCCTGAGTGACCTGGCTTTAGCTGGAGTTCAGATGTTCACAGAAAATTACGAATTTTAGCTTCAGAGAATAAAGACGCCTTTTCTAATATTTCAAAGAGAAGCACATGCATGTAGTATTTACCAACTATTTCTGGTTCTCATACTTTTGCAACACCAAGGGAAAAAGGAACAAGGTAAAAGAAACTCCATTTGCAGAGCTTTCTGAACTGAATACTGGTATTTCTCTCAGCTATCTGAGGTCAAGGATGGTTGACGCTGTATTCCTCAAATATAAAAGTAGCGTGTTTAATGTGGATCACAGAGAGATTTGGTCAATATGACCTTTAGGATTTAAATAACACTCTTCTAGACCAGTTATTTTTAACTGCTGGTTTGGCAGTCGCTAAAAAGGCATTAAGAAAAAAGGTACTCCAAAGAACCCACGGATGTGAAATTTCTGACAGAATTCAGCTACCCAGCAGACACATCGGGGAGCCGAGAAATCTAGATTTAAAAAGACTGAATCATTATTATGAGGGTTAAGAGAAAAACTCAGCAGCTACTGAACTTGACAGGTTCAAACCATGTCTACAAATACAAAACAAAGTTGTTAAAATTGGCGCTCAGGCTATCAAGAAAGGCAATCAAATTGCCTAAAGGCACAAGAAGGACCAGGTGCAGGCGGAGCAGTAATGCGCCAGCCATTCCCACCTAGTACGTTCATTTAATTAACTTTCTTGAAGAAATTACTGATTTTCTCAACACCATTCCCAAGGAACAAGCACAACTCAATTTAATTCAACCTGCTATACATCATTAGGATTCACACAGGTGACACAAGAGGAAAAACCAAACTTAATTAGATCAATTTAGATCAGTTGCTCTAAAATCCATGGGTTTTGTCATTTGGCACATTTAAACCTATTATCCAGTTAATCAATTAGAGAAGAAGATAACGTGAAATAATTCTTAAGCATGCTTCGAAGAAACTTAAATCTTCCCATACTTTTTTCTTTTAATTCAAACAACTTTTGTGATCAAGAACAATGCCTTTAAAGCCTTCCTCCCATTCTAACCCTATCTATTAACTGATTAGTTTCATAATCCTTCCATTTAACTCCTTCCCAGTCGTTCCCATTTAAAAATATATTATTGGTAATTTTTAAGTTTGAAGACACATCCCTATGGGTCTTCCAAGGCAAAGGCTACACATTTTCTTTTTGCACATCTTCACAACTTTCCTGTGTGTCTCCAGTACCAGCTAAATAAAATTCCACAGTTTTAAACAAACCCATTGCCTAACAAAAAAGGATAAGGATCACCTCATCACATATTAAATATGTGCAGCATGGAAAACAGACTGCAGAATTCTTCAATCTAGCAGAAAAAACTGTAATCACTGGAAAGGCAATCACTGGAAAACAAGGCCACACAGGCTAGAAACAGACACTATTTTAAACACAATGGCTATGAATCACTTGGAAAAATCTCTTCTAGAATTACTTTCAACAATAATGCAGATTTTAAATTAGAACTAGGTTTTTTCTTCTTCCTAGTTCAACATATCTCAGTTGGTGATTCACAAGACTTCACACCCAGTCTGCAAAGTTATTTTTTATTTATTTTAAGCACACATGCAGACACAGCCAACAGATAAATGCTGGTGCCTTTTGCCAGAATCACTTGAGAGACGATTTCTGACTGGTTTAGGAATTTGCAGATACTGCAAGTACTCAGGAACACCAACAATGTCAATTGAAACATCTGGGCTAGAGTTAGAAGTGGCACATGTGAAGTTCTGATGACAGAAGCACTCAAGTGATGCACTTCTAATTACAAGCAAGACCCTCACTGCTGAGTGACGAACAGTAAAACACAAAAGAGTCCCTGATATTTTTCCCCCAAAATGAAGATACTGCTAGTTTGTAAAGGATGAGAAACGTAAGCCTAAATCAAACAAATTGATCAGAGAGGAGACTGCGCTGTTCCTGAAGGAGACTGTGATCTTCTGGAACTTATCTCAGTGAACCCACAAAAAAACAACCTGACAGTTGTCTTGCACAGGGCTTTACACAGTATCCTCTTCAGCTTTATGGACTTCTGTCCTACAGCGCTCCAACTTAAGGTCACCTAAGCATTCTTTTCGGACTCTGGTCTGGATGTTTCAAGCCGAATTTACATTACACCGAATATACTCTCTGTTACAGAGGCACATACTCAATCTATCTTCTTTGTACAGTGACACAGAATTTGAGTACTGTGGGAGCTTAACCTACAGCCATCAGGGAATTCTACGCTAAAATCAAATATGACAAATTCAAAATCCTTCTTGTGAACAGAAATATTCCAAATGACCTTTCATGACGGATATTTCTTCGCACTGTTCTAGGATCTGAGCACGCTTTTGGAGGGGTGGGGAGGGCGGGTTAATACCAAATTCCTCACAGATTTCCTGAAGCCACTGGAGCTATTTCCTCTTTGGAGCAGAAGTCTTCGTCAGTGTAGAGGCTTTGGTTTTGAATTATTCATGGGGACTAGGAAACTAAAAGCTTTTAAGTACAGTTGTCTTACAGCATTATATGATTAGAGATCTAAGGTCATTTTAGAAAAGATTCAAAGCACAGTGCAAAAGAAAAAGTCACGTATGGAATAGAGATGTAGTACCACTGAAACCCGGAGGGTTAAAGAAAGCCAGACACTTCCTGAGGAACTCAGAACAGCCGAACTCCAAGACTGACAATACGATGAAAACACAGGGTTCGTTCAGGCTCCAGAGGCCTATACAAAGCCTCAGAGCAATCTGAGGCAAGAACCCAGGAACAGCAGAATCCAAAAAGAGGAAAATGATAGTACAAATCTGGCCAGCTGACAAAATCCTCAATTCAAAGGACAAAAAAAAAATTACAACACACACTCATCCCACAGGCCCATTTTGGAAAACGCATCAACAAATATCGAATGAATCAGGATCCCCATCACACCACGTTACTGGAGACTCCACCTCTCTTTGCAAAGACTTATGTTCCACCCTTCACCATAGCATACCTGTCTTCAATTACAGGGACATACATGTTTCCTTCTACTGACTGAAGGACACAAGGTCTGAAGACATATCTTGTTATTTCTATTTAAAAAATAGAGGATATTGAAAGGAAGTACGAGACTACAGAAGACTATATTTAAACCTGGAGTACATTTCTGCTACAGTATCCTCCAAAAAACAAAAGCAGCTGATACCTGCTCTTACTACAGAGAAAGAAAATTAATAATATTAACCATCAACCTGCCACTGCATTTCAGTGTCGATGCTCTGTTAAAAGGAAATTCATTCTTCCTGAGTTTCTGCTTTATTTGAGTAACTAATAAACAGAACTCACTAAAGTATCATGGCTTACACTGACGGACATAAAAAAAAAGTTTCTTAACTCCAATAACTTGGAAACAACAAGGAAAACAAGAAATTGATCAAATCCCTTCTCAGTTGTCTGCACACCCAGCAACAGTCTTTTCCTATACTCTTTCCACAGACAAGGGTGAAAACGGTGAGTCATGCTGGCTAACCGCTCAGTCTCATGACCTGTGAAGGATACAAAGCTAATCTTGCTAGAAGAGAAATACCACTGCATCTGGTCTGTTAACAGATAATATTTTATTATTATTAGGAAGTGAAGAGTTAGCAAAATTTGCTCAAGTTAAAATTCAAACATACAACCGAGACACAAAAGTGTATTTCAAAGGCTATGCAAAAATAACATGGTTTTTTTTTCAGCTTCTGCTCCATAAAAGTCATTCAACTTTCACTAGATGCTGTAGTCATTAATTTCTTCAGACATCCGGCAAGCTGTGCTGCGTCATGATCCTCTTCTGATATGGAAGCTTTTAGCATTTTGACAGTATTCTGGAAATGCATTCAGAAATTGTCCTGTAATACCATCACAGCAAACCACAATAAACCAGGTGTGGCTTCAAGCAGGAATACTGAACCACCCAGCAAGTGATCTAACAGCTCTGAAAGTCTTCCCATATAAGCCTCTTGAACTAAGTTTTTACTGAAAAACATACTAGAAGAGAAGCACAGGGCAGAGGACTAATGCTTCACCCGATCTGCCCCCTTGTATAAGAATACAGAATATAGTTGAAATGCCAGCTATAATCTAGTCAACGAATATGTAAATGGCAGGATGCCTGAAGATAATTAAGAGAAAACATGACAGCAGAATGGGCCACATCCTAGAAAATCGAGTGACACTTTTCCCAGTAAGAAATTCTGCTTGAAATGCTCTGGACTGCTCTTGGTTTTGGGGAACGCCACGAAGCGAGGAGCTCTCTGTTTTGCCAGAGGTATCTCCTCTGGTCCTGCGCCCTTCCATGCCTCTGAGCCCACCTGGAGGATGAACCACATCTTCCCAGCCTCCTTCACTGAGCACGTCTGCAACCCAGTAAAGCCACCGCACCAAATCATGTTTTCCCTGCGTGACTGCTTCTGCCTACATCACCCCAGTCAGCATTAGTACCTCTAGCTCTCACTCCTCTTCTCAAGCCCTTCTCCTCTACACTGCCCCCCACTTACGCGTTAAGCTGCAGCTAAAATCAGCTTACAAAGTAGATCTTCAGCTCAACACAACAGTATTGCCCCACCCCAGCCCCTTCCATTTTTCCCCAAACCAGAAAACATCACTGCTTCAGGAATCTAGTGAATCCACACACATTTCAGGCAGCAAAAGGCATAGGGGTTTCTTTGCTAGGATGTTCTTGGCATGGTGAAGGTGCTTCTGCTGACCCAGAACATGATCAGTGTGTTATTATACAGTGCAAGGACCACTGTGAGTAGGCAAAGGAGTCTCCAGTAGACTGTAATCCTCAGTGGCTTGCGAGAACAACAACAAAATACTCCATCCTGTAGATTTAAACTGGAGCAAGGACTTTCCATTGCCAGGCTTCCCAGGCTGTGCCTGGCCTGCGCGAGCAAAGCCTGCTGTGACAGGAGCGTTCCATGCAGTAAATGTCACCTCCACATCACTCTCCCAACCTCAGGATGATGAGCAGGGGAAATTGTAGGTTGACAGCTTCCAAGTAATTACACCCATTGCCACTTCAGTGCTTACTAGTGTTTCCACATGGGTCATCCTCAACAAGGGAAGGCAGAGTAGAGAAAGAGATGGATTTTGATGAAAACTCTCTTTCCAATTCTTAAATTCTCCCTCCACCAGCTGTCCTGACCTGTGTCTGTCCACTACACTTCTCACTAGTCATCAAGCCTGGTTGCAAAGGAAAACAGAACCCAGCATCTCTTTTATTGTTTGAAAATTGTAATGATGCGGCCGGTTTTACTTGCTGTATCGGACAAACTCCATTTGCAATCTATCCTGGTATCTGTAGTTCACGATGAGCAGGGAGATTGTGAAGCTGCATTCTCATTTGTAGGACTGACGCCATGCAAATCCTCCTCGTTTCCAGGAGGCTGTGAAACACAAAAGGCAGGATATCCTGGAAGCAGCAAGGTAAAGAAAAACAGAAAGAAAAAAAAAAAGCAGGTGTCCTGGGAATAGCATTTACACGGGTCCTCTTTAAGGGCAGCAGCTGTCCCTGAAAACAGAAGTCTGATTCACAGGGAACCACCTTGGGAAGCCACCCACAAATACCTGCGCTGGAAATACCAAGGATTCAAGGCCACACCTCCACTGCAGCCTGAATGCCAGAGAGGTCCGGGTAGACAATGGCTAAGACAATGCAACCCAATCCAGGTGACAAGTTAACAGCATATCCTGGAGTTCTCATTATGTTTTACGCTCTGGTGAACTCCAAGTAAATGCCATCACATGCATCTGGGTCAAAATTTGACTGCCATTACACCCAGCAGTGCAAAGATGTAGTATCAGCTATCACAGAACCGAGGTCTGCGTCCCACGTATGACTCACGACAGCCTGGAGCAGCAGAGCTTCGCACCAAGCCACTGCCATTCCAGTTGGGTGGGTGCCCTTTGGGGAGACACCTGGGACCTCCCTCAGCTGGAAGAAGATCTTGAAAAACCCTTTCCATCTTCTCACATCCCTTCTTCCTGTAGGTATTGAATGACACCTGAAGACCTCAGCAGAGTGCAATGATGTAGAAAGCTGTGTGGTTTTCTGAATTGCCTAAGCACTGGTACAAGCTTTCACAAGTTCAGCATAGTCCAAACCCTTACAGGAGATGTTTAGGAGAAGCGGTGTTGTGGCAGGAAAAGGGGGAGGAAAAAAAAAAAAAACTTTTTCAATAGTATTAACTTGAAGATTGAGAAGATTGATGACTGAAGCTTCAAAAATGAAGAAACCCCCAACCACCGAACTTCATGTAAATGCTTACTAACATCACAAGGCTAACTCCTCACAACATAAAACTGCTTTTCCTCCAAGTGTGCCTGCTATTTCATATCCAGCTCAGTTCTCCTGTATCTTCAGGTGCCTTGTAGTTAGACAGCTTTTCCCTAAGCAAAGGCCTGAAAAAAGTAAAACTTAGTTCTTGAAAAAATCCTGTTTTTAGCCCATAGATGTGCTTCCCTCACTGACAGATCTGCCACTACTACGCTTCTCTGGGTTTGCCTGAACATGAGGATTTTCTCATGACGAAGGTAGGATATGAATTTTAAATGGAGCAGCTAAGCAAACTAAATAAAACAAAGCCACACTATACCTCATCGTTCAAATTTCTCCTTAAAATACGTACATTGGATGAAGTGGCAGGTCCTTTGCCGAAGACTCCTGTCTTACCTGGCTCCTCCCAAACCTTTTTGGCTGCTACCAAAAAGATGACTGATGGAGAGAAGAGAGGCTGCTAGGAAAAGACGAGCTGGTTAGCTTACAGGGATGACAACTAACCACATCTCAGCACACCTTCAGATGTGACTGCAGAATCGCCGCTGCCGCGGGGCGCCGCGCTCGGACCGAGCTGTGAGGTGTGGGCCGCGGGGCTCCCCGGAGCAGGCCATGGGCCGGCATGCCTCAGGGTCAGGCTGTCCTTCAGCTGGGGCTAAAAACACGAATTTGAAGTCTGGGCATGGTGAGGAGGGCTGCCCCCCAATGCCACCCTCATGCCTTCAAAGAGGCAAACCGGCAGTTTTGTCTCAACGTGATCAAGTGTTCCCTTCTGAGTCTGCCAGGGTCCCTCTGACTCCCTCAGATGCCAGGCCTCTCCTGCCTCGGCATCATCCCTCGGCTTTCAAAAGCTTGTCCAGAAGTAGCTGATCCCAAATGACTCCTTCCTTCTCTTCCTGCTAGTTCCCCTCTACCCCGCTTCTACCTCCTGACTAGAACTAACCCAGCCCAGCCACCCAGCAGACAGGCCAGTAACATAAAGTATGCTTTGTTCACCCTCTTCCCTCCCACTGGGATTCATAAAGAAACCAAGATTATTACCGAAAACAACTAATCTGTAATAGCTGGTTTTGTTCGAAATTAAACACATTTCCACGGCCATCTGATGCACTCTAAGCCTGTACTTACTTCTCATGTGAATTCCCGATCTTTTTTTTTTACTTAAAAAGAAAAAATTAAAAGTCAGGAAACAATAGAACTGCATTCTTTGAAGGCATAAATAAATTCTCCTTTTAAAGAGCTCAGGAATTGATCCAGGACTGTAACAGAAGGGCTTGCAACAGAAGCTGCATTTAAAAAAAAAAAGTGTATGAATCAGTTTAATATCTTAAAACCACTGATAATCTGATGCCTACATGAACAGACACACAACTCTGTATCAACACAAATAAAGAAGCTGACTTCCCAGACTTGTAAAAGATTATTTTTTTGGTTACAATTTACAAGAAATCTGATACAATACGTAGTAAATAAGTATATGCATGAAAAAGAAAGGGGGGAAAGCTATAAGGATTTAAACTGAAAGAGCACATGGCCAAAATACTGTTTGTATTTATCATTATTGCTTTGGTGTTGAACATACCTACATATGTAACTTAGCATGTAATATACAAATCTCCATAGCATCAGATGCCACATTGAAAGCCTGTATCTTCATTTATAATAGAAAAAGACCACTGCAGCCCCAAGAAAAGCATCTGCTTAGTCCATGGCACTGCAAAAAACATGTTCTGTGGGTGTTGACCTTTCGAGCAAGACATGACTTGTACAGCACGATAGCAGACTAAGAAACTTCATGTTTAAGATTCCTCTCCCTAAGCTGGTAGAAATAATCTTTTTCCTTGCAAAGATGTGGAACTTCAAAGCCAAACACAAAACAGCAAGCAAAATTTGTTTTGTACCATCAGAACATGATAGAAAACGTATTTGAAAGGGCGTCCTTCCCCTAATCAAAGCTTAAAATTTGTTCTTGTATAAATGACCTAGAAAATACTGAGATATTACACTACTTTCAAAAGCTGGGAACACATCTCCAAACAGCTGAAAAAAAATATTTTTAATTTATGACACTCTCGCAGTGAACCAGACCCGAGCTCAAGGTCCATATAATCTGAAATTGTGCATCCGACCGTGACTAATTTCAGATGCTTGTGAAGATGCAAGAGTGCTCTAATTGGATCGCCGTTAAAGACAAATATCACCTCACCACCTCTGAAACTTCCAATTCTCCTGTACACTTTGTTCCTAGCAATTCTGATTTAATACAATTCTGACAAATGAGCCCATTTCTCTTCTGTCTCCTGGGAGCTGAGAAATTTGAAACAGCGTTCTTCCCATGGCCAGGAGAAGATCAGTTCCTGAAGCCTGTAAAAGCATTAAAGTCTCAACGAAAATAGCTTATTTGCAAGAAAAAGCAAATAAGGACAATCAAGCGATGACGAAACACGCACATGTATGCCCACAAATGAATCCACAGCTGGCAGGTCTATTTTTAGAAGAAAAAAATAAAAGAGGAGGAGAAAATGGGCCTGGCAGACTGCTCATCAAAAGGCAAACCAACGAGTAAGAGACGGAAACACAGCGTCATCCCTGCAGCACCCACATAAATAACGCTCTTTGCGCCACGGCACGAACATACAACACGCTGCCATTCGTGGATCTGAACACCTGCTAAAAGGGCGAGCTGCACGAGCACAGGAAAGGCTTTCAATGATCGGAAAACACTGCAGAAATAACAAAAACTAGACAAAGATTTATCTCCTCTGTTTCCCTACTTTTGTAAAAGATCCAAAATAAGGAAAAAAGAAATAGTAAGAATAAAATTCCTCTCCTCCACCCTCAAAATCACCACATCTACTAAAAATAAGTACTGATAACTTTATATAGTAATAAAGCTCCATGTTATTTTAGGACCCTCTGAAGTTCATGATCTTGTAAAATCCCCTCCAGTCCTGTTGTTCCAACTCTGCAAATCCCTGTGTATGCTCTTTATTTCTGCTTTCCTCTCTGCAACAGGGCTAGTGAAGGCAACAAAGGGCTATACAGGTTTAAAAGACTGCAAAAATGCTGTGGTTTCATGAGATGGCGTAAGCTGAACCAGTAACAATAACGTAATATAACAGGTAAACCCCTCATCTTCCACCCCGTGTTTCTGTTCCTCGCTACATACTCCTGCTGCCCGGCTGTATAAGGTCCAAAACTCATTATATCCCTCTGCAGCGGGGAGATGGAGAAGAGAGATTGTTTTTGTTGCCTTCTGCAGAGTCAGCGGTTTGCACAGACCGGTGGAGGAGCCCACTGAACACCAGAGCTGCTGGTCAGGGAGGGGACGGCAGCGGGAAGATTTCCTGCTTTTGGGGGGCCGGCAAGCAATTGCATCAGCCCAGCTATTCACAAAATTACAGCCCTAGAGAATCATTAGAATTGAAGTTATTAAAATATTTGTTAGTATTTTCATTCCCTAATGCTTTGATCCTCGTCCTGGAAACTTCGCAGCACGGAAGCAGAACCTGCCTACACCAGAGGAGGTTAATGCATACATTAAACTTTGCCCTAACAGACCAGCGACAGAACGTGCCCCTCTCAAAACACTTCAGTGCCTCTTCTTAAACGAGCAGAGGGCTACAGGGGGCAGCTTCGGCGTGCCCACAAACAGCCACCCAGCTGAGAAAACGAAGATGCAGCAAAGCGGCCAAACTTTGCCCCCAAAAGATTTTTATTGCTACCATGTCTGCTGCTGGAGAGTGGGTGTGATGAACAGAGGGGGTGCGCTTGAATGAATTTGACACAACAAAGCTCGGATGGCAACTCAAAAGCACCGGGTCCCCTGCGTCCTCCCCCAGACTCGGGCACAGCAAGCGACCGGCTGCCCAGCGCAGCTGCCTCCTGCATCGCTTCTGCTCGGGGTCACACCAGAGAGGGACACTGCCCCCCTGTAAGAGATTTCTCCTGAAACACGGTTATAATACCATCTTCTGGTCAGGTTTCTGAGCAACTGGGAAGGAACCTGAGATAATCAAAATTTTCTCACAAGTGATAATGGGAATTCTCTGACGTATTTTTGTGGATTCTTCAGATTTAATCCAGGAAGCTATTGCTACCAATACAGCCACAAATCTAGCTGATACGAGAGAGATTTTTGTGAAGCACTGACTTTGTTACAGTCCCTGCTTCTCTTTTTTTCACCCACAGGTCAAATCAGTCTGCTAAATTATGTTAGTTACAGAGAAAGCACATTCCTTCAGAAAACTAAATATTTATCCACCATGTAAATAATATCATGAATTTGTCCATCTGTCTTTACAAAATTAATTCAGCAAGCTCACTGCACAAACTGCAACGTTGCTTCAAAAAGCAAAGAGAAGTTTTGCTTTATTTGATGTTAAAAAGGCCTTTTGTTGATAACTTAACGAGTTCAGGGTTCACCCAGACTTCCAGCTGAAGACTCGAGGACTCTGAAGACTCACTCACCTAAACCCTGGATGATACCTGCGGACACCAACCCATACGACCACCGTGCTACCAGCAGCAGCTGCAATGCCTGCAGGAGCTGCGCTCCGTGCTGGGACTGCGGGGTAAACACAGCCAGGCTGCAACTCATTCCCTTGTCCCTCACCCACTAGGAAACACTGAGCGTGCTGCAGGGGCTCCCACACCACACCGCCTTCCACGAGGCCACATTCAGTGGTCCACAGGTGGCAGCGGGCTTTGACTTCGACCTGTGACACACGCCGCAGCGGCACAGCTGGCCCAAACCAGCTGCATCACGGTCTGCTCTGTTTTTGCATGTTGCAAGAGAAAAGCCAGATCTCACTCTGGCTAAATCAGTATTTTTTTTTAGTGTTCTAAGAAAGTAACTCGTCAAAAGACAGAATCAGTATGCTCTTTTTGATAAAATACATCCTAATAAGTATGCATGGTCATTACTTACATAAATCATTCTACCAGGGATTAAAGAGATCACAGATTTATGTGCCTTTTTCATGCCATCAAGACCTTAGAAAAAACTGTGAAGACTTCTCATTTAACTTTGCAAAGCTGATTGTTTCAAGGGGGAAAAAGCAACAACACAACACTTCATTTACAGTCGTCAATTCAAAACCAGCATTTTTCCACGTGTTCTATTATTAGTGCCCATCGATACTGCAGAAATACATCTTTAAGTCTCAGCCACTGCTATTCCAAACAGCATCAGAGCACAAACCTACATACGCGATACGCTGTGTTACAATGTTACATCACTGATCGATTTTCATCTGCCCGTGCATAGTTTAAAAAGCAGAACCAAAATGAGGGTACCTAAACAAATGTACTCTGTTTTTAAAAGAAAATTAAATTGGGCTTGTAGACTGGCAATTCTTTAAAAGTGTTTCAGAACAAAAGACACTGCAAATTTTGGACACAGATTATGAAGCAGCATACAGTATATACTACAGTAGATGACGAATGGCTCTGTTTCTATCCCTCTGACTTTTGTGGTTTAAATCACAGTCTGATCCTAAACCTACATTTCCTACAGGATTACAGGCTGCACTCTTAAACCACAGCATTTTGTTGTTGAACACCGCAATATGCGTTCTGCCTCGACGCTTCTTTAAACAAAATGCATTAAGCTGCAACATCAGATCACCAGAAATAACTGAAAGAATCTAGCTCGATATCACAGAAATTGCATTTCTTTTGAGCACTGACATGACTTCTTCCATAAGCTCAGGACAGAATACAGACAGCACCTGAAGAACTCAAGTCCAAACCTCTGCACAAGAACGAGTTGTGAGGAAAGTCTTTAATACATCCTTAATACAAGTCCTATTCTACTTTCAAAAACCTTCCCAGAAGGGAGGTTCCACAACCTCAGTTTGTCCCAGATTTTCCCAAAGCACAACCGCTGTTACTATCTAAATCAAATCCTCGGTACAGACTAGTTCCATCTTTTTTCATACAATCACTGACAGACGGACAAAAACTCACTAACTTTAAGGTCATAGCATCTTCTTATCCCTGATCTCGACCTCTTTCTGCTGGAACTGAGCTTGCTTGGCCTTTGTAGGCTATGCTTCCCAAACATGCATGGCCTCTGCAGATCATGCTTTCCAAACCCTTCCTAAATCTAGATGACAATTTATTCCAGACCCTAGTTTGCACTTATCTTTCCTAAAGGACAGCAGCCAAAACTAAACACGTTATTCTGTTAACTCAGACATCACTAGAACCAAAAGGTAGATGATAAGCTCTCACGTTACTGCACCCCACTGCTTGCTGCCATCCCCCCGAGCCCTCAGACCCATCTCCACGGTGCTGCTGCCAGGTGGGCTTTACCCACCTGCACTACGGGATCTCCTTCCCAAACACAGTATTTTGTACTTGAATACAGACACTGAAATTATCAAAAACCTCTCATCCTCCAAAACAGCATCAAGAATAAGGCTTGAACCCCCTCCTCTGTCCCCTTCAAACCCCGTGCTAATTCAGAGCACAAGGACGTCGATAACAACGGCGGACCCGTCGGTGCCAGAACTGCCCCGTGGCACTGCCTGAGCTGTCTTTCCCGTTTGATGCTGATGACGTGTAACCACTCCTCGACAGCAATCCCCTACCCCAAAGCTGTATCTAGGCCCGGTCCCTTCGGCTCAGCTGTTCCCAAATACTTCAGATGAACAAATAATTTCCCTAAAAGCAGTCGTTCAGGATCAGGCAGCAGGTCTGCTGCTTCCAGTGTGCTGCCTGCAGTACTGAATGCCTAGAATATAAAAATTTGGTAAATACCTGAGGGTATTTTGCGAGCGTACTCTCCCTGGCTCCATCCTCAACTCAGCAAACCCCAGAGCTACAGCAGATAAGATGGGAGGCTTAGGAGATTTTTCTGCCATGAATTTGTCCGGCTGCTGTTTACGTCCCTTTGAACTTCCAGCATCCACATTCTTCAGAAAGGATTTCCAAAGCTTAAGTAGCTACACATTGGGTAAGTAAACACCCCTTTTGTTTGTTTTGAACCTGCCAGCTTAATCTCATGCTTCAACATTTTGTACTGAAAGCATCAATAAAAAAAAATATTCTCTTCTCACCTCTGCCACATCGCTTGCACCGTCATCTATCACATTTCCCCATCAAAATCCCTAAAACCCCAAAGTTTTCCTCGGACCAGCATAATTAAACACCAAGAGAGTATGAAGGTTAGACAGAGTCACGAGACCTTCTTTGCCTTCGCAGACCAGGCACAGGGAGCCAGGACTAAACCTTGGTTCTGAGAACAGCACGGTTAATGTGTCCAAAAACTGACCCAACATCACACACCAGCGCGTGGCGACCCCAGATTCTGAGGGCCGCAGTTCTTAGGACAGATTATGCACGAACAGCCACTCGGGCTGGAAATATGGGGGTGGGGGAATTAGTTCAACTTCTGAGCTAATACTGAGGTGCTTTTTACTTCAGGAAGCTAATAGGCCTTGCAGCAAACTTTACTGCCTTTATAGTCTCACAAAGGCATAACTGTACTTCCACTAAATAGTTTATTAACTTACACGCACTAAAAACACATCCGCTAAAAATACAGTCTAAGTCCTAATTTCTATTTTTGAAGCCTCTGCAGTGTTGTTTTTACTAACTTTTACTGTGACAATTCTGATATTTACTCCTCCACCTCTTGTGTCTTTTTTTCCTTTGCAGTTATTTTATAAAATGTGCACTCCTTATCTAACTTGTACATGAGCACAGCTTTATGGCACTTAAGAAAACACCGCAAGACAACATTTGTTTATACTTTTAGAATTAGCACAAGGAAAATTGCGATCATTTCTATAGTTCTCAGGCTTTTTTCCCTAGCACTCTTCTCTCTCTTGAAAACAAAAACTGTGGGTTAATCTTAAATGAGGAGTTCATCTCTACCCCTGTTAATATGCCACTTTTGTAAGAGAAGGAAGGCTGAAGGCCGTGGCCAACCTTTGCCCTCCGATGACTGCTAACCCAGTCCAGAGGCCACTCGGCCGCCTCCTCATGCCAGCTGAACTGTGAGAAATGGGATGGCTCCAAAGAGTTCCTCTTCCTTCCAGGAACCAGGCAGGACACTAGGGCTGAAGTCCTGACGTGCTACTTCCCTCCACCTCTCCAGAAAAGGGCTGACGATCAGCAATATTTAAATGAAATAACAGGTAACCACCAGGCAACCTGTAATCTCCTCATTTAGCTATTGCGTTTTTACAACTGGCAGTGGGGCTTGCTGGTTAGGAATCCGGCTGCCGCGCACCAGGCAAGCAGCAACAACACAAACAGCGCATAGCAAGCCGCATTTGAGTCTTCCCGTTTAGCAAGGAAAGCGAATGGCAGGAGTTAGACATTGGGTTTTGGTAGGGGATGAGCCCTGAGGTCCTCGCGCTGCTTCCCCAAAGCGCAGCCTGCTGAAGGACCTCGACCAGACGACGTGCTCCGGGGGATGATGCGGTTCGAGTCCGGCTGTGAAGAAGTTGATTTCCCTGGCAAGGCCAGCCCTACCGGCACCGAAATGTTTTCAAATGGGGAGTTTGGATGAAGCGCGGTGTAACTTAGCACGCAGCGCATTTTAAAGAAGACGATACTTAGAAGAAAAAAAAAAACAAAATCCAACGACATTTCAAATGACACTTCGGCGTGCAATGCCATGCCGGCGTGCCCTGCTTTCGGCTAGGACAGAGGGAAGGGAGCCCACGAGAAGCCCTTTGATCCGCGGCAGCACCTGGCGAGGAAGGCCCGGCTGCACCCAGCTCCCCGCAGCCAGGGCTCAGGGGGGAGGCTCCGGGAGGACTCCCCGCTCCCCTCTCCCCCTGCCGAGCCACCAACCCCCCCCGGGGCCGCCACCCCCTCAGGATCCCTCCCCGTGCCCTGCCGCCCGCTGCCTCCTTTCCCCTTCCCTCGGTACCTGCCGCGGCCGCCCCGCTCCGCTCCGCGCCCGGCCGCCGCTGCGCTGCTCTGCGCCGCCCCCGCCGCCGCCTGGCCCGGCCCGGCGCGGCCCGGCCGGCAGCACGGCACGTCAGCGGCACGGGGCCGGCCCTGGGCGGGGGGAGGACGGCAGCAGGAGCAGGAGGAGGAGGAGGAGGAGGAGGAGGAAGAGGAGGAAGGGCAGCCCGGGCCCGCCGCCCTTCCCCCGAGCTGCCCCGCAGCGGGGGGGCTGAGGGGGCCCCTGCGGCCTGCTGCGAAACGCCGCGCAGGGGCTGGCTCGGGGCTTCGCCGATTTTTGCTGGGGGCGTCTTGTTCTTTTTTTTTTTTTTTTTCCCCTTTTCTTTTTTCTTCTTTCTTTTTTGGACCATTGTAGTTATGTAGAGTGTTGGGCTTGTGTTAATTAACCACTACCTTGTAATGAAGGGTGTGTGGTATTTGGTGGCTCTCTTGCTGCAGAAAACCGTGAAAGCTAGAGATTAATGAAAACCGCCCTGAGTCGTTCATGTTGGGAAAGACCTCTAAGATCATCAGGTCCAACCTTTAACCTAGTACTGACAAGTCCACCACAAAACCATGTCCCTAAGCACCACATCTACATGTTTTTGGGAGACCTCCAGGGATGGTGACTCAACCACTTCCCTGGGCAGCTGGTTCACAACTGTTTCAGTGAAGAAATTTCTCCTAATATCACAGAAACATTAAGGTTGGAAAAGCCTTTTTGACCTCCAAAATCATCTGGTCCAACCATCCCCAAAATCATCTGGTCCAACCATCCCCCTACCACCAATGTCACCCACTGAACCATGTCCCCAAGCACCACGTCCAACCTTTCCTTGAACACCCCCAGGGACGGTGACTCCACCACCTCCCTGGGCAACCCGTCCCAATGCCTGACTGCTCTTTCTGAGAAGAAATGTCTCCTCATTTCCAACCTGAACCTCCCCTGGCACAACTTGAGGCCATTCCCTCTTTTCTTATCACTTGGTGCTTAGGAAAAGAGTCCGATCCCCACCTCACTGGTGCTTCCCCCCCCCGCTGTTCTCACTGCCGTGACCACCCTTATTTCTGGGGATCCACAGATACATCGTGAGCCCTGTGTCACACAACGTGGACAGGCCAGGATGGTGCCTGTTGTGCAGTGCACATGCCAGCTGGCCTGCCCTCACGTCCACTGACATCCATGTCATCCTGTGGGTTTTCTCGCCTGCACCCAGCTGTTTACCCCAGGGGCTGCCAGCAGCAAGCCGGCATGATGCAAGAGCGCGACCTGGCCAGGCAGCGTTGCATCATACCTGAGCTGCGCGTCACTCTGCCGAGGACACGTGCAGCCACCCCTCCTTAAGCATCCGTGTGTGAGTCTTGTATCACCTCCCCAGCCCTTGGGCTCAGCGGCATTCCTCGCATCACCCGCTGGTTTGTCAGTTTGCCCATAAACACTTGGCTTCTTTTCATGCGGTACTTGGCGAGCGGCACAATTATCCTGACTGTGTGTGCAACGCCTCTGTGCTGTCCACCTGGGCACCATAAAATTCTTGTATTTGTTGGTACAAACCAACCAGTTTGTACTTCAAAATCTCTCCTGGTCTCCTTAATCTCGTAGCCCTCACTATATTCATTTAGGCAAGGTGTGCTTCGCTTTGTGCCCTTTGGAACATTTGGAAAACTCCAGGATGCTCGGAGTACAGCTACTGCTAACAAATTTAAACAAAATAATTTCTTCCAGCCCTTATCTTCCCCTGTAGATATGACAGTCATAAATACGTCTTGGCCTCTTTTAGAGGCAAAGAGAAATCCCGGGAAGTTTTCTAGGGAAAGGGTTCTGTCACAAAATGACGTGGATGTGCACATGGAAATGGAGTTGGAGAGCACAAAGCGTGCAAGTAATCCTGCAGCTCAGGCAAAGCACAGGTGGGAGTAAATCCTGTGTCCAGATTAACATTCCTGCGCCTCATAAAACATGCTATCAGCTTGTTTTATTCTGTTTTAAACAGTACACACACCTGCAAGGTGGCAAGTTGAATTTGACAGTGGCATACTCATTTGACATAATTTAAGAATGTTTAACAATTTTGACAAAATATTTTAAAACTTGTAGAGAATGGGAGTTTATCTGTGTCATAACCATTAGGGCAGTACTTTGTATGGTCAGTCTTACTTTTATCTGTAGAAGACAGATAAGAATAATTATTATCTGGGTAAAGTATATGGCTGAAAAACTAAATGAAAATGTAAATTTGATGACTGGATTAAAAAAAAAAATGTTAGCAAAACAGGATACAATGTCAGGAAATGGTCAACAAAATATTTTCTAGTGTAAACAAGGCAGCCAATCCTACTGGAAGTGCTGCGGAGCCGGGGACTATCTCACGATCTGAGCTGCCCCTCCCTGCCGAGGAGGAGCGAGTTGCTGCTCTCTCCCTTTCTTCTCCCTGGGAATTCTAAAAATAACTCAAGACACAGCAGTGTTTGTTCTGTAAATCTTCTGGGGAGATAGAGGAAAATTCACACAAGTAAAATATGAGTGCAGGAACTTCAACCTAAGCAAAGGGACAAAAGGATGAAAGAGAAATCATGGAAAATGTATTTTAGTGTTACCATTTTCTCTAGGTAAGGAGGTAGGCAGGGAGCATTTCAGATGCCATTCCTAGGAAAGTTCGGCTGAAACTAGAGAGGCTGGTCAGACTGAACACCAGGAACAGCATGGCTAGCTTGGAGACTTGAACCAGTTTTTGCTAAAAAGCCCTTTTAGACTACTGATATTTATAAGGAACAGACACAGCTCAATGTCTGTGGGGAAGCCCAGGGTGCCGGTACCATGACTCAGTGCTTCCTGTGCCTCTCTTTGTCACGTGGCAGAACCACACCAGCGTACCCATTCAAAGGTCACAAGGCACAGGTGACGTTTGTAGGAATAGCTGTCCTCCAGTGGCAGGTTCACGTTACCTATTGCTCTACAAGGGTCTGTTGGGATGAACAAGAAATATATCGGCACATCTTCAGCAAGTTTGTGGATGACACCAAGCTGCGGGGTGCGGTTAATGGGCTGGAGGGAAGGGCTACCATCCAGAGGGACCTGGACATTCTTGAGAGGTGGGCCAGTGAGAACCTCATGAGGTTCAACAAGGCTGAGGGCAAGGTCCTGCACCTGGGTCAGGGCAATCCCTAATATGATTCCCGGCTGGGTGAGGAATGGATGGAGAGCAACCCTGCAGAGAAGAACTTAGGTATGCTGGTGGTAAATTGGATATGAGCCAGCAGTGCATGCTTGCAGCCAACCGTATCCTGGGTTGGATCAAAAGCAGCGTGGCCAGCAGGGCAAGGGAGGTGATTGTACCACTCTGCTCTGCTCTTGTGAGATCCCACCCAGAGAGCTGCATTCAGTTCTGGGGCCCCCAACGCAAGACGGACATGGACTTGCTAGAGTAGGTCCTGAGAAGGGCCTTTCCTATGAGGAAGAATTGGGAGAACTGGGGTTGTTCAGCCTGGAGATTCAGCCTGGAGATGGCTCTCAGGAGACCTCACGGTGGCCTTTCAATGTACAGAGGAGGGTTACAAGAAGCATCATACATGGGGAAAAATTTTTTACCAGGTCTTGTAGTAACAGGACAAGGGGCAAGTGTTTTAAACTGAGAGGGTAGATTTAGATTAGATAAAAGGAGGACATTTTTTTATGATGAGGTTGTCACAGGCATAGGTTGCCCAGAGAAGCTGTGCATGCCCCATCCCTGCAGGTGTTCAAGGCCAGGTTGTATGGGGCTTTGGGCAACCTGGTCTGGTGGAAGGTGTTCCTGCCCCTGGCAGGGGGCTTGGAACCAGGTGATCTTTAAAGGCCCTTCCAACCCAAACCATTCTGTGATCCTATGATCCTAAACGTGCAAAAGCGATACATGCACTAGAGAGCCTACCAGGAATCCCATGAGCATACCAAAGGCAGAAAGATTACTAAGATGAGGCAGTGTAATATTTTAACAGAACTATCAAAGTGCACCTGTTCCTCCTTGCTGAACTGACAAAGAACTGACAACATTCCAGATGTCCAGGGTGTCTTAATTCACCCAGATATTAAAAGTATTTAAGTTTGAATTCAGGAGTTGCAGATTATAGTAAACATTTGCTGTCTTCAAAGTTGCCACATCAAAAAAAAATAAAGAAAAATAGTATGGTAATTGTATGGGCTGCTCTATTGTGTCAGATTTGGTGAATGACAGAGTATTGAAAGGATAAGCAGGTAAAGGATCCCACGTGACTTCTTAAAAAACCCTGGGAAGATATTATGCATGTTTGCATTTCAAAGAAGATCAAGCAGCGTCCTGGCTATTTAAATTTCTATGAAAGCGAATTCTTATTTATAACTCAGTTGGTAAGATTTAGACCGACTAAACACCAAAAGATAAAGGCTCTCACTCTTATGTGGCTGGAGATTTCCCTGCTGAAATGGTTGTTCTCAAGTTGTTTGTATTGTGATTGTTAAGATTCTCTCTGCAGACTTTATTATGGAAAATTAAATGCAAAAATCAGGTTTGACATCAGCTACAAGCCTTTAGACAGAAAGCTTGTGTTTAAATTGTGTTGTAATTATCTAGGTTTCGCTGTGGGTTACACGTAGCTTCAACTGTGTAACAACGCATGTAATGAGTAAAGTTCTGCCTGTAGAAATGTCCATGGGCATTGACTTCAGTCACAGCCAACAACTTAACGAGGCCAGAAGTTCATTTACTTTACACTGCTTTGTTGGCATATGCCAAATATATATAAATGTAATGTTACTCCACTGTATCTGTATAACGTGGGTATGTTATAATACCTCAAGCCTGTTACCATCAACTATTGGAGTTTCGTGCCTGTTGAGTGTAATGTTGAGTGTAAACTACAGTGCAATGCCTTGATACTCCCTAAAATTATTTTATAATTTTGCAACTAATTTCTAAAGAAAAAAAAAATGCTGAAGTTATCATCCCACTGATTTTCAGTGTTTTGGGTTACCCATGAGGTGTTTCTAGATGTAGCTATCCCAGCTGCCAACTTAGTCCTGCCAGCACAACTTATCAGTTATTTATCTAGATAAGGAATAGCTTGCTCAGATGCTTGAAAAAAAATAAAAATAAAAATTCTAACTGGCTCAAGGTTTAGCAGTTTATGTTCAGAGACAGAGTTCAAGAAAGAACAAGAAATTTTCCTGGGATTTCAGCAATAGTATACTTACCGATTCCAAGATGACGTTCCTTTCAGAATCAAACTTTGCTTTCTTTCCAAGGAAACTTTCTCTAGATAAGAGCCATTCAATTCCATATCATGTAAATTATTTACTGGAAATAGGTGTGTAAGTCATTTTTATCTGGTCCTTTTCACTTACTGTTATATGTGTGTACATACTTCTCTGATTTTGACAGCTGTGCAAAGATCTTTTTCCCCTCTTTCTTCCCCGTAGACTTTGCATGAACCCCTCTTTTGACCACAGCTAATTTTTTTCAGTACTCTGACTTTTCCATGGGCCTTCCATAATCCAGCTGCTTCATTCAAGATGCAAATAAATTAGATATTATGGCTTAAGGCAACAGCTCCTATTTGAAGTCTTCCTATTGCATTTCAATTCATAAGAAGTTTCTTCCTTTGTGTTATCAGACAACACGTTACTTAAAGGTTGATTGTTTTGCATTTCCACCCCTAGCAATGTGCCATCAGTTTCTGAAGCTCTTTTTTGAGTGGGAGTAAGTCTCCCAGACCAGCCCCATTTTTCTATTTCCGTACCTTAAAGGATAATTAAATTAAGCAAAGAGATTATTTTCAGTTGTGGGTAAAAAGGAACACAAGACAGGCCTGCATAAATAAATGAATAATAGCACGGGATGAGGTAAGAGGGGTCCCAAACGCGTCAAGTCGTAACATTTCATGAGTCCATGGATTTTCATTTTACTTGCATGAGCAGATTCATTGTAGGAATCCAAACGGTGGGATGTAGTCTTTCCCAAGAGAGACTGGGGAAAAAAAAAACAAAGCAGTGCAGAAAGGCACTCATCTGGGGTTTGGAAGGAAGGAAAACAGCAAGTGGACAAACTCTGTAGCCACCAAAACTTAGCTCTCCCTAAGCCTGATGTGCACCTGCATTCCTCTGCTTTTGGCAACCAACCGGAAAAATCACTGGGATTTATGCATCATGACTTCATCTAGGTGAGCAAGAAAATGACAGCGTACTACAACTGCTTACAGAGTAGCAGAAATGAGTATTGTAGAATTAGTCCTACCGGTGGCCATCGCAGACCGACGATGAAAGTCAGAAAACCTCATATGCAAAACACGTTAAGGGAGAGTGTTACAAACAAGCATTCAAAAGGTGGGTAACATCAACAAACTAAATTGTCTGAGGAACCCTAATTTAGTCCACTTGTGATGATAAATTTGTACATGCATGTCATGTTTTCCTCCAAATACCGCTTCTTTCAGTGCATGCCAAGTCCAGTGTTTAGGGAACTGAAAATTTCACAGTGAAGGCAACTATGAGCTGTGTGATTCTGTTGTTCCGTTAGGAGGTATGATAAGGAAAAAATAAATAAAATCTCATTGAAATAACTAAATGCATTGAAATAACTAAATTTCAGACATGAACGCATGACCCATTGCTATAGGAAAATTATCTGATACTTGGCAAGTTACTTAAGAGCATTTTCCAGTGGTCATCAGCTATGTTCTTATTTTCAGGTGCCCAACTGGAGATGCTTATTGGCAGAGTTGTGAGAGTATCTGCAAAAATAATGCAAGCAATTGACAGCTCAGTAAAAGCACCGTAGAAAGAACTCACCTGTGTAAAGATCAGAGCAAATATTGGAAAGCAGAGTTAAACGCTCACTTCAGTGCTGACTGCTGATAATATCAGGTCAAGAAAACTAGGCAAACAGTCTTTCTCCCCACAAACTTAGTTTCTCTCTTCAAATGGCTAAATAAACAGTGAACATTGTTTTAAGCCTACTTTTCAACACCCACAAGTGAGAGTAGCTGGAGTGTGAATCTCAGCAGTTCAGTGCAAGAAGCTTAGCTTGGTTAAACTAAAATGCTTTTCACCTCTTTCCCTGAACTTCAGCACTCAATTTGCAAAGTGGAAATAATGGCGTCTAGCAATTGTGGTCAAGATAAAGGTTCAGCCTTTATCTTGAGCAAACAGAAAACATTACTCATTTATTTTGTGTGATAAAATGCATGTCAAACTGGATGTAATTTTACATTCAGGGTTTTTAGGATTAATTTATTTTAATTTATATTAACCAGCTCCTAACTGGCCTGAAAAAAAATGTGTCTAAATAAAATCATTTGAATGAGACAATGTCTTTATATAAAAGGGTACCTCCTTGGAATCAGAGAACTAACTTGCTTAGAACTAACTTGCTTAGTTTAGACAGACAACTCAGACACAGGGCTACAAGTTAGATCAGGCTGTTAGATCAGTACAAATCCGTCTGACTAGATTGCATCCAATTCCTTAACTGTGTAAGAAGTATTAGAATAATTGGCAGAAACATGAAAAGCTCACAAAATGACTGTACAATAAGGTGTAGCACAACCTTTAAAAAATATAAAGAATTAATAATTCAAGGAATTTGCAGGACAAAAGCCTAGCTAAAAAAAAAAAGTATCACTGTCTGATCAAACATCATCATCACAAACTATCTATATGAACACATGCAACACATTAATCCAGACATTTGTGCAATATGTATTCTTGATTCTGGAACCTGAATATTTATCTGAAGTGGAAGGAGTTGATGCAAATTTTGTCTGAAGTCTAGAAATTTCAGTAGTCTTGTAGGAGGGGACAGAGCTGTACAATTTCTCATGGCCTTTTATTGCCCTTGTGTAACACTGACGGATATTATTACAATATTGTTTACGAAGCAGTTTAACCAAGTAACATTTAAATAAGAAACATACTCCATTTGGTTGTATTCCAGCACAACTTATGTTAAAACACATTGTGTTTTTAGCAGTGTTTTTTCTGGGGCTAGTCTATCTAAATTTCCTGTGTTGCAGAACCCACGCACTATCTGGCTTATTATTGTTGTATAGCATGACACGAATTTCCAGGACTGAAGTGGTAAAATATGAAGTTCTCTAGAGATAAAATAAGTATTCTGCTCTTTTTCAATCTGTTGCATAAATAGCAAACATCCTAGAGCTTAAATTATTTCCTGAGAGAATATTCCTACAATGAATATTGTGGTTTTGGTCCAAAACTTGCTGACGTCTCTATCCAGGCTACCACTGCAATAATTCTTACATACGTGCAAAAAATGAAGGAAGCACAACGTTCATTCTCCCAAAACATGAGTTAGGAAGAACAAACCTGATGCTAAACAGGCACTGTCGCAGAGCTTGATTTAGAGCTGTTTTAATTGGAGGACAATGGGGATAGAGGTTTGTGTAACAGTCTGCTAGCTACTGTTGTGAGTTGTCATCAGTACATCTAGTGGTATTTAGTTATATTTTGTGTATATATTTAGCTGACATCAGTATATGTGCGTAAGTAAACCAAGTTTCCGAAGTTAGAAATACAGTTAAAGAGAGGTGGTATTAGTAAAATTTATCAATTTTTTATACAAGTTAAACCACTGGGGAAATCTAATGTGTGATAATCTCTGCATAGAAGTCCTGATTCTAAATGTAGAATGACCCTGAAACTGACCCTGAACACAGTTAAGCTCAAATTGGCCTAAGCAGGATGGTTTTCCCTCAGGCAGACTCTTCTCAGATTGCATGGGAACAGATACTCAGCTGCAACAAACTGGTCTGGCTCCCCTTAACCTTCAAGGTATTCAGTCAGCTTATGATAAAAGAGAATCTGTCCACAAGTTGGAATTTGAAAATGTCATCCATATCTGAGCACATATAGTATGTGGATTTGATTATTCCATTAAAATAAACCATTTACGTGGAAAAGCATATCCTTTTTTTTGTCCTGATATTCATAAATCTTGTTTTTAAAAATAGTAATCGTTGTCTCTCTTCCCACTCCTGAATCATTTAACATTATATGCTGATTTTGGTTTATTGTAGTATTTTGGTATATACTGGTTTGGCATAAAGTCATACCCCAAATAATTGAGAACAGAATTTAATCACAAACCCCAACAAAATAAGGAGGGATGAAGAAAATATAAGATGCAAGCAAGTTAAGTCTCTACTTACCATGTAAACATGGTAAATCCCACGTTTACCAGAATTTGGATACTTCTTAATCCACATAGCTTTCTGCTCATATATATTCAAATATATTTTAAGCATCATACATCACAAAGAGCACTGTTTACTTTCCTCTGGCAACAGCAGTTAAGAGCTCCACACAAGAGGAAAAAAGATAAGAACAAAAAGGCCTAGCAAAGAAACAGGTCAGCTCTTTGAATCCAGGTTAGGGCTAGCAATTACTCACATAAGCAAATAAAGAATCCTGAAGGCATGGTGTACATTACCAAGTTTCCCTTTGTAGCCACAGGTCTGCATGGGTCCACATGCAAATCTGCCAAAAGCAAGTAAAACCTAGCCTGTCAGAAAACTACAACAAACCACAACATAGTTGTTTTGCAGATTTTATCCTCACTAACCAGGCTGGATCCCACAGAACACCTTTCATCATATCTTTCTTCGAGCAGATATAACTCGAGTTAAGCAGAAAGGATTTAGTTTTAAAATACAAAATACAGTGGCAAAAGACAAGTAATATGGCTGTTACTTCATTGGTACTGTTTCAAAGTCGTAGCTTGTAACATCAGTTCCCCTTTGATTTCTAGAAGTAGATGGGAATAATCAAAAGATTCAGGGAGATGGAATACACCTTTGTGAATCCCGGTACAGAGTACAGAGGTTCTTTAGGAGCACTAAGTAAGTACAATTCAAGGATGTTAATGCAAGTTTTTAACCAGTGACTGAAAACGGTTTAATTAAAAGATTTGAGAAATAAAATATAGTGGATCTTAAACTACAGAAGCTGGTGCAGTTTGTTCACAGGTTTGCTACATGGTACATACATTAAAAATAAAAATATCAACTGCATGGTTTTCTCATCATGGTAAAGTTTTTTTTGTTTGTTTTCAACACTTTCTTTGCGGAATGTTTTGGAAAATAGATTCTTCCAAGACAAGAGTGCAATGCAACCTAAAAAACCAACTGAACAGTTCCTCTGCTCAAGTCTGTTCATTAAAGGGTATACTTCAGCAGGAAAAAAAAGGAATGTCACAAGGGACTACTTAGATGTCTCTTCTACTTTTGCAGCTATCCTGCAAATGTGCATGAGAGGTACATGCATTTTTTATGCCACGTAATCTAAAACTTTTAAAAGAGCTCTCAACTGTTATTCTAGCCAACCTGAAAAACAATACAAAGAGATCCATTTAATTAGGCAGCCATCTGATACCTTACGCTGCAGAACAGTCATGCTACTCAAAGTAGCAATTTTCAAAGTAGCAATTTGCAATCTTAAATCTTATAAAGGAATAAGCAACTTACACTTTCCTCAGAGTGCATTTGTCGTCATATAATTATTAAATAAAAATATCTAGCCCCCACCCCACTAACTTCCATTAATTTATTAAATCTGATTCAGAAAAGCCACCAGTAAAATTCCTTGTTCAATCGCAAAACTGTATTGTAGCTGACAACTATGGTAAGAACGAATACTTAATAAGTACATGTAGTAGTGAATGTTTATAACCAAAATATAACATTTTTAAATAACTCATTCTTAATCCTGTGTTTTTCTATTAACATCAAATTTTATTAAAAAAATAAGTTTCCTATATTTAACATGTATATTAGCTTGCTGTATATGACTGAAGATCTCAAGACCTTTAACATTAAATGATAATAAATCAAACACTTCCTTCACAGCTTTGAAAAAGGGAAGGGAGGAAGAAGGGGAGGACAGGATAGAGGAAGGAAAAGGAGAAAGCACCAGGCCATTCCTAGCAAGAGAACCAAATAGTTCTACATCATCAACTTATGAACCTGCATCACAAGCGCTAGAAAAAGAAAACAATTATATTGATCAAATTTGGATATATTCCATAGGATTAGAACATATCATTGGGGAAAAAAACTGAGAAGAAACACATTCTATTTGCAATGGTTTCTGTATTTCCAAGAGATTATTTTCCTTTCCTCTCTACAAGCCATCACTGATTTACTTGCATTTGTAAAAACTGCTATTCCAATATGTTAGTTGCACTGAAACCAGATACAAGACGCTGCAGGAAAACGATCTGAAGCTACTTTATCACTTATTTTCTGCAACAATGGCAAGAATACTGGACTAATGCCATGGAGGAAACAACTCCTAGGCGTGTGCCTTACATATTTAATTTGTAAACCAGAAGATTGCCCCCACATACTTCAAGAAGAAACCTGTCTAGGCATCGACTCATCTGTAAGAGACATATGGTGCTTACATACTCTCCATGAGGCACAGGGTCTGCACAAGAAAGAGATGAGGGAATGAACAAATCCCCTAAATCCCGTGGGTTACCTGTGCAGAAGGTTAGCAGCCCATGGCTGTGTTGCTCTATGTGCAATCACTCTGTTTTGGTCAGGGAACCTATTAAACAGAGTCTCACAGAGATAGTTTTTCTGGCAGCAACGCCCTTAACAGCCATGTTTTCAGGGTTTAGTGAGAATGAAAACTCACAGAGAGCCTGAAGTACTGGGTCTTCAAGTATGCTTGATCTTCCGTATAAAAACTGATCTTGGGGGACACAGAGTTCAGCTAAGGAAGTCTCTGCTTCTTCTTCTCGAGGAGAAGGGAATGACAAATTACAATCCCAGTAGAAAAAAACAGCCAAGAAAATACTCTCTGCAAGGAGGGACAGAAAATCCCCTTCGTCCCCCGAGAGACTTCCTCCCGGGAAGATACAGCTTCTGGATCCCTTCAAAGATATCCATACTAGTAGTGGACTGAATATATATATATATCCTTGCAAAAACAATTTCTTATTTTTCTCATTTGAATACCAAAGCCTTTCTAACAAGGATGCTTGCACTGTAAGCAACAATGGCATTTTAAACTATTTTAAAAGTCAAAATACATTGGAAATACCCAAACAAATCCCAACATTAGTCTGATGCTACCTAAAGCCAAGAACAAACAAGCAAGCAATGAACACTGATATTTTGTTGGTTTTTTTCTTTTTTTTTGCATGGATATTACAAAAAATAGTAATCATACACTTTTTTTAAATGTTCATTACTTAGATAAAGCACATATGAATGTAACATTCAGAATTGTAACATAGAAAATGTAATGTGGGCAATCTGCTATTCCAAGTACACTTACCAAAATACAATTTTATAATGAAGAAAGTCTCAAAATACACCTGTACAACAATTGGGATCCACAAAATATGATTTAATAGTATCACTCAAGATCACTTCATTGAAACCACTTTTATAATACTGCTTGAATAGTAATCTCTGGTCAAAGAGCATTCTCCTCCTTTCTCTAGCCCGTCCCACTAAAGCAAGTGTGGAATTTTAATTGCAACGCATATCTTTTAAAACCCCAAATCTGAAGCAGTCCTATTAACTATTACACTGCCTACACTTAGATACTGTGAGGATGGGAATCACCCTCTCTGAGGCCATGGTACACTGAGACACTTACCCATATTATTGTTTGTAGCGCAAGCAGAATAATCTTGTAAAGGGCAACTAAATAGGGTCAAAATATGAATTATGTATCTCACTACCAAATCATTCCCTATGTGTTACTTAAGCCTGTAACATTACAGCTTTACTGAAAAAGAAAAAGTTAACCATTTTATCCTATAAATATTTTCTTTATTTGCTTTATGTTTAGAAGTTGCTATTTAAGTTCTATTAACAGAAATACATAACAAAAGCTGCCTACCAAGTGGAAAAAAAGTAATTACAAATGCTGAAAAAGTTGGCCTCATTAACATATGTACAGACTTGCTTACTTAATACACATCTTTGTGGGAATTAAATCTTTTTATGACACACATTTATACAGGCATTGAACATTCCCAAGTAACTTTGAGCAGAGAGTACGCCAAATCTTTAGTCTGGGCAGACAAAATGTATATTTCAGTTTTGATTGTGGAGCTAACATGCAACAGATACAACACTCAGTCTGAGCCGCTGTTGATAAGTTGTTCTGTTTTTTCCTGCAAAGATCTTTCTGCTGAACTTGGGTCCTTTTGTCCCTTCTTGTCTTTGCTCTGCTGTTCCTGCAGCTTCAGGATTATTTTTCGGATTTCTTCTCTTTTGGTTTTCATTCTTGGGCGTGGAAACCAGTCTGTTAAGTTCATTGGTAGCTCAAAACTCAGAATGGGATTCTGAAAAGAAAGGTGATTTGGATATTACAGTAGGGAGTTATAACGTAAAAGACTGGGGAGAACTGTAGTGGAAAACATGCATTCTTCCCCACTTCATCCCTCAGCATGAAACAAAATTTCTACCATTTATATCTTTTGTACATGTAGAATTAAGGTCAAATAAATGAAGCTTTGGTATGAATGTCATGCATCTACACGACAGTTCTGGTTATAGGAGTGTCCAAATAATCTATTCAGACTACTGTATTGTGTAGGCAAAGTATTTGAATTCATTTGTGTGATAGACATCGTACTAATTAAGAGGTAAAAGATAAATAGATACAAGATACAGGGTTTTTTGTTTTCTTTTCTTTTGGAAAAAAAAAAGGTAGCTAGAATCAAGACCAGATTCCTAATTAGCTCTAGTCCTGTTCTTCTAAATACCTGTAGGACCACAACAAACCAGGAAACTGAGCTTTACATTCCACCCTTAAAAGTGGGACCTGTGAGCAGCACCTGGCTGCCCGCCGGCCCTTTCTGTGTGCTTACCTCCTGTTTTCCTGCCAGAGGTCACTCACTCGGAGAACTAGCAGGACGGCTGTGGTGAGGCACAACCACTGCGCCCCGACCCAACAACACAGCCTGCGGCACGGCGCTTTCTCTCATCGAACCCCTCCTGCCTGCCCCCATCACCACAGGGAGAGCCAGGGGCGGCCATGCCGGAGGCCTGGCCGCGGCCCCAGGCGCCCTCCGGTGGCCGAGCTGATGGGGCCCAGCAGGCACCCGCCGTCCTGTTACGCCAGATACCTCGTCAAGCGAGCCTTGGTTTTAAAAAAGACCTACACGTCACAGCTTTAATGCTTATTATTAAAAGAAGACGCTTGAAATAAACCCACAAAGTAGAAGATGTGACTGAATAGCCCCCCTACACACACACAACTAACCATACTCTCCAGGTCAGCTTGTACAGCTGCCGGGACAACTGAGACTTGGTAGCATCTTTCAGACACATTAGCAGCTGCAATGGATTAGTTCAATATCTGTAAGATATTCAAGTACTGTGCCACTAGCACAAGTTTTACTTTCCCACTGGCGTCACCTCTGAGAATACCCTGCAATTTTTTTTTACCAGACACATCTACCCCTCACCCCTGCTCCCTGGCAGGCAAAGCTGCGGGGCCGGCCGAGACGAGAGATCCAGCCTGCCATAATTCTGTGGGCAGGCACTTGGCAAGAACCAAGGGCTAAGGTCCTTGAAACTTGGCTGCTCCACACTCCTCCTGTGTACAGAACAGAAAGCTCTCTAGGATGGTTCTAAGCTCTGAAAAGCAAAAGCTAATTAATTAATAACAAGTGTTTTAAGGCACAGTGAATGTTTGGCCTTCGTTTTGCATGAATACACTCTTCTAAAGCCTTGCTGCTATCACATAAGGTATGAACGAGGGGAGGGTTCAGCAATGGAGAAGGAGTCACCAGCTTTCTCAGGAGAGGGGTAGTTACAGGACACCTCAGGAACAGTGCTCTAAAGCACTCCAGACTGTAGAGATAATGTACCATACAAGCAACACCTCACTTGACCATTTCTCCTCCCAACCCAGACCTGAGGGTGTTCCACCCTCCCCTTCAGAAAGGTACTTTAACTCGAAGGCCAAGACAGTTAAAGGAAATAAAAGTTCAATCATTTTCTTCAATGGAATTATGATTTGGCCTCTAGCTGTAATGATTTTACTTGCATGTTATAATGAAAGCTACAAAAGTCTAGACTAGCTGTGTTATATTAATGAATTTATTCACAGCCACTTCTTATGGGGAAAAGAACAAGCTTTTAGTACATCTTTGGTTTAGATTTTGAACTCGAATTTGAACTCTTACGGGGTAATTTTAAAGGCCATGCACTGTAACAACACAAAACCTTAAAGTATTTTCTCAGAAAATTCCATGGCTTCTGGTATCTGGTACACATGTGTACCAGATATTAAAATATTGGCCGTTTGTTTATTTTCCAAGAAGTATTCATTATTATCTATGAGAACATATAAATTTGTTTCTAATGCATCATCTAATAAATAGCTGTAAAAGCTAAAAGAGCCTTTTATAATTGCAGTACATACTTGATCGCTGCAGGGGACAAAACAAAGAGTTACGCAAATAGGTATACATACCTCAAAAAAGCTCTCCACATACTGCAATATGTACACTCCACAATCACTGAAGTTGTTCTGTTGTGGCACTTTTGGGTTGGAACCTTTCATGACTTCTTTGGAAAAGCTTCTTTTATTGCCCTTCCTGACTTCCCATTCTACTTCTAAATATCTACGATAAAAGACCATGAAAATTAAAACTTTGTTTTTCACTTACAGAATTTTGCAAAAATTACAGTTATGAAACTTACTCCCTTAGTGTTTTCACAACATTTGACCGTGAAGGGCCTCTCAGGGAGTCCATAAGCAAAATGCAGGGCCTGTAAGAGAACATAATTTTAAAGTACAGAGTCTTTTACAACAGCTTAGAAAATACATTACAAAGCTAGCGATTTGTGGGATGACCTTGAACAAAAGCAGATCAGTACTATAAAATTTTACCAGTGCTGCTATAATCCCCTAACTGGGATAGCTAAATACAATGTTATCTTTAAATTTAACCATACACTAAGTACAGAGAACTCCAGTACTAGAGTTCTAAGTGCATTCTGTCAGACTGAAACCATTTGTTACAGGCGAAATCTAGTTACCTAAAAGCCCCTCAGGTGTCTAGTGCTATTTTAGATGCACAAGGTATCTGGGACACCTGCAAGACACTGGAAAGTAAGGCACAGAACCCACAAACATCCTCCTGGAGAAGCAGCTGGAGGACAGATAGGGGCAGTCCACAGCACCTAAAAATATACTAGATTTGTATGTTCAAGAAGTGGTCCCAACTGCTGAATCTGAAACCTATCATTCAATCTAGAGGCTACAGTCTTAACAGGAACTATAAATGTAACAACTGTATCAGCTGCCTGATATGCAACAGCTGGATTTATCCATTGGAGCCAACTCATTCCAGAGTTCAGAATCTCAGCATTAGAAATACGTAAGGTGTATTTTGAGGGACAGATAGGATACAAACTACTTATCACAAAGCTATGCTTTTTTTCCCCCCTAATAATAATACACACATGCATTCACACAAGATGTTCTTTGTAACTGGAAACTAGTAAATTCAGGCTAATTATATGCATGAATTTATAAATAGGTTTGTTTGTGTGTGTAAATTAACTTACATGTACGCAACTTTTGAGGCACAAGCATATTATTACTTGAACAATGATTGCTTTGATTTATACTTGTTTTTATTTTTCATTGAAAGAAAGGTATTATTTAAATAAGCAATACTGTCAAAAAACACAATCCAGTACTTTTTTGGTTTTGGAAGGGAGGAGTAGAATTGAATTTCCTTTCTCATACAGAAATAATTTTAATACTTCATTGTTATCATAGTTTTAAGTGCCTTTAATGATTCTTGATACCTGTGTCAAAGATCTTATGAAGTTTCATATTCAGATTAAAATAACGACTGGAGAGAAGTATTACGTACAGATAATCCATCATCAGCATGAGAAAAATTTAAGCTATAATTAGAAGCCCATAGCACTACCAAATATTCCTAAATCTCATAGTACAGATGGATTTTTACACCTTCATGACAATGCATCAAGGATACTACCTACATATTTCATATAATGTATAAATACGTAATTTTATCCTGCACCATAAGAAAAACAACTTATGAAAACCATTACCTTTCTAGTAAGCATTGCATTCACAAAGAAAAAATGTGAGAATGGATAAACCAATTAAAATGTGGTAAAACACAAAGAAAGCTCTGAAGACAACAATACTAGTGACAGTGTTTCTGGACTTGGAATAACATTTCTGGTCACACCAAAATGCAGGCAACTGCAGTCAATGTTCATTAATAAATCACTTCTGTGTTTCCAAAATCCAAAACATTTTAAAGGTATTTCAAATGAAAAACAGGTTAAGAAAAAAGCCAATGAAAGACCCTGTAATTGAACTCAATGCTGTGAAGCATTCTCATTAGAGAAAAGAAGATTAACCGAGAAACAGGAAGAGACAATAAAAAAAACAACTCAAATACATTTAAATTAGGCATGGAAGCAGTTAAAAACGATCCCATTTTCCTGTAATACTTTGACTGACCACAAAGGTTTCATTTAGTATTAACTACATTTTTAATTTGAAGAAATTATTCTGCCTTTTAATATAGAAAGATACATTTAAACGTGCTTCTGCAACCTTCTTTCTGTAGGAATCTAAGCACAAGATATGAATATACAGCCTTATTTGAAGAAACAATCTTCTGTTACTTGAAAAAGTACACAGACTTAACAAACACCAACAAGGTATTATTTTACCAGTAGTTTCATTTGCTAAATTTTCTGCTTACTGAAGATGATGATACTACAGAGTATAGAAGGCTCCCTCAAACACAAATACATGCAGGCTAAACTGTTTGAAGAGAGATATATGACCATTTCCCACAATTACTGTCTTAAAATTTCATACACTTTCATGAAATTTTCATTTCCCAAACTGTATTAATATCCATTTCAATTGTTTCACTACTTACTGTTTGCAGATAGTAGGCTTCAGGTGCCACTGTCCCATTTCTGAATTACAGTTATCATCTAAAAGGCCACCATCATCACTACTGTCTTCCTACAAAAGCAACATGTTTACAGGCGTTTAAAAGCTAACGTTTTTAAATAGATGCAAGAGGAATTATTGCTATACTTTCTATTTTTATTCAAGACCAATAACATCAAGTTTAATAAAGAAGTGTTAGCTTTCACCTGCACCATTCATTGTTTGTATTGCCAACTTTTAGTCTCATATTGTTTCTCAAATCCACGCTGGAAAAACATGAAGTGAATGGTGCTGTTGTATTTAATGACCACTGAAACTAGAAAAACAACAAACAAACAAAACAAACAAAAAACCACAACTGACATTTTTTAAGTGTTTCTGGCCTAAAAGAGGTGCATCTCCCTGCAGGTTATAGTCCAAATTGTATTGTCCCTTCCTACTGGTTACTAGAACTTCTTCAGCAATTTCATCTATGTTATCTTCTAGAGGAAACAAGACAATATCTGCAAAATCTGCAATGAATTCAGGAGGAAAGCTTGATCCTTACTCCAGAATCCACCAACTTGGTTCTTTGGGCAAGGGAAATCTAAATGCAAATTGACATGATTTTGCATATTGCAAAAACTGACACACCACAAACCTGGGAATATTCTTTAACCTTTTGTTTTCAGTATTGATCGCTATGAAGGATATGTTAGATTCATCAACGAGAACACTAAGTTCTTATACCTGAAAGGAAACCAGTGATCCATGATTTCTCACCCTGCTATGGAGTTCACTATTACTACCACAGACTGCTGCATTACAGGGAAAGATATGCTTTCCAAAAACAGGAACCAGGAAATCAGCATGATTTGTGCACTTGTGTACTACTACACAGGATCCTATGACTAAAATCCTCCTGTTACACCGTTAAGATTTTATCGTGTCTTTTGCCTAGTTCCTAATACACCTGCTTCTGTTGCAGCTTCAACATCATTTTTGGCAGACATGAAGGTACACTCAGCCTGTCATGGTCTACCAGTACTATACTTGCTTTGTGTGTTCTAGAAGATATCAGTAACAGCTTCGGCCTGAGCCAAGTTCTAAGCTACACTGCAAGCGAGGAACCTGGCATCTTTTCCTCCCCTCAAGGAACACAGGAGACCATGAGCTTTCTTCACTGCCTTCTGCTACGAAGTACAGAAAGTCACTTCATCAGGATAGAATCAAAGACTATTTATTTGGGCAAGTGACATGACAGCAGGTGGGTTGAGTCTGAAAGCATAGTTAGGTTTCAACAAAAAGTGACGGTTTTTACGTGCACACATACACACACGGACTATTTGGAAGACATCACAAATAGCTGCAGACTTTGCAGAATAACTGCTTTGTCTGGACTCAAAGGTGAAAAACAGATAAATTCTGGACTGTACATTTGAAAGCCTTTGATTCTTTGTTTCAGACAACTTAAGAGTCATATACCCAGAACAAGGAACAGAAAGGCCAATTAAGAAGAGCAACTGTTTAACTTCTAACTTGTCCACACTGAACTTACACTGCAGAAGCAACAGGTCTATGAAATCATGCTCTTATACTTAGAAGTGAATCAATGAAGGACAATGAATGATCAGAGACTTCCCACATCTCTACAATCCAAAAGTCCTGAACTTGAAGAACACTACTTGATTATAAACCCACATTGTTTAAATGTGACTAGGAAAAACAATGACTAAATGCAACAGAAGAGTTAAAACCTACTTATAAATGCATCGGTTTACACCAAAAAATGTAGCTATAAAAATAAGAGTAACTCGCTCTTGGGTATACTGGTAAACATGGGGGTTGGGGAGATTAGAGAGAGTTGCTGACTTTCAGAGTTTACACTAAAATCATTGTATAATATTGTCATAATGCACAAGACCCACACAACATTAAATGCAGGATCAGAACAGCAGTTTCCTGCTGAACAATTTAATGAACACATGTTCAATCCTCTCCTGTTTGCTAGTTTCCAAATTTTTGTAAGGTAAACAGTGCTTTGGATTTGACATTTGTAAAGATAATTAGCTTTAGACAGTGCACATTTACAATGTATATAAAAGCTTTTAAACTACCCATTGAAAATGAAACACAACAGTCTGCCTTTCCCAGATGAAATTGCTAAATACTTTACCTGGTTATCTTGGTCTTCAGAAAAATCTATTAACTCATCTTCATTTAGTTTACTGCCATCAGCTGAGTCTTCACTGTAGTTTAGCCTGATTTTGTGCAATCCATCTGTATCAATCACAGACAGTAATATATTTAAACATCAAATGCTACATATCATTGAAGACCAAACTAATTTTAAGTACCTGACATTTTTCTAAGAGTTGCTCACAATAACTACTCTACAGCTGACAAGCAGTATTTTATTCATGTAAATAATAAACCTAAAGGGAAAAGTTTTTTCTAAGTAATACAGCAAAGATTATTCCTTATTTTGTGAAACGCTTAAAAAGTTCCAATAACCTAGACTAAATTACACCATGAAATTACCACTGTAGTTCCATCAGGCCTTTACAACAATAATTGGTCCTGCTACCAAAAGAGGAAGTCTCATTCTGTCCCTAAGTAGTTCTCCTTGCCTCTGACACAAAATATATCCACACACAGTGGACCAGACTGAGAAAGTCAGCCAAAAGCTCAGTATTTTTAATTTGAATGAGTTCCTTGGTCAGATTTGCAGTGCAGTTTTATGATGACTTCTGCTGGTAAAAGGCAGATTGGGAACATGCTGCTAGGAAGGGCAAAATGCAGGATCAGCTCTTCTGGGAGAAACAGATGAGAAATGTTTGTGAAACTTCACTGTTTGCTACATAAAAAGAATATATCTGCAAATTCACTCCCTACACCTTTACATATTTACTCGTGTGGAAAACTATCAGAAAATAAAAAGAACAATTAATGTTATAGCTAAATCTGTGAAGGATGCAAACAGACAGCTACAGGCTCTTTAGTCCTCCTATACTACCATGCAAGTCTTCAGAACAGCTTTTGAAGGGAAAAGTAATTAACTATGTGAAAATAAATGATAAATGTATAACTCATACCAACAGAACTTGGTAACTTCCTAAGAAAACTTTTCTTAGGAAAGGGCTATATATTATATCTAAACAAACACAAAAATGAAAATGTTGGTTCTGGTGTCACTGAAGGACCTATTAGCAACCCAGGATTTTTCTGTAAGAACAGTAAATAGGGCAAAGAACTAGCTAACAAAGTCGGAGAAGATCTGCATTTGAAGTTGAACTAACAGTCTGGAATGAGGTTACCAGTGGATTTCCATAGGGACCAACTTGGGAATTAATCTTACTTGGTGTCTTTGAAAAGACCTCAGCACAGAAAGTAGGCCACACTAGTGTGGCTTACTGCTGACAGTCCTAAAAAATAAGAAATGGTATCAAGAATAATCACAGATCATACAAGAAGAACTGGGTAACCTTCCTACAATAAAAAGTGGGGTATTAGTTAAGTAATAAAAAAATATATATTTTGGATGATCTCTTCAAAGTTATTTTGGCATCAACTTCTACTGATATACAAGTCCGACACCACAAATTAGTTTGAGATCAAGATGTTTAAGCTCCCATGTATAGTAGGCACCTACGGTCTCACAATATGCAGTGGAGACCTTAATCAGAGCAGAGAGCAACTCAACTGAACAACTCACTTATAGTTCACTGACCATAGTAGGAAAGAGGCAGCTGCTGCCTTTTGAGATATCTTCAGATATCTAGCACATAGCTTTGGCAGTCAAGAGTTAGGACCCATACCCTTCTAGAGCAACAGCTGAAGACTGAGCAGAATATTGAAGGCCTGCAACCCCATCTTCCATCTGATATAAATGGGAGTTCAGGTTTGTAGTGCATCTAAATTTCATTGCTGTAGTGTCAATTTTGAATTGAATCTCTCTCTTAAACCTGGACTGGGACCATTACCAATGTCTGCACTGATCACATGGTACATCATCTGCCATAGCTGAGCAACGAAGTCCGAGTGTTTCAGTTTTTGACAGAATGACCATCAGCCAGCCACCAATACAATGCAGCCATTAAAAAGAAAGAAATGCTATCCTAGCAAAAATATATTTCATAAAGAACGTCCTCACTGATTACAGACGAGAAACAATAGTAGCATCCAAGGCAGGTGAGACCATATACAGCAGCAATACCAGACTGCAATAATCATGTACAGAATGAAAAAAAATCAATCCAAACAACTCCCCACCTTTCTCCCTGTAAGAAGAAAAATAGAGCTGCTAGTAGTGACAATGTTACCACAAAAGAAGAATAAACTAGCCAGGAATAGATTTAGACTAGAAAGTGGGAAATGGTTTACACCCAAAGATACTGGATGTAATGGCCTGCAGTATACAGATTAGACCGTATGATTAACAGTCTTTTCAGACCTTGTACTATAAACTACACAATTATTTACTATGTGCAAATTAAGTCAGTAGGAATGTTATCAGTGCCTGACATAGAAGTTTTCTCACAACCAGCTGTTTTGTACTCTATGCCTCAAGGGAAAACTGCGAGCAGAGAAAACAACCTTTTCCCAATTCCTTCATTTGTCTTTAAAATTATGTCAGCTCCTTTGTTCATTTTTGTACAAATGCTATTCCAGATGACTAAAACTACTGCTATCAGCCTCCACCAAAGTGATGCATGGAGGAAGCCTCTCTAAATGTAACACGGAAATCACATGACTGAATTTTTTTTCCTGTTGTTTTCTTCTCAGTCTTTTCACATGCCTTCCAACAGAACATTAGAGAACTTGTTGAAGTGAAACCTCAGACTCTAGAAGACAACGGAATTAAAGTTCCTCATGATCTTAATTCAGCTGCCCCATGCATATATATTATGAGGGTTCATGGTCAAAGGATCAGCAACTACTATTCTTTCCCTAACAATTCCAGTCTAATCTGATGCAAATTAAGTGACATTTAGAAAATGATTTTGTGTGAGAAAACATAATCTGACTGACAAATTCGTCAGATTTGGGTAAACTTTTCTCTCCAGTCTTATGCGATGAGAGATGAACACAGAAACTTCTTACACAATGGCTGTAAATTACTTACATTGCCAGCCTTCAAACTTGAGCCACAAACTACTCAACTTTCAATGTTTACACAATTGCAAATGTAGTAACAGATGTGAAGCTTCCAAATTTACATGTGTACATCACATACATTAAAATCTGTGTTTTTACGATTACATACCCATAGACTGGCTAGCAGTTGTGAATTCACCCTGTATACCGTTTTCATCTGGAGTCCTATGGTCAAGTTTATGGCATGCTAATTCCACAGTGTTAGGTTCTTCCACATCACTGTCTATTTGACTTAATTTTTTGAAGCCACTTTTTCCCCTACAAGGGCTTCTTCTACAACACGAAGACTCACTGTCTTCTGTTTCAGTGTTTGGGTCAATTAAAGCTGTATTATACTTTTTGGTCAACGTCTTCTTTGCTGTAGACTTGGAAGGCGAGTTTTGGGTATCAAACTCATTTGGCAAAGGAGATGGTGTGTTGCTTTCTCCATCCGAAGAGGAAGATTTTATCTGCGTTGCAGCACTTTCATGATAGTGGGGATTTGGTTCATATTTGGGTTTTTCTAAACCAGGAAAACAGATGACAGCCAAAAACCAGTGAGCACTGCAAAGGAAAAAATACATTAATAACCTGCAATTACATTAATATTCAGTGTTAAACCTGAAGTTGGTAAAAGCAAACAAAAACGCTGTGCACATACAAGCACACAAAATTGAAGCCTGTTCCCCATAATCAACAGACTGCAATAGCTGTTCACTTTCCTGTGAAGGTTTTACTTGAACATTCAGTTTTCTTTAAAAGGAGGATCATTCCATGCCAGCAGTCACCAAAAAATGTATTAACATGATGCAGTTAGTTGAGAACAGGTGCTGTCTAAATATTATTACCATCTGTTGACAGTTTATACATCCTCTTCCTCCTTTGAATTAAAGCTTAATTCTTTTTGAATGTTTTCTTTATCACGGCGTTAATTAGAGATTGTAGAGTTCATGTTTTATGACTGTATAAAGTTTTCTAAAAATTCACCACTGACAGTAAAAGTAGTTAGGTCAATGGTACAATTGAGTTGCCCAAATTCTTCCACCTGTGAGATCTTCTAGTTTTATATGACACTTCCCATTTTAAAAGCAATCCTGCCACCAGTGAAGAAAAAGGGGGAGAAAAGAATGCATGTAATGCTATCAACCACAACCCTGTTGTCTTACTCACCCTTCACAGAACTACAAGGAAGAAAATTGCCGTTCTAACCCTTTCAGGATCAAAACCAGTCATATCCCTCAAACCAAATGAAGATAGGAAATAAGTTTTGCCCCAGCTCCTTCCTTATCTTCTTGCCACTTCAGACTTGACTTATTTGCCACTCAATCAGAAATGGAACAGCAGGTAATTCAGGTATTGTGGCATTGCAAGTAAAGATATACTGACCCTATTTAGAAATTTTCTGAAGGTCCTGTAATTTCCTACAGCACATAACAAAACAGAACCGAGCTATGTATTATGCAGAAAAGCCATGTTTCAATATACTTTAGAAAAATGAAAAAGCAGTAGCTAAAACGCACATCTGATCTATTAAAAAATTAGTTAGATGATTATGAGTCTAAATTCCATCAAAAGTCAGTGGCAGTTCAAGCAAACAGCTTTTGAAAGCAATACCTTAAGTATTGAGGCATTTTGTCTTGAATGATTCACCACACCTAGTAAATGAATTTATTAAGTATTGCCAAACCTTGGAATTTGAGCATATCCTATTATAAGATATGCTTTATGTACCAGTTATGTAAATAGAGTAGCAAATTAACCTGGATTTGAAAAGAAAATAGCTTGCATCTTCTAAAGGAACAAGCTATTTCCACTGGAGACTTGAACAAAAATATACTCCCAAAAACACTGATGGCCAAGTCAGCCATTCTGTTCTTAAATTAGTTCTCCCCTAGATTCATCCTGGCCACCTCCACTTACTGCAATTCTTTGAACTTTTCAGGTGAACCCACATTCCGTAAACTAATGGTTGTGGGAGAGTCTAAAAGACTTTCTAGAAGTAGATGCTGAAGTTAAGCACCTCCAAAAAAAACATTTCTAGCACGCTCTCCTAAAACAAACGCCAGAATAAACAGCCATGTCCTAGAAGAAAGAAAACATTGTTCTAAGCAGCACAAGAGAAGCGCTATCAAGAGGAAACCATTAGCAGTATTCCTATGATGTGAGAGAAGCTCTCAAGTTTTCTCAAACCCTGGAATAACTTGTCTCACAGTCTACTCAATTCAAGACACAAAGAAGAAAAAGAAACTGAGATTGGTTCTCAACCACTGACTAATTTACCACAAATTCAGGTTTGAGACAGTTAATGAATGGTAATGGATGCAGACCTCTCACTGGAAGCAAAGAAACTCTTCCGTACATTTGATGAGATGTTGTATCATTTAGAAAAAGTTCTGTTTGCAAGGACTAGTTACCAGCACTAAAACAGGTGACAAAATCCTGAAAAAATACCTGCAGTGCTGCAATGCATTGAGTCACAAACACTGTGAGACACTAGACAACTACCCTAGCCAAAGTACACTCGCAATCAAGGCTGTATGTGAGTTACATAATCACAATCTATCAAGACAAGGAATGAACTGATGGAAGAATTATTAAACCAGATTAGTTTGCGCATACAGATGGCCTGGCAAAGGCATGTTGAAAAAATTCGGAAAACATGGTTGTCCAAAAATACATGGAATGGCACATGCTTTGCTCTCTGCACACCACTGGCTCTCCATCTTCACCACTGATTCTCTGTGCTCCTGGTGTATTTGTTAATCCCTGAAAGCTATGAGGCAATAACCGGATTACAAAAAAAAAAACACTAGGCAGCTAACCACCCAGTAGCTGGAAGTTTTATTCTACTGAACATGCAGCATCTGAACGCGTCCATTTGTGTCAACACAAAGTGTGATAGTCCTTGCAAGCAAGGAAGAGAAGTGTGGGGAAATTGCGTAACACAAAAGAAGTCACACGAGGGAGCTTCTGAAAAACCTGCAGCTTAGCACAGACCTTAGGTCCCAGCCTACAGCCTTCATCTTAAGACATGCATATCTGAAAGACTGCAGACTAAGAATGCAACTAATATACAAATCAACAACACAAGTGTATTAAAAATGTTGTTTTGCAACATTTTTGTGGTTTTACACAAAAGCAAGGTTTCACAGTCCTATTAACAGATAAGGTCCAGGAGCAATGTATTTTATTACACACGACATACACAGCAACAGAATGCTACATGAGACTGTAACTTACACAAAACAGGGTCTATACCACATTTGCTAACCAGATCAGAAATCCTTCGTATTTTTTGCCAATTAAACTACAGAAATCTAGAAGAAGCAAAAACCAACACTGCTATTTATTACCTCTTTTGTTACCAGTATGTTTAATTTTAAAAATAAAATGTTCTGTATCAGAGAAGCTATGATGCACCTGAAGTGATATTTAAGTAAATAAAGATAAAACAGGATTTACAAGTCAATTCAACATAAATAGCTGTGTATCAACGTAAGAAGGACGTTTGGAATAAAGTAACCAGCTTTAATGAAATCTTTAAATATTTTTTGACCTGAGAACTAAGCTGACTCCAGCTGTCTACTCTTGAGCAGCACTGAAGCACAAGAAGATATGGAAAAGAGTAGTCAAATATACAGTAGCCTAGTAAAATATTGCTATCCTTCTGTGTCATGGCAATATATGAAAGGAGACAAAACTTATCAAGTGAGGAGCTCTGTTATTAGGATAGATGCCTAGAAGCCTTCATACTTGCTGCTTTTTGTTTCCCGTCCCAAACAGCTCCCTATTTCTCTGTCCTGCAATACCAATTAACAATCATTCATGAAGGAAGTATTTCACTGCTGAATCATTGTTTATTTCCTTTATTATTATTTATTTATCAGCTCCCTCCCCAAGAAAAGTTTGGCATTTTTTTCCTCAAAACTGAGTGCAGGGTTTTGGGGGATGGGGTAGTGACATGTTTGAGAGGAGATAAAGTAGCAAGGTGCATCCAAGAAAAATACTATCTGCTAGTAACAATAAATTAAAATTTAAAAGGTAATATGGAAGATTTAAGCTTTTGTTACCAGGAGGCAGGTCAAAAACAAAACAAAAACACAAGAACACCACTTTCTCACACCCTTGGTTTTTTTTATGCTCTGCAATGTTCTTGCAGTACATTTTTATTAGCATTTCAGTTTGGATCAGGAAACTGCTTTGAAACAAATGTCCTAATTGTCACCACTTAACCAGCTTTCAGTTGACAGTGTAAGACAGTCCCAAAACGTGTGAACAGGATCATTTCCAGATGCAACTAACCCTAAAGATGTACTCCAAGAGTACACCTGTCATGCTCAAACCACTACCAGGTGAGTCCATGAGACCAACCTACTCCAAAGTACAATCCTGTGACTGACATGAGAGGAAGATGGGAACAAAAATATATAATAAAATCTAAGGCAACTAAAATTTAAATGACAGACCCTTCAAATTTCTGGTACTTAAAGCTTCAGAGGGAGAGGTGGTAAGGATTGAATTTGCAGTAGATAGGAGGAATGTCATATCTCTAGTCATTTTCATCATGTAAGGATTGTCTGTCTTCCTATCGCTGTACAGAAGTCATAGCATCTCAAAATCCAAGCTTAGTGTTTGTGGACAGCTTTTCAAGAGATTTACTATTTTATAACAAAGAAAGATCTACGGTGAGTTACATCAAAAAAACTTTAAAGTTGACCTCAAAATTCAGAAATTTTTCCTCCCACTGCACAACAGCATGGTATTCAGATAAGTTTCTTTGAAGAACTTTTAATTAAAACTATTCTTTGAATTTGCATAAGATCAGTTTGTTTTGCCTATGAAAACATCAGTTACAATTCTGTCCTTTTTTAAAATGGATTTTTATTAAATATCTTTAAAATGCAGGAATTTAACTTTCCTAAATATTTTGGCTTAAGGACTGCTTGGATTCATTTCATGAAACATACATACGTGTTTGTGACAACTTGCCCTGATGTCATGGAAAGCAAGCATCATTAACAATCCTTAACAATTATTAAAACGCAAACTGTCTGCTTCCTTACTCAAGGAAAACATCAGGACAAAGGGATATAAAGGAAAATAATAGGAAAATAATAAAAAAACCCTAATACAGGGCTTCAGACGTTTTAAATTATATTTTTGTCCAACAGGTTTATTGTAACTGGTATAGTTAACATCATCCTCTAAAGAGATCTTATTAGAAGAAGTAAAGACCGAAAAGAAGCAAACTCAAAAGTTACTGACAACAACAGTTTAGAAGAACGAATGCTGAAGAAACTGAAAAACCTGGGAACAGTATTCAGAAAAGTTAATTTTTGCTTAGTCTTTATATTGCCAAATATTTCTTGTACTACTGCAGTGTGTCACATTAAGATTTTGTTTTTATCATTGTAAAGAGATGTTTCTTCTCTTCATTTTGAATTTCAAGTCACACTACAACATAACTTTCTATTTTAGAACTACAAAGCTTAAGCTTTTAGCATGTATATCTAGTAATAAGGTATGGTTACTTACGCTTCATTAAGAGGAACAAAAATGAAATCTTTCTCAAAAATGTCAACATGACGTGTCCATGTTTTTACTCGCCCATGTCGTTTTTGTTGTATTCTGCAAGAAGAAAGCCAAATGTGATTTGTAGGGTGATTTATTTTCATTGAAAGACTGCCTTTCCATATATTTTCACATTAACAGTTTCTTAGGATTTTTAAGACATATTCTATATTTGATATAGGTGTGGATGTTTCCTAGAGTTCTGCTAGCATCATACTGTCAGTAAGGATTTTATCTCTGTAACACATCTGTTCTTGTAATCTTCCTTGTATTCAGCTCTTGGTAATATGGACTTATCAACAGACTTACGAGAGGTTTGAAGTTTCATGAATATTTCTTCTTTCTCTTTGATTAAGGCGTTTATAGAAGAATGAACTGAACACATGTATTCTATCAGCATCTTCCTTTTTTAGTTTTTCAAGTACCAAATACCTGATTAGTTTAAAACAAAATGAAAAAGTCATAGAGGTGTTAATTCAAAGTATTTATGAGTACAAAGTTCTGCCAACACTAGTACCACCCCCACCAAATTGTTTCAGCCTCTCATGAAACTGAAATAGCTATAACACTATCAGGGCTAACTAATCACAGGAACTCATTAATCCAATATCTGTGCCAGTATTTAAAGGTATTAAGCGATATGCTCAAGCAACAAGCTGTTTTGCTGCTGCTCTGTTCATTTTTGTATTATGTCAAGTAAACAATTTTTCAATGAGTTTGTTATATAGACAGACACATATTTTTTAATTGAGATACTAAATCGCCAAACACTCCCCAGACTTTTGCAGTCGTTTTCTTTTCACCTCTAAAGTATTTCAATATACTGAAAATTACACACACACACCTTATGCATAGCATAAACACAGCAGGCATATAACAATTTAATATGCTTCTAACATCTGTGGAATCAGTGTCACCAAAAGACTAATCTATGTATTATGTTAAACAAAACAAATGAGGCTCTAAGGAACACAAATACTCTGGGGAAAAAAAAAAAAAAACAGAACTTAAAAAGGCATTTTTCCTTCTTTAGTTCAATTTCCTCTTCAGATACAAAGCGATTTTAAGGAACCTTTTTTCCCCAAGTGAGAACAACGTCACCATCAAAACCAGGATAGGACATGAACCAGAATTTCTTGCAAAAACACAAAACAATCCTTAAAATCAGAATTACATGTAGCTGGATACCAAGTGTTATCAAATGACCTATGAAGTGTTAATGTCAGCATTTTTCAAGTTTCGAGGTAAAAGAATACTAAAAATTGGTTTGAAATAAAAACTTACTTTAAATAAAAATCAATAATAACATCATTTAAAAATTCTCCTTCATTTAGACAGTGGAGGTCTTCATTGGTCACAGAAATGCCACCTTTAGCTGGTGGAGGTGGATAAACTATCAACCTGAAACAAAAAATACATTTAATAATAAATATGAAATGCAAAATAATAATACTGATCAGAAAAATTGTTACAGGGCAAAGAAAAGTATCTTACTTTTCTATGGGACCAATAAATACTGTATGTGGTTCTCCAATTTCTTCTTCATCATCAAAGTATAACTGTTTATTTCGCTGCTGCACTTTGGACTCAGAAGCAACCTTACAAGAATGAAGTTAATGTTAAATTGTATACTGTGCTCAGATCTATCAAAAAGACAGTAAAGCTTTCAAAATCCACAGATGTAAGATTCATTGCTTTTGAGAAGGACTTCAATTTTCTTTTCCTTTCCTAGTTCATTTATTACAGTAATGTCTGCACTCATTTCTTGCAGAACCACAAACCTCTCAAATTCTTTAAGAGGTAGTTTTGTTTAAAGAAAGCATTAATTAAATTTAACTACAGAACTGCAACTTAATTTCTCATTTGAAACATCAAAATTTTACCAGTAGATGAGCTTGGAAACAATGATGTTGTCTAATTATACTACAAACTTCTCATCGCTTAATCATTTTAAATGACATTATTTGTGGACCAGTGTACAAACTTATAAACAACGTAAACATGCTAAAAAGTATCATGAATGCAGTTTTCTAGAGCCTCATACCCCACGATGGACCAGTCTGAGAATCCTTATTATAAAGCCAGCAGAAATTCTCAGATTTTTTTTGTTTGTTTAGTGACTAGCACACTATCTTTAGTATATTTCTAATCCAAATAATATAATGACTTTGTTCTAAAATAGAAAAAAATAATTACATTTTTTATTTTGTTTTCCCTATGAGAAGGGCTTCCTTTAGAATTGTCTTCCAAGCACTTAGTAAATGCAACAAGCCTGCCATTGGCTTCTTCAAAGGAAATTCTCACAAAGAAGTCAGAAATATTATTTCTAATACCGATGTCAGTAATTATTTTTTCAAATATTGAATTTGCATGAGGATCAAGGCCAGTTTCAAAAATCAGAATTATATACTGTTCTTCTTGACCTAAAACAAGAGAAAAAATTATTCATTTAGTAACAAAATAATATGTCACAGTTACAAACAAATTTCAAAGAACCATGGGCCAACACATGTATGCTTTCATCTGACAACACACACTTATTCAGACAGACTGACGGGGTAACTACCAATCCCTTCTACCTACGTTTGCAAAAAGCGTACATTCAGCTTCTGCCTTTAGGAATATGAAGTATTATACCTTTTACATAAGGCATATACTAAATGCAAAGCCAAACCATATTTTGAACTAAGAACTTCTCTGCTTACTAACATTAAGACTCTGTTAACAATACCTCTTTTTCTTATTACAGTTCTATGCTGCCATTCCAATACAGTTGCAGAAATTACATATTCAGCATAATTTCCTGTCCATACAGGGAAACTGCATGCACTAACTTCTCCTAGGTCAACACTGTAAGAAGTCTACAGGAGGTCTCTCAAAAATCAACAGATACATTCATCTGTGGAAATGTATTAGGAAAGAAGTATTTTAAGAATGTAGATGGGCTTTTGTGGCCTCAATGATTATTATACGAATGGTTTGCAAAAAGACAGAGGGTGAGCATGAAACATATGTAACAGAATAGAAATATAGTCATTTCAGGGATATTTTTAAATATTAAATATTTATCCACCTACTTAGCCCCCTATACAATATTTTGTTTTAGAAAATGTTCTGCCTGTTTTTCTCCTGCTTTCTGATAGATGTAACTGCAAAAGAGGAAGGGGGGGGGGGGGGCGGGGGGGGAGAGAGAGAGAGAGAGAGAGAGAGAGAACCAAGACAACATATACTGAATTAAAGGAGAAACCGCGTATGAGACCCCATGATTCAGGGGGGTAGATTCATGGTCCTACCTGATCCAGAAGGCTATGCTGTAACATACTATTGCTTTTGAAAATTTTACACATGAAGATTATTACAGTATGCAAGCCCAGAGGTCCTCAGCCTTTTAGTTAAATAGATCATAACAATCATACTTACGAGGGTACCCAGCACTGACATGTACGTTAGATCTTTCAGACATCAGATTCTCAGAAATAGTGACAGGTTGAAAAAAAAATCTAAATTAACTGAGGGTAGCACGCAAGTAGGGTACAGAACTTAAATCCACTGCTTAGAAAAATAAATTGAGAAGAAAACAAAACAGAACAAATAAAAGGTGTATTTCTGAGATGGTGTTTCAAGACTCAGATGGAAAAATAAGCATGGTGCTTCATTCAATAGTGGATACAGAACTGTACGCTGCACACTACTAGCACAAAGTTCTAATAAAATTACGCTTTCTTATTCTAGACACATATGATTTGAGTACATAAAACGTACAAAAGCCTGGGATGGCGATTTCACGAAAGAAACACTTATTTTTCTCTGATCAGATTTTTGGTTACCCTAGCAACAGAAATCTCTTAAGGCTCTTTGATTCACTGGCAACCAGTTTTCCTTTTTAAAAAGTATGAATCTTAACAAGGAATGTAATTTAAAATGTCCCTCTGATCAGAATCTGCAACCCCTCCCACAGAAGAAGGGAGCTCATCAACTACAAGAGAGTAACCCTGCTTTCGGGCCCTATCATGTAAATGAACCAAAACCTCTCTACCCCAGGTGAATACTATGGGAACAAAACACCATCCCCCTCTCTCTCATGCTCTTTAGGTACAGTGGCTTAGCTTCAACAGGTTAGCCTGGCCTACACCTTGACCAGAAGTTGGGGAACATGAGTTTGATCAATCAGCTGTTGTATAAATACTACCTCTTCACATCATCTGAAAAATAAAAAAGGCAGTAAGCCCCTGAGAAGAATGACTTAGGCACCCAGATATAGGACTAACATTCAAGCTGCAGATTCCAGTCTCATGTAGCAGGCTAACTCAGAGCTGCATGGACCTGTTCTGTAAGAGAAGAGTTTCAGACACACACGCAACCCTTTCCTATTCTTAACTAAGCATGCTACCTGGTGTGAAAACAGTTCTTTAGCAGTCTACCTCCGAATTCAGATGTCTAACTGGGTTTTGGGAACTAGGCACCTACACAATGTTGCTTACACAGCTATGAATTCAGGCTTCAAGTAATTACATTGCTTGGAAAGTAAATAGTAACTGTGTTATCGTAAGGCATTCATAAATATCAAGGACTATAAAGCAGTTGGGTGCAAAAACTAGCTCAGAGCCATAGTCTCAGAGGAAAAAAGGCTTGCAGTGGTAGAGGGAGAAAGGCTGAGAGATGTGGAAAGGGAAGGATTTCTTCCTGAGGTCCCTCAGGAAGCTTTTCCTTTGTTCACTTGCGAACACCTGTGTTTGCCTGCTGTCAAAATCCCTGCTACCAGGATTGTTTCTGGCATCCCCTTACATGCTCTCTAACTATTTTTGTAGCTGTAAGGAGTGTTAAAATTCCTACTTTTATAAAGGTGGATGAGGCTATTCTAACTGTATTCTGTCGTGGAAACATACAATAGTGAGACTGTTGAAAGAGTTCTTCCTCCATTTGAACGTATCATGCATGTGCTAAGCTGAGTGCAAGTATAAATAACCGCAAAAGTTAACCTAAAGAAAAGGCTATTTAAGGGGAAAAGGACTGTAAGCTAATTAAAAAATAGAGTGTATATTAACATACTAAACCTTTGAGGAAAACGATGTTGAAATTAAATTAATTTAAAGATACATGAAGACAATCCACTTATTTTCCAAGCAGGTATTTGTCTACATCAGAATATCACTACAATCATATGGGGAAAAAAAATACACAAACCCACACAAGTTTCTACTCAAACTGAGGCCTGTAAGCAGAACAGAACAGAAAGCGGAGGTAAGTATACCAAAAGCAGTCATAAAATTATGAAGGCCCATATAAAAAAGTTATAGTAATACAAATACATGCCCATATACAAAAGAAAAATAGTTGATTAAAATTGATTTACTTACTGTCTCCTTTACATTCGTACCAGACATTATCTTTACTCATTTTCAGCTGGTCTCTTAGGCTACTACAGGTTGATGGTACTGTTTGTAGAAAAACTACTGGCAATTTTCTTACACTACACCATTCACATTTGGTAAGTTCTGAAGTTTTCAGGTTGATCTCTCGAGTATCACTGTCCGATTCTAGAAGAAAATCATGAAAAATATATCAAAACCTGGTCAAAATATATAGATTTCCTTTATAATTCCCCCCTGGATTTTAACAAGAATTCAGAGCATGATCATTGACTTTCAAATGAAGTTTTAATTTCTTCTCACTCAAATTTAGTCCTTATTCTACAGAAAAACGGTATCTCCAGTATCATTTAAATTAGCAAATATTGCTATGACACATTTTATGACAGGTTTGTAAAGTTGCTTCGAAGATTTATCTTTGTCCAATTTCCTTATGAAAAATAACTTTAAAATGAAAAGAATAAAACACATGCAGAGAAATAATCGGATTGCCCATGGAAATAAAGTCCTGCTCTCAACTTACCACCAAAAAAAGAGAAATGCAGCTACGTAGTAAGTTTTTAACACATCTGACGCTGCAAATGCCAATATTGAGTATTTTGTGGGTTTTATCGAATTATAAAAATTGAAGGAAAAATACGGGAAGTCAGAATTCCTTCAACTTTTTTTCTTCACCAAATTCAAAGCCAGTAATTTTTTCTAGATCAGAAAAAATGGTTAATGGGAGTCACTTAAAGCTTTAGTTAGCGGCAGCTTCTACCATTCTATCACATGGTTAATGGCAACCTCTACCCGAGTTAACTATATCCCCTTACAGAGGGAACAATACCTATACAGGATAGAAGGAAAAATGGAACCAACATAAATTCCTTCTAATAAACAACCAGCGAAACAAAGTCCCCCCTCCTCTTCCTTTCCAAATAAAAATGGAAGAGACACAGCAGGGAACTCCTGAATAAACTAAGACCTTTCTTAATTTCTTGTATTTTATGACCCAACAGATGGTGAATAAAAATTAGTTAAATCGTTACAACCTAAAAGGCTTAATTTGCATCACCCTGAACAAGCTGCATAAAACCAGATTCCTCTTTTTTATTTTGTTAAAGACATATAATTGCTTTCTACCTTACCATTATTAACAGTTCTTACTAATTATTAGTGATGGGCATCTGAACTCTTTCCCTATCCTTATTTTGGTGTTTAAGCAGCCAATGTGCAGCAGCAGCCCTTTACATCCTCCCTTCATGCTGGCAAATGAATTCATTCTCCCATATTGGATAGAAAGGGAGCCTGCAGCTCAGCAGTTATCCACACTGTAGTATTCAGTGCAGACTGGAAGTGGTGGCCCCTACAGCTACTGCAGAGCAAAGCAGCTCCCCTTTCCTTCTAAACCTTCCCCTACCCCAGCTAGCTGGAGAAGCAGCTGCCCAGCTCTGGGTCAGATTGCAGCAACCACATTTCATTCAAGATGACCAGGCAAGATTTATTGCTCGTAACAGTACTTTTCCATCTCATCAGGCGAAGAGCAGCAGAAATGTGTCCTACATGGATCTAACTAGTCCATTTCCTTGCACCGACTCTCTTTTATCTCCCTGGAGACTAACATATGAGACAATCAAGCTAGCAGATAAATGAAGGTTTATCACAGAATCCCCAAATAGTCAAGGCTGGAAGGGACCTCTGGAGATCATCTGGTCCAACTCCCCTTGATCACGCAGGGTCACCTGAAGCTGCTTACCCAGGACCATGTCCCTCCACTACCTCTCTGGGCAACCTGTGCCAGGGCTCAGTCACTCTCACAGAACAGAAGTGCTTCCTGAACCTCCCGTGTTTCAGTGTGTGCCCGCTGCCTCTTGTCCTGGCACTGGGCACCCCTGAAGAGAACCTGGCTCCATCCTCTCTGCATCCTCCCTTCAGGTATTTATTAGATATTGATAACATCCCTCTGAACCTTCTTTTCTCCAGGCTGAACAGTCCCAGCTCTCAGCCTCTTCTCATGGCAGAGATCTTACAGTAACTTTATCATCTTGGTGGCCCTAGGTTGGACTTCCTTAAGTCTGTCCATGTCTCTTTTGTTCTGAGGAGCCCAGAACTAGACACAGCACTCCAGGTGGGACCTTACCAGCGCTGAGTAGAGGGGAAGGATCATCTCTCTTGACCGGCTGGCAACACTTTGCCTAATGCGGCCCAGGATGCCATTAGCTTTCTTTGCTGCAAAGGCACATTGCTGTCTCATGGTCAACTAGGTGTCCACCAGGACACCCAGGTCCGTTTCTGCCACGCTGTTTTCCAGCTGGGTGGCCCCCAGCATGAACTGTGTGCCTGGGGTTGTTGCTCCCCATGTGCCGGTCTTTACACTCCTCCTTGTTGAACTTGGTGAGGTTCTTATCAGCCCATTTTTCCAGCTCGCTGAGTCCCTCTGGATAAATGACTGTAAAGAGTTCTTTCTCTTTTCTAACAAACAACAAAATAGCTTTCTAAGATTGGGCCTGTAATACCTCTTCCTCTGTAGTAATACTTCAGTTTTCTCTTTCCTCAACGCACACACTTTCCTTAATTAGGTTCATTTCACTTCCAACTTTCATAGGTAGCCCAAAGTAACAACAATTCTAACTTAAAACTCGATTCACCCCATTTAACCAAGGCACACTTCTAACCATGTCCAGATAGAAGGCCCTTGCCAAAACATGACCTGCTCAGTCTTTGGAGAAATCTCTCTATCCTTGCAACTGTGTCTGCATTACAGTTAAGAACACTAGATTGCAACTCTTTCATGTAAAAGGAAGACTTACCTACTGCTCAGATAAAAATTTAAATTATATCCATTCTTTTACCTTAATATAAGCATCTTGTAACACATTTCACCATAAACAATTCAACCTGTGTACTATATTTTCCTGTAACACCGATACATGATAGACAACAGTACTTATCACTAAAGGCAATGTGAATAGTTATTTTACTCTTTAGAAATAGAAAGCTGCTTCCTTGAAATGCCAACTGGGAATGGCAGAAAACTGACAAAGGATGTAGAGAGCATTTTGAGAATTTGACATGTGTTTATACACACAAAAATCAAACTCAGGGCAGGACACTACTGCTGTTCGTACAGCTGTTCAAAACATTTGCCTCTCCCTGAAAAAGCATGACCAACATAATCAACCTCAAGAAAAACAAAATATTTGGTGTCATTTTTATTTCAAGACCTTAACTTGTATCAGAACAAATCATGGTATGATTACATTAACAGAAATGAAGCAAGGAATACACCCATCCTCCTACAGATGAAAAACTCAAAAAACAAAAAAGATGGAAAAGTGCTAAATGTTCCAATTAACCCAGCATTTAAGGAGTCTCCATTTTTATGCTATTGAAGGATCAGGTCACACTGAAATAACTTCACATGCAGACGCCTGATAGACACGTTCTACCAATTTTAGTAGGTTTGAGTGGTTAATGCAGTTAATGCATGAAAAAAACAGTAGTAACTATACATCTGTATCTTAGATGCAACAATCACCTGACTGAGAAAAGTCTACATTTATTTTTACAGGTTGTGAAAGGCAGCTTTTAGCATATGATAGTAATTACAAAAACTAATGGCTACCTTTTACAAATATCAAATCGCAAACTGAGCTAGGACCACATTTTTAAAAAAAGGAAACAAAGAAACAATTGTAAGCTCGCCATTTCCTAAACAATGCCACTGTATTTCTTTCAGTAGCATGAAATATACAAGCTATACACTAGAGAAAAAAGTTTAAAGGGAGATATACACAAGAAAGGTGTAAGACACCTGTGTAGTTTTTACTCCCTATTTGTGTATTTGAAATAGAAGAACTCAAAGTAATAAAAAGGTAACATGCTTCACAGGAGGTTTTTCTTTCCTGTGGTTTTTATTAACCGTTTTAATGAAGATCTCTGCCAATCACCACAGCTCTTCAACTAAGTTGAGGGGGAAGAACTAATAAGCCCATTTGCATGCTCACCACAAATTGCTAATTCCCATCTGTGGATTTTCTTTCTGTCAGTAGGTAGAAGAGATAATGCAAAGTTGTTTTGGCTTTTATTCACCAGGCAGCTCAGCTCAGATTTATAATCTAGATTATTATTTTTTTTCCTGATGACTACCAGCACAGAATATAATTTATTAAACACAAAGAAAAACCAGAATTGACATTTCATTATGATTTACCTGTTAATTCCTTTAGGTAAAGTCACTTCATTCAAAAAATATGTATTCAGCATTAACATAAAACAAGTACTCAAAAAAGTACTCAAAAGTACTCACCTTCTTGACTTTCTAGGCGTATTTTGATATAATCCAGACAAAACTGTGGAAGACAATACAAAAATAAGATTTCAATTTTTCTCTGTAACTAAACTGACTCAATACCTTTTAACAACTTAATACTCGAGTAATTAAAATTTTAAAACAAAAAAGTAAAATGTAATTCAAAAATTAGTACAACTCAAGGAAGCACGCATATTCTTTGCTCTTCCATGTCTCTTTCAGTCATATTGACTGTTGACACTTCAGATGTCTCTGAAGTACTCTGTTTCCAAAAAGGTTTAAAAATGCCACAAAATAGTGGGAGAATAAAATCTTCAAAAGAAAATTCTGAAAACAAAAAACATTGTTCAACAGAAGCAAAATTATACACACGCAGAAAAAGACAATTCTTCCCCCATCTGTAAAAATCTTTTTTTTTTTTTTTGGTACGTATTGCATTCAATTTTCTTGTAACACTAATCAATAATTTACCCCATCACCCCCACCCCAAAATAAACAAATGAAAAGGAAAGCGTTTTGCAAACATGATGTTTCTATTTAACACCAGAACTAAACAGTATGCAACAGTATAGTTCTCATGTCTTTGTGAATCACAGCCTCTGAAATTGGGGACAGACTTGCCATTTCACAGACAAAGGCAAAATACTACGTTGTTCACATATGAAAATAACAATCAAAAACAGAAAGTTTTTTTTTTTTTTTTTCAAATAACAAGATTACTTACAATCACAGGTTCCACTACCATTCTTCGTAGGGTTCCTATTCGTATACTTCGACAGTTCAGAATGACACTTTCACAGGGACTTTGGTAAGTTAGAGGTACAGTCTCAGTTACAATTTCTTGAGAAATAAGTTTACGACGTTTTATTGGAGTGTTAGACACAATGTTGCCAAACTGAAAAGTAATTTTCAAGGTTTCAGAATTTTTCACTATGATTTATTGCTAAAACAGGCTGTTAAAAAGCACAGATTAATTTTTTGGCTACTTTTTTGTTAACCAACAGGACTACGTATTGTAATATCCATCTCAACCATATACAAAGGGTTGAAAACTCCTAAAAGGCTTTTAGCCTGATGTTAATATTGTGAGATTTACGAAAAAAAGTTAGTTTACACTTGTAGACATTTTGTTAACATTTCAAAGTCACCAAAAAACAATTTAGTTACTTGTATTGAAACAGTGTACAGCCCAGCAAAATAAGCTTTTTTTTTAATGTACTTCTTTTATTTATATAAAAACGTTAATGCTGTACAAGCATCCCAAATTAGCACAGACTTATGGTGACTAAAAATACTGATTTATTACTTAAGTACAGTGCAATAAAACATTAGGAGTAGACTCTTCAAGAAATATAAATAAATAAGCACAATCAAAAAATCCATGAAGGAACTCTACAGAACTGTTAAGATGTTTTTAGGACAGAATCCAGTATCAGAAGACTAACACTGAGGAAAAGGCCATGTGGAGTTTGGCTCTAGCTCAAGAAAATCTCTGGACACTGACTGAAGCTTTAATCTCAATTAAGCCTCCTGTCTACCAACAGAACAATCTTAAGAAAAACTATTTAAAAGAAAGCAAGCTGGCTGAGAGCCACGAGAAGAATACGTATTTATCTATTGCATTGCTTAAATTGCTCTACGTTTTTGAAGGATTTTCTGTTCTAGTTTTGTTCTTGGGTATTTATTTCCTCATTTCATAAAACTGTCCATTAATAAACATTCTTGTCAGTTACAAAATACAATTCAACTCCCACAGAAAAGGATTTTTAAGGGACTCAGTATTTCTATTACGATTAAATCTGGAGAGTTATTTCAGCATTCCTAGTCACTAGCCTATCTTGGCCATAATTCATAATATTCTTTTGGATACTTCACTTAAATACAGGGGGAAAACAAGAGGGAAGAGAATCTAGATCCCTGCAATTAAAATATTTTCCTACGACTCTTACTGAATATAGCTGTCCCTTTGTCTACTGGACTACCTAAACATTATTAAAAATTCAAAACTCAAATCACAGACAAGCAGTAACATAGAAAATCTTGAAGTGGCACTATATTTGAGTAACCTGAGAATGAAGAATGAATATTTACAGAGAAAAAACAAACTATCCTAAAGCTTTTTTGTTTGTTTTTTGTTTGTTTGTTTTTGTTTTTTTAAATTCAGGCTGACAAACACACTGATACAATTCTTGGTAGTTTTCTTGAATTAAGGCAAAGTTTATGTTAAGCTTCACACAAAACATTTGTATACCCATTTTCAAAATAAAGCTCTTTTCTACTTTTTTCTCAAGTATGCAGTATATTTCCAATATAACACTTGGTTGTTTAGGAGTGAAGAGGAACATGTGCATATAAAAGGAGACACCCATGCTTTCACGATGCAATACTTTCCCTTAATCCAGCAAATAATGTCAGAATAAGGGATATTCAAAACTTTATTGCCCAAGCTTTTAGCCCCACAGCTTTATAGTACACTGAGAGGCTCACAGTTATACTGATGACAATCTGTACACCATATTATACACACACCATTTCATTAATTATGGTACTAGAATGTTGGCTTTTTAATCTCAACCTAGCATGAAGGTTTTGACATCCTTTAACGTTCTACCTCAGAAAAAAAAATTTGAGACTGGAAATCTAATCAAATACTCTTGTTGGACTGAATTCTCAAGAGTGGAACTGGACAAGTGAACCAAGAATCATTTTAATCAGTAGTATTAATTCAACAATTGTCACAGGGCATTTGTTCTTCCTGTTGGCTCACTATTGAGGTAGTTAAGTTTTTAACATACCGTGAAAGCTGTCCCCTTTGACAGCACTTAAGGAGTCTGCTCATGGTGCATTTTTTTGTCTTTGTTTATCCAATTCTTGCAGTAGTGCTCAACTAAAAAACAAAAGCCCCACCATGAAATCCTTCAAGTAAGTGCTATTAACTGGGACAGTTGTCAAAGTATTTTAATTGTAAAAAAAAAAATTGTAAAAAAATTGCTCCCAACGTTTCTTTTTCATCTTTAACTTCCTATGTCCAAAGTCTCACCAAGAAACAGCTAGTACTGATGTTTTTCTGCAAACTAAGATGGCCCTTCATTTTCACAGAGGTACCCAATACAGAATCAAAGAGCATGCATTCAACACAGAAACATCTATGTTAAAAGCATAATTCAAATATTATGAATTCTTGAAAAAATTTAACAAATTTTCTTATGTTTCCAGTGTTATATAAGCAGAGATATTATTTGAGCTGATAAATAAGCAATCAAATAGAGCCTATGTACAACAATGCAAGACAAACCTTTACATTTCCCGTTTATGATTTGATTTTTGTTTTCTTTAAACAAAGTATGAAATAGTACCTGATCTTTCATTCTTGCTTTTCTTGGTAGTGTGACTGCAATTTCTGTTTCTGTTGTAATACTACCTATTCTCTGTTCTATTCCACAACTGTTTTCCTTTAATGCTGCTTCCACCTTTCCTGTAGAAGGAGCTGGGGAGGAGCGGGCTGAATCTGCAGGACGAGGTGAAATGCTTTCCATTCTCCTAGTGCTGCCACTATCCTCCTCCTCATCATCATCACTAGACAAAACAACTAAACAGAAAATATTAAATTCTCAACCACTACATTTTTCTTAACAGAAATTTCTTTGCAAGCAATAGCTTAGAAGTAATTTATGTAGTTGTCCTGCAGTATCAAAAACAGTCCACATTTATCATTATATTATACTTTTATTAATATTTATTTGTAATCTGTTCACAGGTGCTCTCTCCCTCACTTATTTCCCATAACTAGCTGTACGAGAAACGTGTATCATCAGTTTCCCTCTAGACACAGAAATGAAGTCATCCATGCCCTATTTCAACAAAAAACCGACAGTGAACAATACAGCTTAAGTCTAACTTAAGCCCCTCTTTGCTGAAGAGCTTATTTTTTAAAAGGTTATGTAACACAGGTAATGTAAAGAAAAACTGACCAGAGAAGTTATAACTTAAGTTGTCCAAATCAGTAAAATACAAAATGGTCTAATAAACTAAGCACAGAACTAGAACCATAATTTCCAAATTCCACTTCCTGTCTGCTTATCAATTAATGTGAGTTCACGCAGATAAAGTAACAAGTATTAACATTTTATACAGAACGAAGTTTCAGTAAATGAGAAAACCTGGACAGTGTTCATATCTATAGCTCAGAAGAAAAGAGAAGGAATGAGTAAAAATAGAAAAAAAATGGAAAAAATACGTTAAAGACTATTTTCTTCATGGGAATGGATGACAACTCTGCTAAGAATGCTTTTTAGAAAAAGTGTAAAGTTTAAGTCTTTAAAAAAAAACAATTTTTTTTTTCCCCGGTGTTCACCTTTCTCAAAGAGTACCTCACAAAATGACATATGACAATCCTCCCTCCTATAAAACTTCTGTAAATTTTTAACAATTAAGAAATACAACCTGTTACAGTATAGGAAGATGAATACCATTTGCACTTTGCCTGACAAGCAGCTGGTTGTCTGTAATTCCTCTGGCATAAAACCACAATTAACACATATGACAAAAGACATTAAAAAATATGTTATGTCCCCACCCCAAAAACATACCCACAAAAAAATTCCAGGCAAAAGTAAATAACATAAGCTTGTGTGGAAGGTTTCTTCATTACAGGATGTTCTGCATTTTCATTTTATGGCTATATTCATGAAATGATACTTACTTGGATCATTTAGTTCAGATGGTCTTGTACTCCTCTGTCTTAAGCTTCCTGTAATTTTAGTATTTTTTGTCCCAGTTATAAGACCAACTTTTCCATTCTGTCGTAACATAGAATGTCCTACAACTTCATTACCCAGTAGAATATCCGCTGGACCTTTCCCGACAGCAGAACTATAAAACTTCTTTGTGTTGAACCCTGTACCTGAAGATTTTTGCCCCGTTGAATTCTGGTGTATTGAAGAACGTGATAAAGGTCCCATAGATTCACCTAATGTTCCAGTTTGTCTGGAGACTTTTTGCAAATCCTTAAGAGAAACATTTTCACAATGTCGGCATTTGGTCTGGTTTTCATTTGCCCGCCCACAATTTGGGCAATCAGTAGAATAATCAATTGGTTCCAAAAGCTAGAAAAGAAGAAGGAAGGAAAAAACAAACCCTAATCAGTAACTAAGATCAACAAAGATATCATTTCCAAAGTTTGCATTTAATTTCTGTTCAGAATGAAAATTGACAACAGTATATTAGCAGTTACAGTAAATACTCAAAGCAAATGTTAAAATTCAGTTATATTTTCTTCATTTAAAAATTTGGCAATGTGGCAATTTTTAACAAGATAATGTTCAGCAGTTCAGACTTATCTTTTTTCTTTCTGTATTAAAAGGTTGCACCCTGCTTATATGTATCAGCATCATAGTTCATATGTAACATCATCAGCAAGAAGGTCTAGTTACATCATTTCTGTAAAAATAGTTACATTGGACAAAAATAAAGTAACCTGAGGATCAACAGAGCAATGCTAAGAACTAGAAGCAGTCTCCTCAATCATTAAGTTCATATGTCTTCCCAAGACATCTTCTAATGGCCTTGCAAACCATATAGAAAATCACTCCTCTAAAAAACTTGAAGAAAATGAAATACATTGATCTACAGTCCAGTATCACAGAAGAGAAAACAGGACTTGAGGAAAAGGTGTTTCCCAGACTTTCTAGAGGAAACAGGCTACAAAAAAGGAGACTGTATCGTTATTACTGCAAAGAGATGGGTTTTGTTTCTCTCACATCTACTACAGCCTACTTAATTAAAAGTAATAAAGAGTATTACCTATTGAGTGCGAAACTTGGACTTCCATGTCTAAGTGTATTTGATAGTAACATGTAAGCTACTGAGTATCTCCTGAACTGAATACGGGACACCCCTAGAACTGAAATTTAATGTACATTATTGTCTCCTGCAGCACTGAGGTCAAATGACACTTTCAGAAGTTCACTCTACTGTGAACTATGGAAGACGCTAACCTTCTAAAAGCCACAACAAATTTGTGAACCTGTTTTCAAAACATATCTACTACAATTTGCATACTCCATCCCCAGCCATGAACAACAATAAAGAGGATTTCCTGAGGTGTAGGGTCCTCATTTTTAAAAGCAAGGCAAAAAAAAAGTTATAGAAAGAGAACACATTATTTTCCACAACATTTCTGCAATTTAACAAAGCTACATATACCACAGCAAAACAGATGAAAAAAAAGTATAAAAAGCCTATCAGACCTTTAAATATGAGTAGTAGGATAACATAGCAAGTGACAGGAGTATCAGCCCTGTGTCTCAATGCTGAGTTACAGAATGTACCTTTTACAGAGATACAGTTGATCACATGGAAGAATTTCAATCAGACATGAAAATATTCAAAGCCTATCATACCTCAAAGACCTTAAGTACAGAATAACTGCAGTCCTCCGCCTCAAGCACAAACCGAAAATTGAATATAAATTCCCTTCCATGGTTTGAGAGCAGGCATTCTGATGGTAGGGGTAGCCATGTTTAATTCCAAAGGACATATGCTTTTTATTTTTAAGCTGGACTTTGAGTAACTACTTAAGCAGGTGAGTTCTACCTAATGTATCTTGTATCTGCTTCATGACTTGAATAATATATCATATGCAAAATACAAATATTCTATGACTGCCCTATCTAAGTTTTAGTATCCAAAGCTTTTGTTTTTCACTGAGTACATACGAAACGCAATCCTCCCTCCTATAAAACTTCTGTAAATTTTTAACAATTAAGAAATACAACCTGTTACAGTATAGGAAGATGAATACCATTTGCACTTTGCCTGACAAGCAGCTGGTTGTCTGTAATTCCTCTGGCATAAAACCACAATTAACACATTTGAATTGTTCAAAGGTTCCATAAACACCTATATAGATCATCTACATACTGTCGCAGTGCATGCTTCACTAAAAAGCATACGGTTCACAACAAATGCATAAAACACTGTTAAAGGACTGAATTGATTTAAGGCAAAAGATTAAACTCTTAACCTGTTTAAAAAGAAACAAAGATTTCTGCTAATAAAATCAGTTGCAGCATGATTTCTTTTGGTTTTTCATATTCATCTATGAATTTGTAATTTATAGCAATATAATTATCCCCTTAATATGTCCATAACCATACTTTCTCCCCTCTAATCAGCTATTAAGCTGCTGAAAAGTTATGTTTCTACTCAAAACACAAAGCTCAGATTAACACAATAGGTCCTATATCCAGAAAGTGTATCCACAAACTATGCAACCTTACCGAATCATAACTTTCCTAGGGGAAAGGAGTAAAAGTTCATCCAGCCCTGTGTTGTACTTTTAACAGCGGCTCGTTGAGAGCACAGGGAACAAAGTAAGGACATATCCCCCTAACTTTAAGTAATCAGCAATTTAGGCACTTATCAGAGGTTGAACTTAAATGTAACTGTTTGACAAAATTTGTGAGGCTATATCATTGTTGATCTCTTTTTGCAATCTCCTAATACACTCTGATTAGTAACATGTTTTTTTCTCATTTTTAAGCTTACTGTTTGAACATTTTACTGCAAGCACTCATGGGAGAAAGTACCAGATGTAATTATTAAATTTTGTTTACAAGTGAAACCTGTCCTGTGGTTTTGGAAATGAAATCAAGATCTTGAAACAATGTAATGAAGTCTAACCCCTTTTCCATCAGGGAGATAGAGAACAGTTTCTTGCAGCACTGTGGTCAACTACACATGGTCTGGCTCAAGGACACTAACCTTATTAATGTAAGTACTGAAAATTATGCATTTTTGTATTAAATAAATTCCATCAAAGTGTGAAATATTATTCCTCTACTTCATAGATAGCAAACCAAAGGTGTCACTTCCTGGTTTATCCCAATAAGCATGGATCAGATTCCCCAATCAATTTAAACACAGGCTCTTCTGCTTTCCAGTGCATCATCTGTTTGTTCAATTCACAAAATACGTATTTCACAGTTGGCATCAGTATTAACACAAATATCTGCACTGCCATAACTTTTTTTAGTTTAAATGTTTACATTCTTCTCCCAACTAGAAGGATTTTTAGAACAGTTAAACTTAAAAAAAAAAACACACAGCCCACCTTTAACTGGGTTAAGCCTTTTTTTGTAGAAGAAGATAGGGACAAGTCAGACTGGTATGAATTGCAGTGACGTTTCTGTTGCACCTTTCTTTTAATTTCAGATTCCGATTCCGACTCTTCTGTGTTTTCCATTATACTGTCTAAGAGGAAAAAAAACAAACATTAACAAGAAATGTCTGCTCAGATGCAATTATGGTCAACTTACTTCTTTACAAACACTAATCTGAACTTTTTTTTTTTTAACATGCAACAAACTATACCGTTTCATTCACATTAAGAAGTGTCTTATGACTTGCTGTATAAATAAAAAAAATCCCTAAAATAATACTTAAGATTTTGTTTGATTACTACTATTTTTGCGTCTCTTGGTTACAATTTCTAGTTTCACATCTTCAGAGGAGACTTTGGCCTCGCAGAGTCTCAAGGCCAAAGTCTCTCTTTGGCCTTAGCGGAGACTTTATGACAACTAGAATGAAGCCTTTGCTACTGAAAGGAGGTGAGGATCTGCTAGATGCTGCTGCTGGTAATTTTCACGAAAAGATTTCTGGTGAATGAATCCAGAACAATTGAAAGTATTTTGCATAATTTAGGATTTATTCCATCAGCGCAAGACTCAGCAGTACACTGAACTATACCACCATATCTTGTTTTATATTGGGGCGTTAATTTAAATACTCTAAGAGCACAGGAACAAAGAAACACACCCTCTATTTAAACTAACAGTGTACAGAGTGAGATCTCCTTATAAAAGGGGCTTTTTAGTATGTTGTACAACAGTGCCTTATATTTCAATTTAATGCAAAAATGCCAGTTAGACTCACTAGTTTAATTACAGTCTCCATCCTGGAACTTTTTTTAAAGGCTACAATTTTAACATATATGAACATAAATATTTTTCAATACGTGCAGATAGTCTTGCTGGTTCACAGACTACCTGTATCAGTACTGACAAATCTGAAATGAACATCATTAGTTCTGGACCCAACAATTTTATTACTCTAAGTTTTCCCAGTTCCACTTGTATTTAAAATAACTGACGCCTAATTTAAAGTTTATTATAGGATTAGTGAACAGGTTGCAAAAATCTGTCAAAAAAAAAGTCTTCCTTGCACAAACCTGTATAAAACTACAATAATATTATATAAGGATAGATATACTAAAGGTTACTCAAAGGTTGGCAACATACTTGCCCATAGCAGCGATAGGAAAACAAACAAACAAACAAACAAACAAACAACAACAAAAAAACCCCCACACCTCTGCTTAAAATACATGAGAATTCTAAAATTCTTAGATAACTTACCCACTCCTTGAGGTCGTGGTAACCTAATGTGATCTGCTTCTACTTTCTGAAGCTGAGGGGGATATTCTTTTCTGGAAAATAAATTAGATATAGTTGTTCTTTCAACTGAGACCATTGTATTTTTGCCACAATTACAGATGGAAAAATAAATCTGAACTGCACCTTAAAGTTATGAATAAATAACATCTCCTCTAACATGCTATGTGTACACTTAAAAAAAATCATCAGAATGCTAGCAACTGCTACAGTAAAGGTCTTAGAAGTGTTTCTGATCTAAATCCTTTTTCACAATAATCAATAGTTTTTAAGTCTTACTTTCAGACCAAAGTCTTCAAGGACTGTATCTCCTCCTCCATATTCATGAAGTATAACATAGATACTTTAAAAATCCAAAAATAGAAACAACTATTACTTTAACAATATTAGATTCCACATCTTAAACTCCACAACATAAAAAAAAGACGAGAAAATGCGAAAGAGAGGAAAGACATCTGATGTCAAAAATTGCGTGGCCAAAAAATAAAAAGAACGCAAGTGAAGAAACAACTTATATCTTTGTTTAAGAAAATAACATTATGCAGACAAATTAGTTGGTAAGAAAACTTGAGTTGGTATAATTTGCATAATTTATCACATATTTGTTCATATTAAGCATTATCATTTTGAGTCTCCTAAAAGATATTTTCAATTTACACAAAAGCATGGCAAATCAAATTAAGATTCCTGATACTGCATCCGTTACTGTTAATGGCAGTTGTCCTTCTCTGCTCTTACTCTAATCTGCAGCTGTAGGTTACTGTTAGAACATGACATGACATGCACCTGAAACACAGGAAGCGTTGTCTACAGCTTCAGCAGAAACTGCTTTTATTGCCAAGTTAAGTCAGTGCTCTGGGTTGCAAATGGGTCACATGCATCCCATAATACCATCTCTGAATACAAGGACAAAAATCAGCACCAAAGGGAGCAAAGTAAACAGCTGTAGGCAGTAACATCTCAGACAAGCACAGCTAAATCTTTAGGGCCCACCTGACAATGATTCAGCTATGGCTGAAACAGATTTCAAAACGAGGAATAAATCTTTATTTGTTTCAGCAAATAATGTCTTACTGCAGCAGAATGTCAAGACCTTTGAATATCCTGCATTTCTAGCTAATACTTTTCAGGGCCTCCCACACTTTATTATTAACATCTTTGGAACAAGATTATCCTACAATGCCTTTTAGGGTTCTTCTTACCAAATCTGGCCCTCTAAATTTATTAACCCTGTACTAAACACAAACAAGTTTTACTGTGCTGAAGAGCTGCACCATGCAGAAAAACTTAGGGAAAAAAAAGGTTCAAAAACAAGCGTACAGTACTTTACTGTTAGTGCCCACAAGCATACTACAGATTAGATTGATTCGTTATTGCGTCAAATGCATTTCTGAAACAATCCTGCTCCTACACAAGTTTTGTGTTTTGTTTTTTTTTTTTAACCAGCTCTACATATAAACTGCACCACAATCAGAAACTCGACATGAGTGTTTGTTCATAAATTATTCGAGTTTTTTAATATTTTCATTAAAAGTTCAAATTGAGAAGGGATTACTTGAAAGGTAAAATTGGGGGAAATGTAAGGCAGAGCGCAAACTAAGCATTATATAACAAGAACCTGTTACTACCAAATCCAATGATAAAAACACCATACTAAAGGGTAGGAAAAAAACACATTATTACAGGAGATATAAAAAATACACGAGGACTAGCATTAAATGAGTATCTTGCTTCTCCAACAGTAAAAGACTTTTATTCATGCTCACAAGGAACTGGTTACATCCAACTACACGTTAGGAAAAATTCTCTTAATCATCCAACATTAGGCACCTGAGAGCACTCCCATAACCCTATGCAACCAAGACAAAAGTTGACCAAGACTAAAGGAAGGGTGAGAGACAATTTAGCAGTTAATATTGCAACAAATAATTAATCATTTCTTAAACAACGCCACTAGCATTTAAATAAATGTTAAATGCATTATGAATATGTTAATTACATTAATCACTGGAAATCTGCAAACATATTAAGGCTTTTATTTCTACTGTTTTTAAATAATGCTTGTTCAGAATTTTTACTCATAAGTAAAACCTAGAAGACCAGACTGTCTTTCACCTCAGAAAAGCCCTCATCATGCTGCCAGTCTCAAGCTTTTTCCGTAACAGAGTGCTCAGCCTCAAGCAAGGCCTTACTTGTATTATTTTGTTGAGCTTCATAAATTCCTGTAACTCAGACATTTGCAAACAAGACGTACATCTCTCAGTTAATCTTCTTAGCAAGAATCAGCTGGAATGTTAAACTGGAGTTCTTATGTCTCATGATTTAATTATCATTAGAATCATAGGCTTGGGTTGGAAGGGCCTTTAAAGATAATCTGTTCCAACCCCCCTGCCATGGGCAGGGACACCTCCCACCAGACCAGGTTGCCCAAAGCCCCATCCAGCCTGGCCTTGAACACCTGCAGGGATGGGGCATCCACAGCTTCTCTGGGCAACCTGTGCCAGGGCCTCACCACCCTTCTCCAGGCGGGGTCTCACAGGGGCAGAGTAGAGGCGGACAATCACCTCCCTCGATCTGCTGGCCATGCTTCTTTTGATGCGGCTCAGGAAACAACTGGCTTTCCAGGCTGCAAATGCACACTGCCAGCTCGCATCCAATGTTTCATCCACCAGCATACCCTAAGTCCTTCTCTGCAGGGCCGCTCTCCATCCCATTCCTCACCCAGCCTGTAATCATATTGGGGACTGCACCAACCCAGGTGCAGGACCTTGCACTTGGCCTTGCTGAACACTTCATGAGGCTCACAGAGGCCCACCTCCCAAGCCTCCCTCATGGTCCCTCTGGATGGCAGCCCTTCTCCCTCAAGCCTATCAACTACACCTCCTCGCTTGGTGTTATCTGCGAAGTTGCTGAGGGTGCACTCAATCCCACCGTCTCACTGAAGATACAGAATAGTGCCAGTCCCAGCATGAACCCTTGAGGGATGCCACTTGCCAGTGGACATTGTGTTGTTGACTAACTCTCTGGACACGGCCAGCCAGACAACTCTGTCCCTCTAACAGTCCACCCTCCGGCCCAACATCCCTCCAATGCAGTGGCAAGGACATTGTAGGAGAACAGTATCAAAGGTCTTACAGAAGTCCAGGCAGATGACATCAGTAGCTCTTCCTTTGTCCACAGAGCAGTTGCTCCGTTACCAAAGGTCACTAGATTAGTCAAGCACAATTTGCACATGGTGAAGCCCTGTTGGCTGTCTCTAATCAACTCCCTTGTCTTCCGTATGTTTCAACATGACTTCCAGAAGGATCTGTTCTGTGACCTTACTGGGCACTGAGGTGAGCCTGACTAGTCAGTAGTTCCCAGCGTACTCCTTATTACTCAGCCAGAAAATTGTATACTTATACTCAGCCATGCTAATCTCCTGCCCTCCTTGTCAGATTTCTTATACACAGAAATAAGAGAGCTCTTGCGCTCTAAGAAAAACATCCTTAAGCGCCCTGCCTGCTGTATTCTGCTCCTTTACCCCTGACGGCAGTTTCCCAGGGAGTCCCACCCACTAATTCCTTGAACAACTGCAAGATCGCTCTCCTAAAACTCAGGGTCTTGACTTTACTCTTTACCTGACCCATAGCCCTCAGGATCACGAATTCCACCGCAGCCCGGGCTGTCACCAATCTTGACCTCTCTAATTAGTTCTCCTGTGTTGGTAAACAACCAGTCCAGTAGCACTTCTCTGACTGGGCTATCACCTGGATTAAGAAATTATCCTCAATGCACTCCAAGAGCCTCCTGGACTGCTTACAGCTTGCCGTGCTGCTTTTCCAGCCGGTACAAGAGTGACTGAAGTCCCCCAACAGGATCAGAGCCTCCATGATGTTTCTTGTAGTTGAATTAAGAACGCTCGGTCAACAAGCTCCCCTTTGTCAGGTGACTTGTAGTAAACACCAACCATGAGGTTTCCTTTGTTGGCTTGGCCCCTTATTTTTACCCATAAGCTCTCAACCTGTTGTTACAGCTCTGTGCAGTCAATCTATTTTTCTACACAGAGAACAACTCCCCAACTCTGCTTTCCTTGCATGTCTCTTCTGAACAGTTTAAAGCCAATGTCTGCAGTGCTCCAAATGTGATTCATCCCACCATTGGGAAAACCAAGTTTCATTAATAGCAATTAGACCATAGCTTTCTAGGTGCACAGTGGCTTCCAACTACTCCTATTTATTACCTAAGCTATGTGCACTGGCAAAGAGAGACTTCAGCTGGCCTACTGATATATCACCTCTTTAGAGGAACACATGCTAATTCTCTTGAGGCATTTCACAGGTGTTTCCTTGTTGACTCTGAACACATCAACAACCCCTGGCTGTTCTGTAATTCAAAACTCCATCCCCTTCCCCATCAAGTCCAGCTTAAAGCTCTCGCTGTAAGTTTGGCCAGCTTGTTGGCAAATACCCTCTTGCCCCACTTGGTCAGATGAATCCCATGAGCTGCTCCCAACAGACCTGGCTTCTCAAAGGTAGATCCATGACCACAGAAGCCAAAAAGACCAGTGACAACACCAACCAGATACAACTGTCTTCCCACGTTAAAGACATCATGCAATCTATCACTTCAACGTAAACAGTAAGTAGTTCTCATTCTTGAATCTAAAAAGCGACTTCAGTTCTGCAGCATCCAACTTCATGGTGGGAATGAATACTCCTACTTCTCCGATGTTTTCTAATTATTCATTAACTTGCTCATTTTACTTACAGTGAAGCAAGTATATATATATATATATATATATATATATATATAAAACTTGCAATTATTATTTATGGGTAAAGATTTTATAAGTGCATTATGTAATGCTCAGTTCTGGCCAGACCCACCATGTCTCTTCAATGCATCCTTCCACAATCAGTGCATGACACTCCCAGCTCAGATGACTTAACACAGACTAATAAAGAAGTCACAGAATCACCTAGGTTGGAGAAGACCTTCAAGATCACCATGTCCAACCACCAGCCTGACCCATTAAGTCCCATTACTAAACCCTGTGCCTTAGTGCCATGTCCACACATCCGAGACCACCAGCTGAAGTTAACAGCTCCAAGTCAGCTGAGACTATCCAAAACAGTTTAACTCGTTCCACAATTCAAGATCAGGTTTGAAGTCACTTGTTTCCAATGCAAAGCAAAGACAATTATAATTCAACTGTAAATTTAATCTAAGAAAAATGTTTTCTTGGAGATGGTAACAGTCCTCTCGTAAGAGCATAACAACTTGATGCTCCTCCTACCAGTTTCCTTGCACTGAAAAAAAAAAAAAAAACCCACGAAAAGGCAGAGACCACCATCACAAAACTTTATAAATGGCAAAACAAAGGCTCCCTCATCAGCATGAAATTTCTAGGTGTTTGAACAGTGTCAGATCCACTGACACTTTCTACAGTACAGTTCTCAGGATACTCGACAGTTGTTATGGACACAGAAACAGAATGGAAAGCAATGCTTTAAAACAACATGCCACCTAGCTTTAAAAGGACTATTCTGGAAAAAAAAAAATCTAAAAGAAAAATAAAAGATTCTTATAAAAATTAAAAAACAAAGCGCTTCAAAACTAATACCTTTTTGCTGTTAAATCCTATTAATAAAACTCAAACTCAATCTTGCACTTCAAAAAGAATAAAGAAAGGATCAAGCAGCTAAAAACATCAAGATACAAGATTATCTACGTATTGTGCTTAATAAAGAAAAAAGAAAATACAATATTGATTGCTGTTCCTGCCATCTTGCTGAATAATATATTGTAAATATTTTGTTTTTTGCCTGTTAGGTTTCCTAAAAATAGTTCTTACAAGATTTAGATTTTGCTTGAAGAGCAAGACTCTATGCTCAGAGCCTTAAATTGTTTTAGGCATCTCATTTAATCTCATCCATTATAAACAGTTTTGATTACAATACCTTTTAAGCTCACACAAGAGCTGTGTTTAATGCAGACTGGCTCTTACAGGGTATGTCTTATTCAGCCCGTTCTCACTCTGCCCCACTCTGCTAATACTTAGGAGGTATACCATAGCACGCAGGTTGTTGGTTTCAAAATCGTTACACAAAAACAGAGTAAGGCATGATAAAACAGGAATCACCAAGCTACAGAGGTATGATTTACCTTTAGCATGTCTCACAGGAAAAGTGGGGTACCAAGGGCCAGGTTGGATGAGACTTTGGGCAACCTGGTCTAGTGGAAGGTGTCCCTGCCCATGGTGGGGGGGGTGGAATTAGAGGGTCTTTAAGGTCCCTTCCAACCCATACCATTCTGTGATTCTATGAAAGAGAGAAGCAGCAGCATACGAGTTGGATTTTTAGTATGCAGGTCAGTAGACCTATTTGGCCCAGAAAGTCAAGGGTTGCAGCTGTGCTTATCATGATGGTAATGATTAAATCTAAATTTAGCAACTCCTGTGTACATTACTTTCCCCTGATAAGACAGCAACGAAGGAAAAACAGATGTATCTAACTGTACTGGACTAGGAAGAACTCGGTGTCCCCAGGGGAAAATTAAGATCACCAGTACACTCAGCCCTAGTCTTCCTAGGGCATGAAGTACCAAATTACAAGCATTAAGAACCAAATGGTTAATTAGTAACATAAATGCAACACAACGAACAACAAGAAAATATGCATAAACTCAAAGCCAGGGCAGCGAGAGGATAATCAAATCCCTTAATGGCTCAAGCCAGCATCAGGGAAGTTCAGACTAGGCATTAGGAAAAACTTCTTTACTGAGAGGGTAGCTAGACCCTGGAACAGGCTTCCTAGAGAGGTGGTCGATTCCCCGTGCCTGCCCATGTTTAAGAGGCATCTTCCAACTGGAATTATTCTACTCTATTCCTCATTAGAGGACCACAGCTCTAAGGTCTCTTAAGAAACAACAAAGGCAGTTAAACAGAAAGGTTTGGTTTTACTGCTAAATTTGAAATAAATCTACACAATCCTGAATTCATAAAGAACAACTCTATATTAGATTTCTGTGTTACACTGTTATTGGATAAACATTATGTAGACATTTTAAACAATTCAACCCGGTATCAAGCGTAGCATGCTGCCAAAACCACATACATAAATAGGATATTAAAAAAAATCAAATTATCATTATCAACCAAACATTTACACTAACCCATAAATGTAACCTATATCAAAAGAAAAACAAAGGTACGGTATTTCATACTGCTAGAAAAACACTAACATCAGTAAAACATGCAAAATGAGTGACAAACAAGCCTTACAGTATGTCTGTTCGTGCTGTGTATTTTCTGTTAATTGCTTTAACAGAATGTACACAGTAATACAATAAAAACCTTTAATGCTATTCAAACCAAGCTGAGATGATACAGTAAAAGCTGTTAAGACAACCAACTAAGATATGCTTCAGAACCATTCTATTACACAAATCTCTTGCTCTCCGAAGAGTTAGCAGTAAATTCTTAAATTTCAGCCAAAGTTAATTTATCTATTTGCACACTGGAGATATCTCTATCTAGTCAGCTAGCTATGTACAGACACATAGAGTAATTTCCAGTGGAAATGTACCCAAGGTTCACATTAATGTGGCATTATTTAGAGATGGATGTAAAGGTTTGTTTTATGGTCCATTTATTCTCTTTTACCAAAAACACAGAACAAAACAAACAACCCCCCTCGCACACGAGAGGATACGATTGACTGGATTGATTATTCTTTAACTAGCATTGATACAGCACTCATTCAGTTCATTTTCTTAATGCTCATTGCATCAACAGTAAGCTTACCTTTCCTTTCGGTCCAGATTGCTTAAAATATGAAAAAAGAAAAAAAAACATAAGATGCAAAGCTCCACATGTGTTGCACACATCACTAAATTCAAAAGTTATTAGATAAAAGCTGTAACTGTTTCATTGTCTCTGGCACTCACTGCACTAGCTGTCAAAAGAGTATTATTATTATGCACAGCATTTTTGCAACATTATAAATACACAAACATTACTTCACAGATAGCAAAGGTCAATGGGCTAAATAAATACTACATTGCTTTGCCTCAGAACTTCTCAGTGTGTAAAATTTGATTAATTGTCAACAAATTCTGCAAAAAAACAAAGCATCAAAGTTTACACAATACTCAGGATTCTGGGAAGAGAGTAAAAGGAATTCAAAACTGAATTTGAACATGTCAACTTAGGGTATGGGATATTCAGTCAATATTGCAAGAAAGTGGTAAAAATTGCTTACAGCTGGATCTGGCCTTTACAAACAATAAAGGTCACATTTGGGTGGGTCACATCTGAGTTTATGAATGCAGTCAGATCCAAAACACTTCGACATGGAGCAATAGCCAGTATCTGTGTATCCCTGGTAGAGTTAATCCATAGCTTAGATTAACTGTCTACAAATATGGCAGAGTTACAACTAAGAATGATAAATTTTAATGCTAAAGAAACTTAAAGATGGCAAAAATCCAGAATGCCCAGTCATCACCCTAAATGCCTCGCTTGCTTGTTTTAAAATCCTGTATTAATGTAATGCACTGAAAAGAATTCTCACTTTTGCATCTCAAAAGGATTTAGAGACGAGAATCCTTGATAGAGCCAGGAATTATAACAAGCAATGTCCGTCCAAATTGCTTCATGCAGCTCATGCAGTAAGATTTGTTAGACATGCTGTACATAACACGCTATTCCAATGCCAAGTCTTAGAGAAAAGTCAGTCAATAGCATAGGATAGGACTGAGTGCTCATTAAATAAAGCAACATTGAACCACAACATTAGGCTAAGCTGTATCTGAAAATCTCTTGCATCAGAAGTGAATAAATTTCAACTTAATCCCCAGATTCCACTGAAAAACCATGGGTAGTATTTATCAAAATATTGTTTTGAAATGACCAATTTTGTTGTATTGAAATAATATATTTTAAATATCAGTGCAACAGATATTCAGCCAGAATTTAAATTAACATGCATGTGCAGCAAAGTCAAAAAAAGAGATGAGGAACACAGCATACATCACAAGCTCCAAATTCAACTTGATGGATTTTCATAATTAGGTTGCCCCATGTGTCACCACCCCCTCTCAAAGAACCATGTATAAATAAGTCTGCGTCTCTGCCACTAATGTTGCAATCTACTCAGAAGTAATTTGTGTTTTTAATTTTATTTATGCTTTCAATAATCCACTACAGACTTAAGAACATTATGTTAGGTTTGTTAAAATTATTTTCCCCATTGTAACTGATCAACATTTCATAAAAAAATTCTACAAATGCAAACAAGGTAACAGAACACAACTTTGCACTGGCTATAAATTTGTACAGGAAAACAAACAAACAAAAGACCCTTAGAACTCAGTTTCCATGTAACCACCTTTCTTTGTCTGGAAATTCCTAGAATTTTATTCTTGGTTTACCACATCTTCTGCACACACTCCTTTCTTTATGAGGACGTTTTTTTTCCTAACAATGATAGTCTCCTGATTCATAAATCTACATTTTTCACATCAAGCTGCATTGAGACCCACCCCCACCTCCTAAGGGAAGAAAAAAAGACGAAGCATGCCATGAGGTCACGTTCTGTTAATTTTCAATCCACTAACTCATAAACAGATTTAGAAGCTTTTAAAGAGTAGTCAGATGAGTCAACTGGCAAAAGATATTGGCATTAAATATCCTTCGCAAAATTCCTCTGAAAAGCTAACCCTTAAATTCTAAAGACCAATCAGTCAAGTCACGTTGGTCCTTTTTATGACTATTTCTCACCTCTGAAACTTCAAAAATATTCTGACCCTAAGAAGTAACTGTGTGTTGTTAATGGTAATGAAGTAAAACAACAACCGTAAAAGAAAAATTTTTAGAAACATTCAACAGGACTATGAACCAATTACTTCATGCAATATTCAGCTTGCTTACATTATGCATTAGTTTTCTTTCTGCAAGTCACACATGCAAAGTCACTACTTTTTTTTTTCTCCACATTATATTATAGGCTTATAAAGAAGCAAGTCTCATAGGTGATAAACAGCAAACAGGCAAGTCAAATGTCCCCTGAAGATTAAAATCAAGGTACTATGGCCAGATTCAGCCCTCCTAAATTTAGGCAATGGATTGAGCTGCCCAAGCTAGTAAATGGCCATGTACCATCTTTCAACAACGATGGAAAAAAAAAAAAGGGCACTACTCGGAAATCTTTGTTGCATGCTGAAGATGCCTAAAGGACATAACTAGGTAAGATGGATCCACATCTGTAAGTGGTTTCAAAGAACCATCTCACAACTAAGTTTAATAGAGTACACTAACATTAAGGGCAACGTTCAGAGATCCAAGAAAGAGCTGTCTCAGACGGTTTTCTGCTTACTTTGAATAACCTGAATTAGCTTTTATCTCTTAGAATTAAGAAAAAAAGGAAAAAAAAAGAGAAAAAAAGAAGGGAAATAGAGAAAAAAAGAAGGGAAAGGTAATGACATGCTTTCCCAACGCTTTCCTAAGGGAACATTAAACAGCTTTTCTAAGAAATATAGATATAAATATTTCTATATTTGTATATATAGAAATACAGATACAGAAATTCTTCTGTATATAAGAAAAAAAGAGGCTGGTTCAGCCCAAACTATACTGGCTACATAAACATTGCCTTTTAGTTTTTATTCCTGGGAAAAGCTCTGCCAATCCTCTTCAGTCACCCTCGCCTCACAGTGATGTTAAGGAATAAAGAAAAGCAAGATCCTTGCTACTGCATCCACTATTACTAAAGGGAAGAAAATGTCCATGCTATTTTCCATTTACAAATCACAGCAGACTTTGAAATGGATGGAGGCAACAATGGTGTAGGTCAGAGACAGAACTGTAAAATCCATTTTCAGTTTGCTTCCTCAATGCCAGATTACCATAATACATATATGGATCGCATCATTCATTCACGTTAGTACATAGGCTTTGTTATTCTGAAGACAGCCACGAAGATGATGGAAATTGGACGAAAATTAGGATAATGCCTACATATGATCCCACCACTTCCAAAAAATCTACACACACACCACACACACATACAAAAAAAAGAAAAAAAAAGTGGGGCAGAAAAAGAGGTTACAAAATGCTGACAAGCCAGTGGAAATCCATGAAATGCATACAGCTCTGAATGGACAAATTTAAAAAAATACATCTTAAAGCAATGGTTAGTTCACATGTTTGTGACAACGTCTGAGTGTGAAAAGCCGGGGGGGGAAACACCTCATATTTACCAAAGTCTGATATGCTTTTAAGTTTTCCAAACAACAAAGCTTAAATCAGCATAGCTGAGTAAATTTCCACAGTTCCACAGTTTCCTGTATTTATAAAAATCCAAAACCTCACTTCTGTGAGATGTCCCACTTTAATCATTTTATGCTGTAGTTAAAGACTACTCATTATTGTCCTATTTGTTGCTTAACCTTTAGATTAATTTTATACCAGCTGGAGTTTCTGTGAATGAGTATTTGATATTTGTTGCGAGTTACATGAAGTTCTACTGCATACTATGCCCATTTCAAAGTATTTCCTAAATATATTTCCATTAGAGCATTTTCACGCTCTCTGATTATGTCATAGTGTGCTTTAAAATCAGTGATTTCTAAGACTATATAAATCCTAAAGTTTATGAAACTTCAGTAATTGAGATCAAAGCTCATGATCAACAAGAACCATGTAATTATGTTTTCCTAAAACACTTCATAGTATAAGGTGAACGATTATGTACAAAAACAATTACGTACAAAACCAGAAAGGATTTTTACAACAGGGACATCTGGATAAACAAATCTGCTTAGTCTTACCTTTGGGCTGCTGTTTTTACTACTGTTGTCTGTGCATGAGCATGGTGAAAGCGTCTACCATGTACCACAGTTACAGGACAAGACATATTCTGAGCATTTTCACTGCAGAAGTACAGAAAAAAATGATTTAAGAAAAGACTCTACTGTATTTTCTACAGTGTCTTAGTTAGAAATCATGGTGTCCTGTTTTTTTACAGTAACAGCCACATAAAAACAAAAATCAAAGTATTTCTGAATTGGTAATATAACTTGTTAGGTTGTATTGGACAGGCATAAAAGCATTCAGTCCCTGAATAAAATAGACAAATAAGAATACACACTTTTTCCTCTCCCCCGGAAAAAAAAAAAAAAAAGTAAATAAAGATTTTTATTGAATTTTATCACCATCTAAAACACTGTGAACCAGCTCTCCTTTGCTCAACCTCCTCACTCCAAAAAGATACTGCCTTTCTAAAATGAATTACAATCATTTATAGTTAACTTTATGCTTCCATATACAGATTTTATTAATGTCATCAAGAAGATTTAAAGTGCGTGAGATGTGAACAGACTGAACTGTACACTCAGGAATTTCTCTAATATTATTACTCCTTGGGGAAAATAAATGCAGCAAATATACGGTGGTAAGATGACTGGTAGCTGAAACAATACACCACAGCCGAAGAAGAGTAGAAGACAAGGCTTCTCAGGTGCTCAACTATCTCAACAGGGCTCTGCACAGAGACAGCATATTCACCAATGTCATTCAGCATTTCTTTGGTTTCCTCATTTATTGCCTTTTGAGGCTTTAACCTCATTACTATATAAAACAAGTAATTCTGGAGGGATGGTTTCCCGTTATCGTCTCTTAAAAGCGTGTGCAAAGATACAATTTTCTATCCATTAAACGAGCAATGCATTAACTCCCTCGAAGACCATTAGACCCTAACAGTTAACCTGCACACTGTTACTACAGGATGCACAACACTGCATTTAAAATGTTCAAAAACTATAAAGTTTTCAACAGATAGAATGCTGATAATGCCAACTGCTTCAAATAACGGAAATGCAACATTTACATTTTGGTTGTAAAATTGCTCAGAAATTCTAACTGCATTAAATATAAGAACATGAAAAAGCATTCTGATTGATTCAAAATATTTCTTGGAAACACCATTCAGCAGAATTTCCATTCCCTCCATTTGTCCTGGGATGAACAACAAAAAAGATCTGAAGTCCCAGAATCCCCAATAAAGCTGCACATCAATTCCTAATCCTTCCTTTATACATCCCCAAAAGATGAAGGTGAGAAAATCGCTATTTTGATTTTTTTTTTAATTTCTATTTAGCTTACCCTTTTGGGAAGGCTTATATCAAATATCACAAATCAAAATTAGAAACTTTCAGAGCATTTCTGACTGATCATAGCATAACATGACTGTTATCATCTGACTGATCATAGCATAACCATGAACATAACAGAACAAGACCCATCAAAACCAACCACATGGTAAAACACCTTTCTTTAGAACATGAAGCTTAGAAACATCATTTATGTTCCGACTTAGCAGTTCAACTTCCCATAAATGAAGCTACCAGTCTCACATTCCAATCACCAACATCACAAAAGTAAACACAAACACTCATCCCACATGCTTCCAAGTCAAGACTACACAACTCCAGCTGGTCAGCCATCATCTAGACTAATTTATAGTCAACCTTCTGTTTAATGTGTTCCCCTGAGAAATAAAAAGCTGACAGCTACTTGCTTTAAATACTTGAGTGTCTCACAATTCCTCTCTGGCTTCCAGTTTCTCTCCAGGCTCTCTCTGTGAAAGAGATACTAGACGAGAAAACACAAGCAGAATGCAGGAATTTCTTCTCAAATGCTAAGGACTTACAGAGTTTAAAACAAGCAAGCAAGTCTAGAAACACACCTATTTCGTGTTTCATGATTTGTTGAATCCGAGCTTTGCCAAACTACCGTGATTTGGAAACTTTAAGTCTTGTGCCTCCGCAGCACAAAAAACTGTTAAGCTGTGCTTCTGCTTTGTGCCTCACACCCAAGTGAGAAGCTCCGACAGGTCCTGGAATAGAGTATCACAGCCTGCTGGGTGATTAGATTTGAGTCAAAGCAGACTGTTCTAGATGACACACTTAAACGTTTCATATGGCATCAGATATCCTTCCAAGTAGGACAGCTGTAGAATACAATCTGCTCTATAATCCCAGTCTTCGAATAGAACATACCCAGAGCAGACAGAATCCCCAGAAAATTTAATCATAAAGTTGCAATATGGGCACCCCGGCACTGAAACTGGCTTTGCAAGTTTCATCACAGATTCAAGGAAATTAATATAAAGCACTAAAATTTGTCAAAGTTCCTCCAAATAGCAAATGCTCTAGAACTCTCAAAGAATTTAAAATACAATGACAATATGTATCTCCCTAGCATTATCTCAGAAACCACACAATTAGAGTCTAGGCTCTGAAGAAAATATGGTTACACTTTCACATTAAATCAGTTGATCCCAGTAAGTTCTGAACACTGCAAATTAGAAAGGCCAGGCACAGAAGAATCTTGCATTGGGCAAAAAGAATGAATGGATCTAGAAGCAACGAAAGCATGACATTACAGAAACACAGTTTGCAATTACAGACTATATTAATTCTGCTATTCATTGAGTAGCTTCTTTCTCTCATTTCCTGGATTTTAGGGAATACTGCAGGGTCATAATACTGATTTGAGTCAAGCCCTCAGAAAGCTTAATGCAATCCACCAATACGAAAACTTTTTAAACCCTATTCTGCAGATGAGGTTGAAAAACTTCAACTTTGTGATACAAATCACTATGTACAGATGCTCGAGAATCTCAACTCTGATCTTCTCAAACTTCATCTAGCAGCTTAATTGTGTGATCAATCTTCAAAAATGTCTTTAGTCCAGCAATTCTAATATTGAAAAGATATTAGTAAGCACCTGTCACACAACATCTCTGAGCTAACACACTACCACTTTTCACTACAGACAGTGACTGGATCACAAACTTTTATTTATTTGGGGATTTTGTTGCGATGTGTGTGTTAGGAAAGAGGCAACGCTATCACAGTTAAGGCACTAAATCAAGGTAATCACTTACAGCATAATCATGTTTCCAAGCAAATTTAGTGTGCAAACTCCAAAAAGGACTAAGTAAATAATCGGTAGTACCTTTTTTAATCAAAAGCCAACTGTTCACAGAGGTCACAGTGGCCTCCTCCCACCCGTTCTTCCTCAATGAACTCCTTCATTAACAACTGTTTATTAAGAAGACGGAGGATACTTCTATTTTCCATTTAAATTCAGCATGCAGCACAGTACTAGAGAGAAGGTGGATGCTTGTTTTCAAAGTAGATGTGACCTTTCACTAAGCTAAAACACGCAACAGATTTAATTTTGTTTTAGTTTACTTATAAATCATACTATGTCTTAGGTTTATAAGGCAGCATTTGTCAATGGAAAGCAGTTCCAATCCAAGTAACAGAATGTCGGAACTAAATGCTTAGATTCTCTCAAAAAACCTCTGCAACTATTTACCTTAAAATAAAACCCACACACCTTTCTGGAACTTAAGAAATAACACACATACACACAGTCAAGTATAACTGCTTGAATACAAAAGGTAGAAAAATTAAATAGTATGGTCGGATTTCATTACAAATCCCATGGCTAGATAGAAGAAAATTCTAGTTTCCAGACTACAGGAATCATATTCTAAGTGATTAGGTATACTCAAACAACAAAGTACAATGTGCATGTGGAAGCTTTTTTACTATTAAGACAGAGCGAATACCACTTCATGGGGTTGTTATGACCCACATGAAAGACTGAGCACTTAGCCTTGTTCGATGTCATGCACCTGGACGCAGCCCACTGATTTAGCCTATGCAGATCCCTCTACAGAACCTTCCTACAGATCAACAGTCCCACCTAACTTGGTATCATCTGTGAACTCACTGAGGGTGCACTTGATCCCCTCATTCACATCACTGATAAAAATGTTAAAACTGGTCCCAATACTGAGCCCTAGGGAACACCTCTGGTGACCAACTGCCAACCGGACTGAATTCCATTCACTATGACAGTTTGAGCCTGGCCACCCAGCCAGTTCTTCACTCTGAGATCTGTACACCTGCCAAAGCCACGAGCAGACAGTTTTTCCAGGAGAACAACACGGGAAACAGTTAAACCCATCCACAAGCTATAGAGGAACCAAATTAGAGAGATGCGTATCACACACAGTTGGTTAAGATACTGGGTAAAGTGCCATCTAGGTTTTCAAATTTAACAAGATATATTAATATATGTGATTAACAGGTTACAGGTACAGCACAAAGACAAGAAGAGTCCTTATTTTGACCTAATCTGTTCATTCCTCTGTATCAAGCTGAAGGATCAATTCAGACTTGTAATTCTGGATTTGTTTCCTGTCTATTAGACTCAAAGATCAGAAGAACAGGGGAGGACATGCATCACAAAGAAATTCTACCATTTTTTCTGCAGCAATTCTGTGATAAGATAGTCCCACAAACCAACAACGATCTACTCCTCATACAGCTATGTATAGGTTAGATATCTGATGACTAGGCTAACTATAGCAAGCTACCTAGAGATCTTTTCATTCCTGCTGAAGTATCCAAACAGAGTAATACTTCAGCAATATCAAATTCTCACAGAAAGTTACATGAATGTATCACTTCTTCACATATACTAAATTGAGAGATCAGTCTGTTACAAGATACGGATAGTAGTAACAAGCAAGTGCAGCACTGAGTGTTTAAACACTGTTCCTCTCAGCTCTAAATACAAGTAATAATCTCAAGCCACCATCTAGGAGTATAGTTACTTGATGAACTCTTTAAAGGAGTAGTCAGTGACTCCTAAATCAGATGATATCTTGCAGTAAGGAAACGAGAAAATGCATCCTAAGACAGCTTTGGCAATTCACAATCATGGAAAGGTAGAAATTTTTGATGGAGTCAATAGAAATATTCTTCTATCTGTTAGCACTGTACAGAAGAAACAACAGGTCATGCAGACAACACTGACAAGTACAAAAGCAAAAGCTCTCAATTTATTTTAATAATCTTCCGGTATTTTACTGATGTGGTTTAATAAGATTTTGGAAGAATAAATACCTTAATCTAGTCTTCTGTCTTTGCTCAGAAATACAGCACAGTGTAGCTTCCTTAAATGCACAGCAGGTAATGCAACCGTTCTATCAATTGTGCTCATTTACTACTGCTTTTTATCAATGATTAAATAGATAAGTAAATGTAAAACTGAAGGCAGTACCTCAGTTTCTTGCTATTTCCCATCATGTTGAGGCCAATTGCATTCCCTTTAAAAAGTCTCAAGCTTGCAGCCTTGCCTCGCCTCGCATATGTTTTTATGGAATCACCACTGGTGCCGACAGCTCCAGGCCGACAACGAAGTGACTGTAACAAGAGAATTCACATGCATTACAATACTTACATCCAAGTTAAAAGGAAGAAAATGAATTACAGAATATTTATATAAATACTACTTTGGCTTCATTTTCACACTGCTTTTGTACAAAATTTTATTTAAAAATCTATCCAGAAGCCAATTTCAACAGAAGTCCTCCTAAAAACTCCAAGAAAGTTTTGTAATGCTCACTGTACCAACAAGATTACAAGATTATATCTGATCAACAATAGTTTGAGAGTTCTCCTGTATAACATGATTTTTCTTCCAGGAGAGCAGAACTCTGTAGTGCATCAGAAGCCCTCCAATTTCTTCTCTCCAAGCAGGCTATTTGGTAAATGTTGTTACATGTGAAACAGCTTTATGCTTCTCAGAGGAACAACAACATTAAAAAATATACATGGCAAAGCTAACCTGCTTCATAACTAGTATGCTGACATCAAAGTCTTATCTACCTTTTAGACACAGATATGTCACCTTTTAGATGCAGAATGACAGGAATGTCATCTTTTGGGCAAAATGAAAATCAAAGGAACAAACAGAAAAATATGACTTTTTTGCCATTCCAATGTGTGGGTAACACCTCGCAAGCACAGAAGTGCCCCATACAATCACCCTCAAATTTGGATCTGCCACACAGAAACAAGAAACGTAAAATAAAGTCTAATCTAATTTCTCAAATTGTTTCTTTTCTATTAATGCAGTGAAGCACACCCTTAATCAGCAGATTCCTTATTAAACAAAACAGTTGTACTTTCAAAGCATTATGAAGCATCTCTGCAGTAGTGAACTATTTCGGTATCCTTCAAAAAATAAACACAAATTTTGCTTATATATACATACACATGCATACAAAATTGGGAATGTGATTGCAATCATCATGGGATTTAATTATTAGTATTTTCAAATTAAAATAATATAAACCCATTAATGATAGTTGTCTAACCTTAGTACATATTCATGCTAGTATTTTCAGAATACTATACAAACCAACAAGATCTCTAGCAGTAAGCAGACATTAAGGGTATGCAGATAAGCAAGTTCAGCGTTATGTTGCTAAACCAACACAAATTTTCATTTTCAATACTGTGCAGATGACTGTGCAACATAATTTTAGAAGCTTTAAAAAGGTCCATTTTCACCATGAGATGAGTACTTACCTTCCTATCTTCATTGGGACTGAAGGGCCCATCACTGTCATCTATGCTGAGCAGATTTGCCTCACTAGATGATAGGCGTGGAAGAGAAAGGCAGACACGTTGTAATGCAACAGAGCATAAACAAAACATTTTGAACATGTTTTTTTTTCCCCTCCCCTTTTTACACATAAACGCATGTGCCCAATTCATCAGAAACATTAAAGTGGGCAATGTAGTTAGTCAGTGCTTAGGATATATTATGCAAACCTCAACTTGAAGACTACATCCAACTATTTCAGGAGAAGCACACTTAAAAGGACATTATTAACTCAAAACAGAATACTATTGAACGTTCAATACAGTTGTGGCAATGGTACTAACATCATAAATAATTCTATATAACCCTATGCATAAAATAAATGACGTTTTTAACTATAAAATATACTATTTTGTTCATGAACGGAAGTACATGGTTTAAAACTGCAAAATTCACAATGCTTTGGGAGGAGAATTTGTGTAACAAAGTATTATCACATAGCAATTACTGCCAAAATATGTCTTCCTAAAAATAGCACATTCAGTTTGACTTAAGTGTTCACTAAAATGTGTTTCTTTAGTACTTCTGTATCTGTAATCTTCAACTACTGTAATGGAGAACATAAAAACAAAAAGAACCAACAACCCACAGTACCGTGAAAATGTACTCTTTTCAATAAATCTTAAGTATTTAATTTAAAAACAAGCATACATTTAATTCTGATAGCAGCTAGCTTAGGCTAACATTCTTGCTTCCAGTTGAAGCAACCTGTTCAACAACATCCCTGGTAAGGTTACTTCTCTCTTGGCTGTGACAAAACAATACAACCTTTAGCCAACTTGCTATTTCATGATTTGGGCGGTTCTTAGTTAAGATCATTCAGGCAGAAATTACATAAGAATAACTTCGGTAATGTCAGGAGTTCCCAGGAGCACCTGTAGCTTGTCACAGCAATGAGAAACAGTTATGGAGGGGAAGTGAGAAACGTTTTTAGCTGCACGTATGATGTGCTGACTACAATGTACATAATGACTCTTTCTATAAAAGGTAACCACTCAGTACTTTCCTACCCCCTTATTTCCTGAAAACTTCTTCCATGAGCAGGATTCCCTTCATGTTAAAATGTATTTCCTCCAACCTATGAAATACAGGTATCCTTATATCAAATAAAGTAAAAAAAAAAAAAAAAAAACCAAGAAAATCTTGACTCACAGGGTGCTAACTGAAGACCCTAAAACTTCAGGAGATAAGAATGTGCACGCAGCTTGTTTTGATACAGGAAGAATGATGTGAAAGCCAACAGCTACTGTAATGTATTTTCCTTTCATTTACAGACTGCAACAATTCTAGGTACATAATAGTAATAAGAACAGTGTAGTAGATCATTAGCCTCACTAATTTTCAATTACAGCATGTCAAAAGCATAGGAGAGATGTACTTCTGTATAGACTATCCATGAACATGACAATTTTAAAATACTGTGATGCTATTTTAACTATCTTTCAGGATAGATTATTCTTTCAAGGGAGGTTCACTGAGCTTTCTCAACCCTTCATCGGAAGACAATGGGTTTAGCAGCAATTTCAGAAGTTCTCAGGATTCTGGAGAACAGATACAGCACTGCAGCTCTTGCTACTTACCTTCTGTGTAAACCTAACCAACCCACTTTGCCCTGTGTACTATTTCCTTTTTAGCTCCACACTGTATAAAAACCAGGACCATTTTCAATATACGCTGGTTCAATGGCTATACTTTGCAGGCTTCAGGATGCCACAATACTGCAACCATTACAGCAATGAGTGTGGGTGTGGAGAATAGAAGGTAACAGACTGAAAAAATCCCTAAATCAGACTGAGCAAGAATAACTCTTATGATGCAACTAAGATGACATGACTAGAAAAATATTTGGAATTGGATGTTTTTAAAGAACCAGTATTTTTAGATTTTAAGGAATGCAAAGTACATGCATCACTAACAAAAAGGCTGTTTTTTCAGAGAGCAGAATACATAGCAACTGAGTAATGTCTATTTGCTCATGCATCACATGCTTACACTTGCCTGCTTAAAAGATGCAATTTATACAGACATAGGAAAAAAAAATACCACACTCTCGCATATCAAACAGTAACATTTTAATGCTACTGAAATGAAACCTCAGTGTTCTGCTGTGAGGAGACTATTTGCCTTCACACTTTGTCCCTTTTTAAACAGGGAACCACAGATCTGTATTTTCACATTAGAACAATCATTTCTAACTTTTCTGTACTTCCATTGAAGTTTTATGGTAAACAAAATTTATACCTTAATTCTATTTTTTCTTAAGTTTAGTGGAGTAATTTAGGTAAACAGAGTGAATTCCAAAGGGGACTCCAAAACCTCTCTGGGTGGCCTGTGCCAGTGCTCTGTCACCACCCTCACAGTGGTGAAATGCTTCCAGATGTTCAGAGGGAACCTCCTGTGTCCCAGTTTGTGCACGCTGCCTCTTGTCCTGGCACTGGGGACCACTGAAAAGAGCCTGGCTCCATCCTCTCTGCACCCTCTCCTCAGGTATTTATATACATTGTTGAGGTCCTCCCTGAGCCTCTTCTCCAGTCTGACCAGTGCCAGCTCTCTCAGCCTCTCTTCACCGGAGAGATGGTCGAATTCCTTCCTCATCTTCATGACCTTTTGCTGGACTCTCTACACTATGTCCATATCTCTTCTGTACAGAGGTATCCAGAACCAGACACAGCACTCCACGTGTGGTCTCACCAATGCTAAGCAGAGGGAAAGGCTCACCTCCCTCGACCTGCTGGCAACACACTGCCTAACGCAGCCCAGGACACCATCAGCCTCCTTCGCAGCAAGGGCACATTGCTGGCTGATGTCCAAGCTGGTGTCCCCCAGGATGCCCAGGTCCTGTTCTGCCACACTGCTTTCCAGCTGGGTGGCCCGCAGCACATCCTCGTGCCTGGGGTTGTTTCTCGTTGCACTTCTCCTTGTCGAACTGGATGAGCTTCTTGTGAGCCCCACTCCTCCAGCCTGGATAGCAGCAGGACCTTCTGCTGGAATAGCCGCTGCCCGCAGTTTTGTTTGCACAGCTACAAGTGATCAAGTCATGTTTCAAACAGAACTGGAATCTCTTTCTGAAAACTTTTATGTATGAAAACAAAAGGCTGGAATATTTTCCCTTATAGCACACTGTACACATTCCATAGTTTAAAATCACGTGGTGGTAGGCAACACATTTAAAAAGCCCTGAATATCAGAGGCACGAGAGAAATGATAATATTATTAACTCATGCAGGATGCCACACCATTATAAGTAACATTAACTAAACCCACTATACTTAATGGGAGCTCTGAACAGAAAGTTCTTCATCACTTCAAGGGATTAAATGCCTTACTAACAGGGTCAAAAAAGACACAAAAATATCTACATATTTTTTGAGGAAAGGAATTAAAAGGAAGCAAGTATTTGAAAAAGAAAATAAACAGGAATAAGAAGAATTATCATTGCTTTTTAAGTCAGAAATACAAGGGAAGTAGTAGCTCATTCCCTTAAAAAATTTTGAAAAAAATATATGTATTTTAAATTAAAGAAAACATTAGCTCAGAAAGGATACCATAGTGCAAACAAAAATTAGAAAATCCTTTCATGTCTCCTACTACATTAGGGTACATATCATTTCTGTCATTTATTCTTCGATGGTCTACACAGACTTCACTCTGTTAAACTGACAGCCTGGTCTTTTTTCCCCCGATTGTTCTACATAAAGGTTCCTCTCCTTCTGTGTAATTTCCAAGTGCAAAGCAAGAGAAGTCTCAAGTCACCTGCCATCATCTTGATTGATATTCTAACTAGATCAAATCTAGTAAGTCATCAGAAGTGGTACTTTATTCTTTCAGGTGGACTGAAGATTAACTGTAAGCATTTACTTCGCAATAAGGTACTTGCCAATTTCTACTTTGAATTTCTGTAACAATAGTTTCATACCAAATACAATCTCTAGCAGCATTTTGAAATGTATATATTATGCTGGGGTGATTGCGCTATTTTTCCAAATCTTCCTCAATTTATAGAAGTTTTTATTCCTGAATACGAGTCCATTACTTGACACCTTACCATGATGACACAGCCCATCTAACTCTCCAAATAAGCTAAATGGCACAGTCTTAAAATATTCTACCTGTTCTAAAAATTGCTTCAGTAGAAAGTCATTAGCCACATATTTTGTGTTCATCTCAAAAGATGAACTGTCCTGAAAGACAGTCAAAGCAGACATCTAGCATTAACCAACAACGTTAGCACAGATCTCACAGGTGTAATTTAAGAATACAGCCAATCCTTTAAGTGCTGGAATGTTATTCTTGTGCTGGTCCAAACCCAACTTTTTCTGTGTCTGTCATTAACAGTGCAAAGAACTCTGATAAGGTCAGACACTAAAACACCAGTGCCTCAACAACAAGCAGGAGATGCATCCAGCTGCTTGCTTCAGATTTACAGCTTTTTCTACACAGATATGCAGTAAGTTAAAAGCATTGCTAGTAAATATCAGCGTAGCATAACTAATAAAAGTGGTATTAAAAGAATCCCAAGAATACATACTCATTGCATAGTGTGCTCAGAATCGTGGTGGAAAGAGAGCAAAGCTTTATACTGGAACAATTGTACGAACTGAAATTGCTAGTCTTTGAAATGCTCTGCTAAGGGTGAAAGGGTATTCAGAACTGTATCAGAAAAGCAAAATTTAAAAGTGTTCAACATGAAGCTTATAATGCCAACAAAACAAAACACAAACAAGTGTTACCAAAAGTATAGACCTGGACAGCTTAAAATTTATAGTCATGCGGGGTGGGTTGGGGTAGAGTTGCTTGATGTTTGCTTATCAGAGGATGGATAAGCAAAAAAAGGCAGGATCTTTAGTTGAAATCAATTTTCAGCTACTCTTTTATCTATACTTCCAGATAAGGCTTTGCATAATTCACATATATAAAAAAGAGCTACTGATGTAATAGAATTTTGATGCTCGATATGGGAAAACTGTTTTATCACACAGAATATTTTAAAGGAATGAAAAATCATTCAAAAATACCATCTTAAAATCAGTTACCATTATACAAAACATATGTTCCATAATCAGTTTTTCAGAAGACTTTTTTTAAATAAAAAAACATAATTCTCTGTATGTATCTCATTCTGTGCTCGAGTCAGTATCAGCTGGAGACGGAAAACAGCAGTAAATGATTAGAAGAACGAACTGGTACGCTTACAAATGTGAGTTACTTACTTCTGAAGACAGGTAAAATGCAAATACTACCTCTGTTGTATGTACTACCGTCACACTTAAAACATATTACTGTGCACTAGAAACGGATGTAAAATTGCTAAGGAAAAAAAATCATGTTTGGTTTTATAAAACTAAAGCGCTCCTAGTTTGAGAGCAGTTTAAAAATTGGCCTTAACTTTTGATGCAGTTCTGGTTTGACAAAAGTTCTTAATGTCTTAACTCACACTTCACTGAACTCCTGGAACTCACTTTTTAATGACTGAAACATCACTTTTTTTTTATTTTTATTATTTTTAAGACTACAGTATAGCCTGCCTGCTGCTGCAGCCTAAGTGTCCACTTTCCTATCTCCCTTCTGCACACAGTACTTTGCAGGGTATTACCTACTACAGTGCTACTCCATGGTGGTCTCTTGAGACTATTACAGAGGTCAAGCTAGAGACCCATGTAAGAATTATTTTTGTACTTAACCATGGGATTCATTTCCTCCTTATGACGAAACTCTAGCTTTTTAAATTTAGTTTTAAACTTCAAATGGCTAATAACAACAAATGAACTTAACATGCATTCTTCATACAAGAAACTTGTTCTTTTAACATGTCATTAAATACTTTAAGAATGAGAAAGCATATGAGTAACAAGAAAATGTTACAAGGACAGAGGATTTATTCTAACTACACACATTATACTTTTTTTTTTTTTTTTTTTTTTTTTTTTAGGAAAAATCCAAACATATTAAGTAAAAAAAATAAATGATCAGGGAACACAAACAGCCTTAACTCTACCATTTGAGATAAACACGAGGGAGAAAAACCCTACGATTTTTTAACTATCTGTTGGCGTACAATTTTGTAAATACCTTAATCATAACTGTGATGTACTGAAAAACAGCACCACTGTAAGAAGCTGAAACTCTACTTTCCATTTCCTTAGCTTACATGTAATGCATTTCTTGTCTGCGTTCCTTAGACTTCTACAGTAGCTCTAAAGACAGTAGCAACACTTCTGAAGTGTACTGTGCTCTGTGTTGTGAACTCCACATTGACAATGAAATTTACATTATAATACACTTTCTATATTGTAAAACTAGTTAAAATAATCACTTCTTCCAAATAATTCTCTTAATCACTGACATTTTAAAGATATTATAATGTTTCTTATTAATAAATTACAAAAGAATATTTATTTGTAAATAGACACTTATACTTTGAATAGCCTAGATAAAAGCATCCTTACTCTTTCTCTGCATCTCCTTCACTTTCTTCTGCATGATCAAAGCTCCAATTATTTTTAAAACCTCCATCTCTCTTGGATTGTGATCTATCCAAAGCTGAAATGAGAACAAGTTAAGATAAGTCTTGATTTCAGGCTGGGTTATTAATCAACACAAACTAGAGGAGTAAACCAGATGTACATATTTTCCCCAAATATTTATTTTGTTGATGTCAACATTTAACTACCATTTGAGAAAATAAGTTCAGCAACACAGTGGCGAGTCATTTTCCTAGATAAATACAAGTAATTATCTGTCAATATCTTGGTTAGCAATGCAGTAGGTTAGCACGCTATTAAAATTATCAAGTGAGGTACTCAGCCGTTTTACTGATAACTGTAAATTTAAGGGTTCCTTTTCTGATATGAACTATATGCGACATGCACAAAGGCTCCTTATCTTTATTGTTTAAATGTCTAGTTTCCAAACGCATTTAATTTTTCCATATAAAAGCAACAGTTTTCAACTACCCCAAATACAGTTTCAATGTAACATGCTTTTTTTAATCCAACATCTGACACCAACATGACTTAGTGTTTGATGCTAACTGAAATTTGAGAGTTAGAATCAATTAAGTGAGAACCTGTACTTCCTGAGAACATTCACACAGTATCTGATCTCCAACTTATCTATTGCAGTATCTAATAGCATGGAGATTTTCTTATAATATGATATTAGGGTACTTTTAAGTGAAGGAGAACCAGAATATGTCAGCAGTACTCATTAAGGTTAAATCACCGTTTACCTGGGCCCCAAGAACTGGGCTAAGAGCTGTTTAGCACAAATTCTCTATGACTAATTAAACAGCAGCTTTGATTCTGGTGCGATTTGAATGTGTATTTTCTTACTATGTTTTTCTTTACATAGTTGTAAATATGTTTAAAAATAATGAATGTGATGCCATACTTTGTTAGAAAAGAAAAAAAATCAGTCAACAACAGATGTCTAGGGAAAAGTATGAACAGTGCACAATGCAGTATCGATCGCAACCAATCTCAGCTTCCAGCTACTTGCACCTACCAAGGACTTCCAGAGCCACAGATGATATTATATTTTTATGACTGTCAGCCTTTGCTGAGCTTTATTGTTTTCCCTGCTTGCTTTTTTTTTATTATTATCAATACTACCTTACAGAATCAACAGCATCTTGCAGTAAATAGTGCCTCCCTTACATTATATAAATATCTCCCCTTTTTGTTTGTCCTGATTGAATCTGGCATCTTTTGCTTCTCTGTAGTACTTCAATCCTCTGGTTCTTGTACTGGTGAAGACAGTAATAAGTAATCCTTCCCTACTCACTCATGATTGCATACATCTCTGTTGTGCTATTCCAGTCATCCTTTTCCCATGCAGAAAACAAACAAAATTTAGTCTATTTAATTTTCTCTCACTTAAAAGATGTTTTATAGCTTTAAATTACCCTCAGTGCTTCTCTCTGAACCTTTTCTAGCTCCACTGTATCATTTTGGAGATGGAGAAGAGCAGTAACCAACACTTAAAGAAACATTCAAGATGCCAATGTACCATGAATTCCTACAGAAGCAGCATGGTATTTCTGTTTTGTTCTTTATTCCTTTCCCAACAAATAGTGAGACTGGATTTGCTATTTTCACTACTATGGAGATCTGCTTTGATGTTATGTACTAGATACTTCCATCTTTCACTCGTGATAGGTAAGAACCAGTTCAGAGCTAATCATGGTGTACAACGATTTAGACAAATCATTCTTTTACCCATTTCTCACTCACCTGCAGTACTTGGTATGTACCAACACTGAATTTCATATATGACTTTTAACCCACAGGATGCAAATCCTGAGCATTTGCAATTTGCTTGAAGTCGCAAGACATTATACTAACCCAAGTAAAGCTAGCAACACCTACAAACTTTTGCCACCTCACCATCAAACCCTTTTTCTTTTACCTGTGCATTCATTACACAGATCCTTGTGGAATTCAACTGGTTATTCCTTCTATTAAAAAACTGAACCATTTTTGCCCTCTACCCATCTGTTGTCAGTTGTTAAGATGTAAGACTTCCATTTTATCCAGAGGAAACTTAGCTTCCCTAAAAGCCTTTGGTAAAGGAAATGACAGAAGGAATGACCAAATTAATTTGGTTTTCATTAACCTTCTATAAATTTGGGTCATAGGGTCAAAGGTCACGGATGAGAAGTTCCTCAAATACCCCCTGCTACCTTTTCAAAAAGGTGGTATCATATTAGCTACCTTCTCCACCGGTAGCAGAAAGACGATGCTAACCAAGAAGTAACGTGCTGTGGTCATTTCCTGCTTTATCCTCAAGGTCCTCTTGTAACACTTGGATAAATGCCACTTCACCCCGCTGCCTTGCTCATTGTTTGCTTGATGTACTACATTTTGTTCCGCTGATGTTTTGTTTTGAGACATAAATCTATCATATTCCTTCTTAAGAAAAATTCTGGCATGAAGACCTCTGTAAGCGTTGTTGAAGTGGGTGCAAGCAATTCTGGTTTTCGGCTGACCTCATCTTCTCCAAAGCCTCCTTTTATAACTTCCATGTCTACACACCCTACAAGTACTCCAGAAATTCTTCTGCTGAGCCTGAAGAAAGACTCACCATTAGTTTTTACTAATTGGGAGTTTTTCTTTTTTTTTTTGACTGCCACGTTATATTTTTAAGTTTAATTCACCTGTATTTTTATTAATCTCTATTTTCCTCATTCACGCAAAAAATGAAGAAGAACAATGTTTTATTTCAGACACCTACCCGTATCCTGCTGTGTAACCATGCCAACATTTTGGGGGCCTTTTGAAGTCTATTTAAATAAGCAGCATGCATTTGCTCTAAGCTTTCAATACGGTGTCTTTAAATAACTCCCAAGCTGCCTGCAAATATTTTACCCTCTGGCTGTGTCTTTTACTTCCTTTTCAAGAATTTTAAGGGTTTCTTTAGTCTTCTTTTGCATTAAGCATTTCTACAGTGGATGATTTTCCTCCAGGTTTAGAAATTCAGCATCTTTACAGGATATTATGCACTTCAATATATGATCATATTGCAAAGTTTCCAACGCCACCACTCACAACATTCTGCAGAACAAGTACATCCTGGAATCGCAATTTCACATGAGAGAATCAATGAAGCATACTGTCACTTCCTTTTGTGCACAAGGGTTTCCTCTAGAAGGAGAGCCAAAAGGCAGCGTTTCATCAAGACTTCTGCTATCAGTGTCCACTATCTACCCAGCTTATAAATTTCTAACAGGTTACAGTTGGCATCACCCTGGTCAAGTAATCAGTAGTTCCGGTGTTAGATTTTCCTTTATAGTCATAGAATCATTAAGGTTGGAAAAGACCTCCAAAATCATCTGATCCAACCATCATCCCCCTACCGCCAATGTCACCCACTGAACCATGTCCCTAAGCACCACGTCCAACCTTTCCATGAACACCCCCAGGGACGGTGACTCCACCACCTCCCTGGGCAACCCATTCCAATACCTGACTGCTCTTTCTGAGAAGAAATGTCTCCTCATTTCCAACCTGAACCTCCCCTGAACCTCCCCTGGCCCAACTTGAGGCCATTCCCTCTAGTCCTATCACTAGTTACCTGTGAGAAGAGGACGACCCCTAGTTCCCCACACCTTCCTTTCAGGTAATTGTAGAGAGCAATAAGGTCTCCCCTCAGCCTCCTCACCTCCAGACTAAACAACTCCAGTTCCCTCAGCTGCTCCTCATAGGACTTGTGCTCCAGGCCCTTCACCAGCTTCACAGCCCTTCTCTGGACACGCTCCAGGGCCTCCATGTCCTTCTTGTACTGAGGGGCCCAAAGCTGAACACAGTACTCGAGGTGTGGCCTCACCAGAGCTGAATCCTTGAATCCATCTGGATCCCATGTAGCTTTTTGAGCCATTTGAGTCTGATCTAACTTGAACATTGTCCGGAACATACATTAACTGTTCAGCCAACACTATCTGTTCTCCATTAGTTCTCCTTTAGCCCCCATTTGTCACAATGTTTAATTATTTTCCTTCTAATTTCAAGTTCATTCTGCCAGCTTCCAGTTCTCCCATTTTACCCGATATATTTTTCTGTGTTCCTTTATACAAATAAGGTAAATACTTTTCTTACAGGATTTTTTTTTTTGTGCTTCTTATGTTTAGATCAGACTATTGCACTTACTCTTTTATACCTGCATTCCTGATTGAGTTTTACCAGCTGCAGTAGGGGACAAAATTTTTGGTACTGAATGTACGTTACATCGAACCATGTGCTGCTACACTTCTATCAGCCTCCCCTCACTCTTTAGGTGCCAACAGACCAGCTCTATTTTCGTTCTGAGAAAATCCATCTCACTGCACAGAACTCCCTCTCCTAAGAAGAGATATGTATGTTAATCCATCTTCCCCACATTTTTTTTTCTGACATTGGCTGGTTTTGTGGTCCTGCACTTGCTACAGAAGGCGCTAAGTTTTCTATCACAGGGATCAATACTACCAGCTCTTTTATTGCATTCTCTACAGATCTTCAGCTATCTTACAAAGTTTACCATCTCTGTACCCAAAAGACAAGTTGTCACGGATTCCATCTACTGTCATAAACCCAGAAACCTGTTTGTGCACTAATCCAGTCCATCACTGTAGACCAGCTCAGTCGTCCATGGAAGAACACCCTTGGAACCCCAGCTCTGCTCTCTCGGCTCTGGATCAATTTTAACATCCTCTAGCATTCCTGGCTCTACCAAAAATATGCATCTAGAAGTGCATCATCATCTCAACTAGACTGTTCACCCAAGTTACTTGATCTAAATGGTCACTTGGGACCTGATTCTATACAGGATTGTTTTTTGTATTTTTAAAGAGCGGTAAGATGTCATGTGTCAGAAATGCTGTTTCAAACTATTTTCTAAGACTTGAATTTGCAACCTGTATGTTGCAGTTTTTACTAGTATACTGGCTCTGGTAGTATGCATACGAATACTACCATCTGCCAGCAAGACAGATTCATACCCAGAAGGTGAAAATATTCAAATAAGCAGACCTGGCCATAAGAGTAGCCAACAGAAGTCAATTACTCTCCCTTTGCCCAAGAAAGGCAGCATGTTGGAACAGATTTCACTATCAAGCACAAATCATTATTCCTCTCTCTACAAGCTCCCTCTCAAGCTGGAAGATTAGAGCCCCAGAAACTAGATGGAATTTAAGTGGACATCTTATACAGGTGTGTCAAATGTATTTCACTGCTTGTTAAAACAATTATCATTTACATGCCATTTTTAAAATGCCAATTAAACAAGATTTGCTGGAATACTGTACTTCAGTTTTTATTAAATCTTTTGTTTTTAACCACATCCTGAAGCCATCCTCTTAAAAATCTACATGTTGCCTTTTTAGCTAAAACTTAACCAATTAACAGATTTTGGATTACAAAGTACACCTGCTGGAAGAACAGCAGAAAGCAGATTGACCTCTCTAAGTTACTGAGCGTTGACACAGTTTTGTAAACTCCTTTAGCAGGAGTTTCCATCATTCAACAATGTTGTTGAATAATTCCTAAGCTAGAGGAAAAAAAATATTCGCAATGGATCTCTATGAAATGAGAGCAAAGTTGCACATTTGCAAAAAAAATAAATGAATCTGCCCATCAACAGTGAAGTGAGGAGTGGCATATGCAGTACTTAGTGAAGCGCTAGTGTCCAACAGAAAATGGCATTCTGGAAGATTTGGTTGTATGTCTTGTACTCTGTGGTGTAAGGCCAGTCATTCCATGTGAATCTATATTATGGTTGTCCAGAAGAGCATACCTCTAATATTGTTCTAGATGTGATACCACACACACTTACTGGTCACACAAAGAACACCCTTAACTCCTCTAGGAAAGCTATTTGTTCCTATCATTAGATAGCCAGAGACCTTAACGTTTCTATTACAATGCCCAGAAGCATTTACAAGTCTTTAGTCTGCTGAGATCCCATGTATTTCTGTGTGTCCAAGCAACACCCTGCACATAAAACCTAAACCAAAGGTTTGCTTTGGGACAAAGGAGTTTTTCCAGAGGACCTGAAATTTACATACTTTTTTCCCAGTACACTGGTCTAAAACCAGAAATAACACAAGCTTTATCTTACAAACATTTCGACATCACAACTGCAGACAACTTAGCAGACACTGTAGCATTCACATAAAAAATGCAAGTTAATTTAAATGCACTCAGACTCATTCCCTTCATCCACACTCATATTTAGGTAATGTATAAAGAATGCTTCTGAGCTAATCTGTTGTTCATTGGAAGTCGTCATATGTATTGATAAGAGAATACGATTATTCATAAAAATGTGACTAATTTAGAGTAATTTATGGTTGTTTTTACTTTCCCTGTTGTTTCCTTACTCTTTCAGATAGGCTTCTGTGTAAACTAGCTTTTTATCTTCCAGGTTTGATATGATCAGCTCTAACAGGCCAACTGTCTAACCACAGTAAGGCCGCACTGTCATTATTTCGTAGCAGCATTGCACGAACTGTTTTACGCACCCCCCTCACTTCCTAAAAGCTGGGGATCCTTGCTCCTGCCCTGCACCCTGCATATGGCAGCCCAGATGTTTCTTCACCAAGAGCAGGCCTGGGAAAAGAACCAATTTGGGCAAAAAAAGCACGCACATGCGTGTGCCTGTGCGTGTGATGGAATTATTTGTCAGGCCTATCAGCTCCCACCTGTTCAGCCACACCACCACAGCACAGCTGTGACTGCACAGCAGAGGTAAGGGGTATACAGGACCAGACTGTTTTAGGCGCTAATGATGCCAAAAAAATCTCCATGGAACCATAGCTTAGCCTGCATTTATAGCTAAACATTCAGAGATCTATTGTTTAAAAGATGCTTCACCTTTCTTCCTAAATTACCCAGAGATACAAAAACGATGCAAACTCACTTCCAGGAGTAGGCAGCAATTATAAATTGATAGTGAGATACTCCATGAAGTACATAGTTCAGTGGTAAAGCTCTGATGCTATCTAAAGGATACAAAGTATGGACACAACATTGTTACATTACACATGAAGTCAACTTCATTTCTCAGATACTTCACAAAAATAGTAATAAACTTTTTAGGAATGCTATGGGAACAGAAAACCAATGATAAACACAAAGCATCCACTACGAGACCAAAAAGAAAAACTGCGAAGAAAAAGCATTCGTAAGAGGTACATAGTTCAAAGATGGAAAAGCATCTGCATGTCCTGACCAAAGCCCCTTTTTTCCCTCCAGAACTTCCATGTGCACTGTGCTCCTTACAGCGCAGAGGATCGTGCAGAATGATTGGAACCAACAACACAGAACTGCTTAAGCACGAACACTCGCTGAACTTTTGCCATTTTCTGAGAAGAACTGATAACAACAGCTAACAAAGGAGGACAGCTTTGAAGTACATGTTTTCTTTACAACCTCTTTGATGGTTTTTCTAGTAAGACAGCAGTGGTAACCATACGACAGGCAGCCAGTGTTTCCTTGACCCCTTCTACTGACTGTCCCAACAGAGAAGCATAGGAGGCTGCCATTGGGATAGAATCAGAAAACAACATAGAAGTACTTCTAAAGGTCCTCTTCAGTTACATCAGCAGCCAAAGGACTGCTAAGGAAAATGTGGACACATTGCTCAGTGACACAGGGGACCTAGCGACAAAAGTCACAGAAAAGACCAAGGAACCCAATCCTCCTCCCCCTGCTCCCATTTCTGTGCTAAGTTCTGCCCTCCAACCTCCCAGTACCCAGCTCTACGAGCAGAATCTGTGGGAACACAGCACCATCAGCTGTCAAGGAAGATACAATTAATAAACATTTAAGCCAGTTCTACACACATAAGCCCAAAAGATCAGACGAGGCATCTGATGGCACTGAGGAAGCGTGCCAGTATCTAGGACACTTTTCTACCAGGTCACGGCAATTGAGAGAGTTTCCCAATGACTGGAAAAACATCATACCTATCTTCAAGATAGGCCGTGAGTATGATCCCGGGGAACTACAGGCTGATCTGCCTCACCTCAACCCCAGAGAATGGTATGGGTCGTATCCCTCCAGGAATCCTTCAGCTACATGAGGACAAGAAGTTGAATGAACAGCATGGATTCAGTAAGGGCAAACTGTGGCAGACTAAACTGTCTGCACTTCACTGCAGGAGGACTGGCTCTTCGGGTAAGAGGAGAGCAATGGATGTTGCATGCCTTGACTTCTGGGAGGACTTTGACATGGTCTCCCACAGGGACCTTTTATCTAGATTGGAGAGACATGGAATAAGTAGTGAATTATAAGGAGAGTGGAAAACTAGCTGGACCAAACGGAAACCAGCACCATCAAAGAATGATGACAAATCCAGCTGTCTGCATCCCTCAGCAATCAGTACCAGGGCCAATACTGCCTAAAGTCTTTGCTAACACTCAGGATGTTGAGGTCAAGTGCAGTTGGCAAGTTTGCAGACAATACTAAATCTGGGGAAGCAGCTGATACACTGGAAGCCAGGGCTGCTGTTCAGAGAGACCTGGTAGGCTGGAGAAATGGGCTGACAAGACCCTTACTAAGTTCAACAAAAGCATCCGTGATCACAGATGCAAGCCTGCATCAGGAATGGAACAAGCCTGGGCAGTGGCACAGCTGGGGGCTGGCTGGTTAGGGAGCAGCTTCTCGGCAGGATCTGGGGGTCCCAACAGACAGCAAGTTGAACATAGGTCAACAGCGCAGCCAGACAGCTGACAAAGTTCTGTCAGCAGTGAAGAGAAACAACTCTTCCTCTCCATAGTGCACTTGTGACAGCGTATCTAGAGTACTGCATTCAGTTTTGCACTAGCCAGTGTAACAAAGACATTGAAACACTGGAGCAAGTCCAGCCGAGGGCTGTCAAGACAGCTGGGGGTCTGAGGACATGGCATACAGGGAGAGGATGAAAGAGCTGGGCTCACTCAGGCTTAAAAAAAAGGGGGGGGGGGGGGGGTGATAAGTCTTGGTTTGGGCAGGAGGTTCCAACCTACCTAATTCCGACCAGCGGCCACTCAGGTCCCAACCTATGTGATTGTAAGACAAAACTCAAAACAGTAATCAGTTGTGGGCACAAATCTTCTCCCAAGGAACTGCGCCATCATCACAAATGCTTCCAGAATTAAGTATCTCCATCACTTTCCTTCTCTTCTCTCTCTCAGTAAGCCTGTCACCTACTCAATCTTTCCACAGAAGTTAAATAACATCAAAAGGCAAAAAGATCCAGCTATGTAAGACCTGTGTTGCTAGATGGAAAACACACCAAAAAATCAGAAAAGAAGGAGAAAGCTTCAGTACTTTTATAGTCAGATATTTTCTCTGTATCTATCTTTCCCATTTTTTAGGAAAATTTGGAGAATAAAAGGTTAGGATAGAGCAGGGACAATTTCTGAACTGCCAATGTACTCTAAAAATGTGAAAGTATATAAAGCTAACAAGCCATTTCAAAGAGGATGACACTTGAGTAAGAATTCTAGAATGTGATTCCTGTGGCAAATCACTATGTGACATTAATCATACATGATCTCAAGTTTTGAATACTGGAAGAGTTTTAGAAGATAAGCAAAACGCAGCAGGAAACAGTAGATTATGCATCTGATTTGCACACTTCTGATTTCAGACTTCGTTATGCACTGCTGGACCTATCTTCATAAAAAAGCTAAGCTTGTGCAACAGAGTATGTAGCAGCACTAAACAAACAGCCATCTATTTTTAGAAAGTGCTGAAAGGCAGTTATAGATACAGTAAGATTAACCATCTAGCCTAACTACCTGGAGATCAGGCAACCAACGCTTCAAGAAGGTTTCCAGGTTTGATGCAATAATTGGAACTTCAGATTGAAATAAAGCACTCTACCTATATAACTATAAAGAAGGGAAAAAAAACACACAAGAATTTATATTATTTATACTTCTAGAATTATCCAGAAAACTTTGCAAGAGGATTTTGGGCAGGTGTTGTCCCCCCTGTAAAACTATAGTCCAGAAAGGTTCCATGACAAGAAAATAACTTGCAAAGATATGACAGAAGAAGAAACCCTAAAACGTTATTCAAGGAGAAAAAAGCCAGACACTTCTTTGATGCTGTCAGTTGCTCAAAATCCTCCTGGACAGCAAAAAAAGCACACAAAAAGAAAACAACAAAGAAAACCTCAATAATTTGGTCAAATGAAAAGGGCACATCTCAGAAAAATCTGAGCAAAGAAAGGATGAAAGGAGGATGAAAGAGTTATTTAAACTCTAGGCTATGAGAACAGTTTGCATTTACCTTTCTGTAGAGGCCAAAGACCTGTTTTTTTTCCCTATTCCCTGTGACACTGGTAAGCCTTCACACCCATACAAGAGGGCAGTCAGCTGGATTAGATTGCTAATATGGCTGAAAACTAGTGCAGGCTAGCTCCACCAACACTTTTTCTTCATCTAAAATGAGTTTTCTGCCAACTTAGCTCCTCCAGCCAACTTGCTGTGAAGCCAGGGAAGCGCAGGTGTTGACACAAGCGAAGCTGCACAAGCCCAGGCCCTGGGAGGGGCGGCAGGACAGACTGACAGCAGCGCCGAGCTGGTACGCCTGGCCCAGCTGAAAATCGCTGCTGCGGTGGACTTGCAGGGCCACATGGTACGGCCCCACAGCTGGGGGCTTCTACCGGTTACAAAATGACCCTGCACACATACACACAGTTAGAAATAAAGTAGATTGCTGTCTTTTTTAAAAATAAATACAAAAAAAAAAAATCAAAGAAGTGCAACACACGAATGGACAACAAACTCCTGCATGCATTAGACGCACTCTGTGGACTTCAAGTCCATTTGCAATCAGATGGTGTTAGGTCGATGGATGGACTTGATGATCCTAAGGGTCTTTTCCAACCCAAATAATTCCATGGTCAAAGCTGTAAGGCAAGGGAACCAGAGACCAGTTCAGCAGACATCGAGCAGCTGGTCACCCAACAGCTCTGCAGGCTCCACTGGCTGTATAATGCAAGCTTGGATATTACATTTAAGTATCTTTACTGAATCCCATTACGCAAAGTTTAAGTAAATTTGAAGAAAATATTGTAGCGTAAGTGCACACACACACAGAGACGACATCAACACAGTAACATGTTTGCAAATTTCTCTATTGCGTCACCACAGAAAGGAATTCTAGCTTCTTCACACTATTTCTTTCCTCTGAGACAATACAGATTAGCAGCTGCAAGGGGGGTGGTTTAAAATGGCAGAGCATTGCAACTACATCATTACATTTACAACACAAATTTTTGTAATGCAAGTATTGAAGTTAAACAGACCTAACAACGAGTTTCAGGAACAGTGACAACTGTTAACTAAACCACAGTACGCTAAAATTCTCTTTAAAAAGGAAAAAATAATAATAATTAAAAAAAAAAACTTTAACATCCCTGGAAAAACAAACATTTTCTCAATCGTTACTTTTAATGGCAGCGAAAACAAGGAAGTACTATCAATCAAGTAATTTTTAATATAACAAAAATAACACATGTCAGCTTGCTAACTGCACCCAATTCTGAACTTGCTTTTCAAGAGCTATCACTCAAAAGACAACTGAAGCAAAACACTCGGCTTTTAAGAGACTATCCTACAGCTGGAGATGGGCTTCTGCCATCTTCAACCGAACATGCAACCTGCATTTATCTTCATCAAAAAACTATCAAGATCTAGGGAAGTGTGTTCTGGGTTTCTATCGGTCCTTTCTATTCCAACTCACTCTTCCAAACAAGCGCAGTGCCTTCTCCATCTAGCAAGCACTGCACTAGACGACAAACAGCTTTTTGACTACATGCATGATGGAGATTTTTTTTCCTGGTATCCATCAGGTAAAGGTTCAGTTACTACCAACTTGCCTTATGGCAGCATCTAGTAATCTCACCTGAAGGCTTACCAACCGACTGTGCTAGGCACATGCAGTCATAATAACCAGGACCAGAGCAGTCCGGAAGTCTATTTTTTAAAAATTTATTCTTTATTTTAAAGGACCCTTAGGGTGGCTCTTGAGCAGTAAGCCATGGTAGAAATAAAATTACAATGGACTGCAGTGTTTCCAAAAGAAGTGAGCCTCAGAAATTACAAAGGCAATTGCAAACATGAAACCTACCATCCACTGCATAGTTCAAATTCTCATCTAATGGGCTCTTGAATAATCTTTCTGTTAGACTGTCGTATTAAATTCTGTCATCAGCAGGATATTCATATTTTGTTAAATGAGCCATAAAAATCGGACATGCCAAACAAACACAACATTATATCCTACAACTTTAATAAAAATACATCAACAGAATGAATTTTAGTACAAGAGAAAACAATTTTACTGCAGCGGACAAAAACATTCTCATGAAAATAACAAATATTTTCACAGCTGTTTCTTAGAAACATAAATTTCTAAAATTAAATAATATTAATCATGTCACGCAGCACGGTGTTTTACCAGGCCAGCCAAATGTTATCCTTATTTATCATTCCCCAAAATCTCTGTGGCAAGTTTTATTTAAAAAAAAATAAAAAAATAACAATAGCGGGGAGACTTTGCTTCAGCTACAGCTTATACGGTCTGAAAACAAACAAAAATGGGAAAGCTTTGCACAGCGCTTCGCAATCATCACTTGAAGATTCGATCAGAGCGAGATACACTGAATTCGACTCCTTTCACTCCTAATTACTCTTTCACAGGAGTCACTGAGACAAGCATTGAGAAACGTTTTCTTGCCTCCCGCAGCATTTGCCCGTTACCAAAACCTGCTGAAAGGCCCGCTGACCAACCAGGCAAGAATAACCCCAGCCTGCTCATTTATTTCCTCCAGCCTCCACCATCAACGAGTTCTGTGCGGATCTCAACCTGTTATTTAAAATAATTGAACTTCCCTCGGCAGAGTAAAGCTGATGTTGCACAACAGGATTTATTCTTAAGTTTAAGTTCCATGCTGCACCTTAAGCTGACTTTACAGCTCACCAGAGACAGAAGGGGGAACGTCCTACTCTTGACACGCAAGAGGCCGACCGCCCCCCCTCAAAGCAATCCATTGTCCTGCCTCTCAGGCTTACCCTTCAGCAAGCAAATTCAACACAGGTTTGGCAGAGCGCTGATCCGGCAGGACAGTATACAGCAAATTCAACCTCTCTGGCAATAAACCGCTCCGTCCCTGGGGCAGTGGGCAGCGTGAGACACTGCCAGGCTGGATGCTGGGGGAGGCCAGAGGGGACAGAGCAGCAGACCTCCCCCACCTGCAGCAGGGGGCCCTCAGAGCAGCACAGCTGCACCACGTAATGCTTTAATCAGTTTAAAACGTTCTGTTAGTCCCTATGCCTAAACCAGTTAATAATTTTAAGCCTTGCAAAGAGAACCAATAAATAGTTGGCATGCAGCTTTACATTCAAAATGGAGTTGCAGCACGATAAGATAAAAGCAGCAACGTCACAGTTCACTGCTTTAGGAAATCCACGCACACAATTTATCGTTACCTTATACCAGACAATGGCATCACACCACAATCATTTTACCATTCTTTGTACAGTTTATTTTGAAGGAATTCTTTTCACATTCGGTATCTGTGAGCTGCAGCCTGCTCGTGTGCATTAGCTACGAGACACCGGTATTCAAGCTTTCATTACAATCATTTTAATAAGCAACTATCCCCATACATTATTAGAACATAATTCTTTCCATGGATTACTTTGAAAAAGTTATTCAAACAAAAGCATTGCCAAAATGTTATTTCTTTAACTTGTAGCAGACATTACACCATAAACGAAACCAAGAAGACTTCTCAAGTTATTTGCTCTTAATTTTTCCTGTTAGTTACAGTACCCAAATAACCATTAGCCATTCCGGATTCTGATTTATACTACGCTGTAATTCAGAGACTGAATCCCATTTGGCACGATCCCCAGTTCTGTGCAGGGAGACACCACCATACAAGAAAATTAAGTAAGTTTGCAACACTTTTACTACATTCTATTTAAAGTACTCAAAGACATCTCACAGCTATGTGTATGTACTAAGGAACTAAGCTCTAGTTATAGTGTCAGCAGTTCTCAAACAAAAACTTCCATCCTAAACATTTGTGTCACTGAATTAGGCAATGATTTAATGAATAAAACCACACCATTTGATTTTAACTCACTATGCAACACCAGATTATCTTCACGATATTTCCTGAAGGCCAAGAAATGTCTTGGCATCAGCAGCAGAATCAAAAACATCTTTTATTTTGGATTTGTGAAGGGACAGGGCAATAGGGATTACCAGGTAACTCTTTTTGGACCATGGCATCCACCAACACAAGCTGAAGAGCACCCACCCATTCAGAAAAGTGCCATTTACTCCTGAGAATGTGACATTCATAAGCAACTGACTTGGCCAACGCAAGACACCAACTCTGACTCCACCACAGCTTAAGATCAGCTTCACCTGAAAATATTACACGTTCACCGCTGTTGAATACTGTAAGAGAAGGCTTAAGACATGCTTTTAAAAATTAAGGAAGATAAAATTACTGCTGTGTTTATTTCTACGTAATGAATAAGAATATACATATATATATTTAAGCAAGAACTAATCGAGAGCATCAAACAGATTTCAACCTATGAAAAGTAACTCTGCCCTACAAAAACTCCAACTTTAAACCAAACGGGCACTAAAAGTGGGGCCTGAAGAACGAAACACTCCAACTCTGTTTTTCCCCCAATGGAAGTGTCTTCCAGAACAACTAAGTTAAGAGTTACATTTGTGCTTCTTGCCCCAAAAGTATTTGTCCCCTCTATCTCTACAGCCTCCCCCACTGCAGCAGCTCCATTTTTATCTTGTTTTCTCAGCCTCCTGCAGTATCTTAAGCTATCCTGCACTCTTTCACTCCTCTCTTCAACACACACACATCCATGCACGCACACGCTGACCTGTGCACAGAGTCCCCCTGCTCCCCTGGCCCCTGACTTCTCAGCCAGTGTGGGTACAAAAATCACTTTGCAGCAAACTGAGCCATGCTGAGGAAACACTGAAGCCTTTGCTTGCAGGACTCCAATTTTTGGTTCTTCTGAATTAGTAAAGTGGGCAAATTTCACAAAGTCTCAATCTATTTACTTGTGAGGTATCTACTCTTCAAACAAAGAGGTTCAAAAGATGTTAGTAGGAACAGAAGAAAAAAATTGATGATGGCTAAAAAAAACCCACCCAAACACCACACATTCTTATAAAGCATTATTTAAAAGTGACAAGTTGAGTTTGGCAATTAGTCTCACTTTACAGGACCTGCTACAACACAAAGCACCTTGACATCCCTCGGTTATCTCAATTATAGACGCAGCTAAAACCCTACAGAAAAGAGGAAGCCTGATACTGCACTGAAATGTATGCGTAGTCTTTCAGAAACAATAGCAATAAAAGCCAAAGTAGTTGTTTAGATCATTTCAGTAAATAATCCATTATGTGTTTTATCTCTGTACATAAAACAAGCAGCAAAATACTAAAATATCCAAATAGGCTCATTATAAAAGTATTTGTGCGAGCAAGACATTTGCAAAATGCTGACTTATCTTTGCTAGCAAGCCATATATTGATACTATTATTTATGTTATTACTATTATTTTTACACTTACCCTTACATAAAGAAGAGTGTAAGGATCTATTCTATGAAGATTGCCAAGTTCCTGGTTTGGATTTGTTTTTGTTTTTTTGCCACTAAAAGACAGTAGAATTTCTCCACTTTTTCTGAGAAAAAGTAGTGTTTTCCTACCAAATCTAAGTGCCAGAAAGTAACGAATGAGGCCTGCTGCACAACACAATTACTTACACCCAAAACTTTTATGTCCCAGTTAGTGCAAAACTATTACAGCAGCAGCTACCAAATGATAGATGTGCTTTTAACTAAAACCCAGAAAATTGCACACAGATGCCTTCCAATTTAGAAAGCCAAGGACAAGTCTGGGCTCCTAAAATCCCATCTCAAAATTAACCAGGAAGAGGTGATGTGGAAGCAGACTTGGGCACAGGCTATTATTTTAGACTATGCTACTGAGTGTATTACAACACGTTTAGAGAGCATTCAAAAACTACAATTTTTTTACTATCTTTCCACATGCTTTAAGCTGTTTGTCTTTTTATTAAGATTTCATGCCATTTATCGCTGATGTTAGATTGACAAAAAACACGATAGTATGAAGATTATTTCAATTTTAAACCCAACAAGTGGGTTTAAGATCTCCCCACTCAATACCTGAAGTTAATGCCACTGAAGTGAATGAGGAGGTTTCCTGTTCTTAAAAACGTTGGAGAGGACACTGAAACAATGGGCTGAGAAGAGAGAGATGCAATGCTGTAAAAAAATTCCAAATGGGGCTGAAGACAGGAAGACATAAGAGAGCCACTAGAGTCATGAATTTCTCACTTTCAGGTAGAAAACTACTCTCAAAAACAGAAGAAAGGAACAGAACATATCCAGACACTGATGGGGCTGAGGGAGACCAGGGTGGTCTGGTCAACAGCATAAAGAAGTTTAGCTTCTGATAAAGACAGAAGAAGGTGAATGATGCTCCTTCAGTTCCAAGCTAATACCTATCTCCTCTAGGTCATCAATAGAAGTGTCAGAAACAGCTTCAGAGACCATTAAAACAATTAATAATTTCACTGTTAAGAGTAAAATAAATAGAAGAGGGATAGCAGGTGGAAAATTTTCAAGTATTCTATCTAAATATAAACTCCACTCTGCCCTCCTAATTTGTGTTCTTCTCATCAGATTTCACAGCAAGATAAAAGTAATGAAAAAGCAGGAAAGGCTGACCACCACTTCAAATAGCAACTCTGCATCTACACAGGATCACACGCAGGGCCTGTGTTTCTGTGCTGCTCCAGAATCTCTGCCTCCTTTAAGAAAACACACAAGCCCACAACCCTTCATTTTGTGAAGACAACCCTTTATACGTGAGCTGAATGAAAAACTACGCAGTCTTCTAGAGTCCTCAGACAACTGTGAAGTTTCTTCTGCTGCTGCTAATGGGTAATCCAAACAGTTTTCTCATTTGTTATTAGGAAACCTGTAGCCAAGAAAATGGAATGAAAATTGAGCAAATTCCTGTCATGACTGCACTCAAATCTCTCAGCAGCTCTGAAGGTAGGGACTGGCAACATTCCTTACAGAGGAGGTCCTCAAACAGAAACTTCAAAATTAGTTCCCCAGTATCACTACTGTAACCACCAAGAGATTTTTAAAAGGGAAAGAAAAAAAAAAGAAGAAAACATGAAGGAATAAAAGGTTTCTCCTTTCTTCTGGAAAATACGTGTTTTGGAATACTTTATACAGTTCATCATTTCTCTTCTCCAGTCTTAAATTAAAAGCTTCTCTATATCCATGCAATAGATGACAGACAATATCTCCTTGCAGCTCAGTAACATCCCAAGGGGCAGAGTATAACAAGAGTTCCCACAATTTTTCCACAGGAGTAATGATCAATAGTACTCTCCATTCCTACAGTAAGCACTGAACATCCCCTTCTCCTAAATCTAAATGGATTTGTTTATTACTGCTTTACGTTTTAGGTCTGACCATCAAGTAAAAAATACAAGAATTCGTGCAGACAGAAATCTCTGTTCACTAAATTTCTCGTCCTCCAAATCAGGAAAGAATTCCCATGCAACAGGGCTACTCTGTTAGCACAGATTTCTGCACATTCTTCCTATGTGTTTGAAACTGTACTGGGGAGGAAAGTAAATTCAGAAAACAAGGAAAAAGTTTCACCAATTCCACTTGCAAACTAGCTAAAATAACAAAAATGCAGTACTTTCCATTCTTCCAATTTTAACAGTCCTCACGTTTCAAGAAAAGTAAACATGCAAGTCATGTATATCAATAGATACGATGTCTATTAACATACTAAAAACTATTACCACCGCTCCAGAAGCAGTTTTGAATGCAGTTCAATTAATGCAGTTTTAAAGTGTCAAACGTTATAGTTCTAGGAATCTTTTCCACATTTTCCATAAGACAGTCTATACAATACAGCATAAAAAACGATGACACATTAGATATGTAAGACTGGCCAAAAACCTGAATGCTAGTATGAATCACACTACTGAAGAACAACATTACCAGAAAGGCAATAGATAAATTACTCAAGGAACACCCTTCCAGAAAGACCCCTTCATTTTTATTGGAGAATAAAATAATGAAAATATTAAAAGAAAACACTTTAACAATAGAATAACAAGCTATTTCTGTATGGTAATGTCTAATACACTAAACAAGAAAAACGCAGCACCTTACTGGACATTTGTAATCAAAAACAAAATTGCTAATCTTACTTGCAAGCAATTAATTTCATTCAAGTGCACTGTTTATCTGAAGTCTGACTGATAGTCAATGTAAGTGTGAAGCACCAGAATTTTCCATGTGCATATATACACGCAGAGGTACATATTTAAACAGAACAATTTCTATTAGATTGAGCTCAATTACAGTGACAGACATAACAAGCATTTGGTACCTAATTCATTTGTTTTGAGCGTTAATGGCAGAGATGGACAGAAGAATTCTCAGTTCTCCCTCTTCCCTCTACCAAGCTTTAATCTAATACTTCTGAAAACATCAAGCAAACACAATTGTTAGTTGCTGCTTACATAGATTCTAATGGAGTCTGTGAAATATATAGACTCAGATTAGGCAGAGATTTAATTCTAGGCTCATATTCTAATCATCACCTTGCAGTCGAAGTTGATATATTCCCTACTCCACGCACGTTTTTCCCTGGTTTAGTCCACGTTGTACTTCTTTCACAAAATCTGGAACTCTCATGCTTGTCTAAAGTCCAACCTTTGAATGAATAATGGTTGTTCTAACGTGCTGTCATAGGTTTCCAGATTTAAAACTGCTAGATAATCCACATAGATACATTGTATGCCTTTTTCCTATGAAGTCAACACACCCTATAAGAAGTAAACCTCTCAAGTAACATTTGAACACTTCTTTTTCCTTTGCTTCAAGTCAGTACAAAGTTTACCTGCTCTTACTAGACCTGTTATAGTATTATCATCCTATCTGGACTTGGTCCACCCTCGTAAATTTTCGTCACCATTGTCCACATTAGGTTTTCTTCACAAAAGATTCCTAACACATACACACGAGCATGCTTGCACACTCTTATGGTTTGCATCCCATCACATCATTAGTCCTAAAATTAACATGTCCCCGAATAAAGAGGAAACACAAACCTGATTGATTACTCTGCCCATCGGCCCTGGAATACTGAAACTTCCACGGGGGATGCTATCCAGTGTCATGTTGATACTGATGTTGAAATGGGATCTCAAAAATAAAAAATGGGGGTGCTGCACACGAAACCTATCTTTTGTTAGCCACCTGTCCAACCAGCATGCAGCCAAGGTGTGCAGAGAAGACAGTGACTAAACACCATCCTGACACTTCGGGCAATACAAGCAAACCTCACTGTATTCTGTAGAGAAAGTTCAGGAAAAAAAAAATGGTGTCCACAACGGAGAGTTCTCCTTTCACCACCGAACACCTTAAAGGTAGAAGGGAGGTAACGTGACAGCAGTTATTAACCAGAAGGCGTTTCTGAACATCAGAACTTCAGATTAATTATTTAAACCAGCAAATAGTATTTTGTTCATGCAGTATTTCTGCTCCAGAACCTCTAGTAACAAGAAACAAAACCCAACATCCCGCAGGAAGATGTGCAAGAGATAGTACCTATATTATACAGATCATACAAAATCACCATTGCTAAACTTACACCTGACTTGAAAAACTCCACTTATGAAGAACAAATTAATATATTTTTTTCTTATCATTGTGTAAGTATTTAGCAGCTATGGGCCCATGTTAACCAGATATGTGCTTATAGCAATTTTGCAAGACTACAATACCAGACGATTTATTCACAGGTTAAACTGCAAAGAATCAACAGTTAAATACATTCGAAATTCAGTGTACTTTTTTCATTAAGAGCTTTACAGAGAGGAAAAAAAAAAACCACTGCAAAAAAAAAATACTCAAGGCTTTATAAACGCTAAAGGTTCTTTTTAGTTACAGCTGATAGACTCATCATCAAATTTTACAAATTACAGCCGAATGTAAGCACAAAACGCCCCCCCCTCCCCAAATGAACCTCAGTGCCAAGGCTTGAAAGTAGCATTTTAGAAGCAGCCCGGCCTCATTTCACGGTGAGGGGGGAAAGGTAGGGCCTAGGCCGGGGCCTGGGCGCCGAGCAGGGGCAGGGGCAGGACGAGCCCCGCTTCCCCCTCGCCCTGCGGCTGCCAGCCCAGCGCCCCTGGGCTCGGAGCCCCCCCGCGCTGCGCCAAGCCCCGGCTGCTCTGGGCGCTCTGCCCCTGCGAACAAAACACGGCGCTGCCCCGGCCTCGGGAAATGAAAGAAAGGCAGAAAAAGCACAAGGGATCGGCTCGCCCTCGCTAAGCCCTCCCTCCGAAGCAGGTCTCTTTTCACCAAATGGAGCCAGCCCTGGCGGCACCCTCCCTTCCCCCACGCCACCGGGGCACCTCTCATTGTCGTCGGCCCCCAACGGGGACCCGATGCACACACACACACGCACCCGCCTGCCCCCGGCTCCCGGCCCGCTCCGCGCCCCTCGCCGCTTGCCAGAAGCGCAACGCGGGCCGCGTTTCCCCCCGGGGGAGCCGTGCACGCACCTTCCAGAAACAAGCTGTCTCTGCAGCCGCCGCCGCCGCCGCCACCGGCCATCTTCCCGCTGCCGAGCCTCGCTGCCTCACTCCATCGCTCAGCGAGGCGGCGGGGCCTGGCCCTTCCCCCGGCCTGCGCGCTCCGCCGCCCACCCCCACTGCGGAAGGCTGCCCGACCCGCAGCGGCGGCAGCAGCGGCACCGCCGAGGCCCGGCCCTCTCCCGCTCCCGGCGGCCCGGGCCCCGCTGCCTTCCGGCCCCCGCGCAGCGGCAGCAGCGGCAGCCGGCGGCGGCAGCGCGCCCGCCCCGCTCCGCCCGCCCCCTGGCCGCCCGCCGCAGCCCCCCGCGCGGTCGCCGGCCGGGCCTGGCCCTGCAGCCGCCGCCGGAGCCCGCTGGGGGAGACGGGCCCGGCCGGGGCTCCGCCGGAGCCGCCTCCGAGCCGAGGGGGAGGCCGAGGGAAGGCTGCGCTCGCTGCCGCCCCTCGCTCTCCCCCATGAACGGGGCCTCCGCGGCGCTGCCCTGCCGGGCCCCCCCCCCCGGCTCCCCCGGGCCGGGCTCGGGCCCCCAGACGCTAAAATGGCCGCAGCGGCGCTGCGCCCTGCCACGGCAGGGGCTCGGCCGCTCCCCCCTCGCTCAGGGCTGGAGGTGAGGAGGCGGCCGGGGCCGCGCACAATGAATGAACTCGGCGGCGGGGCAGGACGGGGGCCCGCTGCTCTGCCCCTCGCGGGAGGCCGCCGAGGGCCGAGCAAGGCTCGCGAGTCCTCACGTTATGTGCGGCCCGAGAGAGGTGTTTGTAACCGCACGACCCGGATCCCGCAAAAAACACGGCGCTGCCAAGGCGACTGCACAGAAATTGCAAGTCATGGCCTCCGGTGTGTCTGATTTTTAAAAGAAAAAAAAAATCCTCGTTCGTCTAGCACGTAGGGTTTTGTATTTTAAATGGCCTGCCCGTGAAGCCAAAGCACCAAAACATCTTTTTAAAAAATGGAAGGTAAATTCTGACAGCCTGGAATTGGCAAAAGCTAGAGATGGCTTTCTTGGACACATGCCTTCATCTGACACTATCAATGCTACTTTGATCGCAGAAACGAGGAATTCATGTCTGATTTAAAGTACCTAGTTTTAAAATGACTTCTCTCTGAAAAGTGAGCTCCCAAAATTAAGGAAACTCAAGACTTCGCACACTTAAGTCCTAAAATAGGTTAGCTTCAAGTACATAGTGCCTATGAAGATTAAAAGCTAGATACAGGAAAACTGCAAGTTTCCTAAATTTGTTACTTTCATTCCCAGATTTACTGACACCAACCACATTCAAAAGCCAATGTGTTTACAAACACTTAAGAGAGTGCTTAGTTTGCACACCAGCAAGAGATGCAGAAAAGGAAGACACAAAAGATGTCAGTGCTCCCCAAATGCTATATAGCATCACCAGAGCTAATGAGCAATTAGAAAAAAATCCAAAAGCTGGATCAGTGCTGCCAAACTTACACCTCTCTGTAGAAAGACTTTTTCTGAAGGAGGAATCGCAAAATATTCTTTCATTAGTAATAAAATTAAACAGGAATCAATTAGGAAAATTCAGTGCAAGCTAATTATACAGAAACCAGAAGACCATATGTGCTTAATAGAAACCTAACGTTAAAAGACCAAAAAGAAGAACAACAGAAGAAAGGAAATTTAGAATCTAATTTTGTAAAAATACCCTATCATGTCTCAGAAGGGTATCGTCTGGACAGACGGTTGGTTTATGGTGGAGTCACAACATGAAATCTGCAAAAACAAGTTCCTATTTTCGGCTGAGACCAGAAAGGTTCAGGTCTACCTAATTCTTCACAGATTTTTAAAAACTAAGGATTCTGATTTATTGGAATAAATGTCTGATAAGAGTTTTGTGCTTTTGTTGATCAAGTTATGGTACCAAACGCAGCTTCACAGTTTTATTTTTAGTGAGCACAGTATAGATGAAAACACCTTTTAAAGTATAAATAGCAATGGAAGAAGTTACCAATACTCATCTGGGTGCATCCTTCATTTTAGACTTTTTTTGATTGGTAATTTAACGTTATTTATTTTATGGAGAAGAGCTGCCCCAAAATTACATCTCGCTGCTATGTTTTGGGTTTTTTTTTCTCATTATTTTAAAACCGTTGAAGGATGCAAGCGGCTAGTATTTTGTGTGAAATCTCGTTTTTTCATAAAGCTTTTATTCATAGTCCATTTTTTTGTTTGTTTACTAAGTATTTGTGAAGGAGTGCAATACTGCTGAGTCAAGTCTCTTCAGCATCCTCCTAGCTTTGCTTAGAACCAGAGGATTTTGTCCATGTGTAAGACATAACTGAATGATCAATGAGAAGAGAAAACTAGCATTCCTATTTCTGCTGGACAAAATCATATAGAATTTACTGAGTTTTCTTTCTCTTTTAAGTCCAAATGTTAACTGTCTTCACTCAGTAAGAACCCAGGAATAAAATACAGCAGTTTGTTACTTCCTGGCCTTTAGCAGCCACTAGAAGTTTACCACTTCCATTACAGGTAGGTGACGATCCCAGGACCCAATCTAAGATCCTAAATTTACAAACATGTATTTACAAACGTGTATTGCTCTATTGTCACAGCACTGCAGAGAGTGAAAAGCTGACTACTTCATTAGGTGATGATCAATTTTTACGTCACCTTAACAAATTCCGCTTTTCCTTCTCTTCCCGCAATGAAAAGCTTGTTACTAATAGGTATTTAGATTATTTAGATGAATTAGATAATTTAGTATTGAAGTGACAAATATGTCTTTTTTTCTTTGTATTTCTGATTCTTTCCAATTATTTCTTTTCTCTCTGTGTTTTGTAAGGTTAGCCAACAAAATGGGTGGCTAGTGCATAGAAACTATTTCCTTACTTTAGGAATAAAATAGAATTAGGATTAAAATTTCACACCTTCTGTAGCTGTGGCATTATACATTACTTTTCTTTTTTTTTACTGCTACATAAATCACAGGGAATTTATTGGTACCCTGAATCAAACCTTTTGTAATTTACAACCCATGAACCCATTCTACAGACTACAATTTGACGTTTTTTAACAGTAACACCTTTTAGAAAATAATGATTATGGACTGAATTATTTGTCATTGTTTTCCACTGCTGTTCTTAGAACTATTCCTTGAATGTATTACAGATGCACAATCTATGCTCTCTATTTTAAAAATAAAAGCTTTTCTTTTGTCCTTTTGACCTGATGCCTGTTTCTCCTCTGCGTTTTTAAAGCAAAATCAGATATATTTCTTGTGCTTACTTTGTCTTGTTCTTGCTGTTAAACGTACTGTTTCACTTTTAGTTTTTGTTGTTGGATTTTTTTTTTTTGGTCTTGCTTGTTTTTTTACCAGATATTATTTCAGGACAGCTTGCATACCGTAATAAACTTTTCCAGAATACTCACAAGTGGAAGAATACAATTTGTCCATGTGCTAGGATTTACAGCAATGCATCCAGATTTGGAAATGTTTTTTGTTAAATTTAGGTGTCAAAGATAGTTTGCTGAGTAGATAATAAACAAGTACAGGCTGCTAAACATCATCAGGACTTACACTAAAACATTCTTTTAATTCTTTCTTTGAAGGAGCCATCGTTTTTAAATCTGACTTGCCTACCTCAAAATGCAACATTGTGTTGTTGCAGAATAACCATAACGAACAAGAATCTATTAGATCTTCTGTTACTGCCATAAACCTTTTGAAAATAAAAATCCTGTTTTTCATTGCTATGGTTGCTGCTTAAATATCTGCTGCACCATTTTAGTCATTACTACATTACCAAAGAGAAACAGTTTTGCCTTAAATCTGTAAGTTCTCTTGTTGGACAGTAAGATCAAGCAACTGTATTAGACTAAAAAGCTATGACTCATCAAGCATCAGAGTGAGAGTTGTAGACCTAAAAGACTGATGGAGAGAAATGTACCACATCATTAGCCACAACACAGCATCAGAGAGTACTTTAGGAAGTAGTATTTCTTTCTGCAGGGTCTGGGCTCCGGAAAGCCCTTTTTTCTGGAAAAAAAGAAGAAAATAGAATTTGATGCACAGCCCAGAACCACTGTATCAGAGACTGGGAAACAGTACCTCTCCTAACTATAATTATAATACTAATCATGAGAAGAAATTTATAAAAGAGAATGATTTAAAACTTATACACGAAGTCATACAAAAGAAGAAATGATCATTTATAACTCAAATGTAAAACATCCCATCTGAAAAATGTGGAATAATCTTCTGTATTTAAAATTATTCCTTTATAATTACATTGTGTAGCTATTTTATTGCACATTTTCAGGCAAGGATTGATCGTTGACCAAGCAAAAGAAGCTTTAGAAGACTGTTAAGAAACAAGACCGTTGGTAGTAGTTTTGTAAATGTTAAGGGGAACACATAAAAGGCTGAAGAAAATATAACAGTTCTGAGACATTTAGAATGTATTTTCTGATATATATTCAAAATATCTGTATAAAAGATATCTCAGTATATTTTGACTCACTTTATCACATTTTCTAAGTTTCCTGAAGCAACCCTATTGTTAACCTGAAATAAGATTTTCCCTTTCTCCAGCATTCTTATTGTGATATTCTAATGGCAATAAGTTTTTGCACAAACTTATCAAATGTATTTATTGGTTGCAATCCAAGCTTTATCAGTAGGCAACATTATAACTCTGTTCTTGTCTGTCTTTGAGCAGAACTCTTTCATGATTTTACTACAAGAACAGAAGTTCTAACTGATTTAAAGGAAGCAAAATATAAAACATTGCATTTGTCAACATAAGTAGTATGGCATAACCACAACAGCCTTTCATCTGAGAACAAAAAGAAGATAATGAATGCATCCACAGCATGAAATACTAAAATCAAAGACTATGTAATCAGGGAAACAAAATTATAGAAAAATTTACCATAATAAAACTAAAAGCTCAGTAAGACTCAAACTGTTACTGAAGACACTTCAGGCATGCAAAAACATACCACATACAAAACATATTATGCATATATGCACAGTGTCAGATCCTGTCTCCTGCTTTTCAAATCAACGCATAATATGCCTATGTCAACTTTGAATGTATTTCTAAACATGTTTAAAAAATATTGAAACTTGGTTCATATTAAGTTATACAAAAGTCACTCTCACAATCACACATGGAAAAAAGTGTTCTTAATTGCCAGCTAGAAAACAGAGCTTGTAGATGGTCTATTTTTGTAATGGTCTCACACCCATCAGAAAAGGAAACCGATTTGTAGCTGAAGTCCTTGGAGATGCTTTGTAAATAATCATTAGCCTCCAGATTTTCATGCCAGCAGAACTATCCAATTTAAGCTAATGTGTATAATAAACAGAAAACATCTAATCAAAATTGTTTCAGCAAGGTCACGCATTTTGGAGTAGGATCACCTTTCCTCTGCCTGTTTCATAAGATACCTACTTGTATAAAGCTTAAAGGAAAATTACTTTCAGAGTAATTAAGGCAATCTTTCAGTACAAGTTATTACAGGTTTTATGTAGGTAACTTCTGTATGTATCTGAATTATGTTCCTAAAAATAAACTACATCCAGGACACGTAGAACATCAAGTACTAACCTGTATACATACAAGCAGAAATACATACTAAAGTATGCGTTTGAGTATGTATGTATTTGTTTCTTACAAATTTCCCTCTCATCAGAAGAGCCTCTAAACCTGCTTCTCAGGTAAAAAAGAGAGAAGAGACTGGACTATGATGATGAATGTGCTTTTGTCTGCCTACTTCACTGGTTAAGTATAGTAGTGAACTCATTCTCATCTGTGAAGTAGAACCAGTAAAAGCATATGTAGGAATAACCATACTGCAAAGAATAGAATCCACACAATAAGGATTTGAAAGATGTAAAGGCATCATTTAGTTTGTCCTCCTACATAGAGACAAGTTGTAAAGACTTACAATGTCACCAGTATGTGCCCTTACAAATCAGTTTAAAATGGATCTTCAGTCTCCACAGATAGCATATCAGAACATTTCTCCTAATAAGTTTCTTCTTCTACCTCAATTAGAGGTCACTGTGCTCTTCTGAACAACTTTTATATACTGGGAGACTGCTGTTATGTTTTTCAGTCTTTTCTACAATTCCTTCAGCCTTCCCTCACTTATTATTTTAATCTTCTCCCTGGAGTCCCTTTAACTCGCCTGCATTTTAAAGTGGGGCATTCAAAACAGGATGCAGCACTAATGTAGGTCTCTCTAAAGTCAAGTAAAGCAGAATGATTGTCTTCTGCTTCTGACATACTACAATTCCTTTTAATATGTCCTAAAATACTTTGCAACAAAATTACAGTTAGATCATGGTCAATTTGTAATCCAACATAACTCCCCAGCCCTTTTCTATACTGTTGTTCCCTAGCCAGTTGTATCTCACTTTGGATTAGTTCGTCTGATTTCTCCTTCTAAAGTCTGTGATTTTGTACTTGCCTTCACTATATATTATCTTGCTGGTTTTAGATAATTTTCTTCATCTATCCAGATCACCTTGAACTCAATCCTGTTATGGCAGGGGCTTGCAGTACTTGCAGTATGGCAGTGAAAATACGAGCAGAATTACGGCTACGATAAGCCTGCGCAGAATCAAATGCCACTCTCACACCCACTACCTTTTTTCAACCTGTTTCCTAGGTCAATTTTAAGACATCACCCAGGACAACGGCTGAAGCCTTAGTATGATCAGTATCACCTGCATTCTCTGCCTAATAATCCCATATGCCAACTACCCCACTGAGGATGGATAAAACTGTAGTTTGACATCAGAGCTTTGCAGTTATTCCTAGCAACAGCAGATTGGAATATAAGTCCAAGAGATATGTAAGAAGACCTTGATATGTGTACTTTAAACTTCTGCTCTTCTTAGTATTTTTAATCTTACCCACATAAGGGGGGGTGTTATTCTCAGACACTGTTTCCTCTAACAGAAGGTTGTGGATGTCCATTGCTTGAAGATGTGTACATTCTTTATTGTAAGTGTATCCTAGTAACATAGGTCCACACAACTCAATCTGTTACACATACAGCAGTTGTAAAATGACAGGACGTGTGTTTGGAAGGCTCAGGGAAGATGAAGTTTTCTCCAGAGTTGTGTGGAACTAGGCCCTGTATAATCACTGTGAAATCAAAGGTAAGACATCTCCATGGAGTAGAGCGTCCGCTCCGGTGAAGTGTAGACAACTTTAACTGCTGTAAGCAACATGGGCCCTGAGAGAGGGGAGCTTAAAGAAACTGGAGTTGTCTCATGCTCACAGTTATATTATACAAAGACATCTCAGTGAGATGGGATGTGCTAACGCAGTGAGTTTTGCAGTGTTTGTTAGCAAGCTATCACAGTTTATTAAGTAGCACATCACACACTTTTTTAATTTTCAAAGAGTCTCACAGTCTTTATGCTCTTTGATAAATGACAGTGTCTGTCATTACGTATCCATGCTTGATAGATTAATTCCAAGCATCTATCATCCTTCTTGCATTAGCTGCATGCATAAAAATGAATGAATCCAGTTGTGTATCCTGTGCAGTTACAGGAGGCTGCTAAAAGCAGAAGGCCAAGAGGTTGGGACACACTGGGGGCAGGGAATGGCTGCTACCATTCTGAGTCCTACTAGACACCAATGGAGCCCCCTTGATGTGACACACCCACGTGACATAAACATGTCACCACTATCGCTGTTGATTTTTGTCAAAAGCTACAGAGATGTTAACTGCTATGGGCATAACTGGCATGTGATTTTCCTCTAGGTTTTGATTGGGGGTGGGGGATTAGACTGGTTTTAATGTTTTGCTAACTTTTCCTGTTAAAATTTCGTGAGAATTACTTTGGTAGTTATTCATCTTCTCTGGCAGCATGAGGTCCACAGAAATAGGTAAGTATGCTGTGAACATGTAAGCATATTACTCAGTCAATTTAGTGCTCAGAAGACAGATGCTGTTCCTTGGAATATTATGAAGACATTTATTTCTTTTTTGAGAAAACTCTATAATGTTTGATTAAGTTTACTTACTTTAATATACAGAATTGTGTAAGTTTCTGTAGAAGGCACCAAGATCACCAGCACTGTTCTCTTTATTTTTTAAAGAAAATACAGATGCAAAGTACAGTTTTTCAGCAGCTTGAAGATGTATGTACTTTGACTGAGGATTTACAGTTGCTAAAACAATGTGAAATTTTAGCCAACTGTTTAAATTAGTTACCATATGAGGCCATGTAGAGTGGAGCATACCTACTATTAATGTCTGTCCTATTTGCTGCCTTGTGGTATAGATGCCAAATGTATTGTTTTTCAGTACTGAAAAGTTTTAAAGTGCTGTATCAGTTTTCATCATAAAAATTCCATTCTCTGCACCACCCATAAGGATGAATGAAGACTGAAATCGTTCTGTGGAAAATTCAGTAAATGAAACATAAGCTTCTTAAGAATAAGTAATATAATTTAGAGAAAATTAAATCATATTCATTACCCCTAAGTAGCTTTCCAAGAGGAAAATAATCAAATGACACTTTTAGAAAAGTATTGGGAAGACATTCAATGCTATAGAATGTTTCCTTTCTTACTGTGTGAAATTTGATTGGTTTCATACAGTTGAAGGTTTGAAGAGGCCTTAGGAGAATACATATGCTATATATATTAACATATAGTAAGACGACTTTATGGTTAATAACTTGTGCGATCTGATTAATATATTCACAATTTGGGGATATTTGTTTTGAATTCTATTAGTGTCCTCACCACTTAATAGCAACCCACCTGCTATCATCTCCCCTTCCCCAAATAGACTCACCTTGTTTTCAGGCTCTCTTTATCCATTCCTGTCTCACTCCTCCCTGTGGCTCCTGCACTAAAAGCAATCCTTCAACTTCTCTGTCATTGCTCAAGTTCTTCTCTTCCCTCAATCTGTCTTTTTATTCAGTTTCTGTTTTGAGCTTCTTTCCTCCTGCCAAAATCAGTACCAAAATCCCTCCCATGCTTCCAACAGAGATTTCTCCAACTCTTTTCCTCCACAATTGCTACCCCATTCCTGCCTTTTGTTACGACTCCCTCCCACTGCTGGTTCTTCTGTATTAGCTTGTTATTGAATATGGCTCATGGATACTAACTGAGGATAGCAATAACTGAATTTTAGCTAGATGAATAAAAAGAAAATCTAGTCACTATTTATTGAGTATATTTTCTTCAGTACTGTAATTCAGTTTGGTAATAAAACACATTCTCCCCTTCTTGTATTAGCTAACACAAGTCATTTTGTTTTTAAAAGTGTTGCACGCAGACATGTAAGACTGGAACAGCAACCCAACAAATTTCATGTTCAGTGCAAAGAACCTCAACAAAAACATAATTAATGCAACACAATGTTTGAGATTTTAAGCCAACAAAAGCCAGACCATTTAGAGCTAAGGTTCCCATAGCAACCTTACTCTATCTCCTCCTGTGTCTGTGTGATAGGGTCTTTTTTTACATGACCACATATTGCTAGAGAATGTGCTGTATTATTCCATAAATAGAACATCAGCTTAATAGGTAAGTGAACTACACAAGGACTTAGAAAATTGTCTGTGTGTCTTCAAAGGAAATTAAATCAGTGTGGCTTGCAGAGGTACTGTATGTATATAAACACTAGCAGAAATTTTCATGTAAGCTTCAACATCATTAATATAAATGATGCCTGCCAGTGGCATAACTACAAACGTGCCAAAAATTCGATTATCTATTTCCCTGTATATAGATAAAGTCGAGGGATTTTTTGGTATTTCTTAAAAAATACCTTTCTATACATGGAGACTCTTCAATTTTAAGGGATTATTTTTTAGAGTAGGTAACTACCTAAAAGTATATAGGAACTCAAACGATGCAGTCAGACTTCAGGGCCACCTTAACATCAAATCTGCACTTTACATTCTTCAGCTGTGACATTTTCATGCAAAACTGTCTCAGAGAACCTAAGAATATCTTGTTACAGGTAAAGTAATAAGGCACCCAACCCATGAGTTTTGATTTCTACCTCTGGATGCTGGTTTAGGCACTGCAGGTCAAAACGAATGAAACACCAAGTTTCTACCAGATCTAGAGCAAGGCAAGAAAGTTGAGATCCCTCATAAGTTACCAGTAATCTCGAAGTATGTTTTTGGAATTGAAAATGTTTTGTATGACACTGATACAAAACTCTGCAAAACAGACAGCAACTGGTTAGTTTGGAGAGGATTTCAAAACAATAATAATGCAATGAAGATAAATAAGAAATATAATTGAAATACTCCTGACACAAATGAGAGAAACGTCATCCGTTTCCTCAGTTGTGCTCTAACACAGATTTTCCACATTCAGCTTCTTTGTAAACAAGCTTAAAGACCTGGTTAACGCTCTGACTGTTGTTAGCATCCAAGCAGGTGGATACTCTCAGCATTCAACCATTGTTAGCTCTGAAGAAATCTGACACTCAGCAATGAGATGACTAGCAAATCCCTGAAGCATCTCCTTTCTCATAATAATATATGAACAATAACGGACAATGTGTCCAAATAGAAGTGGGTAGCAGCCTGAAATATTGAATAGTTCCCCAGAGAAATAATAACGAGGAACTATTCAACTAATATCCTTTTTCTGGCTCACAAGGACATTACAAAGCAGTAATCATATTGTGCTAGACTGGATTTAACTTTGTTGAAACTAGCACATTAATTGTAAACCTCCACTTAAGATAGTAAAAGGTTATTCTCACCCAAATGAAAAAGCAAATGCCTGAGATCTTAACGTCTTCACAAAGAGCTTTCATCTAGACAGAGATTTCAGTAGGCACAACAGAGAAGTAGCTCTGTTTGAAAACAGAAACAAATGAAAAAAGAAAAAGGAAAAACATAATGAAGAAAAAAAGCTTGGAAGTTTAAAGAATATGTGTATGGCCTCTGAAATCAGGAGAACAAGGCAGAGCACATGCTGAAGTGGTTTTTCACACTATGAACAGGGGAACTAAGTTATCTAAGTCTTCTTATACCCAAGGAAGTAGAGCCTTGCAAATTCTCTTAAGTAAACAGAGCACCAACAAGGACATTTGACCTCTTTGTCCTCTTAGCTGAAAAAGTCCACAACATTCCCTATAACAGGTCAATACACCTTTAACCTATGCACTACAAAGTTCACAGCTAACAGCACATTATTTTCCCTCCTGAGACAAGAGTTACTGCAGCTCCTTGCTCCCAGGAGAGCACAGCCAGCCTTTAGCACAGCCTGGGTGCGAGTAACACCACATGCTCCAGCCAACTGCAGCCTGAGACAGACCCTCATCAGCCCTCTGGTGAGGGCTAACTTCACCTACAGGTGAAAGCATTGTTCCCTTGCTGGGTTTTAGCCTGTATGCATTTAAGTTTTCTCCACAAACAACTACTTACGGGCTAGCAGCAGCTGCCTGGAGGAAGCAGGCTTTGAAAAAGGCCAGGAGAACATCTTCCCTGCGCTCCTGAGAGGAAGGAAAAGCCTCGACGGGTGCGAAGAGATAAAAGCAATGCCTCTGATCCAGAAACAGCTCTCGCTCGGGCGGGGAACCTTCTAGCAACTTTCAGAGCTCGGGGGCAGCGCGGGCAGGGCAGGGCGCGGCAGGGGTTCGGGCGTTTCCCCGGACCCGCCCAACGGCCGCCCCCAACCGCCGCTGACCGTTGGCGGCCGTTAGGTGGCCCCGGGGCCCGGCCACCCCCTCAGGGGGCGACCTCGCTTCGTGTGGCGAGCAGAGGTGGCTTTTGTATCGCCCTCGGAGCTGGCTGCCTGCTGCCATGTGCCAGCCACCCCTTCCATACCCTCCCCCCCCCCCAAAAAAGTGTGTGTGTAACAAAACCCGGGGTTACAGCTACAGTTAAACCCAGCTGTGTGCTCCTGTAAGAAAGCCATTTGCAAATCTTGTGGGCACAACCATTATTTTCAATTAGAAAACTCACAAGCCTCTTTTCTTTCCTAGGCAATGGGGTCAAGGCATTATTACTTTACTTGAGTTGTTTGGTATGGGCCTCATAAACGTCTACATTTCCAGTGTTACTCATCACATATGATATTTGTAAGTATCCTGGTCAGCATTTAGTTTAATGTATAAAAACTATGGTACTAGTTTTGAAACACTTAGATTAATATATAAAAATATGTTAGGGTTGCAAACAACAAATATTTCAATTTCTATAAAATGGTAATGAGCAAAATCTGTATCAAAGGATATCTCCACTTGCCTATAATGTATGTGAACATGTAATAATAAGCTTCTACAATGGTAAGTGCAAGGGAATAAAGTTAGCATTATCATCAACATTTGCCTTTCTTGGCTCACAAAGATTTTCTTGATGCTTTTATGCTCTGTGTGTACTGTCTGCGGGTTATTTGCAAGCCATAATGCCATGGGAAATGTGAGCATACACGATATAGAACCATTTTGGAACCCTGTAATGGCGTTCCGATCCAGAACTCTCCATTTTAAGAAATAACCACAATTTCTAACTATGATAAATGAACTTGGAAATTTGCAGTATACATTTCAGACATAAAAATTGTGTGGGTGCTAGAGATCTTCAACCTGGAGAAGGGAAGGCTGTGGGGGATGCCTTATAGTGGCCTTCCAGTACCTAAATAGGGCCTACAGGAAAGCTGGGGAGGGACTATGTTAGGGAGTGTAGGGATAGGACAAGGAGTAATGGCTTTAAACTAAAATTGGGTAGATTTAGATTAGATATAGGGAAGAAATTCTTCACTCAGTAGTGAGGCACTGGAACTGGATGCCAAGAGAAGCAGTGGATGTCCCATCCCTGAAGGTGTTGAAGGCCAGGTTGGATGGGTCTTTGAGCAACCTGGTCTAGTGGGAAATGTCCCTGCCCTGGCAGGGGGTTGGAATAAGATGATCTTTAAAGTCCCTTGCAACCCGAACCATTCTGTGATTCTATGATCTACCATATGTGATTGTCTGAAGCATGACTGCTGAGGAAATATATGTTTAAATCTTTATTGGAGCTTCTGGTGCAATAATTACTATTTACAATAATATAACTTTTAAATCTTTTTTTTTTTTCTCATATGACCATAAAGGTAATAAGCAATTATCTGTATTATCAAGGACCTATCGGTGCTGCAAGATACAATTACCTGGCATCATGTGATAAATTAACCCTTAGATTGCTATTTTTTGCTTTAATGAACCATCAAGAAAGTTAAGAACCATCAGTCACCTGCAAGAGAGAAAAAAAACTTAGTCTTTTGCTCAATTTCAAATTAAGCACTAATACATTACCTTGAAAGTTGATCAAGGTAATTTAGGCAGGTCTCAGACAGGAGTTGTCAAATACAGAATCTCTTTCAATTATGAAAGCAAGGAATCTGAAGTGCTGGAAAGAGTAGAGCCCAAGCCGAGAAGAGAAAAATACTCTGGATGAGAATATGTAAGAGAGGAGAAGATCCAAATCAAGCTTTTAAATCCATCAGCAGGACCAGTTGGTGAATGATTTGGAAGATTGGTCAATTTACTTGGTCAATTTAATATGAAACTAGAAGATCAGCACTTGGCCTTACTTTGTATTTTAGGAGACAGCTGCAATAATACTGATAATACAGACTAATGTTTGTAAAACATGTGGATGAAGTGAGGTGCTATTAATAACGAAGTGTCCTATATACATATTATCTCAAATTACCTACCCTGAGAGATAAGAATAATTTAAATAAATACTATTATAAAAATAAAATGCTGTTATAGCTACCTGGACCATGAGAATTCAGTCTTTGAGGTATTCACAGCCTCTAGTGCCTTAAAGTTCTTCTAACAAAGTCAGAAATATGATTATCCTCACTTAAAGGAACGTAGGAACAGACAGTGGGATTCATCATTCTTGTCTTTAGATGACTACAGAACTAGTGTACATGTGAGCTAGTGGTCTGCCCTTCTTTTGTGCTTAATGGAGAGAAACAGGTACTTTGAAAGTGTGATTTATTTCAAATATTTTTAGATGTCTACTTGGAATGAATTGTTTCATCAAATCTGTTTCTTTCCATTTTCTGTAAAGGGAATCTAGATGCCTAGCTCAGATGTAAATTTCTATAGCATAGGAGTCTCTGATTAGGTGAATCATATAAGCTGGCTATCTGAGTTCCACAGTAGCAGTTGAATCACACAAACATCCCCAGTCCTGAGAAGGAGAGTATTTGATAATTTTATGTTTCTGTGCCACATCCCGTGTCTCAAATATTAATTGATATTTTTTATTCCTTTCCTCATTGATGTTCCTGGGCAGATTCTTTTCTCTAATGCTGTTGGACCCTGGTTTATGTTCAGAATATGCCTACGTGTCGTGCTGTGAGTAGGCACAGTCTTTCTATGCCTGTGCTGAAAGCTAATACAAACTCACACTGCCAGTGCTCTGAGCCAGCCATGAGTGTGCTCGCTCTGTGCACAGCCTAGGCTAATTAACTGTGCCAGACAGCAACCTTGTTAGCTCTGGCACGGTGAGACATTTACTGCACTCACACATCTCTTGGTCAGCACAGAATACAGGCAGGGTGATCAGGGGCCTGTCTGAAGTACAACATGTAGACAGAGCTGCAGAAATTGTAGAACCCTTCCATCTGCTTTTATTATTGTTATTATAATTTTTGCAGCTACACAGTCTGTTTGTTGTTTGACTACAATTATCATTATGTATTAGAGCAGGTAATAGGGTAAGTAAAATAGAAAAGAGCTAGTGATGTATTGGAATTGGTGAATATATAGCTTCTTCTTTCTTCTGTGTGATACAGCTGAGTTAACAACTCTAACAAAACTAGTGTCTAGTCTTCTAGATAGGGAGAGCCAAAACTTGATGTTCACTACTGTGAGTAACAAGTAACTCAACAAGAGCAATTTTAAACTCGTAATTATAGTGTTTAAGATTAGAGGATGTCCTATACTGGGCAAAGGATATGACATACCTTCATTGGGGTGTAGTAAGGCTGAGATCCTGCAGTGGGATGGCCTTTACAAGAACTTTGCATCAATCTCTCCAGGAAATTCAAGAGACAGCTTCACCTCATGCATCACATAGCAATCTGCATCTATAAGCATTGCATCCATGTTATTCTTCACCCTTTTTCTTAACTTAATCACTTACCGTGTAAACAGCTACATGACATTTTTCCTTAACTGTTGTGTTGTCTGCTGGGAACAGGGAACTTGTAGCCAGCGAATAACTTCCTTATCCTGTCTCACACAGACATCATTTTGCTTGTGGAAGCAGCATCTTTAATCAGTTTTAGTTAGGATTTATCTCTTCTGCCATCTCTGGACTGAAAATTTCTTCATAACTTTTTCATCTTGTGAAATTATATGGTTATGGCCATGTTTTATAGTGCTGTCCTGTGCACTTGATGAAGGTAGTTACAAAATTTTAAGCAAGGATATGGATTTGTAGACAACTTATTCATGCATGAGAGTGAGGTGGAACACTGTCCTTCCAAAAAACATTTAGAAAGTAAGTCAAAGGATTATGGTTTTTGATTTTTATTCCCTTACAAAGCTGAAACAGCAGAATGTCTCTCTTCAGGTTTTTGAGGGAGTGTTCTAATTAGTCAGCTGAAGAAGAGTTCCTACTATAAATGTTAATAGGCAATCTTGGTTTTCTGAACTAGGTATGTGCAGTAATAAAAGAGCAAGTACCCTTGTAAAGGACTTTGTTACCTTTTCAAATCATTCTTTTAGAACTATACTTTCATTTTTATGCTGCTTATCTTGGCCAGATTGTGCTATTAACATACTTTTGTTTAGAAAACAACAAAAAACACCTGTTTTGTCAGTCTTAATCTTTAAAATAGGATAAATGAACTATGGAAAGTATGTATCAATATTTCACTCTTCAGAAAAATTTACAAATCTCATAAAAGTGCCCCGTCATGTCCTTGAACTCTGTAATACAAGGATCCACAGTATGAGAACAGAAGTAGCCCAAGTCAGTATAAGATATCAGGAGGTATAGCACTATTTGATGACAGAACTTTTCTATGACTGACATTTAGTGGATGTTTTATAGTGGAGTTTTAGTGGACTGCATTTAGTGATGCTGTATTCTCACAATAGCAAGCAGAAGCTTTGATATAGCCTAGCCCACCTTTGATTTCAGTTTCACATGGAATTGTCAATTCATTTTTTCATGTAAAGACTCAAGGATTCTACAGATCCAACAGTTGTTCTTAGTTTGTCACAAGGGGGCAGATCAGTACTGTTCAAGTTTATCGTTTTTTCCCCTAACAATCAGCAGTAGCAATCTACAAAAGATGTATGTTTGGACTGATAATTTGAGAAATCCTGAAGTACATTGTTGCATACAGTTTAATTTTAACATGATTACTGAATTATTAGGGTTTTACTGAAATAGTTTGATTACAGAATGAGTGCTTGATTTGGAAGATTGTATTTGTAACCTTTAAATTCAAGAAATCAAATTAAACAATACAGTATAATGGATTTTCCACTCTACTTATTTCACTGTTCACATAGTGTACTATCAAACACTGCAAATGGTTAGCTATTGCCACTTTTGTATCATGTAATTTATAAATGCAAATGAGAAACATTTGATTCTTTAAAGCTTGCTTCCAAAACTTCTGTCTCTTTCACAATTTCTGGTACTTCTGTGATAATAGGGTGTAGTACCTCTTAAAAATGAATTTGATTTGTGAAGGTAAATTAAAAAGGTAGAAATTTAGTTCCAGAAATACACCTCTTTCTTAAAAAAACAAACCTCTCTTTTACCCTTCACTTTTTGCAAACAGTGTATTCTTACCTCAAACTGCATCCCTCTGTTTATTTGCTACTAAGATAACTAAATAGCCCACTCAGTTGAAGGATGTAAACCAATTTAACTTGAATGTTCATCGTTTCCTGTGAGTCTTTTTTTCTCTCTTTTATGGATTCTACTCATTCATTGCTTTTCATTCTCTGCTGAAAAGTAACATTCTAGGTTTCCTTTTTTGATATTCACCAAATTCAAAGCAGCAGCATTCAATCTTACTTGTTATGGTTGGGCCTCACTATGTTTACATATACATATGTATACTGAAAGAGGAAGAGAGCTCCAGCTTACAGATCTTTCAAGATAAGGCTGATCTTTCAAGATAAGGCTGTGCTCAAGACCTTAAACACATAGTACAAGCTAGTACCTGGCTTGAAAGGATCCCCTGCATTTTGATCTAGGAAGAGAAAAGTGCTTTTTGTATGAGAGGAAAAATAGAAATAAATCTATTGAATACACTGTATGCTGTAAAGGAAGGCCAAATTTGTATTTCTGGTAAAATTTTCCCTGAATTCTGTTGTAGCATGAGAATATTTCCTGTGCTGAGAAGCTGTAGACTGGACATGTACTGTAGCACTTTGAGCAAGTATTTTTAGAATACATGCACTAAACATCTCATTTTTAATACCAATGATTGTAGCAAAATAAATATATAAACAATACATCAATATATTTAGAATTTGTTACCAGAAAAAAGATAAAAATAGCCAGTTCTGACCACATATAACAGAAACGTGACCACTGTCACGTGGCAAAAGGAAATTAGAAGAAAAACAGATGATATGAAAAGAAGCCTACCTGAATTTCAGGGATGGATTTAACCAAAATCCTGTGTTCCACAGCATGGAATACTGTACAGACAGAAACTTCTATCTGTCAAACCCTTAACAAGCAATAAAATTTTAAGCACTTGCCTCTTAAGCATTTTCAAAATAAGACAATTCAGAAGGTTGCAATTTGATGACAAATAGTGGTTTTAAAGCATAAATACAACCTGCCTTCAGAAGTATCAGGCCTCTTGTGTAAGACAAGATGAAACACGGAAAAAATGAACCTTAATTTTAGTAGAGTTGCAGTCAGTCTTTACTAGAAGGTGGGAAGAATTTTTCGATGAAATAAAATTTCTCAAACCAAATAAAAATAACCAGAGTCTGACACTGAGATCACATGTAGAAAATTCCAGATTTAATATTTAAGGTATGAGAATGCTATAGGAAACCAAAGACAGAATCTAGTTAGTAGCACCACTTTTTTTTTTTTTTCTCTTTCTCTCTGTATAAATAAATATACATGTATTGTGGTAACAGTTCTTTCAAAGGAATTGGCATTTGACTAAAATATTTGGCACATTAAATTCTGATCCCATATTCAAAACCAAATTATTTAAATAGGATTAAAATCTTCATAAATATATATTCATGTATCTTCAGATGTCAGGTTTTGTTACAAATAAGCAAATACTTTAAATATCTGTTCTCAGTTTGCAGGTCAAAGATACATGGGATGGAGTACAGAGTGGTAATTGTTTTGAGATCAAAAGAAAGGCATTAAAAAACTTTGTTGAAATTTGTACTCTATTTTTAAAAGAACAAGATTTCAACTGGCCTTTGCTTTTTTTCTACATCAAAACAGTGTTATTTAAACATACATAATTATGATGTACAATTCTATTGTTTTAAAGTGTCCCTTGGTAATAGTTAATGAGAGAAACAGAAATGTATTAATTATGCCAAATATTTATTCCATGCTACCATTACTCCTACTGGTAAATCTAGTGTGTACTGACCTTATTCATTGTATCCAGGACATTATGTAAGGGAAAAGTATGCATAATGTTGTTGTGGACAGTACATCCCACACTTACACAGAATCAAAGTACTCTTTAAGACATTTTGTAGAATCTAACCAGTGATACAGACCAGATGGCAAACTTTCAGCATACTGTGTTTGCAGATTTCAGCTGAGCCCTCTAAGAAATCTTTCTGGATGTGAATGGACTTTCTACTCTCTATACATTTTAAAACACCATTGAGGATTTCTGTCAGATCTTTTCTCTTTAATTTTGAATTCAGCAACAAAGTGTAATGCCCAGAAATCTTTGGAAAGCAGTGACAAAGGCTATGGTAAGTGTTTTTTGTTGTTATTTGTTTCTTTTTAAATTCAGATTTGTATTATAATGCTAGAAAAACACTTTAGAAAATTAATTTTGAAGCTTAATTCAGTGGATAAATTTATTCTGTTGTTTAATTTTTACTGACTGCATACTAAACACTTTGAATGAAGACTCAACATTGTCTATTCTGTTGTTAATGATTATGCTGTTTGACTTGGATTTTCTAGAGATATATACTGATACATAAATGTGTAGTATATGCATACATGTGAAATGCATGACATTTTGTAAGTTTATTGCATTTAGAAAAAAAGTAATTTATGTTCTATCTTATTTTTAGGAAGGTATTTTTATCACTTTTACTGATATTGTATATATTTCTACAAGAAGAAAGAGGGCATACAACTGAATGGAAATTATAGAGTTTAGGAAAAGTCACTAAAAATGAGAAGGGCACCATGCGTTTTACACCTTACCCAGTTTTGCAGTGAAAATGTCTAGAAACCATCTTTAAGTGAAAGCTTAGTCTGTAAAGGATGTTCAGGAAACATTGTGTCACAGAGCATCAGATCTATTCTCTCTATAATCTCTGTGGAGGACACAGGGTGTAAGTGGAAAATGAAAAAGTTTCTGAATTATTTTTATGAGAAATATGTATGGTTCATTTTACCCACTTATTTTAAATGGGGATCTAAGCCCAAAAGTGTTAATAACTTCTTAAGAAAGAGCAATGAGAGATGGTTGTTGCTCATGTCTTTAGGACTGTATGAGAGAATGTCCACTTCTAAGTAATGAAAAGGAAACAGGAAATGAACGTGCAATGCTCCACGTGCCTAAATTTCAATTCCGAGTGGAGGTACAAAGATGGGAACTTTGCTGTGTAGTGGCACTGCGGTTGTGCTGTAGGCCTGAGAAAGTTAACATAATGCTGTTGGAATATTCTTAAACCATTTCTTTCCATCCCAATCTTAATACGCTAAAACGTCGTTTATTGCTCCAGCTGATGACTATTTCTGAAGAGGCTGCCCCATCTCAGAACATCTGAAGGTTGGCTTCCTGCCTGGTGGAAAGCTCTCTAGTAGAGACTCAGCTTTATGGAAGTTAGCTGAAAGAACAGCTGTGAAAAAATGAAGGGTACTTCTTTACTGGTAAATTAAGCTGGTCCAAAATAATGGCTTCAGCACTGCCATATGATTATACAGTTAAATTGTTGGAGCAAGACCCTGTGACAACTTTGGTTTGTACACACTAACACTTCCCTAGATAGTGCCTGGGAAAGGTTCAGGTTAGCACAGGCCAGGGATGACTCCCACTAGGCAGACTGGAAGCAGGTAGAGGAGGGCCATGTGGGCACAGTATTATTTACAGATGTAGCCAGGGATGGTGAAGCCACAAGCCCAGACTCAGCATAATTAAGCTGGTAAAATGGAGACATGTAAAGACTGGTATGAAAGGGTGTATTTCCAAAGGAGTCATATAAAACATCCAGTAGAATGAGAGCCCCTGTGGTTTATCTTGCTTTACAGGGTACAGGACTATGCTCTGGGTGCTATGTGCCACATAGCCTGTTCTGCACTGGCTTTGAGGTGTGATCTTCACAGGTGGAGCATATACGTGAAATGTAAAGAGTTATAAATATATAATCAAGTTATTTCTGGTGTTTGTCATGCACCTTATGTTTTCTTTTGCTAAAAGTCAAAATATATTTACGTCAGAATGGGTGCTATATATTTGCCCTGAGACTCTAGCTAACTCAAGTTAGCTATTTCTTGCTATAAATGGATAATAATAAGCTTTGAAAACTAAATGAATAAGCTTTGAAATGTTTATGTTTAGAAGATAAGTTTATTTTAAACACTAACATCAGAACTGTGATAGTTTTGGTCACCAATTGCACAATTAGACCTCCTAAGTGACAAACTTCAGCAGTTTTCAAAAGAAATGAAGCCCTACGCCTCTAGGTGGCATTATGTAGTCATTTAATAACTGTGGAAAGGCATAGATTGCTGACGACCCATACAGATAATGTGAAAACCAGTAAGAATTACTGCACCACAATAAATCTTTTTGTTTTCAAGTAGTAATAATGTTTTTTAATGGTATCACTGCAAGAGCAAGACATAAGATACAAAATTTGAATATTGTTTTTCTAACAGAATGCTGGTAATTGCTAGCTTATTAACTCATTAATATGCATTTAAAAGGATTTCTATAGAAAATGTAGTAATATTAAAAAAGGGGACAAATAACAAAGGCTTGTGAGTACAATGCACTCACACAGTGTAAGTTTTTTTCTGCAGTTCCTCCATTTGTATCCAGCCTTGACTTAGAACTACAGATGGGTCTTGGTTAAAACCCTGGAGGTGAATAACTCCAAACCCTGATGATGTTCAACACTCATTTCCAGTTACAAATTTTGCAAATGTTCCCCATATTTAGAATGGGACTAGCTCCTGGAACCAATTACTCATAATCTTTAGTGTGCTTGGAATCCAGTCTCAGATCCAAAATGTGCAGCCTTAGTACACTCTCTACCAAGAGTACTGTGGCCCTTGGGACTTTTTTAACAAAGTCTATTCAGTCTACCAGTTGCTATGATGGCTTCATAATGAGAGAAAATATCCATGAGAAACTAGTTTTCAAATGCCTGAGATCTGCAGACAATGCATGTAAGCCAGAGGATTGTCTCATTAGTAATGGCACCAATTCTGACCAGGCCTATAGCTGTTGTTGATTCATCTTTATAGATTAGGGCACATTTGGTCTTTAAATTTCTTGAGAATTCTGATAAAAATTTGAGTTTTACTTATCTGTAAGTTTTATTTATAGGTGCTTTTAGTTTAAGTTTCTTAAAAATTTCTTATTTCTGAAGTGTATTATTAAACAGATGAAACAATACTTACCTTGAGCAAACTGTGTAGTCCTTTTCCCCTTTACTAGATTAATGAGTCCTGACACTAGTTATGGTGAGAAAAAGGTAAGCTTTGTCTTGGTTCTTTGCTGTCCAGTAGGTCAGCATCTGGATGCTGCATTTCTGGATTAGAGGAGAGCCTAACTGTCAAGTCCATGAAATGCACAGCTTGTCCTAGGGTAAGAGGGCTTCAAGTATAAAGTTTTAGCTTGGAACCATGCCTAGCAGTGCTGCTTCTCTAAGCCCAGGACTGCACTAAGTGATATGTCTGCTGCATGTACCCATCAGTGTGGCAAAACTACAGCTGGGACAGGCCAGCCAGCTGCACGTGGTGTGCTCAGTGCCGGGGCAGGAGAGTGGCAGTGACAGGACTATTGGTCCTTGAGATGCAGCTGCAGCAGTGGGAGAACCTGAAACTCCTGTCCAATGAAGATCATGCTCCATGTAAGGTACTTGACAGGTCTGCCAAAAGAAAACAGGTGTTGTTCTCCAGTAGTACCTACAAAACAAGAAAGGGAGCTCTTCCTTTAAACATTTCCCACTGTTTTTGATGTATGACATGTTTTTCTAAATGAAGGAGTCTTAATAACAGATAGAGTTTGGTGATGCATAGCTTGTATGGTCTGTTGGTAATGGTACTGGCAAGAAGTGGAGAGATACATCAGTCTTCAGTTCGTGGTGGAATTCCTCCATTTGTGGCACTGGTGTCTTTCAGACCAAGGAGGCTGCCAAAATCTGCAGGCAGCCATTTTAGTGCCTGAGCAGGCAAGTTCTGTAGTTGATTACTCGAGGAAGAAGATTTCCATCCCATATGCTTTTAGTATTTGTCATTAGCATATGTGAGTATAAGGTATAAAAGTATACATTATTTTGATTTTTATTCTTTTTAGATTTAACCTAACAAAATCTCATTCAAATACAGGTATAAGAAATGTAACCTGTTCTTTCACCTGTTGCACTCATTCACTCTTCACTCTACGCATAATATACTAGTGTAAGATCTGTTCTATAATGAACTACATCTACATACAAATGTAGCTAATATAGCATGATAAGTCTGTCAGATACTGACAGAACTATCCCTGAGGCAGATTTTTTGGGGGGGGGGGGGGCTTTTTTTTTCCTTTGTTACACACTGAATATGATTTACTGTTCTTTATAAAGATCTGATGCAAATAAGGCTTGCATTTGATTAATAAAACTTCCCTGAGATAACCAGGATGCTTTCAAGAGGTTTTAATGTTTTGTTCTAGGCCCTTCCTTGTTTATACTGGCTTCGGCTGTTGTAAGCATGACCACAGAGATAGTTTACTTCAAGTTTAAGTAGAAAAGTTGGGTTAAAATTTGGAGAAAATCTTTACTAGCTTTGCTAAATGCGTTTGTTCCTGAGGTACATCTCTCTATTGACCCTTAGTCAACAGGTCTCAGCAGTCTTCACTATCTGTGGCATGATTTTCTGGTGAAACAGAAGAGCTTAAGAAAAAATGAAAAACACAGGGCCACTAAATGTAGTGAAAATGGAGAAAGCCCATGAACAGAAGATTAGCTGTTTGAAATAGCTGCTGAAATGAAAACTTCAAGTTTGTGAAGGAAATACAATTGTGTTTTTGGAGTAAACAGATACCTGGGATCTAGAAGCAACAGTTAAGACAGCAAGGGTGAATGTTGTATCATTGAATTTCAGACATCAGAGAGGTTTGATTTAATCTCACCATTTTGCCAGTGGAGAGAAATAAATAATTCTAGGGAGTGATTTCACTGTCTGTGTTAGTAAGAGAAGAACTACACTTTAGAAATGCTTGTTTCTCTCGACACCACAGGGAGTCTGGATAGCTGGCTCAAAAGCATTCATGAACGCTATAGATTTCTATATTAGTACAGCTGAATCCCATGCTGATCATAGTGCGTATGATCCATAGTGTAGATACCACAATGATGGGAAAGTTCGCTAGCAGCTGAGGTGAGAGTGTGGGTTAAAGAGGCTCCTGCCCCTGCTTGCCTCTCCTTTCTTTAGAAATTCCGCTGGTTTCAGATATAAAACTCTCTTAAACCAATAGGTGTTTGGTACCAAATGAATAAACTGGGTAAAGTATTTATATACAATTTATTAACATCTTTCTTCTTGCAGTATAATACATAGTTATCTCAAGCTCCTTATGGATGTGTTTTCCTTCCATTTATGTGAAGTTCATTGGCTGAAGCCCAGAGTTACAAAAAGTCCTCCTAACACTGGACTATCTAGTCTGAAGTGTCCTCTCTTCAAGTATCAGCTTTCTCAGAGTCATACTGCTTGTATGAAGAGCAATTGTTGGACTACTTCTGACCAGTAAAAAAGTGTTGCATTTCTATGTAGCCACTACCAGTATCTTGAATTAGTCCCAGAGAGGTGGGGCAGAGTTGGAGCAATGTTTTTATATTATAATATATTGAAAGGTTGCAATATATAGTTTGTTATACTGATGGAGTTAGACAAATAACAGAAGCTAATTGCGGAAGCGCCATGCTGTTGTTTTTGCTTGTTTGTTTGTTTGTTTTTTAACAAATAGTGCATTAGTGAGGTGTTCCATAGAAAGAATGAGAAGATTGGGAAGGTGTGGGCAGTCCAGGAGAATGGGTATCACCATAATTCCGTTTTTTTCTGAAGGTCAGGTGAAGGCTGACTTACTTTGATGGCAGCTGAACAGAAAACAAACCTGCTTACATTCCAGAGGATTTAATTCAATGATTGTGGTGAAGTCAAAGAAGAGGAATTTGGGAGGGTTTGTTCGTTAGGGATTTCTTGGAACAACATTTTGGTGCTTCATCTTTTCCTTTTATATGCTTTAACTCATTTATTTTTATCCTATTCAAACAATATAGAAAAAATTGTCTTGTTTTTGAAGTTGTTATTTATAAATATTGTTTGCTATATAAATACTGTGTGCTTATTTGGTTGTAACAAGCAGATAATTTCATAATATTTATACATTTCTAATTTGCAAAAATAATGATGTTGGAGAATTAATGGAACTATGAAAAATTTATTCTGCTGCTTTCTCTTGTACATATTCATCGAAGAAACCTGAGGCAAGATCTGGGATGTCAGAAATATTTACATAAAGAACAGGGAGATGTTCATATTCACTTCTATAAATACATTTAAAGTTTATTTGACCCATATATGTTTGGGCTGAATTTTATTTTATTTTATTTTATTTTATTTTATTTTATTTTATTTTATTTTATTTTATTTTATTTTATTTTATTTTATTTTATTTTATTTTATTTTATTATTTTTGTGGAATCTCTCAAAAGTACAGATCTTATTTTTGGAGTAGCCTGTTTTTCCATTTATTCTTGTAATGTATCCAGGAGAAAGAAAAAGGGGGGGTGGGAGGGGACAGAATAAAAGGACATGCACTAGCTAGGATTAAAGAAAAAAAAAACAGATACCATCAGTGGTAACAAAAATGTGACTAACCAATCAGAAGATATTCATTGAATACACTATTCTGTCCATGACTTGACGACAGCAATGGAAGGACTTTTTCCCACTGTGTGCCTGTAAAGATTTTACTGGATTTGATGGAGAAAGGTCTCAAAGTAAGAAGATACGTCTCCTCGCTGGGACGTGAGTCCATTTCTCTCTAGGGTACAGTGTTTTCCTGCTTGTGACTAGTCCTGCCCGTGTCCTTCTTCCCAGCAGGGTGGAGGCTCTCTTGCTCTGTGCAGTTGAGCAGTACTTGTAACTTCAGACCCTGGCCATCCTTTGCTATTACGTGAGTTGACTGTACTTGACTACTGGTAAATTCCTTACAGTCAAGAGGACAAATGTGCAGCAAGCAGCTGGTCAGGAGCAGTGACTTTTCCTACCATCCTAAGAAAACTTCTCATATGTAGCTCTCACTCTACACCCACATCAGTTTCACCTCTTGCATCCCGATAACTTAAGATGTTAACCCAGTTAACCACACAAGTAACTGGGCTACTTGTGTGGTAGCTCAGGAGTGTCACATCGGTTGCCAGCTGCTCCCAAATACAGTATTTGTCCAGGTTCACTTTGTCATCAGTTCTAGGTCTTCATGGGACATGCAAGGCCTGTGATAAGCTGCTGTACCAGGCAGGTCCCCCTTTCAGCTCCACTGACCCTCTGTGCTTCTGCCTGATGCACTCTGGTATTCCCAGGGCCTGCTCCAAACATGCCGATCAGCAAATACAAAACAGTTATTTTCTTTATTTTTCTCTGTATTTTTTCCTGTACTCCCTGAAGGATGGCAAAGAATATTTCTTCCACAGTTTGATCACAGTGATTGGGGTGAGAGTGTGAATGACAAGATGCTCAGATGTGCAGAAACAGATGGAAAGAATACAAATTGCCTGCCCAACACCTTTACCACACACAGCGATATACTGTCCCTTCCTCTCTTGTTCCCTTCCAAAAGAAAATGCTCTGAAGACACAACACTCATGCCATATTTGGACTTTTAGAAATGAATATTGCCCCCAGACAGATCTCAATATCTGAGTTAAAGGCCTAAGTGAAGCTGGAGTTATTATAGAAAGCTGCTTTCTACTTCAGTGTAGTAACTGGCTTCAATTTCAATCAGCACAGAAAACTATTTAAAATCCCATTCTATTTTATTATTTCTCATCAAGTTTCTGTTCTGATATTACAACAGACCATGATTATGTCTTGTTTTAATGGCTTTTGAAGTTCATTTACATATTTGGAGGCAAACTGATTTTTTTTTATATGTATCTTTCTATATAAATGTATCAAAATAATTGAATCACCATATTTGTAGGCAAAGGCCTGCCTTGCTGGCTGTCTCTTGCCTTATGTTAAAGTCCCTGGCTTTGTTACAAATGCCATAAATGAACCTCAGTGCAGGTGAAGGCTTGGAGTTCATATGCATACTGAAGAGTGTTTATTTTCCGTGGACTTGGAGAGACGTATATTTAACAGTGTCCGTCAGCTGGCACTGTAAGCCAAACTGATTGTGCAGAACAGTCATTTATGTCTTGTTAGGTTCTTAGACTGTCCTCATCACTGAAATTTCCTTATTTATGCTACAATACATTGAGCAATATCTATCCCAGCTCTTCATTTTTTCTTTTTTTTTAAAATTTTTTAGCATTAGGACGTGTTTCTTTTCTTCCCTGTCCTGGTTGGTTGGTTTGCCTGTTTCCCTTCTGGGCTTTTGCTTATTCCTCAACAGAGAAGGTACAATTCCTACTGATATTTAAGGTGAAGGATGCAGAGCTCTCTTTATCAGATTTTTCCTCCTTTTTTGACAAGCAAGCTATTTGTTTGGTTTCTCTGTTTTATAGAGTACTAAAACTCTATGTGACAAACCAGCCGTATCCTTCAGCTACAGCAGAATTAATCTTGTCTTTAGGTGTTCAGGTTCTGCTTCAGTACTTTGTTACCCTCTGTTGAGAATGATTTATTTCACTTGTTTTGCAATGTTTTTCTGATTTGTCTTGTTTTTAACTTAGAATGGTCATATAGTTCTATTCTGCTTGAGTTAATTCTCAGATATGTCACCACGGTCTGGTGAGTATTAGCTTTTTTATCTATTGCTTGTTTTCTTGAAGGCTAAACTGTCCCTAGAAGAGTCTTAGTGATGGCGTCTTGGAGACAGGTTACCTGCTGGAAATATTTTATATCCCAATCCATCACACATGTAACACTAAAAAACAAACAATGCAGAAGCCCTTAGTGGATGATGTGGAGGGCATCCTTTTGACAGAAATATAGAAGAATAGTTTGAGATTCATGAGTGTCTTCTTGACTTTCTAGAAAGATTTACTTAGGCCTGAGGGAGAAAGAAAACCTGCTTAATATGGAAGAGTTGTGGGAAAAACACGACAATATAAAGGAAATGTAAATTTTTAAAGGTATATATGTGGGAGGGAAGCTCAAAACACTTACAGATCTTGGCCTCCCGCCTTCTGTAAAAGGAGAAATGTGGGGGCAATATTTGCCAAAAAAAAAGATCTGTTTCTTGTTAAGGGAATCTTAGGCTTAATATATATTCTAGGGATAATATAACATACTCTGTGTATCAGCTGTGAATATATAATTGAATCATACATTTCCACAGTATCAATTAAGCAGTTCAAGAGATTCTTTGGACTTCTCTTAGATAAACACTGACTTTCAAAAACAGATGCTGTGCTCTTCAGTACTGGAGGACCTGTGTCACTTAAATCACCAGGAGAGTGCTATCAGCTTGAACAACCAGCAGTACAGCTTGCTGCTTGACCCTCTATTATTTAGCAATGTACTAACCATGAAGACTTAGGTCTTGACATACAAGAAGTCTTGAAAACATAAAAATGACCATAACTGTAGGAATTTCTGGGGAAAAAAAAATCTGCTTTATTTACTTTCTAGTTAAAAAAAAAAAAAAACAACTTTGCTTTTTGAAAATGTTACATTCACATAAAATAAGCACATGAAAAATACTACTAGATATATTCATGACATTAATATAAATTATTACTCTATACAAATGATAAATATAAAATGTGGAATTGTGCTGGAGATCAGATTCTTCTGACATTACTTAATCACAAATGAGTATTTAATCATATCTTGAAGATGAAACAATTCACTGCGAACTAACTCAGATTGTACACCTAACTTAGTGATTGATTTAGGTGAGACAAAATCTGCTCTGATGTGCTACTTTTCATTTTGTGTGCTGACTCCATCCTTGGAGATACTCAAGAGCTGTCTGGACATGGTGCTTGGCAGTCTGTTCAGGGTCAGTTTTCTTGAGCAGGAGGGCTGGAAGATGACCTCCAGAGGTCCCTCCCATTCTCAACCATTCTATGATTCTGTGCCATCTTACATAAATAAATAAATGAATAAATATTGCAAGTAGAAAGCAACAATATTTGCAAAGAGAAAGGTGGCCTAATAAAGCAAATAATATAATTTGTGTATAAATCTTTTGAGCCAGTAGTAGCTCTGGCTTCTCTGCGCAACCCTCTTTGTTCTGGTATGCTTTTGAGTACTGAAAGATGGGATACTCAGGAATTAGCTGAATGTAGAGCTACCTAAATAATCCTGATAATAAAAAGGAAGAAAACCTACATAGCTAGCAATGGCGATTGTTGCTTACATTTGGCCTGGTGTGTACCTCCTTCTGTTGAGGTTGCTTAAATCCTGGAAGCCAATAGTTTACAGGATACAGAATGTTTAAAGTATTCTCTCTGTTTGTCTCCCTTTCATTTTCCAGGCAGAGATGCCTTGCTAGGCCTTCTGCAGTGCTCATGCTACCACTGGCTCAGGTTCCCCTCTGTATCCTAACTCTTGATTTCTGCAACATGCAGTTGCGTATTTCCCTATTGCACAGGGATTCCCCATCTCATCTCCCATCACACTATTTTGTTTTCTCTAAAAAATGCATTTTTATTTACAAGGGCTGAGAGGAAACTCTAGTAACTTCTAACTTGGAAGGTTTTTCTTCTTGGTAATTTGCATAAGTAGGCAGGTGTTGGACAGTAGTCCAGTGAGATTATCAGAGGTGCATTCCAGATTTTGGTTCAGGTGGATTTTCTAAGCAATTGTGTTGTCAATATATATGGAAGAAAAGGGGCATATTCTATCAGTTTGCTATTCAGCACTATGAGCATATCAGAGAATCATGGAGTGGCTGAAGTGGGCAGGGTCCCCTGGAGGCCATCTGCTGCAACCCCTGCTCCAGCAGGACCACCCAGAGCAGGCTGCCCAGGACCATGCCGAGGTGGCTTTTGAAGATCACTGAGAAGGGAGACTCCACAGCCTCTCTGGGCAGCCTGTTCCAGGGCTCAGTCACCACCTGCACAGTGAAGTGTTTCCTGATGTTCAGGAGGAACCTCCTGTGTTCTAGCTTGTGCGCATTGCCTCTTGTCTTGGCACTGAGCACCACTGAAAAGAGCCTGGCTCCATCCTCTCTGCACCCTCCCTTCAGGTATGTATACACTTTGGTGAGATCCTCCCTGAGCCTCCTCTTCTCCAGGCTGAACAGTCCCAGCTCTCTCAGCCTTTCCTCAAAGAGCTTCATCATCTTGGTGGCATTTTTTTTAAAAAAGAAAATTCCTATTGTCATCCTTCTGTTAAAATTCTGCTATCTAAATTCTCTTCCAGTGGTCGATAAAAAAGGCAAAACAATTCTCTCCTAATGCTCCCAAGTGGACTGTGCTCTTAGAGAACTGTCCTCAACGCTGCTGCTTAAAAACAAGGCGTTTTGAAAGACCATTTCATTTTTGAGTATCACTGGCAAACTGTCCACATGCAAATGAGTAGAACAGCAATTTAACTGAGCCCACCTCGTTATTGTTCACCAAATTCTTAAATAATAGGAAATAGAAAGGAGTGCTTCAGCAGATTCCTCTTCCCCACACTCTGAAAGTAAAACCACAAAGTGTAATTTATGGCAAATGTACAGAGATACCTCAAGAACAAGGCCTGTCGTTTGCTGAACAGTATGATAGAAGTAAGCTGGCTTGCACATATCTTCCTCTTCTTTATATTTCAAGGTCTTTGATACTTCATGGAGAATATAATCTTGGATTTCAAAGCCCTGCATCCGCCCCCTTGCAGAGATGTTCTTCAAGCATGGATTTGTGCCTGACTCTAAATACGTTACCCCTTCCCTCTTGTCTTCCCCAGTGCATGCGAATTATTCTTGCAAATGACTGTCTTTGAGAGGCGTATGTGGCCGGTTTGGTAATGGGACTGGAGACAGTTCTTCATGGAAAAGGTAGTTAGACTGTAATTTACATCAGGAGTGCATTGGTGGCTAATGTCTGGGGCAAAATGAGGAAAGGCTGCTCCTGTCAGCCCACCCTTTCCTAGGTACAGAAGTCCGTGTGGGTACCAATTTTGAACCTCATGGGCTGCTTATATGTGTTTGAGCCATTCCTTTCTCCTCAGCAATTCAAGTTCTACAGATCCACAGATAATATAATAGCAATCTTGGGCTTCTGTCAACAAAATCTGCTGGAGATTTGCTCTTACAGATGATGTAAGAGGCTTAGCTTAAAATGCCTTAAGTAAACTTGGTATGACCAGTCAGCACTTGACCTGACAGGTGTACATGGAACTGAGCTGGTGACAGAAACCATCGTGGTGTGGGAAATGCAACTGCAGTCTGGGGATGTGCAGTGGAAGCAGCTTCCCTCAGCCCGCAGGAAACCCAGCCAGGGAACAACGGATGCTGCTGAAATGGCTGCAAGGAGAACAGCCCCTTCCTGGTCCTCTCCCACCATCTCCCCTGAATTAACCCTAACGTGCAGATAGGTGGCACTGTGTTCTTGGAGATGTCAAAACCAGAACTCCCTTCTGTGAGCAGCCAGGAGAGCATGGCACTGTTTGCAAGGACAGAGGTGCTGTTCTTGGTGATCGAGTCCTTGGGTGTTGCAGCTTTAATAATGTATATCAGATGGCCAGTTTTGTTTGGAGGAAATAAATACTTCTGGACTACGTATTTATTGTTAAGTATTCATAGGTTACAAAGTCTGCCATGTTTCACCCCGGACTGCTGCATTTCATTTGAAGATGACACGTTCATAGAGAGGGGAGAGTTCTGGTAAAAAGTGCCTCTACAGCAGAGGGATCTTACCAAGTTCTGATGATGTCTGTACTGCTACATAATTGCAATGAGGGAATTACATCTATTTGATAATGTCACTTTGCCTACAAGCTGCTTGAAATAATGAAGGCAACGCAGCAGAATTGAAGCCATCTTAAAGATAAATGGCCAGGCCCTTCAGTGGTATAAAACAGTTGTTGATCTACTGACAGCAATGAAGCTACAGTTTTCTGGTTCACAGCTTGTTAGATTTTTGAAAAGCATGAGGTACTAAGGGGGTTGAAAACAGTTAAGCTGAACTACAGGATAAGGATGTTTTATTTGGTCATATTCCATAAAAAGTGTAAGTGAAGTTTGTGTATGTTTCATTAAAAGCAAATGTTTATAAGATTTTTCACGTGTGCTACTAACAATTACCACTGGCAGTTGATACCTTCATGTTTCTTTCCAAGCGTTTTTTCACATAAATTTGCTTCAGACTAGTAGTAAATGGAAGGTGATATGTGGATTACATTACAGTAATTGGTAACAAATCCGTTGGACTCCCTTCAGGGATGAACAGTGCACAGACAAATCTTGAGAAAATACAGGACTACTGTTATTCAGTGGGATTATTCATGAAACGTATTCTAGGTGACTTTTCAAGAAAATATTGAATCCTCAAATATATTCTATTTTTATTTTATGTCACAGGCTTACTCAGGTAGGGTGCTTGTTTAATTGCTTGATTATTTTTTAACAACTGTATGCAACCTGAGCAGGTCCTCTCATAATATGCAAATATCTGCTAAAGGATAGTGAAAAGTTCACAGAATTTAGTCTATAAGAGAGAAGGCTTAGAACCAACTGTATTTTAATAACCTGCATAGGGAGAAGTGATTTAGAATTTCATTCTGTGATTCAAGGACATCTGTGCAGTTTCCAAGGGGTTCACAAAGCAAAACAAAACAAAAACAAAACAAAACAAACAACAACAACAAAAAAACAAGGCTACCTCCTGTATACTTAGACTTTTTCTGCAGGTGTATTAATCTCCACAGGAAATTTTTTAGGATTCCAGAAATTGAGAGAGGTTGAAGGCTGCTGACTAGCCATTGAACAGGCTGGGAGCTAAAGTCAGCTAACAGCAAATTGGAAATAAATTGCAAAGTTTTGGTTAGTTTGAAATAGTAAGAATAATTAGATGTTGCGGGTGCCCCATCCCTGGAGGTATTCAAGGCCAGACTGGATGGGCCTTTGAGTGACCTGGTCTGGTGCGAGGTGTCCCTGCCCATGGCAGGGGGGTGGAGTTAGATGATCTTTAAGATCCCTTCCAGTTCAAGCCATTCTGCGATTCCATGATTCTATGTTGAGTTGGCAGATTGTCCATATTTGCTTTATGTAATCTTTCTGAAGGATGTGCTTTAATTCACTGCAAGTTGCTGCTTTGATTGAGGAAAATTCCCCTGCCTTTCCTGTGTAGGAGGCAATATTAGATTATCAAAGTAGCTTATTCTGGCCTTAAAAGCAATTAATCCATGCTCAGCTCATTTTTATCATAGTCTTTGAGCAAGTTACATACCACTCCTGGGGTGTGGAAGTGGAGCAAATAAGATGATTTGCTCCATTTCCAGAGACCTGACTTGGCACTTTCCTCCAGACTTACGCTTCAGGCTGTCTCCATTTGACCCAGCTGTTAGCAAGTGCCAGGTTTTGGAGCTTCAGACTCAAGTGTCCAATTCTGATACTAATCTTATCACTATTTTTTCCTGTCATTTGTCATAAACAGTGGTGTGCCCCTCTAAGTCTGATGGGCCATTTGGCATTTTTGATGTGGTTGTGTGTCTGTAGTCATCTCAGAATTATGCCTATTTCATTATGAGAAGACTTATGAAATGCTGATATTTTTGTTGGCAAAATGGAAAAATATCAAATTTAAAACAACTGAAATACCCAAGCATTTTAACATGTTTCTTTCATTAAAATAGTTTAAAAAGAAATTATTTCTGAAGAAAAAAATATAGATCAAGACATCATATGAAAAAACAAAATGAAACACACCCTATTTTTATCTCACTGATAAAGCATGTAAAACTATTACAGAAAAGATTATAAAACTCCAGTAAGAGTTCCTGGAAATGTGTGGCTGTGGCAAGAATCTTAAGTCACTGATTTTTTAGATATATGTGATGTGTTTACAATGAATAAAATTAAGATTAATGGCATATGTTTTGCAGATGTCAAAAAAAATCAGGGAGTAAAAGGTTTAAGCCTTTATAACAGTGTTAATTACACAATTCCCTTTTAAATTACACCTAGGAAAATAATTTATGTATCTGGCAAAATATTTGAGTTGTGGAATATCACAAAGTTTTATTAGTTTCATTAATTTGGCAAGATTATAAAATAGACAACTAAATGAAATCTATGAACTAGGTGGCAGAAATGTTTTACTCTTTGGTTCTAAAAAAGCAGGTGCTTGAACTGAGGATATAGAAAATCTAATATCTAAAAAGCAATATCAGTTTTATGAGGTGACAATAGTATCTGGAAAAGCAGAAAAAAAATACCTTGCCTTCTCAAAATATAGGTCTGAGGGGATGCAGCCCAGATCAGGTTAATCAAAATATGATCAACCATCCTCCCTGCCAGTTACACCGTAAAGCCGAAACAAAGCTAAAAGCAGCAGTGCAATCTAAAATAATACAGCTTTTATGGAAGTGAACAAAAGTCTTATAAAACCAAGATGACAGAAGACCCTTCAAGCAAATAAAAAATTATTTTTTTTAGAAACTAAAATACTAATGACTCCTTACCCTTCAGTGAAGAGCCGTCTGTACTCTTCAGTATCCTTCAATAAGGAGCAAAGTAATGAATAACTGACTGTAGTTGCTCTTACAAAATTTTACCCATAGTAGAGCTTCTCCGAACATACAGTGAAGAAACTCTAAACCCACTTGGATAATTTGTTTCTGGTATGTTGGGCCAGTTAATTATGATGTACAATATTTGAAAAGAAAAAAAGTATAAAGCACTAACTCTGGATTCCCCCGTGGCTTTAGAGAATGAGATACAGTTATTCACTGCAGTGATGGACAGTTGAAATAAAAATTATATAGTAATGCTAATGTATATTTTCCAGAAGGAGCTTATTTACAGACATTTGCAAGTCAGGTGGGACTGGTACGGTCAGAAGAAGACATCTGTTTTGATCTTGTCAATAAAAAAAAACATGTTTTTTTGTGCTGGTAATTTCTGCCTCAAACCACAGGTTTCTCTAGAGCAGCTCAGGACTTTTTTTTTTTTTTCTTTTCTGTTTTCTAGTGAAGTTGGTACAGAGAAATAGGACAGTGTGGACATTGGCAATCCCTTTTCTATATCTGTAACTAACATGATCTACAAAGATGGCAACACATCCTGCACCTCTTGGTCTTCACTCTCTAGGGCTTCATTCGGTCCCTTTTGCCTTGCGTGGCTCTGGCCTTTGGTGTTTTGATGGAAATAATGCTGAGAGCTTCGTCTTCCTTTAAAATTTTTCTTGGGAGTATTTACACTGGACTCTAGTATCCTGGCTGCTTAATTAGAAGATATCATACTTTCTAGATTTAGTTGTAGGATGTCACTAGGCCTTGGGATGATGCTGTATGTTGACACTAAGACCTCATGTAGGATGTCAAACTAAAAAGTCTCTTCTGTGGTTCAGTTTCTTATCTTACTATTCTCCAACCTCCCCAACCTATGTTTTATAATTATAGTTTCTCCCCAAGCAGTAGGGAAAATACATACATACGTACACATGAAAATGTGAACCATTTTTATACCACACAAAGTTAGAAGTTTTACACTTTCAGGAATTGCGCTGTTATCTATGCTGTAAGTGCTTGTATTTTCTTTGATTTCTGTTTTCCCCATTTTTTTTCTGAAATTCCCACTGTTTTATAGGATAAATATTTATGGGGCACAGCTGGCGAGTATGATTGCAAGTGCAGAAGAATGAGCAGACTTGCATCAGCAGGTCACTGTTGAAACCCACCCACAAGGGCTGGCAGCAGAGATTGCCTCCTAAGAAGTTGCATTGTTTTCCACTCAGTGAATATGCCACTAACTAATGGGAGAGAAATGTTGAGAATCACTCAGTTTCTCTGAGATTTATGAACCTAGTTAATTGTTTTGTTCGCCTAATTTGTTGTAGGTGAATGGATAAAGTACTATTAATATTGAACTTTGAGCAAGAAGTTAAGGCCAGAATAGTCAAAAAGTTACTCATCTGCTTGGAATACCTCAATTTTGTACCAGGGAACAAAATCACATGGTCTTTTTAGAATGTGGATATACATAACTCACTTCAGTTCAAAGTGGAAGTATGTAACACCAAGCTTTGTGCCAATATATTATCTGTTCCTACAATAATCTTCCAAATAGCCGTTTCTGTAAAATAGAAGTGTTTATATTTTTGTACATTCTAGATACTCTGTCCAAGTTAAATATTTGAACAGACAACATGAAATTAGTGTTTATTACTTGGTCTCCAAAATAAAATGTATTTGATACAATGGAAGCGTTTGGGACATTTATAAATCTACCATCAATGTCTAAATATCAGTTATGTGACATAATACCTAGTATTTACTACATGTTCTTTTTATAAGCTCATTGGGAATGGAAGTCTTCCTTCACTGTTCCTTCCTTGTTTAGAAAATATCGCAGCTCAAGCAGAATGTAAACCTGTCTCATTCCAGAGACAGGTTTAGAGCATCAAGCTACAGCTAATCCTACAGCTGCATCCCATGAGGGCTCGTACTCACCCCTTGGCATCTCACATAGTTGTGCCCAGTTAGGATCCTACATGTTGAAATCACCACAAAGAGCACGATACCCCTCTGCTTCCCCCCTGCTATCTGCACAGTGACCCAGCATCACCAGAGGGTATTGTTACGACTAGTGTGAATCTCCTGCTTTTGCTCCGAACAGATGGCATGTCTCCAGGTACAAATATGGATGTGTAATTTTAAAAATGTTTTTTTACTTTCTTCTTTCTTTCCTTCTTTCTTTCTTGCCTCTTCATCTAACCCTAAATGAATATGGCAAATTGTCACTGGGGTAAAGCTTTCCAAAAGAGGCCCATTTTGCATTTCACTCTGAAGCACATCTCAGGTCAGAACAGAGTTGTTAGGGCAAGAAATATTCCTTGCCAGAGACATTTACAGGGGCTGTTCTGCCATGACTTGGTAGAACTTCACTCCAGAGTCTGAGACTGCCCAATGATATTCCTGGTCAGTTGATTTGGAGACAAGGCTTGGAATTAGCATCAATAATTAGATTCAGAAACAAGCGTGGATACACCAAAACGTATGCAACGTATTGAGTGATGTGTTCCTAATACTCGTTCTTGCCTGCTTCATATCGGGCAAATCGAGGTTTGTGTGGCTCTCCTTTTCTTCTTCAATGAGAGTTAGAGACAGAGTAGTGAAGCTCTTGGTCCTGGGGAAGAAGGTTGTCTTTGGAATAAACATCATACTGAAAACTTTCCAGCCTAAGCCTTTCATTAATTTCTCTGTGTCATCTTAACAAATTTAAACTCTGTAAAAATTATGCTGCAAGAAGTTCTCCCCACGTGTAATTTTTCCTCAAGTGAAATGCATACCTTTCAAATTATAAACTTCCTACATGTCCTAGGAAAATCCTCACTGTATAAATAATTGAACTCATCTGCTGTGAACACAAGTATTCTTTCTCTAGCAGTCTAAAATATATGCCTAAATACACATCTTGTTCTTAGTGCTTTAAATAGTAATTACTCCCGTGAAGTCACTGGAAGCCCTTAAAAGGATTTGACGGTTTCCTCACAATCTTTTCAGTGAATGTAGTAGCTGGGCTGTGCAGTGCTACATCCACTGATAATTCAGCAGCTGAGGAACTCAGCAAAGCCTGCTCCAAACTTCTCAGCTGTTGACAGGCTTGACTTGCTGAGAACACTGGTTAAATATAGCACAAGCGAGCTGAGCTCAACAAAGTCATTGCTGTAACACTGTGTGAAGAGACCAGAAGAGGGGAAATACAATCTGAGAACTAAACTGCCAAAGCCTAACACCACCTAGCAACAGTTGAAAAAACTTTTAAACAAAAGTCTGGGTGAGACACAGACAGAGTATACCTCCTGCTTCTCCTGCCTGGGATTTCTGCGAGAAGTGACTCAGTCCTCTGTTCTCTACCTTATTTCCTTCATTCCTTCAGCTGTTGGTAGACCTTGAAAAGTGGGAAAAGTTTCTGTCTTTGTGTTCTCCTGGGCTGGATCAGGCTACTGCTGTGGTAGTACTGTCGGACAAGCTACTGCGATCTGGCAGTGTAAAGGATCTATTCCCAAGTTCTTGCTGACAGGTAAGACTGAGCTAACCACTCTAATGAATTCTTTTTACAAGTGAGCTTCTTTGCTACTGATTATTGTCTGCTCCCTTCTATGACCAATCTTCTGCATGATTTGCAAACTTTAGTAGATAAAAGCTGGGATAAACATCTTGGATGTTTAGTTTAATGCCTTCATCACTGAAAAACGTTGCTCAAATAACTTTTTCAGTTCTTAGAACAAGCATAATCAAGTAGTTAGTAGTAATAGTTAAAAAAAATGTGTGTGGATTTTGACATGTATCTTGCTTATATCTGCTTACATGCTGACAGAAGACAAACGAAGATTTAAGAATAGAATACATATCACCCCTTACCAGTGATAGTTTAGCAGCTATTAAAAAACAGTGACAGCCTGTGTGATAAGTAAGAGGAAATAGCCGTTCAGTAACTGAATTCACTGCATAGTTTGTGACCTAGCATATTTGTACTTTTTGTGTCCTTAATAACTTTCAGTGTGCAGGCACACCTGGTACCTTTAGTACTACTCCAGTAGCTCTTGGTTCTTCCTCTTGTAATTATTTATACCGAGAGAGTATTAATCTGATTGATTGATTAGCTACATAATCTGCATAAGGCAACTTTCCTAAAAACTGACCTTATGTTTCTTATATCCAGGTGTGCTTGAGCTGGGTCATTGTTTTTAAAGTGTTTGTTCCTTTTAGCAAAATTAATGAGAAATAAGTTCTCAGATCTTCTACCGTGACACCACAGCAGAAGCCTGTGTATCTGTTTGAATAACCTATGGCCTTGTAATGGTCATATAACTTAGGAGAGTAATTGCTCAGTATGATTTGCTTTGTCTAAACTAACAAAGGCTCTTTGGTCAATTGAGGAATGAATTTCCCTTGGTCTTTTAAACCCATTTTCTCCAAATAAAATAAATTTGTTATCCATTATTTTTTAAAAGATGCACTGATTATGAATTCATCTGTAATATGAATTTAGTTATGAAGGCAATGATTTAAAGAATGCACTTAACACGTGCAAAAATTCTCTGTGCAGATTTATGTAGAATTGTCTCAGATGAAAAATATTTGTCCTAAGGAACGGACTGACTGAGTCTATGTTGACTGTCTACACTGACACTCAGTCTGCGGACTCAGGGACTGCCTCAGGAAGCGGAGAAGGTCTTGCTTTAGCTAAATCATTCTAGGTTCACCCCTGCATACTATGTAAATTACATCAATACCACATCTTAGCAATGATATGCTTGCAGATTGGATGAAACAAAATGCTCTGAAGCTACTTTGACCGGGTGGCTGAGAAAGTAACTGCCTTTGAAACAATAAGATAAATGAAGTGTTAGGATGGGGAAAAATTCTTAAAAGCAAAAGTAATATAGTTTGCTTTTTATTTCATAGCAAGCGGCATACTACTTAAGCACTAAATAGGAATATTTTTGGTGGCCATGATTTAATGTGATAATGATTACTGTGGAATTACTACAGCACTATGGTATCCCAAGTCTAAATCTCAAAAGGAAACTTTGGTATTACTTTTTAATGTAGACATATCCTGAGAAAGTTATTTTTTCATAAGAAAGCTGTACAATAAGAAATAAAGCTGAGAAAATATGATTTATACAGTTTTTGTCTTCTTGACATTAGAGTGAAAGTTACTGTTTCTTATTTTCATTGAATTAATTTACAAATAAGAAAAACTGTGGAGAAATGTCAAACTTCACCTTCTGAATACATATGAATGACAAAATGTGGGAAAATATGCTAATTACCAACTGCTTTTTGGTTTCAGTTGTTGCTCAGCATGATATACAATTTAAAAATTTTAGTTTTCTTGTGGAATTTTTGCTTAGCAAAGCTTTTAAATGAAAAGGGGAAATTTATTAGCCTCAAAATTTTATCAAATGAAGAAACTTTGGAAGAGTCTGATAGCAACTTCTAACTCTAACACATGGAGTTGTGGTTTTACATACATCTGTCTTCCTCTCCATTTCAAAATGGAGAAGGAGGCTAAAATTACTCTTCTCAACAGGTGTCCACAAAGAGGCTCTGAGATTTTCCAATCAGATCTGTGGAATATGCAATGTGGCTATTCAACAGATGGTTTCATTTTTGAAGAATAGCCAATTCTACTAATGATTACAGTGAAACCAAGCTCAATTTTATATCAAATCAAAAAGTAATTTAGGTTTTGGCAATATTCTCCTTTGTAGAGATTTTATTGGAAGACAAGCACACTCATTTATTTTCCCTCTTCTATATTATTTTGATTTTGTTTATATTCCCATAGCTGTGGAAAATGAATGATACCATTCATGGTGCTAAAGACTGTGTATCCCTCCCAATCTGAATCCACTTCCAGACTCTGCCTGTGGCTCATTCTTCCACCTTCATTATAGCAATATTATAATTTATGACCTCTTTTAGCCAATCTAGTCACAGTTAAAGTCATCATCTTAACTGAGTATCTTGTCATCACCCCCATCTTTCAATCTCTTTATAGAACGTCTGGTTCTTTTTAACGCCAGATTCAAAGACCTGAAGTTCATCTTCAAGGCTCACCACAGTTCTGCCCCTGCCTGTATCTGCTGTGATTTACCCTTACTCCTCCCACTTGTATTTGGTGGACAATTAATCACAACTGTGGTGTTAACTGGTCCATCATCTATGCCACAGGTTTCAGTAAGCTTGAGACTGATCTAGTGAATAAATTCTCTATTGTGCCTCTCAGTGTAGCACCTGGTGCTACTGTCACATAAAGACTAAACTTCTCTACAAACCAAGCTAGGCTGACCGAGGTAGGACTCCTGAAGTTGTGTTTCCTGGTGGCAGTTTGAAAGTAAGCACAAGTATGTCAGAAAATCTCTACGTTTTCTAGCATCTCCTGTTGTGGTCCTCTGGATCACAACTTTGCCAGTGTAGTTGTTTCCATACTGAAAGCTTTTTACTGATACAAATGTATCAGTAAACCTCCTGCTGATAGGAATTCTGTTGGCACAGATTTCCATACGTGCTTAATTTAAGGCTTTTGCTAATCTCATCTAACTCAGTTGTTGTGCCCCCAGGCATAAATTAAAATTGTGCCTCACAGTTGCACTGAGGCAGAGGCCAAGTGTATGCCACTGAATTCAAAGTGAGTTTTCCTTAAAGTTTAATAAGATCAGGTCTTAGTGTTCAATAATTAATAGACAAATTTCCAGTCCCCTCAAGAGCATTTACCAAAAGAGATCATCTATATTAATGTCCTTTTTTTTTTTTTTTTCTCAAGAGACATCTTACTTTTTCTCTCATTTCCTGTTTCTTCCCTTCCTTTCTCAAGGAGCTACTGTTGCAGTTTGCCATACTGTTTTAATACATAATCTGAATCTGGGGGAGGGATTTTGCCCTACTGCATATCTGAAATGCCATTTGGAGAAACAGCTATAATGTGTTTGAAGAAGCCATATGAAACAAGACAAACTAGAAAGAATTCCATCTACTGATACTTCCTATTTCAACAAACATATTTAGTATTTAAAACCTGAGATAAGAACTGAAATCAAGAAGGAGAAAAATGTGCATGTGACAAGATAATGTTATCTGCTACACAGAAAAGTTTAAATGCTTCTTTGTAAGAAGCACAAGTGCCTGTAATTTTCGGTTTCACCATCTTATTCTGGTGGTTTTCTTTTTAGCTTTTTCTCTCTTAATTTCTGTCAGTGTTTCCTGCTGAAGGTTGTTTCCTGATTTTATACATAATGCCAGCAAATTTCAGAGGTCAGTTATCATGTAAAACAGATGAGAAGTCAGAATTATCTAGGGCATAAAAGTTATTTTTGATACTGGATCTAATAATTAATATTTCTTAACTTCTCTTTTTCTCACTTAGTAGCTAGTATTTGTACAAAGTTAGTGTTACTAGGAAAAAAAAAAAAAAGGCATTTTTAGCAGAGTCCTTTAATTATTCTTTGAGGTACTGGCATCCAAAGGACAGGAACAATTGTACCTGTTTCCTGTTGAGGAGAGGCTATGAGAGTCTCTGATGTTGCAGGTTGTATGATGCCTAATGTATCTGTGAAAATCATGGCTCTAATGATTACATAGTGTTCTTTTTTTTTTTAATCGAAGATGGCTTTGCCCTATCACTCTCATTCTGCTTATACTTTCTCCAAGTAAAGCATGCAAATGCTAGATGCAAAGGCGATATGTAAAATTACATAGATTGTGATTGCCTCCAAAATGGTTTACACACTTTGCAATTACAGAGAATGAAACAATTCCTACAATTAAAGGCATGTATCCTAAAAGCACAATTATGGGCTATTTTGGAATTATTCTTCTAAAGATACACAGCTGTTAAAATACATGATATATCCAGGGCTGTTTAGAGAGTGGTGTTATTGAGGTAATGAAATAGCATTACTTTTTTTCTTCCTTTCCAGTTAATAGAAAATCACTATATGTGGTATGATAGAAAAAAAAAAAAAAAAAGAATTCCAACATCCACATCCTTAATTTTATGGCTCTACGAGAGCTGAAGCTTAATCAGAAAAGTGCATATGTGTGTGCACATGTGCATGCTTTTTGTGAGAGCAGAAATGTTTTTTGGCATTAGAGAATGCATTGCTGAAGGAGTGGGACAAACACATGCGAAGTACAGGGAAATGGGCTGGAGCCTGTACTTTTTCCCTTAAATGGGCAACCCGTCTAGTTGCTGTTAGCTGACACAACCAAAGGGGTGTGTGAATCTAAAAGATTGCTGTACGATGTCCAAATAAGTTTCATTTCAGAGATGAAAAAGCTGCAATTAAAATCTTGATCATTTATTATGTGAATAGACTCATCCAGATAGAAAGCAGTGGGGTTTCAGAAAAAGAGCAAACACCTCACTGGATTAGCAAAAAAACGTTTTGAGTTTGATTTATATACTTTAACAGCTCTTTAATACAGTAAGGATTGCTTTCTTTGCTTTTCCTTTTTGGGGAAATGGTGTCAAAGAGTATAATGTTTTGTGATTTATGTTGTTCAAAAAATTTTTCCAGTGCATATGCAAAAGTAATATTTTGGAAGCTAAATCCGCTTTCTATCTGAAGTCCAGAGGGGCTTATATGTTGGGGAGGTGCGGGGAGTTATCTAACTAGTGCATTATGGCTGTGGACAGCAAGAGCTACAGCTTCACTAACGAACTTTCAAAAACTGAGAAAAAGTGGATTTTACTGTAATAATAGGGAATTTTTAGGAACTGGTTTTAAGGCTGCTTCTTTAAAAAAAAAAAAGTAAAGGAAAATGAAAGGTCATGTGTCCTTGGTAAAAGAATTTTCATTAGAGTTTATCAGACTGCTTGCATTTTTCAGAAAATATAAACCAAATGAATGCAACGGAAAGCAGGAGACTCTTAACATCAGTGTAATCGAACTGCTGCCAACTTGCCTTGTTTATCTAAGAGATCTCTGTGAAAATAAGGTCTTTCCCACACATGCATGAGTCATAGGATGTAATGGGGCTAAGCAGGCTTGCTTCAAGCTTTCTAATGCACACATATCTAAACTAACCTGTTTTAGTGCCTGTTCCTGTAACTAAATGAGATCTAGCCAGACAACAGGAAGGGAGAAGTGGTGGTGAGTTCATGATGCTATTTCAGTGCAATAACCTGAATGCTTAAGGAAACGATGCAATTTCCATTTATTGGGAAAATTACAGTTACTGTGACAACAAATATACACTAAAGAAAACATACACGATTTATCCTCTAGTTCAAATTTGTGAAAATAGTAGATAGGTTATTCATAAAGCTTCATACTACCCGGTTATGTTACTCAAAGTACATTCTTACTTTTAAAATACATAATTCAGATTCTTGGAAAAAATACTCATTTAAAAACCGTAAGCAAGAACATACATGAAAGGGTGGCAAGACACACGTGGCTAACCATGATTGGTTCAGTGTTGAGCTGACAAAAGTAATAATAAAAAAATTAAGCATATACTTATCATGCTAAGCCTATTCAAATCCTTTGCCTGTGATTCATAATTACTCCCAAAATCTCACTTGTCCCACATGTTTAATCACAAACCATTTTGGATCTAAATTTTAAGGTAAAGTTTACAGGAGGTCTTCTGTTATATCTCAATTTTCCCACTTTTATTATTCCACATGATAAAAGAAACCTGAATAGTATTTCAGTAGATAAGGATTTCAATTCCTCAATCTGGTTTAAAAAAAAGAGAAAAATTGACATTCTGATTTTTGATTTTGGGTAGTAGGCAGAAGGAAGGGAACCATGACCATGCTAGATGCCCTCAAGCATGTCAAACAGCGCAGAACAAGATGTCCCTTCTGCACAGAGGGACACACATGGCACCAGACCTTCTGAGTGCCAGGGAAACCATGTTGGTATGAGGCAGCTGGCAGTGGGAACCACTGTTGCTTTGAGTGGCAGAAACGAAAAAAATGAAATCCAAGTGACAAGAGATATCACATTGCAAAGAGTAAAAGATGGAGTCACAGCTGAGTGTCCTCTGAATGGGAGCTGCCACTTAACGGGATTCCAGGACCAGAATTTAAGTGTAAGGGAATGCCAGAGGCCATCCAGTCTCACTCAAAGCGGGGCTAGTTGTAGAGTTTGATCAGATTGCTCAGGGCTTTGATTATTTTCAGTTATCTTAAGTGCTTTCAGGTCTCATGTCCTGTTTGGTTCACAAAGTTTTGAACATGGCTAGCTGAGTAATATTTTGCTGGTGATGATAATCACTGTAGTCATATCCATGTGCTGTAATACAAGATGACTGGAGAGATGGTTGAAAATAACATAAATCATGGTCCTTTGGTTGACACTTTCAGAATTGCAGAAGATGAAATATCTGTTGTTTTTTGTTTGTTTTGTTTTGTTTTTGTTACGTTTGCTGTGGTATATCCTTAAATAAGCATAATAAGAACCAAAAATCTCATTTGTAATTTGCTACCCTAGTTTATATCAGCTATTAAAATGTACACCCTCCTCCTTCTCCATGACACATTCTGTTTCAAAGCCGAACATTTAGAATTATGCTATTAAGATGACACCTTTCTGCAAATGAATTCTGAAAAAATGTCAAGTGTACTTCATCATTATGTTTTCAGCTAGTCCAATAAACTGAAAGACTGGCATAGAGATAGTAAAGAATAAGCAAATAAGGAAGGAAAACAGAGATTTTGAGGAAGGAAACCCTGGAGACTGCCGCCAGCTGTTGAGTTCACTTTTCTTACTGAAAACCTCTTTCCAATTGTATCCTAATCAGGAACACAGAGCGATACACTTATGGCAAACAAGATTCCTAGGTGGACTTCTGGTTAACCTGGGAAGAGCTTAGGCTCTTTTTGGTCTAGAAAATCTCTTAGTTGTGGAAGCATCTCGATTTACCTGGTGGTGGTTACTGTAGCATAAAGCAAAGGCAAAGCAGTGGTCTTGTGGAACTCAAAGGGGTGGGACAGGCAGTCTTACCATACAGGATTTCTCACACCTATGGTACCTTTCTCATACCTAGAAACAGGTATTCTGTTTCTCTTTAGGGGGATCAGCAAGTAATATTCCTAAAACTGGATGCTGTAACTAGAATTTTGCCGTCATCAGTAGAGACGAGTGGAAAAAGCCAAGGGAATTCTCACTGCCAGTGTTGTACAGAGGTCTTGGATCCCACCGTGTTTGGCTAGAGCAAACTCAGCACTTGCTACAGAGAAGAACTTGAGCTAATATCACATGCACACATAGAGGTCATACATATTACCCTTGGAGCTTCTTAAATACAGGCTGCCCAAATGCAACCATAGGGGTTAAGTTAGTGAGAAAGCTACTGTGATGTAGGAAGATGGGACCATGTTCTGAAAGACACCAGAGTGGATTAGGACAGACAAGAAGTGCTTCAGCACAAGGCCAGCAAGCGTAATGTTTTAAAGCTTAGGGCATCTAAATCATGTTAACCAGATAATAGCATCTTTAATTACACTGCCTTGAATCCATATGGCCAATGGTTTTAATAGTTTATGAGTTGGAGAAAAAATTAACTAAACTGATTTTCCTACTTTCAGAGAATACTTTCCTAACCACAACATTATTTTGTCTTAAACTAAAAGAGGATAGATTTAGATTATGCACTGGGAAGAAATTCTTCACTCACTGGGGTAGTGAGGCACTGGCACAGATTGCCCAGAGAAACTGTGGATGCCCCATCCCTGGAGGTGTTCAAGGCCAGCCTGGATAGGGCCTTGGCCAACTTGATCTAGCGGGTGGCATCTGTGCCTGTGGCAGGTGAGTTGGAGTTAGTTGGTCCATAAGTCCCTTCCAACCCAAGCCATCCTGTGATCCTATGATCCTATGATTCTATGATTCTGTGATTTTGGAAGAGCTTTTATGAAAAAGATGGAGGGGCTACAATGTCAATAGCCTTGAGACAGAATTGATCTATTTGTAAATGGAAATGCAGGACGGGATTGTTGTGGTACGTGAGAGGGCTCAGGAGGACATGGTCAGGGCCCGCTCTGTGAATGTGAAAGTTGCCTGGTTCTGGAAAAACAAATTCCCAGCAGTAATACCGATTTCTTGTCCCTGCTCAGTCCCTGCTATGAGCCACATCACCTATAGCGCCATGGTTCTCTGAGAACTGAAGTACCAGAAAAATCTGTGAAGCTAGCTATGGACAGTGTAGTAAGTTTCTCCTTAGCTCCAGTAGTACAAAGGAAACACAGGAATGTATCAGGAATAAACTGAATAATCTATGAAAGTGTCCAGTAAATACCCTGAATGTAATAACAGTTTGTAGCAGCTTCTTAAGAAATAAGCAGGGCAGGAACACCAATTCTGCAGGCCACTACTGTCAGCTCAAAAAATCCCTCTAAGGCAGTAGCAAGTACTTAAGCATGTGGCAAGCGTGACTGCACGCAAGGAGAGTTAATTTAGATACCTCCAGCATTAGTTACATAAACAAAGACTAAATTGCACTACAGGGAATAGACTGTAAGAGTGACAGGACATCTGATAGATTGCTTATTAATGAGAAACACTGGTAAATTCATGTTTCATCTCCAAAATATTTGTGTCATGTTTGAATTTTGTTGTTTATCCCTTTCAGGTAGTTTTACTATAAAACGTCAGGTGTTAGATACATGCCGTGGGGAGAAGAAGGCTGGTTAAATGGCTAGCTTTCACATCAGTGACTCCTTGTACAACTCCCAGCAAGCTATTTACTTCAGTACTTTTAATAACACCTGGGATGTTACAAGGATAAATATAGCAGTGACTTTGACACCCTGAGATGTTGCAGTATTGAACATCATGTCAACAGCTTTGAATAAGGAGATTTAAATAGCCTTCCTTGGAAACCAGATTCTACTGGGAGAAGTAGGAATAGCAGTTGAATTTATGTGAGTGACAAGAATATGTATTTTTAGAGGAGCTCTCCAGAGGGAAGCATAGCTGTGCCCTGACTTGTGGGTAGCAAGCAATTAGCCATATGCAGCAGAAAAAGGAAAGAGAAGGACCAGGGTTGTGACCAGGATGCTATGACAAGAAAAACATGCCAAAATAGGAGCCAAACTAGTGTCAATACTAAAAGGCTTCAAGAAAAAGAAAAACATTCCCTCAGATTCAGTTGTACCAGAAGTAATTCACAGGGCAGAGAAAGTGCTGTCAGCTCCTGGGGGTGTTATTTTGCTAAGAACTGCTACGGAGCTGAAGGTAACAGAAGTCCCCATGAGTACTAGTGGTATCGGTGGTGGTCTGTTTGCTTTTTTGTGTCAAAAGGAAGGGACAGAGAGTGTTCAGGACAAGCAGCCTGGTACAAGAGGGAGGGTGCTGAGGGAAAAAAAACAGTTTGGTGGGAAAATGTTGGTGCCTTTGAGGGAAGGGGTGGATATGTGGGGAAACACTGTCTGGCACATAGCTGTCCCAAATCAGCTGGTGGTGGGGCATCCCCAGAGCTGCCATGGGGATAAGGACAGGCCCCACTGACCGAGTGTACTGGCTGGGGGAAGAGAGAGCTCCTGGAAAACAGGAGCAGCCTGTGGTGCTGCCTGGCTCCTGTAGGCCCAGCAGCCGGCTTGGGTCTCTAGGCCTGCCCAGTTGGCCAAAGCAATGGTAGCAGCTCAGACGGCTCTCTCAGCAACTGGCATTTTCAATAAGGACTCACTCTAGGAATTAGGTTAACATTACATGATTCATCTTTAATTAAACACAGAGAAAAAATAGAAGAAAAACAAACAAACAAAAACAAACACCACAGCCCTCACAGCTTCAAGAGTTGAAGGCTACAAGCTCTGGATCTGACACCAGAAGGCCACTGAAAAGATTCCACAATGTATTGCTTTAAAATCTCCTGAACCCATGGCTTTGCAAGCTTGACTCAAAACTTTGTACGAGCACAATCGGCAATACCATTAGACAGGGGATTGAGTGTGGGAGCAGGAAGGAGTCCAAGACTCATCTATTTGCCATGGCACACGTGAAGCAGGCCAAGGTTTGCAGGCACAGCTGCCAAAATATAGCAGAAGGCAGCCCAGGGCTGTCACACTGTGCCCTGCCTTGGTTTAATGGCAGCAGCAACTGTGACAAAGGGCCCAAAGCTACTTGAGAGAGAGGTAGGAGATCTGGCATTATTTATTAGTTTACTTGAGAGCTTTCCTGTGGAGGGAAAGAATTGGGTAATAAATTGCCCTTCCACGGATTTCGTAAAAGGAAGATCAGCTCTTTATCGTAAGAGCTTCTCCTGGTAGAAATAAAAGGTGCAAAACATGGAAGTCCAAAAAGCCACCACATACCTGGAAGGAAAGGAGTGACAGGGGTTCATCTGCCCTGTACGCCCTGCTCTGCCCCAAGCAGCAGTGGCATCTGTAGTCCTCCCCTGGGGCAAGATGTGGGGAAAGGTTGTGGGAAGAGAAGGAAAGCACAGCTACCAAGAAAGGAAGAGTGAAAAATGAAAGTCTCCTGGGTTGGTTATATTAACCTGCAAGAGCAGGGAGTGGAAAGGAAAAGAAACCAGCAGCACCCTTTTACAGGATCCCCAGCTAGCTTTAGGAAAACAGTTATTTTCCCTCAATGTTTCCCGTGGTAACAACATTTTAAGGTCTGCAAAAATGCTAGGAAGCTGTATATGTATTGTAGTGCTGTACAGAAATGGAGCAATGTTTCAGCAAATGCTTTATTGTTGTGGTGAGGGGAGCTCCTCCCCACGTGTATGACAGCAGCACCCATGCTCTTACAAGGCTGTGATAGAGCCTTCATCACTCTTCAACACACTATGTGTCCAGAAGATTTGTTTAAAAGTCTACAGTAAATCGCATCATATCAGTTTTTCGTTTGTTTGTTTTCTGAATTTTGTGGGTTCTGTTTTAGTCTCTTGTGTGTGTGTGTGTGTGTTGTGGGTTTGGTTTGTTTTTTTTTGGGGGGGTGGTTGTGGGGGTGGTTTTTTTTTTCTTTTTTTTTCCTTTTATAGAGAAAGAACAAAGTAAAACCTGCAGGGTTTTGGACCTGCCGTCCCAAGGCTGAGCCTAATATCTAATCTCTAAGCTCCCCTGGAAAGCCTACTTCATTCTTGTTTTCCTGGTATTCAGACAAGGGACTCTGAGAAATGGACAGCCTGTAACTTCGTTTCAGGGTGGCCATTTGGTTGCTTCTTGAATCAGGCAGCTTGAGATGCTTGAAAACAACTCCATGTATCTCCCCCAGAGGATACATATACATCACATCTCTGATGTGTCTAAGCTCCCTTGGCCTCTGTCCAGGAACATCCAGATTTCCTGACTCATGGCAATGTACCCTGTCTGGTTGTACTTCATTAGCAGCAGCTCAAAAATCAGAACAGTATTATGCTGTTGCATAAGTTTTTCCAAGCAGTAAACAATAACACTCCGCCACAAGCTTTATTACATTTATCTTGGAATTCAGGATCCCGAAGAGACTGCAGCTTATTATTTTCTTTAATCATTACCCAAAAAGACTTCAAGATGTTATTTTTTAATAAATATTTTCAGGATAGATACGTATCTTATTAATGAAATATTCTGAAAAGGGAGAAGAAAATCCTACAGAAGCTACAATAAGATAAGAATTTTCTTCCAACTGAGAAACGTGCTTATGATTTTATATTATTTTATCAATATTGTTGTCATATCAGCACTTACGCACTGAAACACTGCAGGCAAATTTAGGGATGCAGAAGCTGAAAATAATTACTAGGAAAAAAATGCATTGTATAGGTGTAATAACATACCTCTCAAAAAGTCCCATTCTAAATTGATCTTTACTTGCATTTCAGGTTTTTGTTTTGAACATTTTAAAAGCAGGAACATTATCAACTGGCTCAAAGTAGGCTTGAAAATAAACAGTCTACGGCTATTAATGGGGTTCATTAAAAGAAAACTCTGTCTGACTCGAAGGTTTATTTTGGAGCTACGATTGCTCCACTCCCCTGCTTGTGGCATGATGCAGCTGCTCTTTCTTTAATATTTGTGCTGACAGCTACAGCTGACAGATAACATTTCAGTTCACCCCAACATCAATGCTATCTGAAGGCTCCCTTACTTAGGCTGAAAATGCTGGCTTCCTCATGGCTTTACCTGCATTGCAGCACAACTGTGTGACTATGAAATTAGTCATATCACTCGTTTGTAATGGGGCACATATAGATAGATGGTAACACACTGAAAAATAGGTTCAGGGAGCAAGGTGCAAAGACCGGAGAACCTGAGTGGGTTCAGCGAGAAGGGGACACAGGAATAAAGTAGCCAGTGTTTTACAACACAGTCAGTCTCTAAAAGGCTGCAGTTAAGAGTTTTATTTTTATGAAATACCAGAGGAGACAGGAGTTTTCTAGCCAAGGGAGAACATCTTGGTGTTCATGTAGTCAAAGTGTGAGAGGATTTCCCAGCCTCGGGGCAGGCACAGCTCCAGCCTGGGTGAGCATTATGGCAGCAGCCAGGCCATGTTCTGGGGGAGTGCATGAGCCATACCACGATTGCTGATGGTGCAGCAACAGCTCCTCATCTTTCCCTTGTTTCATCTCCCCTCCCACACTCTAAGAAAATATGCTCCTGGATCTGGGAGTAAAAATAATAATGCGTACATAGACATGCAATATGTCAATTGTTATTTGTTGCCATACATTAGTTGTTGCGATATATATATATTATCGAGGTAGTTTTTTATATTCATTACCATTGTTAATACAAAACATATTTTCTCCATCTTAATGCATAATCTGCTAAAAAACAAACTTTGATTTCTCGGTTCATAAAAGTTTTTGGGTAGTAATCACTCAGTAGTACTGTGATGCACACAAAATGAACTTTTCACAAATATAAGACCTTTCCTCCTAGACAAAAAAAATAAAAAATAAAAAATAAAAAATAAAAAATAAAAAATATACTTGTTGCAGAGCTCCCAGTTCTGCCCTTGAGCCTCCAAAGATGTAAGAGAGGGGAAGAAGAAAGTAGAGGATAGGTTTGAGAAGCAGACAGCAAGAGAGAAACCCAGACAGAATGGTGGGAGGGAGATACTGTTCAGTTAGTCCTTTAAAGGATTCCCAGGAAAATTAATTATGATTAAGTCTATGTATATCTTTGTACTTTTTGGATTAATGGTTGAACCTAAAAATAAAAATAAATAAATGCTTTGCTATATTTTTTCAGGATTTGCAGTGAGGCACATTAGTTTTTGTTTGCTTTAAATATTTTACCAGACAGCAAAATACTGTTTTTCTTATGGGGCTCCTCCAGCAAAATTTAAAGAACAGGAAGGCAAGTGGGAGTTTGGAACCATGAAAAAAAAACACAAAGCAACCCACAAAGGAAAAGGTTAGGATACTTACTATGAGATAGGGATTAAATCACAGTCCTCCACCTCCCAGGAAAATACTTTAAATGTGAGTTATTCTGGGATGACTGCTTCATTCTCTGCATAGAATATTTTTCTACTTTATATGAAATACTTAAATATTTACTGGAGCAAGAGCAGACACTTGAGGAGACTCAAAGTTAAATGCAACGTCATAGAGTTTTCCTTACTCCATGCGACCCGACACTCAGTCATGTCAAATACCTGGTTTGAATCATGTGGACAATTTGAACAACAGTTTCTTTCTGTATAGTAAGAACTTTAAACAGTACTTGGCCTTGAAAGGGAATAGGGACTAGTGAAAGAAGAGGACACAAAACATTTTCTTACCATTTTTCAGCCTCACTCTGATAGTACCTCTGGCTTCTTGTAACTTTAGTGTGGGAAAAAAAGATCAGACATAGCAAAAGGAACTGTTTCTGCAGTTCATACACCACATTTTCATTTCTTTTCTCTGAAATTACATACTGAATTTAACCCGAATCTCCTTCAGAGTACTCAAAACCATGGTTTTAGGTGGGATGAGTTGTTTACTAGAAGATATCACCCAGCATAATTTCAGCTGCAGCATCTACTCAGGCTATTCTGCTCCCAGTCCCCCTGCAGTGGGAATCCTCGTGCAGGTGCTCTGGCTTTTCTCTAGGCCACGGGACTTGACACTAGAAAATTTGGAGATTAACTTCATATTCCCATTTCTCTCCATAGATATAAGAAGAAAGCACAAGTCATCACTGAAAAAAAATATATCTACCAGTACAAATAGATAATACAGTGTCATCGTGCTATCAACAAAGCAATAAAACCTAGGTTTCCTGAGCCACTGTGAATCCAGTGGTGATAGTAGATTATGTAGCCTGTGACAGTCTAAGAAATACCTAGAGTATGTACTGTTGTGTTTTAGTTTTGATTTATTCTAAATCTCTTCTTTGGTAGAATTCTTTTTTTCCACAGGCTTATCAAGGGTGGTAAAACTTTAGCATTTTTTCATGCAGTTCGCTCAGTGCAGCAGAATCTTTCAGACTCTAACTGAAGAGTAGTGTTGCATCTATGCAACTCCTAAAACCAAAACATTTATTTATTTATTTATTTATTTTATGGAAAGAAAGCCTTTCTTAAACAGCTTGCATTAAAGCTTCATTGTAGTTTAATAGGTCAGAATTCCCAAGGACATCGCAGAGAAATCTGGCAGAGTGTCAGATAGGTTCATCTTAAAAATGCTGTCATAGAGCATTACAGGCAGGAAAACATAAATTGCAGATGTTATGTTGTTTTTTTTATATATTTTCAGAATGCTGCCAAAATAGGTCATTTGCAGATCAAATAAAGGAAAAAACTTAGTAAGCTTGGCTGAAATTGTTATAAGGAATATTTAGACATTTCTAAGGGCATCTGAAAATGTACTGTCTGTGTCAGCTCACCAATCTTCAAACCCTGTCCTTTTTTCATGTACACTCTAAGAAATCACGTAATCCACTGAGAATATGATAGTGAATGTGAGAACGTACACTGCTTCTGTTTCATTTATAAATGAAAATATTTGTAAAATATGAACTGTGTTAACAAAAGCTGTGTCTTTATTTTAGCATCTTTTAAAAGGTTTTTTTTGTTGTTTTTTTTTGAACACGGAAGGGAATGCATTTGTTGATAGGCAGTCTTATGAACACAGCTAGATACATTCTCAATCTCATCTGTTTAATTCTAGCAAGAGAATTAGTTGATCTAAGTGAACTGCTTCAGTTGCTTTATCTTAAATTTTCTGTGCGAGTCCTTCCTTAAAGTCATGGGAAATCTGGGAAAATCAGGATGTTCCATCCAAATACTTCTGTGAGGCTTACACAGATTTCTCTGACCTAGAAAATAATCTGAAACTCTGTTAACAGAGGCATTTAAAGGATTTCTGTTAGTCTCTGTTTTGTCATAATGCTAGCAAAATATAGCTAATCAGCTCTGAATTAGCAAGAGATAAAAATATGAAGTATAAATGTGAGCAGATATTAAGCTATATTAAAAGCCATGTATGCCAATTGACTTGCAATGATGTTAAGCTGGGACACAGAAGAGCAGAAATACTACAGAGCAAACTTATAGCAAGACGTCTATCTAAGTTTGCCTGACAATTTTCATTAAAATATCTAGTATTGTACGAAACACAGTTGCTTACAACTTTGCCAAACTTCAGTTGTTCAGGCTGGACGTCTGGCTGAGTCTGAATTGTTTTTGGAAGTTCCAACTAAAATGCTTCAAGCATTTCCAAGAATGAGATGAGAAAAAAAAATGTTGTTTGCCCATGTTAAAACAATCCCACAACCATTTTGCTGAAGTTTTAATGTCTCCGTGTTCCAGAGCAATCTACTGAGGTTCAGCTGGGGTACTGCTCAATGGCAAGAACTGACTCTTGCCATCCCTGCGAAAATTATGCCAGGCTAAGAGCCACTGAAAAAAAACATTTCACAAAGGTCACCTGGTACTGAATTGGTAGCTGAATTCTCAGAATAGCCCGTGTATGCTGATGCCAGTCCAGTTGCTCACACCTCACCTGTTGCAGCTGCCCTGTGCACATGCCGTTCCCAGAAAACACACCCATCTCAGGGGTATGGGGCTAAGCAGTGCCCTTCCCACCGCTGAAGCCACAGTGCAGGAACTGAGGTGATGGACCTTGTTCGTCCTGTTTCAACAATTCTTCCCCAGCACAGCTTGTGACACAGTGGGGAAAAAAAAATAAAAAAGTGTGAATGGCATGATTACCCGTGCCACTGGGAAGGGAGAGTGGAGAGGAGTAGTATTGTGACAAAATGTTGTTTAAGATTTTGTACCTGTCAGTCAGGAGCTCTTTGTTAGTGATAGGTATCATCCACCACCTTTGCCATGGGATGGAAACACTGTACAAATATGCTTCTATTGGCAATTTATTTGGGCCTTCAACTGACTCATTCAGAATCAACATTATCTCAGTTCATGCCTCTCTGTGGTCAGAGCTTTGTCATTGCTCTCTTTGGCACTCACCACTGCCCACCAAGCTGGATATCCCTCCGGGTCTCAGTGTCCACCTTGACTGACCTGCCAGCTATGAGCTCTAGAAGTGCTCTTCTCCGTTCCCTCTCCAACAGCTGCAGCAGCTCAGAGCCCAGCATCACCCATCTGCATGGCACCACACTTCCCTGCAAGGCTGTCTTCTCAGTTCTCCACTTTGGATTTGGGCACGGGGCATGCTCCTGAGGTGATTTGCTCAGCCTGTTTTACTTGTGTAGGAGCAGCTATGGCAGCTGCTATTCCCATATTTTGCCATGCTCACTGTTCTACTTCTCTCTGCTGTGCTCCCCCTCAGGAATTCATTCCATCTGACTGTACCATCTGTCTGAGCACTTCTCATTTGCTTGTCCCCCTCTCAAAAAACAGGGCTTTGCAGTTCTGTTGTGGTTTTGTAGAGCAACAATATGCGTTTCCACTTGTCACAGCTGTATCTTTGTTTGAAAGCAATGTTTTAATGGCCATACAGAAACTGTTAAGAATTTATGGATGACACTTTGGCTATGTCTGTTATCAGGAAATTGGACAATGCCAGTGCCAGTTCTCTGACCCTGAGTGCAATTGTCACTCCGTGGTCATACCTAGTCCTCAAACCTCCTTAGCCTTCAGAGCAGGTTGGCTATGTCAAGTCTGCCAGCCCCCAGCAAGGCTGGTCCCCAGCCAGGGCCAGTTCCAGAACCCTTCCAGGATGACCGCTGGTTGGGCTGTGCCAGCATTTTACCCGAGCCCTGGCACTGTTTATCCTGCTAGTTTAGACATAATCCTCATGTCATACTCATCTGAGCACATCGGATGCCTGGGATTGTCTGAACAATCACATGAAACCTTTTCTGCATTATAAAGAAATATTTTATTATTATTGAATCAGACTTCTCTGAGATCACAGATAGAATGACTGCTTTCCAAGAATATTTTGAACATCCAGCACTGGAAAATTCTAACATTGGAAAAAATTTTGTGACGTGTTTAAAACCTTTTTTTTTTTTTTTTTGAGTTGGTTTAGGCATTATTTTAATATCTCCTCTGAATGCACCTTTGTTTGCTTTCTGCTGTTCTGCTTTGAATGTCTGTTTCCTTGTCCTCCTTTCATTAGATGAGCTTTAAAAAAAAATTAATACAGCTTGGGGACAAATGTTTCCACCTGAGCTATTGTTAATGAGCATAGCAGATGATACTTTAGTTAGATGAGACAAAGCAAATAACACTCCATTGGGTCTTCTTAGTTCTTCATGGACAAACAGCGCTTACAGCTACAGGCACAGTTGTGCACAGAATTTCTCAGGACTGGCTTTACCTCTTTTCAACAGGAAATGTAAGCAGGGAAAAAATGTCTGCAGAAATGCTTATTTTAACCATATGTAGTTTTGGAGGACTGACTTTTATTGAACTGCAGTTCAATGAGTACCATAAAAAACTCATACAAGCAATTCTAAGCTCTGTCAGAGAAGAGAACAATAATAATTCCTTGATACATCAAAGGCTAAACTGGAAACAGCCAACAAGCCAACCAGAAACTCAAGTAACCGGTTTGTACTCTTGGCTTCATCAGAAGTGAGCACAAAGCTTTAGGTAGTGGCAATGTCACGCTCTGCGAAGCTTTCTGTATTGTTACATGCAGGACTAGAGCATTGGGGTGTGCAGTACCTCACAGGGATTTGATGCCGGCTGAATCCCTTGCCCTTCTCCCCCATGAGAGGACAGAGTCAGTGCCTTAGAGCCCCAGGAGTTGTTCCCTTTTGTGAAGCAGGACCTCAGAGGCAACTCTGTCCTGAAGTGATCACACGAAGTCAAAAACACCACCCCTTTACTTGAATGTTTCCAATGCCCCACGTACAATGCACATTTTCTTAACATTAGAGATCACAATTCTAAATCAAAGCAAAAGGGCTTTTATCTGCCAACATCCTTGTTCAAGATCCTTCTCCAAGAGCTGATGAAATCATCTGACATAAAGCAGAGCAGAGGCTGTATTCTTTGCAGAGCTTTGAGTGATGCATAATTTACCAACTCTGCCATGAGAATGGCATTTTTGAACAAAACTGCAAAGTGAAAGAAGACATAATTTTAAAAATATGCTTATGTGGAATTTTAGCTGTGACATACACCATGAACGTTGCTAATGATTTCAGATATTAGACTATTCTGAAGCAATTCAATACACTGTTAAATTGTAGCTTGGAAAATGTGCCCTATGTTTACACTACTTTCATCTTAAGTAGTCTTTCTGGCATAATAAAAATTTGTATACAAATTGTTTAAAACCAACAACTCCAGCACTAATGCAGCTGAAAAGTTTCTGAGAAGCAAATGTTGCATAAATAAATATAATTGTCTGAATATACATGTGATGAAGATCCTTGCTGTTCAAGATACTCACCTTTAATTTTTAGGTGCTTAAGGCATTACTGAAAGCTTAAAGTTATTACTGAAAAGAGTGCTGTGACATCTGAGCCGTGGCATGCAACTCATTTGCAGTGACAAACAACTTTCTCTACCCTTCTTTCTGTCCATGGGAAGAGTTGATTTTGGATTTAATTGAAGGGTGAGGCAACTGCTTTTGAGATAATGTTTTGCAGTTCCCTGCTGCTCTGTTCTTATTTTCAGGCCCATTAAATACTGTTTTGCGAGAACAGCTTTCTCATTTGAACTGCCCAGTAATGACAACAAATTCTTGTGGTTTAAGGCTAACGTGAGCCAGTTCCAGAGCACCTGCCAGGAGATATGATTTTTTTGTACCTCAGCTGAGGATACAATTAGCTTGTATAGTTGCAGAGTATGAATGATAGTTTTTATTCTAAAAGTAGAAGTCTTTTGCATTTGGACAACGAAGGAAACATAACATGTACTTTCAAAAGAATTCAGTGAAAGCATCCTTGGTGGGAAAACAATGTTTTTCATGTCAATACTGCAGCGGGATAAATGAGCCTGCTTTCAAGGGTCCCAGCCAAGCCATAGTAATTTAAAAGAGCTGAGCATCAGGTCGTTCAGATTTAGCTCCGCATCCTGTCATAAGCAATTAGATGAAAACAGAGAAGTTTGCTAAATTAGCAGTAAGCCACTGACAAATTTTCCCAAGGTAACGTTTAAGCCTTGCACTCTCTTTTGGCCAACCCCTGCAATTCAGTGAACTTGAAGGAACTCCACAGCATAATTTGCGGCAGCCGGGTACTGCATTTGTGCTCTGCCCTGGAAAAACAAACAAACAAAGAAGCAAACACACAGACTGATGGCCGAAAGCAGATAGCCAGGGAGAGCAAGTACAGGACAGGGATACAAAACTTCTTCTGAGCACTTGCTGCATCCAGATATTTTCAACTTGAAGCTGATGTGGTTTATCTGACAGCAACAATAAGTGAGTATTTCTCCCAAGTATTTCTCCAGTCTCCCTCCAAGCCATGAAACCTTCTGAATCCAGAGACAAGGAGCTCTTCAGATCGGCTGTTCAGCATGAGAAGAACCACCTCATTTTGTTCATCTGCAGAGAGTTTCTGAAAGCTTGTATAAACTAAAAATAACCAGCCAAAGCGAGCAGGTGCCAGGAAGCGACAGGAGCATGCATTAATTTTCTGCTAGGACTCTATCAGTTGGAAAGGTGTCAGTTACATGCCCTCCTGGCCTCCTACCCAGACATAGACTGAGCTCTGCTGAGTGCTGGATGAGCAAGTGTGAAGGCCGAGGCCCTTGCGATGCACAGAAATGATCAGATACCAGTGGGATTGTTGAGAACAGGTTTCCTGATGAATAAAAAGCCTGCACATGAATTCTTCCCATGGGGTCAAGATCTAGAATTAGTACTCTAAACTTTTTTATCACCCCTAGAGTGTTTACCTCCAATATTTCAGAGGATTAGAGACAACGGCAGTCCCTAGGGAGGTTCTACTGTGCTTAAACTAGCCATAAATTGGACTTAAAGGCTATAGTGCTGGAGATTCCTTAGTGAAGCCATCTTTTATATCTGATAAACAAACCTCAGTGAAATAATGTGGCCTACTAGGATTTTCTTCAACACCTCTTAGGGCCCTGACATCTCTTCATTGACTGTCTTATGAAATTAGTTCATGACCTTTGCCTTGTCAGTGTTCAGCAGCTCCATGTAGGGTCTGTGTGCCAAGACACTCCGGTGCTTTTGTTATGTGAATTTGTGTCTTTTAGGAGTTCCACCACAACCACTAATTCATTCCACAGAAACAACAGAGAAGTCATGAGAAAATACGGACTTCTGTTTACTACCAGCCTGGCCCATCATCACACAGGCATGTTGAAATGCTGTTTTAATCAGCTTTTGCTAAGTGTAGCAGCCATGCTTAAGTTATCTTCTCTGAATCAATCCAGTTTTATTGGACATGGAAATTATTTAGTTTATGGATTAGGGAAATCGGCCTATTTACACAGTAAAATGCATATTAGTCATTGAGAAAGAAAAGTAGAAAATGACTAACCATTTTTTTTTTTACAAGACTCTAAGAAAAATCTATAAATTTTCAACTAACGATTAGCATAAGTCAACATGTTACTGTTTTAGAACTACATTAGTGTATTTGTGATAAAGTAGTGGAAAAGTAGAAAAGAGATTGGACATTGCTTTAAATTGTTAGGTGACAGTGATTTATGTTACTTATTATGTGAGAGGAAGAAAATAAGAATTAGCAGTCTGATGGAAAAAAAAATCAAAGGAATACATTTTGAAAAAGAAAAAGTTTTGAATTGCAGATATGTAAATTCAGAAACCACAGTAAGAAAATATAAATTCAGCACATAACATCTCTTCTGCAAATGCATCAAGTTTTCTCTTAAAACTGGTGAGGCCATTTTCCCCTATGTATAAAAAAATGTTCAAGAACATCAGCCTGCTGAAAGCTCATCAGTCTCCATTTATTCATGACAAGTTTGTTTCGGAAAGTGTTTGGAGCACACGGACAGTTTCTGTTCAAATCAAGGACTACTTTTCCTTGAGATAAAAGTAGCAGTTCAAAGAGGAAATTAGATTGTTGAGATGTATATACATGACGTACAATGCTGAGGTAAATGGGGAACTTGAAAAATGCATATCCTTTCTGATTGTATCCTTATAAATATATAATGAGAATAGAAACAGATGCTACAATGAAGGTCACTAGCATTGTCAGCATTAAAAGTGAAACTGGGATTGCTTTGTTGAGAGAAAAAGGTATAAAGGAGTCATGAAGGGAGGATATTGAATAAGGGGAGGCTGAAGATGGATGGATGCTCCTTCACAATGCATGAGTGAACATACATGTGGTAAAAGCAAAAGGCAACAAAATTAGAACAACAACCAGAACAACATGCAAAGATATGTAGACAAACACATACATAAACGGGTGCTTGTTTTTCAGAGTGCTTGATTAAAGCCAGAAGCTTAGTGTGCTTTCAAAAGAATTTTTATATAAGACAGGGAAAGATGTTAGAAGTCAATAATGCAAGTCCTAAACCGTCCATTAACTGATGACAGTGGAGAGATGTTTCCATTCTACTGGATCCTTTCTTTCTGAGCATATCATGCTGAATCTGAAGAGCTGAAACTAGCATTTTCACAAGAAACTGGTGAGAGATTTTTAACTTTACTTGATGAATGAACTGGTAATAACAAACCCACTTTAGGTGGGATTAGGGTGAGTGAGACTAAGATAAACAAAATCTTATGTTTTGGGCATCTTCATAATAAAATTTGCCTTCACTGTGATAATATACTTTATATCAAGATAGCATGCTGGTAATTCCTGTAAAAGTTTTGTCAAGGAGTGGCAGGAAAGCGAACATACACATAGCTGCATTGCAGCAGTAATTTTGTTCCATTCAAGGTGGATGTGTGTCTGTGCATTGAGAAAAAATACCTTTTGTAAATGATTGATTTTATGTAAAAATGCTACTGGCTTTGTCAAAAGTAGACTTTTTCCAAACTTTTTTCCTTTTTTTTTTTTTTTCCCTAAAAAGAAGTTTTCTGCTTTGTAGAAGTTCACGGCTTTTTGCTTCAAGCTCAGCATAAGCTATCTTGTAAGCATGAGAAAACTGAAGTTCTGTACAGTTTCTCCCAAAACAGACAACAGACAGCTCTCTTTTTACAAAATGTCTTTCCTCTCACATGTACAACCCATGCTATGACCAAAGTAAATGAGAAACAATCATAATTCTGTTCCTTTGGCTATATCTTTTGGAAACCCTCCAACATAAAATGCATTAGCACAAAAATGTACTTGTCCTTAATTAATTTATAGCTTAGAGCAGAATACCAGAAATAACACTTGAAGTTCAGATACAAAGGTTTTAAAGTCATGGATAAAATATTGTATGAAATTTGTAATAAACCTTAAATAGTGCTGGAGGGCAAATAAAACTAATTATCAATAATCTTAGGAATTTCAGTGATGTAGAACTGCATGTAAAAGATGTTTATCTTGTAAAACACTTAGATTCTATTGAATTTATTGTCATTTTGGGAGACAAAATTATTTAAGTTTTTCCACTACCCTAAACAAGTACATTTACTAAACTGAACTATTTTGGGGGTTTTGTTTTTGTGTATTTGGTGTTTTGTTTTTGTTGTTTTAAATAGCTTAAAGCATATACAATATGTTGTAATATCTTGTTCTGAAGTGTGCATGCTAGAAGGTTACAGAATCTGTATTATATAGTACAGCTTTATATAGGAACATGGGACTAGAAAGGGTATAATGGATCATCAAATTTATTCTCCTAATATTGTAGAAATCACACTTTATAAATCCCCTTCATAAGTTTATCAGGTTTCACTGTAAGTGTCGTTAGGATTTTTGCTGCTGTTACTGCAACTGGAAAATTGTTCCCAAATCTCAATGCTCCAGGTGAGAACCTGTTTCTACCTTCTAGCACAGAATAAATTCTGGCCAATCTGTGCTGTTGGGTTCCCTTGCCAACACTGTCATGTAGTTTAAATGGCTCTTCCATCTCCCTGATGTTTTCCTCCCTGATATATTTATAGACAGCAACTGGATCGCTTAACAGCCCTTATTTTGCTAAGCTAAACAAGTCAAGCTCTTCATTATCTCTTCTCATATGATAGGTTCCCTCTTCCCCAGTCACCCTAGAAGTCCATCTTTGTACCTGAACAAGTCTGAGGTAATGTGCTACAAATGACAAAGTACTACAGTCTTGTATAATAGTGTAATAAAAGAAGCTATAGCAAACAGAGTAATAATTTCAGGCTTGCAAGGATGTGCAGTGCCAAATATTTAGGAGATTGAGTAAAGGTTTTGAAATCTTCTAAGGGGATCTTTATTAGAAAGAATGCTTTTATCTAAGCAGTTGATTGAAATTGCAGTATAAAATGTTTTAGGGTTTAATCAAAAGCTGGGAAATCAATGAAAATCATGATTTGGTTGAGAGTTTCAGCCAGCTCAGTATGCAGTTGATTAGACTTGTGACAGCAATCACGGAAGAAAGGGGTCTGAGATTTTCAAAGATTGTTTCACAATAACTGAGAAAATTCCTGTGAATGCTATATAAAACGTGATAAATCTTTCCTGGAAAAGCCACAGTTGTATTCATATGATGTCTTTAAGAAATTTCAATGGAAGAGTTCGGCTGGTTCCTTGGAGTGAGTGCTGCAGAGTGGGGTCCTTGTTGAGGACAGGCACTGTAAAGCAGAGAGACTGTGGGGACAACTGATCCCACCACCTCCCAGGATGGTAGAGAAAAGGATATTTGATCACATCCAGTATCCCCTGGCTTCTTGTGTGATAGCTTCTTGGAAATCTTCAGGAAACTCATGACTCCCAGCTGTTAAGGCTGTGACAGCTATCCGTTGTTTTTTGTTTGTTTGTTTGTTTGTTTGTTTGTTTTTTAATCCTTACTGAACCAATAGTTTCATCAAGTCTAATGGGTAGCTTTGTACAGAAACTTTTTCCTAGTTGTGCTGAGCCTGCTGTCCCACAGCTTGGGGATTCACTGGTGTGTAGGATGCATCTTAGTTTGGAGATGAGAGGGATTTTTTTTTGTACTGAAATCCTTCTTTTTTAAGGAATTAACACACTAATTTCCTTTTAGCTTTTCTCTGTCCTCTAAAGAAAAAAAAAAAAAAAGGAATTTCATGATACACTGTAGGAAAAGAGAAGCACTACTTTTAGCTGGTACCCGGGCACACAAATATCAGTGAAAATGAAATGCTCTTAAAAACACAAGCTATTTCTTAAGTGAGAGCAAAGGGGATTCCCATCCGTGGTTAGGAGCAATTCAATACATGCTGAAGAAAATATATGTCAGGGCACTGCACAGGTGGCCAGGGGCTGGGAATGGTGGGCTCCTGGCACCTCCCTGGGGTCGGGGACAGGCCACGGACCCGTGGGTGGGCCTGGCTCAGTGGGGCCCATGGCTGAGCATGGCTGGGCTGTGGGGAGCTGGATCCGGCCCTGCTGCAGCCTCACTGGGGCAGGGGGTGACAGCCCCAGGGCTGACTGGGATCCTGGGCCCTTGGGGCCCTGACGGTAAATTAAATGGAGTGGCAGTTGTAGAAAGCATTTCTAGCAGTAACAGGGTAAAATAAAGCCACAGAATTTGTACACGTGTCCATATGATGCAAAATACCACCAATATGATTGAGCAGGCAGTGGTAAGAAGGGAAGTTTCATCAAAGCTGTCATTAGAGTATCGTGGTCAAAACGCCAAAGAAGACTTCATCTTTCCTCCTGCTTAATTTGGTAGCCCAGTCCATGGTTTCTCCCCACCAGGGAGAAAGGGATATGTATATGTGAAAGGGGACAGCTGAGGCAGAGTTTCTCCAAAACAGACTTATAGAGAATCAGTAGCTTCACATCACTATGTTGAGAGTAACAAACAAAAAAATAACCAATTTACATTTATTCATTTAAATTTTGATGTTTACACACCTCATATTTTGATATCACGCGCTTATACAGTTGGTGCATGGGATCAACACCCTCAGCAACGGGCATGGAAAAAAGGGGGACAGAGGAGCCCAAGAGGCATCCTGCTGTGAAGGGGTGGGATGTTTTCATAGCCCTGGTGGGTGAGAGATGCCAGGGGGCAAAGTCTGCAAGCAAAGCTGCTGCTTTGGTTAGCCCAGTGGGTGGTTAGGAGTGGTTTTGGTGTGGTTGTATGATCAGCGTTGGTGAAATCCTTCCTGAACATCAGGAAGCACTTCTTTACTGTGCAGGTGTTGGAGCACTGGCACAGGTTGCCCACAGAGGTTGTGGAGTCTCCCTCCTTGGGGACCTTCAAAAGCCACCAGGACATGATCCTGGCTGAATGGCTCTAGGAGTCTATGGCAATGTCTCCTCTTGAGAAGATTTAGGAGTAGCTACTACACTTAGATGACTTTAAAACTATATATTGTGGAAGCAAATTACTCTTAAGGGCATGGTTTTAAACCAAATCTCCTGTGAGCAAGTTTTTTTGAAAACCATGCACCAAGCCACTATTTTGCATTGAGTATATCAGGTTTCAAAATCATTTAAGCTGATGAAAATCTGGAGTGATTTTGTAAACTCAGAAGAGTCAAGACTCTTCAAATATGAAGTCAGAATTTAGCCCATTATGCCTTGGTCCACTTTTTTTTTTTTTTTAATTTTAATAGATTAACATGAGCTAGTTGACACAAAACTGTTCTTTATTTCTTATACTTTGTGAATCGCACTGAAATTTAGGCTCTTCATTATGATTACATGGCTCACTTTCTTTTATCAGCTCTAAATAGTTGCATGCTAACTTTTAAAGACAATAATCTTGCTGTTTTGTTTTTCAAATTAGTTAAACTTTCACTGACTCTTCTGAAGGACAATCTTTTTGTAGGGCAAAAAATTAATTTCTGTAAATCCCATGTTCCTCATACAAATTATCTCCAAATTGCCATTTGTAAACTGCCATGTCAAATGTGATTCAGAGCTTGTAGGTATAACAGTGAGATAACCCCAGTCCTTTTGCTTGTAGTAAATGTTTTGTGTGATAAATAAATTACTAAATAAATAAATGCTCTACTTTCTTCTAGAACTTGCTGTTCAAGACTGAAGTTTCCAAAACAATTTTTCAAGAAAATTTAAATATTTGTCAATGAAATAATCTATAAAGTCAAGTTTAATTTAAAGGGTTTGCACCAGTTTAATTGTCATTACATCTGGTTAAGACATCTTTACTGTGTCTATGCTTACATTGCTCATAATCCAGTTAATCATGTTCTGTCAATGCAGAGCAGGGACAAAAGCCATCTGTAAATGCCAAGCTGATATTTACTATTTTGCAAGAATTCACATACAGTTTGTTGAGAAATAATGGGGAAATGTGTCATACACTGTTTTAGCTGCTTTAAGCTTAGACACTATAGTGGTCCTGCTTTATTCCTTAAGTGTTAATCCCCCCATATGTCTGCATTGTTATTAGGAGAATTATATAAATGATTTAAATAGCAGTCGGTCTCTCAGTATCTGCTCTACTTCCATACTTCCATGGTTGTTGGAGTTGTCACCATTGTCCCAGCCTTATTTGCCTTGCAGGCTGTGCAAGAAACTGGTCTGCAGCTCCTGCTGTGCTGCTGATTGCCCAGCTTGGCCAGCCAAGGGAGTCACACATGGGAGTCTGTGGACTCTGTGCAGTGTGATTACTGGATGGCACAAGCAGGAGAGCTTACTTCTCTGCGGTTGTTTCATCATTGCATTGCATTGCACTCCATATATTCTGCAGAGCTAGTCTACTCAGTGAGGAACCCAGCATATTAACTACCATTTTTTTATTTCACTTGTTACAGTTACTCTCCTTTGGAAGGAGAGTTTTACTTGGTATTGATTGCTAAGTTAGAGCAGAAAGCTGCAACTTGTGGCACCAACTCAGGGGGAAGCAGCAGGAGTGCAAGGTTTTACTGCCGGGATTGGTATTTCTGTATCATATCTTCAAGTGCATCACCTGGTATATTCTGAATTATGCGCTCTGGCTGTTGAGACACCTAGATAAAGTCAGAGGGAATCTTTAAATTAAATATATATATATATACATTTTCAAGCCATTTTAAATCTGGCAACCTGTGTTTTCCAGCTGGCCTGGTGGCCAGGGGGCTGAGCAAGCATAAGATACTGCTTCTCTGTTTTGTCATTTTTTTGTCAGCCCCTGAGCTTTATCTTTTCTCCGGGGAGCAGCAGGGACCCCAGTCAGCCCCAGGTGGGAGCAGCAGAGCGATGGCACAGGGACAGCTCCATCCTCGACCCCCTCCTACCCCCTCCGGACCTAGATTCTAGCGAAGCCCCTGCTCTGGAAGCATCCCTCAATACAGGTACTGCTGCACACCACGGGCTGCCTGGCCAACACAACATTTAGGAGTTGCAGTTGCAATAGCATGGCTGGAAAGCAACTCTTGAGTTTCCTGCAGATGTCAGCTCCAGGAGGTGAACAAAATAACTTGTGTCATCTGCTGCCTTTCAAAGGCTCATTGGAATTGCAGGGCTGTCAGAGCCCTCAGGAATTGTTGAGGGTTACCAAGGACATCCTGAATGTACAATATTTTCCCTGAAACATTTTAGCATATTTTTTAGTTCATAATAAGCATCCTGAGTTAAGGAATTAGTGTAAGGATGAACCCTTCAGCAGGCACCACAGACTCTAATGACCACATCGGATGCCTCAATATTGTTTGGGATTTTGCTTATCTTTTAAAAGCCCTGTTGCTAGAATTATATGGGTTATACTATACTCTTTATTTCCAGTTTTAAAATGTCTTGTGGTGCTGGAATGTACCTTGAAATTGAGAACCCAGATCAAAACCTGGAAGGCAACCACTGACTAGTTTTCTAAAAATCTCAGAACTTTAAGCCCAGTATCGTATCATATTTTGAAATGTCTGACTCATTTGGAAAGTTCGGGATTGTGTATATTAATTACGGCCCCAGAAGATCTATCTTAACAATCAGAAAGCAGCTCCATTTGTAGTCAAGGATTGCAAACACAATCTTCCTGGAACTGAAAATTGTACATTGTGCAATTTTTATGGCTTGTATAGCTTTTCTATTTTTAGTGGGTTGAAACCTGCAATACATCTTATAATCCTCTTTAAATTGTCATTCATAATGCTAATTTCCATTAACTTGGCATAACTAAGTTTCTATCTTAAATTTATATAGTTGCTATTTTACCTAACAGTGCTACACAGAGAAAATTTTATTTTTCTCTGGCACAAAGCAGATGCGAGTACAGTTTGATGTGTTTCTAGTTAATAGATTTTTAAATCAGATTTAACACAGTATCTTCTGTTTTATTTAAAAATGTGCATGTGTTATGAAGTTCAATATCTTTTCCATTACTTGAACAAACCATTTATTTAATCCTTCACCTTTTTAGGCATTTGGAACAGTTTCTCTGAGGTTTGGGAAAGCCTAATAAAGTTATGCTTTTCAGCTTTTAGGAAGATACAGTGGGAAGAACAATTCTGTTGTGTTTTTTTTTTTTGTTTGTTTTGTTTGCCTTTTTAGAAATACCTCTTCAAGGTACAAGAAATCATTAAGTAACAAGTTTTTATACACAACTGTCCAGTCTTGTTATTGTTAACCTAAATAGAGATAATGCCATGTATTTTGCTACCTGTAGAAGCCAAGTGCACATTTTTTCGTACCCCACCTTGAGCGCAGGGGAGATGTGTATGCTGCTGGCACACCAGTCTGTGGCATAATGCTAAATTCTAGGTTCTGACAATATTTTTATTTTCTAGGCTTTCTTATCCATCTAATTATAATCCGTTAGCTATCTTAAGTCAATCACACGGCAAACTCACAGCTATACAGAGACTTTCTAAATATTGCCATTTCATCGCAGGTCAGTTTTATAGCCCTAGAGCCAACTGGCAAACTACTGAGTGATTATTTTTATTATTTATGCTGTTTGTTTGACATACACTCGATGTTGTGTGGGAGGAATTTAAAGGATATAGTAGGATACGAGCTTTTGAAATTAACTTTGATTAAGTGAGTTACAGAACTTAATGTGGAGGCCAGTAATATTTTGGGTGTTTGACTGAGTTTTACAATTACTCTAAGGCAGTGATATACAAATACTAAAGGTCTGTGCTGATTAAAGAAAACCAGAAAGTGTGACTGGATAGAAATGAACATGAACTGATGAATTTAATTTAGCTTCCTAGCTGATAAATATTTTAATAATAAACAAGTGCATGTATTCCTCAAATTACAGTTAGTTTAGCAGTCTTTCAGGTTTAAGGATATAAAATATCCTTAATAATTTGGTAAGGAAATATTTATTTAACTTGAGGACTTTGTCCTGACTTTTCTGAAATCCTTTCGAAGTATCCTCAGCATATATTCAGCAGAGGCTCATCTGGCTAGTCTGAGCATGCTTTTCCTGGACTGTCGTGCTCACCAGTTGGCTGCCCTGAGCTGTGGTTTAACTCTCAGCTGGGCAGGTCTGAAAAAAAAAAATATCTTTCACTTCTGAAATTCCTGCAGTGTGCATGTGAACAAATACAGATAAGGAAAAGCTCTTATCTGTGGGCCGTGCAAGGAATAGCAACAGGAAAGAGGTTGTACTCAAAGTTCACTTAGACATTTGCATGATGTATAGGAACATGAGAGAGCTGGGAATAAATTGTGGGGGTGGCAAAAAATGAGCATGTGAGAATAGTTTCTGTTACATATTGTTTCTTCAGATAGCTAAAAGAGCACAATAATATGACGAGATGAACTTCCATCCTCACAGGAGGAAAACAGGTTAATCTTCCTTTCTCCAGACCCCAGGTGAGAAGCTAAAAAGCAATAACAATATCATTTTGAGCAATTCAGACAGAGGCTGAATTAGGCTTTTGATCATAACCAGCATTTATACCTCTTGTTGCACATAATCAATGGGATTTCAGTATCCTTATTGCCTTTTAAGATGAATTCCCATCTGTTACAACAGCAATTTGGGAAAGAGAGAGTTTTATTCGAGGTTGTCCCGAGGCACTGTTGGGGAGGGGACCCAACGGTCTCTGCCTTCCTCACAAGCCGCAGGGTTTTGCTGTCCCGTGCCAGTCACAAATCTCTGCCTCCCGAAGCATCCCACTGCCTGGGCCAGGGGGGCTGGCTCCCTCCCCGTGCAACCAAGACAGGACGGAGCCGCCAGCGCTGCCCGCCCGACCACGGCACCACCTTGCCAAGGCCGCAGGTCCGCCGCACAGCACACCGGAGAAGCAGCCCAAAGTAATTTCTCAGTCACCTACACTTCCTTGAAGGCAGCTGAAAAGTATTTAAGTAAACAAATAAGCAATGCTGAGACATTACATAAGTGCTGGGAAAAAATATTTTCTCAGACTGTTTTTCAGTAACTGAAGAGAAACAGATTCCTCTTTTTATATGCCACTTTCTTACATGACTTCTTTACCTGATTTACCAATCAGACTTGCAGATGCCTCCCCCCGGCTTTTTTGGGTAATGACCAAATTTTTGGCATCTTTATGAAAAGTCAAGTCAGCCTTTTCAATCTGCATTAAGAGACCCAATGAGGCTATGATATTCAGAGGCACCCACCAGTTTCTTTCAGTAACACTGAGAACCAAATAGCTTTTCTGTCATCTGTCTCCTCATAAGAAACAGGCATTTGAAAAATCTATGATGATTTTTTTTTCAGATTTACCTTCATTGCCAAAACTGAGTCTCTGAAGTATTTCACTTGCTCTAACTAACTAAAATAAAATAAAATCTAACATAGATCCATTGCTTATTGCTGTTTCTGAAATTATTTGTTTTGGACAATAATAGACAAATTCCTCCCCCGCCCCAAGTTTTTCCCTCAAAAGAAGAGTTCAGCACAAGGACTTGTGGCTGGATAGTCAAATGAGCTGCTTTCCTATTTAGGTAACCCAGTAAGAGTGAGCTTTTGGCTCTTTTGGATACTTTTTAGAAACATTGGGTTCTCTACTCCTCTCGGCCAGAAGTGTCCCTGAGACAGCGGTTTGTGTGCTGATGCCTCGTGGAAAATCCACCCCCAAAGCAAAAGGCACTGTTTGTAACTTCATTAATGCCACAGTGATTATAGCAGGGACTGTGGGGGGAAAGGGGAGCATGACTTCTGCCATGTCCTAACTTTTGCCACCGAGTAGGCACTCTGTCAGATGCTGATAATGAGGTGCCAAACATGTGCCCTTGCCTCCCTGCCCAGCAGCAAACTCAGCCTTCATGATGTTGTGTTTATATATCCAGCTCCAGTTTATCAGCCAGCCAACAGAAGTGCCCAAATTAGGGGCACGGCCTCATTAGTGGCGGCCCTAAGGGGTAAAGCTGAGACCTCCCAGCACTTCCCAGGGGCAGGATGCAGCAGTGTCTTCCAGCCAAGTCCTCTCACAGGGATGCTGGAGCATCACTGGCCTCTGCCCACCACCTTTTTCCATGGAAAGAAAGTCAGGGGATGCTTTCTCTGATAGGCAGGAGCCATGGTGGTCACTGAAGCTGCATGACCAAGGATGGGGACAATCCTGAAGTCTTGACATAGCCTCAGAGAGCTCAGGCTCCATTTCAATGACATTGCAGATTACAAATGAAACCTAGAGCCCTAGTTCAGTCACACAAGTGAGATGCTTAAAGCTGAGCAGTGTGACTTTGTGCCAGTGCAGATGATTTTATCTTCATGTAGGCTTGTAAAACACCCACTCCATTTGTAGAAGCTCCTTTTAATATCTTTCCATGGCTCTGAACTGAAATTACTTTCTAAGAAAACAGCTAACATTTTTTTACTCTACCCTAGTGGAAAAAAAAAGAAAATTCTTTTTTTTTTTTTTCTATTTTGTTTTATATTCGCAGTGAGGCAAATGAAACTGACTTAGATTTTATCCCTGTTGAAATTGGGTTTCAAGATGTCACAGACATTAAAGCAAGGTGAATCTGGCAGCAAGTAATTTTAGTTTTGTTAATGCAAGACCATGCCGGGGTATTCATTAGCATCTTTTTTCTCTCTTCCTCTGCTACTCAAGGTAGCTATGCTATGTTTTCAGCTTAGCCTGACTTTTTTTTTTTTTTTTGCTGTGAACTAAAAAGCCCAGTGAAAATTTGAGCAGATTAACAGTGAGAGGATGTTCAAAAAAATCAAATCTGCTCAACCTGTAGATGCAGCTTAACTATTTAACTTCATTCTTTTCAAGTGAAGAAATTGTCTAGGGATTTTGAAACCAAGGCATTAGAAGAGCCACCTAAATACGGTTTCTATATCTGACAGCTATTAAAGTGGATGAGACCATTTTCAATGCCCAGGTGAACTTTCTGAAAGTTTTTATGCTGCTCCCTGTCAGCATAAAGCATTGGTATTATTTAAATCAGGCAGGCTGACATTTACTCCTTTACTTTTTGCCATGTGTTCTTAAGTCAGTGGAAAGCCTGCAGGAGTACTGGGAAATAATGACAGTCACTGGGCTGGCACTGCCAGGAATGAAGTAAGACTCTCCTTTCATTTTACCTCTTTACAAATGGTAATGACAACTGAAGGCCAAGGTTCTCAATAATGCAAGAGCCTGTGGAGCCCCACAGTGCTAGTCTGTTTATCGGTGATGTGTAGCAGAAGAGCTCAAATTTTGTATCACCAAGCTCAGCAAAGGCCGGTGTGAAGTAGGGATGTTGTGCCACCTCTATCCTTCAACTGTGGTGTCTCTTAGTGATCAGTGCTGAACTGCTGTACTATCCATCAGTACAGACTTAAAAATACACCTCTAGAATAAGTAGTATGCTTTTGCGTGCCTTGACCTAACTTGCTGGAGAAAAATATGTTTTCTTTTCTGTTTTCCCACCACCCTGAGCTTATTTTCCCTCTGTAAACTCAGTATTTATGGTGAGTTGCACTTTCCCTGTGCAGAGCTGAGTAGTTTTCCATTTCCTTTGTTTGTAAAGAAGACGGCTGTGGAGGAGAGAAAAAGGCTGGAAATTAAGCAGTGCCAGGGCATGAGCACGGATACTGGGAGGTGAATGTCTGTTCTCTTAAACAGTTGGAGTGGTCCACGGCACGCTTTTGGCCTGGCCACTTAACACCCTCCTGAACCATTTGAGAGCATGCTTTGGGAGTCAGCAGAGGCTAGGAGCTATTCCCAGTGGGCAGTGTGGATGCAGCCAGCATGTTATGGATGCTAAGAGGGCTTAAGAGCCTGAAGGATTTTCCAGGACAGCTGGCCTCACAGTCAGAGAGCAGCCCTGGCCATGGTTAATCTCTAGTGTGCGTGTAGCCAGAGAATTCCTTTTTTTTTTTTCCCCAACAAGAATGATATTATTGTAAACCCACCAAAATTGATAGTGAAACTCAAGGGCAGGTTTAGCATCAGAGACTTTTTTAACTTCTTGTTTTGTTACCAGTTAGACTTGACAGTTCTACCTTTCAGGAGGCAGAACACAGCCCATCTTAAAGCAGGGGGTTAAATTCACCTCTCACCAATAGGCCAGGCATGCATGTGCAAGCTGGTACTCTATGTCTATCAACAACTGAAGCTTCCCACAAAGAAGTCACTGAGAGAGATTTGGAACTTGCTCCCTGCTTTGGTTGACAGCTGAAATTTGAGATGCTGCAGATGTGTTTTTGCACTGTTGTCTCTTGGAGACACTATTTGTAGAAGATACAGGTCCTCTGTATAATTCTTTTTTTCCTTTGCTGTAAAATCTGTGAGCGTATCTACATCCTAGTTCTTTTTGGTTATTTTATAAAACAAAAGAAATTAAAATGAGTCAAATATAAAATATAGCTATAATTGTTTAATAGCTTCTGTGAAACCAGAGCTGTGCAAATCACAGCTACTGAAAAGAAAACAGGCTTTGTGTCTGGTCAGCAAGAGACAGCAACACTTTCTTGGACCCAAACCCTGAAATCTGCTTTTGGGACATTTAGCTTTTTGTCTTGTCTCACACTTGTTAAAATCCAAGTCAATTTTATAATAAGGTATCATTTTGAAGTGAAAAGTTGAAATAGATTTTGTAGAAAGCTAATAATAGTTGCCTCCTTTCCTAAGAGTGTTCCTTATTTGTCATGTGGTTTACCAAAACACGTTTCTAGGTTAAGGCAGGATTGCAAGGATGACAGATTGACTTTACTTTCCATGCTGTGTTCCCTTGGTGATACATTGGTTTTAGGTATTTTGGTTGGTCATTGTAAGGATAGGGACAAGGAACCTGGAGACAAAGCTGTGATTATTATCAACTAGCTCCTGTCTGTTGCTACTTTCAGTAGTTTTCTGCCACCTTGGAAAGAGAAAAACTACTGTTAATGGAGCAGCGGTCTTTAAAAACTAATTAAAAGAGGTATGGCATGGCTTATGAGTCCACAGTATATTTGATCTTGCAGGTTGTAAGCATGGTTCTATGGTGTCAACAAAACAGAAATGACTAATGTTTACTTAACACCAAAGATTACCCATTTGCAGCAGTGAAGAATCTTTGGTAGGCCAGCTAATCTGCATCACCTCTCTTACCATTTTCCAGGCGCGTTCTGGCTGTCAGATGATAAAACAAATGTTTAGTAGGTTCAAACTGAAACTGATGGTGACATTGCCAGCTTTATCTTCATGTGAAGCTCAAGGTTTGATTTTTCACTCAAAATGGAATAACCGAAAGGGCTGAAAGCTGTAAAAGAAGATGCAATGAACCACAACAAGGCACAGCGCTCATCCAGCCCTCAATGGGTGGCCATGTCTCAAGAGAGATGTTGGGCAACCACAGGCCCCATCAGCTAGGTGTGAGGTATGTGGTCCCAGGAAGCCATCTCCTCCAAAGATTCGTTCAAGTCAGGAGTAGTCCTGGACACAGGTCACTCCAGCAGGGTGGAAACAGGCCGTGAAGAGGGTTGAGTAGGAGCCAACCTCCTCCCATCTCTTTCAGCCCGGCTGAAACATGCTAGAAAGGCCGCACCGCAGGCAGCTAGCACTCTTGCCACCTAGCTTGCTCCTGGCCAGTCCCTTTCAGCCACTCTGGAGAATAAATAACTAAACCCTCGTCAGACCTAGAGGCATGTTTGTCTAGTGGTGTCAGCTACTTGAGCTGGCTTCTCTGCAACTCCTGTTTGCACTTTCTGGCAGCTGGGAAGCACAGTAATCAAAACACGGATGGAGTGATATATAAAAGTTTATTTTTTTGACTGAATGATGATCTAATAGCTTATCATTCCTCATGTCTCATGCATCCAAGATGTTTTTCCAGATGAAGCCTGGGAAACATGAATTTCTGTGAAACAAGTCTATGTTACTCCTTAGTTCGGTCAGCGTGCATTACTCAAGAAAAAGTGTTCCAGCTGAAACCACAAGTTTGTCTGAAAATGACAAAGTTAATGGAATTATACCAGCATAAACTCTGTTCTTTGTAAAGCTGTGCCATAATTTAGCCAGAGAAGAGTTTATCTTGGAGTTAAGAAAATGGTGTTAAAGCAGTATAAATCTGCCTTAGTGATGACTGGGTTTCCTCCTAGCTCTGCGAATTTCTTTTCTGCTTTCAAGTAGATTACACCTATTCAGAATGGCAACTGGATATGGAATTTGCAAAAATCTTTTCTTCTTTCAAAACACTCACGCTTATCCCTTTCCTTTCTTTTTCCAAGTGAAGGAACTATTATGAACATAATCGCTGGTGAATAGAATCCATGTGCTCTTATGCTCCAGTGTTACAAGAATCAATTTTAGAAGCCATAAAATAAATCTTTGATAAAACAAAAAGGCCTTATAGAATCTCATGCTGTACCTCTACAAGTGTATCTGCTATAACTTTGCTAATATTCTACCCTATTTGCTAGCAGCATAAAAAGAAAAGTTGACCAAAATGGATTAGGGAATAATGAGCTAGCAGTGACTCGATAGAAGAAAATAATGTATGTCCTGCATTAAAATCAGTCACTGCATTTTTGTCAGACAGCGATAATAGAGACAAATTCTCCATTTTTCTGATAGTTAAAGCTACTCAAATTTATTCTGCCCATGGAACAATGTGTATCAAGAAGTGAGGGAGACACCGTGACAGCTGTCTGTCATTAGGCAGCGTCTCCTTCCTGCGTGGGCTCCTCCGAGCGATTCCATGGCCTCTTCCCCTCTCATGAGCTCAGGCAGTGGATGCAGCTGGCAAAGGGTCCTGTGGGGTGGCAAGGAACCTGCAGAGCAACACTTGCAGTGCAGGCGGTGCAAACCCTGCTACGGAGGTAGCATCAGCAGGAAGATGAACATGAACATCTCGTCTTTGGTGCAGGAGGCTCAGCACATGTGCTTTTGGGTTCTGCTCATCCTAACTCTGGTGCGACAAGTGCTTTTTCCAGCTCCACAAGTGGACCAGATGAAAGGATGAAGGCAGCAGTGGTGTTGTGTAGTAGCCACAAATGCTCTCCTAGTCTGTATAAGGATTAGGGCCCTATGGCTTGGTTATTCAGGCTGTTCGTTGAGTAGAGAATTGCCCCTATTCACAAGGTACCACTGTGCCAATCTCCAACACTGAGGACAAGCAGCTAACACACACTCTCACAAAAGGAACATGTATAATGTATGATAAGGCCAGAAGGAACAGAGACCTCTCATTTTCTGATTTTGCAGATAAGTCATGTGTGTGAGGACAAGAGACCAGGGGACTCTCTTGACAAAGAGTACAATGATTAGTGCTCCAGTTGTGAATGTTTAGAAATTCAGGAAACTCCAGAACTGCAAAGGGGAGATATTTGTTCCGTTCTTCATTGTATTAGTCATTTGGTTTGACACTCTCCTCTGACCAGCATGACTGAAACAAACACTGGAGTCATCTGCGAAAGCAAACCAAGAATGAGGTCTGCATTCCCTTGGCACAGCATTGCTTGGCTATCGCAGAGTCCGGAGTCTGACACACGTCTGCTCTGTGCAGCATCTGAGTCCAACTGCACACAGCACAGCCGTCAGTTCCTACCAGCTCCTTTGGGAATGCACTGGTACCCCCATCCTTTTTATTTCTTCAGGTCAGTCAAAACAACAATAGTGAACATTTGCAGAGTTCAGGAAAACAGCCTATGCAGCAATACTTTTAACCAGTCTCTGAGGTGGTGTGAACAGTTGTGTCTGTAAATGTTTTTCATGTAACCACCACACTACTGAGGCCTTTGTTCTGTCTATCCTAATCTCTTGGGGCTAAAGGCATCCATCCTCGTCTGGAGTGGTCCTTGCTGAAGACTTTTCAGAGAACAAGGTCAATTTGGTGTCCCTATCTTCCTCTCTTCCAGAAGTCTGAAAAGGTTCTGTCTTCTTTTGTTTTGTTTTGTTTTGTTTTGTTTTGTTGGTACCTACTGCTTGCAGATACAGACTAATATTTTCTTCAGTTTTCACTTAGAGCATATTTCAAATTACCTTCCACTTTTAGTGCTCTTTGCAGATCAGCAGTCTTTGGGCAGAGATCTCTGCCATATACCAGGTCCTTCTGCACCATGCACTGCCCTGCTCCAGTGGCCTGTCTAGCAGAGCTGCTGAAAGTTGCAGTTCCCCATCATGTAGCTCCCAAAGCCACAGCTTAGAAATAATTCCAGTTTTTACTCAGCAATAACACAATGGCACTGACCCTACCATCAATTGTTAGTCTGTCAGAAACCCAGCACTTTCATGTGATATCTTAATCAGTTAAATCTGCAACTGAGCTCCAGACTACAAATTTACAGCCAAAGGCAACAACCATATCATGGCTGTAAATCAACATTATTTATTTATTTATTATTGTATTATAACATTGTTAGTATTATTATTATTATAAGGGAAAGCAGTACAGAGCCAAAATCAGCATGTCCAACTAGCAGGAGGGAATGCACATTAAGTTTAAAGAACCCTTTTGCACTATCTGATTCTAATAGCAGAAATAACAGGGCCTAATCTGACCCATCATTTCAGAGCTATAGGGAGAACAAATTGCCGTCGACTGGGGAAACGTTTGGAACAGCATGCAGCCTGTCCTCTCCTGACATCCTACTCAGCAAATTCCTCACAGATTTCCTCCCAGTGTCAGTACAACTGACATAAAGGTTATTTCATAAAATTTTGTGTGGATTGCTAACTTGTGAAAACCGAAGGACCCGTGCCCAAAACAACAGTACAGACTCAAGTAAATAATCATAGCATTTTTCTTTTATGCTTAAAGCTTCACAGACAAACGCAGCAGAGGAGAGACTGAAGTTTCCCAGCCAAGTACCAATACTGTGAGCACATATCGAAATGAGTAGCCAATAAATGTTGAAATCAAGGTGACTGATCACATAAAAACTTCTTGTTTGACTGGCGACTGTTAGGAAAGGTTTCCAGTTTAATGTGCAATATGATGAAGGGTGGAAAAAAAAACAGCAGAATTAAATATTAAATGCTAAAGTCATTATAAATCATACCAGCTATTTCTTCAGCAGATCAGGAATGCTGTAAGACACAGAGGTGTGATCAGGGTGGACAGGAGGAGGACATTTGTTACCAGCATTAGACTGGCAGTGTCCCCCAAACCAATTGTGGAACCTTAGTAAAATAACAGATAGGCAAAGTTTTGGAGGTTTGATATTCGCATACCAAAATAATGTCATGCAACTGATCAGAAACTTTTCTTGTTTTTCATGATGCTATCAGAAAAGCAGATGGATATCCAAAATGATAATACTGAGCTCTCATTCCCAACATACAGTGTTTCGACCAAGATCACTGGTGTGTTCTGGCTACTTCACATTGCTCCCAATTAAAACTCAGTCAGTCTTACGGCTGCTTTGTATTCCTAGAGCAGTGCAGAATAGCTGGATCGTGCCATTGACTTTGGCCCTCAAACTGCTTGGAAATTACTATGTCAATATCAAAACTTTGGCCCTTTCTGTTATTATTTAGGCTTGAGTTGACCTGCATCTCTGGCTTCAGCATATGACACCTTCTCATTTGGGTAACATGTTGGAAAAGTATCAACATTATAACTGAAGACAGAGTAGGTGTCAGCGTAGCACTGATTTTGGCAAGCTTTTACACAAAGAAAGGCTGTTAAGGGTAATGTCCCTGAGAGTAACAGGCTGTCTGCCACACTTACTGTGATGTAAGACTTGGTGCAAAATAAACCTACAAGTGCTAAAGAAATTTAAAAAAAAACCTCAAAGGTTTGACTTCGTTTAGTTACAGCCATAGTCTAATTAGCTGTTTGATGCAAAGCTCCAGATCAATTGGTTAAGCTACTCTGCTGCTGTATTAATGAGTTAAAAAAATAAATTTGTCATCTGTCCTTCTGGGCCTGTATTACCTATATTCGTTCAACACCAAGTTAAAGTGCACTTTAAATATGCATTCTATCTAGCAGCTCTCTCTGCTCCCACAGGGACTGGTGGATCAAAGTGGCTGTCTTGAGTTATGATTTGACAGGGTGACACACCAGCTTTCATGAAGTCTAACATACCCGAGTGCATCTGTTTGATTGTGCTGTGCTTGAGGTGGATACTGTGTCTCAACTCGTCATGAGTTAAATTTAAATTTAGTTGTGCACCTTCAGGTTGAGTCATCTTTCTACGGAGAGATGTTACTAAGCAGTGTAATGTAATAATCTGTTTTCCACTGGAAAACATGTGTAAGACACACTTGCAATATTTATTCTTAAAACATGTAGGATGTTCTAGAGCCACGAGGCCATTCACGGTAAGCCATGAAAAATAAGCCATGGTTAGGAGATGAAAGTGGCTGGAGGCTGTGGCCCACAGGGACTCAGAAGGAAATACTCAGAAAATACAGACAGCTTGAATCCCAAGTGCTCTCTCCTGAGAGGAAGCATGGTTGGAAAGTTTAAAATCCATTAAAGTTAAACAAATTGAAAAGCCCTATCTGAGAGGAAACATAGTACAATGTTTATTTTTCCATTACAAACCTGAGACCTAAAAGATTTCCTGAGGTTCTCAGGTATTGTTCAGGGTTATAATGGAGATCTGTTTTTAGAAAGTGTAATTCATGTGTTTAATCCAAACTATTTGATGAAAAACACACTGCATAAGCATTCAGGAAGTTAAAGGCCATTGTATACCTGTATCACACATTGTTTGGATAGGAGCTGACCTACAATGCAAGGAATCTCATCATGAAACTCTCTCACTCAAAAACATTGGGCCTAATTCACTCCTCATTCATGCTGCTGGCTGAATTCCACTGAATTAATGAAGTTAAGACATGAGTAACCAATGATAATAAAAAGCCATTCTTCCTGCTGAGTGTGAAACTACCAAAATGCAAGGCTAATCTGAGTAGGAGATTTATAACACTGGCCTACGACAAGTAAGTAGCAAGCCTTAGCAGGCCCAGCATAACATGGGCCAAGCAGATTAGTCAATGTATTTTAGGGTTTGCCCCATCACTACTGATCTGCTGCTCTGAGATCCTTATCAGCAAAACATGCGATGTTAGCGATGTTGAGAAGCATCTGTTTGATTAATGAACAAGCTGCAAACTAAATTCAGAGGTGAATTTAAGTGAAAAGAAAGATTTGGAAGCAGAGGAATATTCCTCATTAGATTTACCGATACAGAAACTGGGCAAGTTTAAGACATACAGACCCTTCTTCAACTTTCTTCCATTTGTTTTGCTCAGGCAACTAAAACAAGATACATCTCTGTACAGATCTTACTTTTCCAGTATTCTTAGACTATCTTGGGTAAACAAGACTTAAGTAAAAATGAAGGTAGCAGGAGACATGACCATACACATAATTAAGTTGAAGTTAGGCAACGTAAATTTCTGGTGGTTTCCCTTGACTGCTATACAAGCAATTTCAAGTAAGATGAACTTTTAGACCAACTTAATTTAAATTTTCACTGCCTTACATTTTACCTCTAAGTTTGACACTGAACCAAATCTAAATTCACTATTGCCTTTTTATTTCATACGGCAGAAATATCCTGATCCCAAATAACAATCAAGGCCACCTACATTTAAGCATGGACAATAATTACAAAGACCTACTTCAACACAGGAAGGCCACAGTATAGAAATATGGGTCCATATATAAGCATGTCTGAATATGTCTTGTACATCTTTTTAATTCTGATAAGTAATGAAATACACACGGTTGAATCCATCTTGTGTTCTCCCATTGCTGTTTAGTGACAGAGAATGAAACTTTACAAGATAAATGGGATTTTAAGGGGTGTCAATCTCCCCAGCCAAGTCTGCAGGGTCAAGGGAGAAAAAGGAGAGACAGTTACAGGAGGAGAAAATGGACAGGCAGATTAAGCTAATTTTAGTTGAGTGTGTTGCATGGTTGATAAATCAAAAAGGGATGACAGATAAGAAAGAACTGTGAAAAAAATCTGAAGACAAGGGCAAGTTGTTTAACTTGATATTGCTGAACGGCATCCAGCAGAAGGAATCATCTTTGATGAAGATGATTCACGGAAAGGATGATTTTAGCAGCTGTGTTTTATGTGACACCAAAGCTACATTACTTGTAAACTAAACGGTCCCAGGGCCCCATTCTATCCGTGAGGTCAAATAGCACAACCTGGCCATGCTCGCACTACTGAGCTCTTGTGTTCCAGAACAGGGGGGCTGCATCTGCACTGCCTTTTGGACTGATCCCTGGTGTGGGACGAGAACTGGCTGGGAGAGTGGCAGTTCCCCTGGACCAGAAGTGTGCCAAGGATCTGCAAATAGTTTGATAATACAGAAGGTCAAGTGTCAGAGCTCAGTAACATTTGCTTCACTGATGTCCTGGGATAGACATAGCCTAAGCGTGCAGTGTAGGTGCTTTAAGAGTACAGAGACGTGAGTGTTCAATAACCAAGACCTAACATTTTGCAGAAACAGTGAATCTTCTGGAAGGACTGCTTTGATCATGCCCATTTACCTCTTAGTGTTTTCGTGCCTTCTTGCGCTTCTTATTCAAACTTCTTTTCAGCTTTCCTTCATCGCACTTGCAGCCTAGTAATCTCATGCAGTATTTATCCTAAAATGCAGTTTACCACTTGATTTAGTCTGCATTCCCAAGTTTTCTTAGTTACCTGGAACAAAACCAGTGCTTCACTGAGGGGAGCTATAGAGTGACCATTGCTTATCATGCATTGTCACTCCACTCTCTCATAAAGAATTTATACATAGGGAACATACTTTTTGAAAATTTAAATTGCATTTCTGCCTTTCAAGTAAACCTCGTGTTAAAATAGGGCCTACTTCAACAAGCTGTTTTGTTCAGTAGTGGTTAATTGCAAATGATCAAAACGTTGACTTTTGGAAAGGTCACCCTGGAAAATGTTTGTTGTTATTTTCCTGCATCACTTTAGGCTCCATACATTATAGCTCATATCAGTGTCCTGGCATGCTGACAAGCAGGGTTACTCTTACTTTAGGACTCCATTAAATTTATAATCAGTGCTCTGGATTCACTGTCTGCCACACACAAATTTACTGAAAAGTTTGAGCTTTGTGTCCCCTTCCTTTGAGCATGACAGTATTTCTGTATTTAGAAGACTGTTGTTCTGCCGAAAGGCAGTATTTCTCCTGTGGCTTTTTGTAAATAGTTTTGTTTATAAAATGCACCTTTATGTTTCTTTCTAGGTAGGGATGAGATCCCGAAACCAAGGTGGAGAAAGCTCGTCTAACGGGCACTTCTCCAATTCCAAGCCTGTCATCAGCCATGCAGAGAACGAAAAACTCCAGGATGATGCCAAGAAAAAGAACAAACCTCATCGGAAGGAAGATGAGGTCATGGTTTCAGCAACTGTCAAACGGCACTCAAGATCACCTGGGCCTAGTGAACGAAAGAACAAGAAGTCCATAGAGCTCTCTAAAGAGGACTTGATCAAACTCCTCAGTATCATGGAAGGAGAACTGCAGGTAAGCTAAACAACTTTTTAAACTGTATTTTCTATTTATCCATATATTTTTAGGCTGTCCAAGAATCATGGGGCTCAAGAGACAGTGACATGCAAATGTAAGGCAAAGGACCATAAGGAGAGAGCAGTGCTAGCTGGTTTCTATCAGGATAGTCACAGTTTTAAGTTCTGCTTTATTTACCATGTCTATCTGCAGCTGCCAAAGCAAGTGAAATTACAAACACCTGTCAGAAATGATGAAGAAAGGGGAGTCTGGTGGTTTTGAATGCTTGAAAAGAGGCACAAAACAACCACAGGAGAATCAGTTCAGAAAAAGACAAGCAAATACAGTGAGTGCAATTACAGTCTTAAATACAAATACTCAAGGGAGAAATCCACAAGTCTCTAATATTGGAAAAGGACTTAAGATGGCCCAGGACCTTGTGCATACTCACGAGTGTTGCTCAGGTCTCAGCCAAAGCTCTGCCTGTCCCACCTGACCTCCAGCACTCTCTGCACATCCCCTTCCTTGCAAAGGCCCATTGGTTTTCTTTCCTGGAGCAGTGCTCACTTGGAAGTTTTCTCAGTTGTCCTGATTTGCATGTTTACTCAGCCCAGTAATAAGTCTGCTACGTGAGACAGCTTGGGTTTGTGTTTAACTCACATCCCCCTAATTTCCATCCAGTTTCAAGGGTTCTCTTTAACAATGATAAATCACTGAACTCTCAGGAGTCTCAGCCATTAGGGAAAATGCAATTTCAAAATGAAAACCTGAAACACAGTATTTGAAAAGTCAGCGTGAAGAATTCTGACTTTTTACAACTTATCCCCCTCTGCATTAGGACTGCTTGCCAAATTTATACATTCTTTTGTTTCCACTCTAATGTTATTTTTCAGTGCATCTGTGGACAAGCAGAAAAAACTTGCCCAACCTGTGTGAAAACATGCTATGTTGTGATGCCTTAATTCCACCTAACCATCATTATTTAGCATTTCATATAAGGCTTTACTTTTTCCATGAAACCTGCATTCAAAAAGTTGTTACTTCAATTTTGGATTTTTTATCATTTTATCTGATTAAGGGAAGCAATTGTTTTAGAAGTGATCCATTAATTTCTTTGGCATATGAGTCATCTGAGTTATACCATTACTGCAACTTTGTGATTTCATCTCACTTCAGGTTGTCAGAAAGGACTTTCAAGTTTCGGGAAATATGCATTTAAAGTAAATAGTTGTGTCACAAAGACCAAGAACAGTCATTTGGCAGTGAAAAACTGGGGAAAAAAGCAAAAAAATCTGTTGAATGCAATTTTGCTGTGAAAAAAAATTGTATCGTTATAGAACAGTAGTCATAGCCATAGTACTTCATTTTACTTTATATAAAAACTTGTATATGTTAATTCCTAAAATATGGAGCTAGCATGCAACTCTGGGGGTGAATAGAGCCAAACCTGATTAAAAAGATATTGTTCTCATGTAGTTCAGAAAGATTTACCCTGAAGTAAGTACTCAGCAGTGTGCCCAGGTGGCCAAGAAGGCCAACAGCATCCTGGCCTGTATAAGAAGCAGTGTGGCCAGCAGGTCTAGGGAAGTGATTGTCCCCCTGTACTCGGCTCTGGTGAGGCCACACCTTGAGTACTGTGTTCAGTTTTGGGCCCCTCACTACAAGAAGGACATGGAGGTTCTCAAGAGAGTCCAGAGAAGGGCGACGAAGCTGGTGAGGGGTCTGGAGAACAAGTCTTACGAGGAGCGGCTGAGGGAGCTGGGCTTGTTCAGCCTGGAGAAGAGGAGGCTCAGGGGAGACCTCATCGCTCTCTATAGGTACGTTAAAGGAGGCTGTAGTGAGGTGGGGGTTGGTCTATTCTCCCACGTGCCTGGTGACAGGACGAGGGGGAATGGGCTAAAGTTGTGCCAGGGGAAGTTTAGGTTGGATATTAGGAAAAACTTCTTTACCGAAAGGGTTGTTAGGCATTGGAATGGGCTGCCCAGGAAAGTGGTTGAGTCACCATCCCTGGAGGTCTTTAAAAGACATTTAGATGTTGAGTTTAGTGATATGGTTTAGTGAAGGACTTGTTAGTGTTAGGTCAGAGGTTGGACTAGGTGATCTTGGAGGTTTCTTCCAACCTAGACGATTCTGTGATTCTGTGAAGTCACCTTTGTGGTCTTTAAAGGGGATGTGAAGAAAGTCACTAATACTTCCTGGGTGACAATAAATGTGGTCTTTATTCTTATCTCTGAGTAACTCTCTTGTTCAAGAAAGGTTTCACATGGAGCTGTGGCTCTTCGCCCTTGTCCTCCACTTCATAGCCAAGTTATACAACCTTTGAAGGGCTGCCCACATTCTCATTATCCCTGTGAGGAAGATGGAGATAACTGCCATCTGCTGTTAATATGGGCTGAAAATCCTCACCAAGGTTATACACGCATTGTCCCACACAATACTTTTAGGGATATTCCTACATAGAAGCCCCACAGAGATGTTAGGCTGCGCTAAGGCATCCCAGCGTCACAGGAGGCTTCTGAGGACAAACACGCTGACAGCTGTAAAGTACATCTCCTCTTCTGCTCCCTACAGACAGGAACAAGAATCATTTATGTTTTTAAGCCATAGGAGATTTTAATTTCATTTCAAAACCCCCTGTTTGAGGCAGTTATTTACCTGGTACCTGTGTTGAACCGTTACTGAAGTGGGCAAGCTGCAGCTCTTTGGCCTGAGATGAGAGCCCGGCTTTGACACTGCAAACGAGGATGAGCCAAGGCAGACTCCAGCCAAGTAAATACTCTGGTATTACCTCCTGGCTGTCACAGTGACCTAATACACTGAGTCATTTTGTGGCTTTTCATTTACAGATCCGTACAGACATCACTGGTGGCTGCCTGGCATTTTGTTGGACTGGCAAATCAGACTGTGGGTTTATTTTGAAGCCACTTCAATATTGGCAAAGCAAACGGTGTACAGGCACATGTAAGGAGGTTTTTGTTTTGAGAATAACAGTGGGCCATACCTATAGGGTCATCCAATAATTTCTGAAGAAAAAAGTGCAGTAAAATACGCTGTTTACTCAGCAGCCATCAGCAGAAGAGGCCTCACATCTGCGCTACTGAACAGTGTGCAGGGTGATACTGCCTTGCACACTCCAAACAGTGAGCTCAGCTGGGGATGCCATGGTCATGGCAACCATGGGCTTCAGCAGATTAAATTAAAATCTCTACATATGCTTCGTGTGCTTAGTTCACTATTATCATCTGACATCATAGCAAACACTGTCACAAGCCATGTTGCTCCAAGTATCAGTTCTGAGTCCTTACTTTGGGACCTGATCTCCCAGCTGTAATTTTGAAAGGTGAAAGTGCCGGTAAACTGTGAAGACATGTCCCAGCAGTGATGTTTATGTTTTTTTTTTTTTTTTTTTTTTTTTTTAACTCTTTATTATAATGACCTCAGGTAGCTTGCCTTTGTTTTAGCTTCCAGTGCCAAGTTGGACTTGGCTTTGCCTGTCGTCAAATTTCTTGGCTGGGCCCTGTGCTCTTACTGCAAGTAGAGAAGAGAAGGTTTTCATCAACTGCTGAGGTCACTGGGGCTTAGGCCTTATTTTGTAAGAAAACAAAAGGGGAGAAAAAGTATACAGAAGCTGCAGTGATGAAAATGTGTCCCAATATACATGGCAGGAGAGCTCTTAAGTACAGCCTCTCTGGAGGAGAGCAAGAAGCAAATGAACTGATGACAGGAATTGATTTGAAAGGCCTTGTAGCTCAGTAGAGGGTCTTTTTTCTTGAGGGATCCCACTGCTTGTATAATAAACCAGTGATTACATGGTCTCTAAACACGTATTGGATACACAGAGGTAAAAGACCCATGAAGGTGTTTTCTTCATATATATGGGAAAAAAAAAAATCTGATGCCATTGGAATAAATTGGACCATGAACCACGGTGTTAATTTGTCTGATTGCTGCAGTGGTTTCAGTCAAACCAACGTGTAATTATTACTAATTGCAAAGCAGCACAGGCAGCATGAATCTCTACAATGACTACATAATCCTATCTGTGGTTCACAGATTCTTGTCCAACAGCCCATGTATTTGTCCTGTATGCTTTCTGAGCAGTGACTATTTTTCTCCAGCAATATCAGCACTGATTTTCAACATTTCCTGATTAGGGGTCTGAGAGGAAATGAGGGGCAGTATTCATACATTTTTACCATGCACTCTTTTATTGCATGTTCAGGGAAAAAGAATTAAAAGTTTGGTTACAAACTACAAATTATTGAATTTTTCAAGAAAAATCATTCCTTTGTTAGGTTCTATGCCTGTTGCCAGACAGATGAAACTTTAAGTTTGGGAGTCAGTTTTCTATATTTCACACCAATTAAACCAGGACCAACTTTTCCACTCAAGGCCTTTGTTATAGTCTGTGCTTTACAGCATTTCTGCAGTGCAGAAATGGCCTCAGCCCCTGCAGCTCAGCCAGCCGTTCTGGTGCCTCACCCAGTGAGGTCCCTTGCACTCTTTAGGACAGATGGACAGGTTTCTAGCTTTTATTTGACAGAGCCAGGTAGAGATTGCCTTCAGGCTGCTTCCAGACATTCTCCTTGACCTGGGCATTTCAGGGGAGGGTTTGCAGAGGTGGTTGAGGGCTCTGTTGTGTTTTCTCTGGGAAATACTTAGGTACAAGCGGCTGTACATCCTGCTGCGAGGGAAATCCTCTCTCATAACAAACTCAAATAGCTGGTTCCCACATGGGTAATATAGTAGCTAGAGCATGTTAACATTTTAAAAGACATTTTAGCACTTTACAACCTGCCTTTCTATCAGAAGACTAAGCTTTGTAAATGTAAAGGGTGAAAGGAAAATTATTTCCTGTTTCCATTTTCTGCTTTCTTCCCTTTTTATATATGTACATATTTTATTAAAACATTTTATTCTATGATAACTCTGTTCTGTTCTGTTTCCTAAGAGAGGCTTCCCCTCCTTCTTTTGCTTTCTTTCCCTTCTTTATTTCTCCAGTTATGACCTTTTTCCTTATTCTACCTTTTTGTCACTTCCTAACTCAGGTTTTCTTCATCCTCATACTGTGGATGCATTCACTGACCCATTTTCCTGAGAATCTTTGATGAAAAATTGTAGATCTGCTGAAAATCAGTTCCCTCCCACTAATTCTTTAGACAACCACTTCATTTGACCTTTGTCATGAGTTTATCAGGATGTGTTATAAGACTAGGTAGGTTATTTACCTTGATTACTTCTATTGGAAAATAGTACCAGAACTGAAAAGCTTTGATGTTTAGCAATTTTTTCGTTTAATTTCCAGTCCAATTGTAATTATGTCCAGTGACATCCTTATGAAACTGTGCTATACACCAATCATGTTTTAAATAGCTTACCTCTCTCTCTACTGTTTAATGCCTGACGTGTTTGTAGATGGCAGTCACACACCTTTTGAATCTTCACTGTGCTAGCCTTGCCACCTTTGTTTACTCTCCTCTAGCAGAAGAGGCTTCCTACTGTTTCAGTCGCCCCTTGATCAGTGCCAGTTGCACTCTAGCTTCATCTTTCCTAAATGTCTGCAGCTAGAACTGCACAGTGTCCCAAACATTGGTTTTCATATTTCATTTTCTATGCTGAAATGGCTTTACTTGGCCCTTCCATCCCTTGATAATATGATTGATATATGAAATGGTTTGACTCTGTTGCTGTAGTTACATTATTTTCTGTCTGTGCCTTCTTCCTCTTGCTGCAATGTGTAAACTTTCATGCAATGCCTTAAACTGCTTTTGTTTGTTGAACTGCTTTGTCAAGGAAACCTGAGTTTCCTAAGAAATTGAAACACTGTTGTGACAGACATCTCGATATTACTTAGTTAAAAACACCATACAAACTCCTTTTTTCTTCAGAGACTTTCTTGATACTCTTGAATAAATACAACTGAATACTGAGTTCCCCAAAAGCTCAAGCTCTGGATATACTCTAGTTAGGTGGGTGGAAATCAGAAGTGTTTCTTTTGGGAAATATTAAAGTTGCAAGAGAAATCTGGGAAAACACGCAACACCGATCCAGAGGGAAGAGGACAAAGCACAGTGAAGAGGAAAGAGCTTCTAAATGGTCACTAGCCATATCTCCTAGTTTGAGAAGCTGTAGTTACCTGTAGAGAAGCTTGAGTAAGTAAAGGATAGGTAAAGCTACAGAAAAGTGTGTGTTGAGTAGCTTTGCATAAGTGTTTGTAACTGTGAAATCTTGTTAATTGGATTGAAAGAGTTTAGTATTTTCTGAACATATCACACAGACAAAATTCAAATTCCCCTACAGAAGAACATTGGTATAGACAGAGCTACAGGGAAAAAGTGAGGATGGGGTTAATCTGAGGAGAGAGAGGTGACTTAAGGATAATAGAGTGAGAGTAGAGTTTGAGCAACAGAAGAAAAAGAGTGTAAGGAAAGGGGGATGCAATAGTGATAAATGGATCTGAGCTAGAGATGTGGAAAGGGGATGTAGAAATGACAAGATGGTCAGGAGACAGATGGTATCCACATTACATCCTAAAAATGCCTGGCATATGAATATCACTACAAAGAGTTACAATTCTCTCCTGTCTGACTGACTCCTTGTTTGTTTGCGTTTTCTTGGTGGAGCAGGCTATTGGAGGACAAAATCTAGGGTAGATTTCAGACCACAAATGCTCTCTTCTTTTTTTTTTTTTTCATTGAATAATTTATAGCCAGAGATGAATTTTGCCTAGAATAACGTGTTTTTCTGCAATTTACAATCATCGCTGTGCAAAACTCAGGAAATACAGGGTTTGTCTAGCAAGTCACAGAAATTATGAATTTTAAAATAGAATCCTGCTGGTTTATGAGAGAAAAAGAAAAAAGATAAGACAATATACTGAAATATAGTTAAGTTGTGCTATTCGGGCAATTTACTACTCCCTTTGAAATCAAGGGCAGAGGTACTATCAATTATAGTAATGAAAAAATCACTGAATGGTTAGGGTTGGAAGGGACCTTAAAGATCATCTAATTCCAACCCCCTTGCCAGGGGCAGGGACACCTCCCACTGGATCAGGTTGCTCAAAGCTCCATCCAGACTGGCCTTGAGCACCTCCAGGGATGGGGCATCCACAGCTTCTCTGGGCAGCCTGTGCCAGGGCCTCACCACCCTCTGAGTAAAGAGTTTCTTCCTTATGTCTAATCTAAATCTACCATTTTTTAATTTAAAACCATTACTTTTTGTGATGGTTTTGTGATGGACACTTTTGTGATGGATACCATCATCTCTTTGGTAATAAAACTGCTTTAGAATTACATGTTTTTCAAAGTCATTATCCTTAATAAAATGTCAGTGTCACTGGACAGCTGTAGGCTGAAAACCACTTAACCACTTCCACAGAGAAGTTTTAACATCCTTCTCTGCTAATGCCTGAGCTGCACTCACCAGAGCTAGATCTATCATGTTGTTTAGACTTGGAGGGTCAGCTGGAGAGGAAGGAATACTGAAATAACTGTCTCTGATCCATTGAACATCTTGTCTAGAGGGGAGGGAAGAGGATGAGCAGCTTTTTTTTTTTTTTTTAATTAATGTACTTCTGTACAAAATGTAACAGAAAGTACTGCCCCAGATCAACTTTAAGTTTTGGTTTGGGATCAGTGTCCTTAACCGATCCTCCTTTGCAATCTTCTTCAAATCATTTTAGTCACCTGATATCACTTGACTAGGTTTTTTTTTGTTGTTTTGATTTTTCATTTACTTAATAGCAATTGTACACTCAGCGCAACAATAATGAGAACATCTATGTCATTTCTCATTTTCCTGGGAAAAGGCTCACTCTGTGGGAAAGAACATGGCCAACCCATTTGTGATAGATGCTAGATGCATGGGCTTTCTGGCTTTAAAATATCTGGGATTCTCGGGAGATCTTGCAGTGAGCATATCTCTTATGTGTCATACTGCTGTCCGGTCCTCTGAGTCACCAGTTGTTAATGTAACATTTCAGTTGTAGCTAAGTCTGTTTTTATTAACTTTGCTGTCCCTGTTGTGTATTTATTAAGTTTGTGTCTCCTTTCTCCAGCTGACAATCAGATAAGCTCTTGAGAGCAAAAATGATTATTTTCCATCCAAAATGAGTTTTAATAAAAGCAAATATAAGCCTTTATATAACAACTGTGAGAACATGGCTATCTGAGAAAGTGTCTTGTTTCTAGGGTTAAAGGCTCCACCTATTGGTTGACTAAAATGAGAGAAATGCAATATTTCAATATAGAAAACGGCTGGTCCTACTGAACATCCTGTGTCTTGCCACATCTTTGCGAAACTGCTGGCTTCAGTGTAGGATTTTGCATGAGGGCCAAAGCAAAACGAGCTCAGTGACATATTTCTGAGAGCTGTGCACACACGGCACTCAAACTGATGCAGGGCTGAGAGATTATTAAAGGAAGTCCTTTTCTAAGACAGGAATGGTTTACATTTTTGCAAATGAAGAGTTTCTTACCCTGGAAACGACTGTTTTTCTTTGGAAAAAATAAAAAATAAAAACAACATAAATTCATCCAAGCCAGCAAAATTAGTGGAACTGACTCACCCAAGTACAGTTAGAAGGTAACTTCCAGGCATTTGTGGCCTTTACGTTTAGACAAGATGGGAGCAGAAATGTTGATGGAGTCAGCTTTATAATGAAAGCCCATTTCCCCAGATTGTCCCAGGCAGTTTCAGCAGTTCAGGAAAAATGGCAGTTTGAAAGCTCTGGTATTGTTCCTGGGAATGCAATGGGGAGATGGAGAAGGGAGAGGACATCTGAGTGAAGCCTGGGGAAGACAAGAGGAAGGACGGATGTTGAGCACAATCAGGGGGATTCTGGAGAAAGCAGGAGGCTGTGAGGACATCGTGGGCATGGGCAAGAGTCCTCATTCTGCACCTTTCATTGTCTGCCCTCGCTAAGTCACTTGTCTCTAAGAGCTCACTCCACTTCCCTTGTCTCCTCTGACAATTCCCCTGCTCAAGTAATTGGCTTTGCTGGTAAGTGCTCGCTGTAATGCAGCCCTACTATTCTTGCCCATTCATCAGTCATCAGTAACTTGAATGCATATCCGTGGAGCACAGAGCACTGAAAAACAGCTTGTTGAGGCCAACAAAATGCTTGGACAAGAGAAAGTTGTGTATACAGTTTATTACACATGTATACATGCTTGCTGCTGTTGGTATCCTGCTCTGAGTTAGGCTCCAGCCTCTGCAGAGGAGGCAGAAGGATTTCCTCTGAACTTCATCATCCTGACAGCTACAGCCCCAGTGGCACCAGCTTGTCTCTCACTCTGACCTGCTCCACGCACGCTCATTCCTGCCAGAAGCCAGCTAGATGACTGCAGAAAGAAATACCTATTTGGGTTTGTTCCTCTTGGAGGAACACCAAGAGGTACTTACACTAGCATCTTCTAGTACCTACCTGATGTTCAGGTCAAAGCATCTAATTTCAAGTGCTTCAGATCCTTATAGAGTCAACAAAGCAATTCCAAAAAGCACTTTGGAGAACCTGAGTTGCATGTCTAACGAAGAAGCTTTTTAGTTTCCCATGGACTTCAACAAATTGGACGGTAACGTAGAAATACATAAACATGGAAGAAATAGAGGAATACAGTGAAATGAAGAGAAGAGCAATGATATTGATGTCACAGTGCTGTATTTTTTGTAGCATTCATAACCTTAGAACCTGGGGATCTTGTATGTATTTATGAATTAAGCCTCATGGCATTTCTGGGAAGTATTATTTCCTTTACAGGACGGAAACTGGAGCATTGTGAAGGTTAAACTAAATGTGGTAAGCACTGGAAAGAGGTCAATGGACAGAATGTGGATCTCTTGAGTTATGGTCCAGACTTGTTACCATAAGATTAAAGGGAAGATTATAACACAAGAAAGAGGAATAGAAATGCTTTTCCCGTTATTACCCTTTCATAAGTCATCTTTTTTTTTTTTTTTTTTTCCCCCCCCTCTTAAATATGTGCTAACTGATCATAAAATAATTTGTGGTTACAAAGGGAAGGTCTCAAAGGAAGGCACCTTACTACACGAGTCCAGCAATACAACAACACCTTAATGTGTGTGAAACATGTTGCAATTTTACTGATTTCCTCTACTGCTAAAGTGCCTCATGATCTGCCATTCACCTGGGATGTGGAAAGCTGCAGATCATTTCCTTAGCATGAAAAAGGCAGAACAGGCCCTTAGCCATTGGAGCTTTCCATGTCTGATTTGACGTACCACAACCAGGGGGTCTCCTCTGCCTTTGCAAGTGTCGTGGTGACTCTGCCAGCTGCTCAGAGATCTTAAGCTGCTTTGTTAATTACCTCATTTATTAAGTTGCACACCACAACACAGCAGCCACATACCAGCCCTGAACTGTGAAAGCAGTCGTCGCTGTGCTGGCGTTAACTATTCTCCCTGCTCAAGTGTCCAAAAAGGTGCTTTAACAGATGTTCCTCCTTCTCCCTGCTGGCTGCTTGCATCAATGCGGGGCCTCCGCTTGCTGCCGGGCTTCAGGTCATGTGCAAAATGTTATTATACGCTTAAAGTTGGCTGAGACATATGGTCTGAATGGCTGGATATGGTAAACCCTAACCAGCGGGGTTAGACCTGGCGGTGCATTCCTGAATCATGTAAAGCACATCCCAACATGCAGATTTGTGCGCATAATTGAAGGTGACCTCCTGTGTCTGTCTCTCTGTGCCGACTAAATCATGACACTGTAATTCTTCATGCTGTAGTAACTGCCCTGCGATTTGATAATATCGACCAAAACGCTCGTTCAGTGTGAAAAAGCAGGATAACCCAGACCCTAATAATTCTGAAAACATCAAGCAGTGTGGAGTTAATACTTCTCGGGGCCTTACCATGGGAATTTTCTGGCTGTGGCCCAGACTACAGATAATTAATTATGTCAGTGAAAGGCTCTGGTGGCCTGTTTTCTTCAGAAAAAAAGTGACATCATCCATGGAGCTCTCTGGCAATAAAGCAGAACAAAGCTGTGTGGGCAGGAAATAACAGACAGATGTCTTCTAGTGCTCATTTGATCTGTTTCGAAGCTTGCTGTAAGAAGTAATATACTGTTCAGTGCTGCTTCTCCCCAGCTCTCCAATCTTTAGTGCGGATGTTTTTAAACATAAGAGGCCAAATTAATTCTTCTGGAGCCACTTCAGAGGATTTATGAGCTGGTCTATCACGTGCTTCTCCTTCAGTATTGATTTTAGGAGGACTTTCTGTGTTATCACTGTAAGATAACTCACAGCAGGATGAGATACACCGTGTAGTTCCAAGGGCTTTGTACAGGGCCAGAAAGTTCTGTGCAGTGCGAACAAGACAGGGACAACCCTGTTTTATATCACCAGTGTCACAAGACACCGCTTGCATTTCCTGGTATATTACACTAAACTTTTGTACAAAAAGCACTGGAGGTCACTTCTCAGCACTGAACTCATCTCTTCCAGTGCAAATCACTTACAAAGACCTGAATCCAAAAAAAGAAATCAGTGCAAGTGAACTCTCCAGTTTCAAGTATCAGGGAATTTAGCTAAGATTACAGGAAAGAAAAAACCTTGCATTGTCTTCCTTGCAAGAAAAACGATGCATACATGTCATTAGCTACCACTTCCAATGGCTAGAACCATTAGGTGAGTGATATAAACATGGCTACTTCAGACATCCAGTATAGGAGACAAAAATATTTCTTGAGTTTCTAGCAAAAATGAGCATTTTATGATGCAATATACAGTAAAGCATCTAACTTCCTAACTTTAAAGCAATAAATGCATCTGTACCTGAAAATACGTTTCCACCCAGACCTCGCAGCAGTTTGTAAGGATAGCTTGGGGAAGCAAACCTGTAGCAAAAGTGTTGTTCTAGTAGGCAGGGTAAGTTTTATTCATTTCTCTATTTGTGCTCATAGCATCACAATACAAAATGGATAAAGTTTGGTTTCTTTTTAATTGCTTGAATTTCCTTCCAAGGTAAGAAAAGAGGGGAAGTTACTGAGTATAAACATGCAGATTAGTGTTAGGAAAGTTTTACAGATAGAGTTTTTCAACTGCTGTTGCCCAAAGATGCTGTCTTCATTCAATTAAACTAAACAAACATGATGTAGGTCTCTAATGGGAATTTTCAGAAACAAAACTATTCCTGCTGGCTGTGACACAACATGAGTGTGTCCTGGATAGTGCAGAAAGCAGTGTGAGAGCATCCTCCCAATTTCCTTTAGAGGCATGCCTTGGTCGTGATGTTTCTTAGCTCTAGGTGAAAAGTTTGTGAAGTCTACTGGAATTTAGGAAGTCAGCCACTGGGAAGATCACAACGTTGCACAGAGAACCTGTGACCTTATCTAGTTTCTGATGCAGTGCGGGGCAGCTGTTGCACTATTAATAACCTGAACTGTGTGAAACACAAGTAACAACACCACAAGTAACAAGTTAAGGTTCCTGTCTGTGGTTTTATAGTTATTTCTTGCCATTAATCACTAGCAAGAAAAACATGACTTCATAAACATTAAACCTCTGTTACTTGGTGCTTTCACTCGTGCAGGCATAACAGGCAGTCATGATAACTGGAAAAGAAATACTCAAAAGATGGAAATATCAGAACTTCAAAATATTGTATTACTGTATTCCCTGTTAGCTCTGCTCCTGGTCCTGAATTTTCAGAACTACTTTCAATAAATTGAGAGGAATCTCATCATGTTATTGAAGTGTTTAGGTCACTCTGAAGTCATTAGATGTATTTTAGATTGAACACTGAACTGTAAGGGACATGGTTACAGATTTAGAGAGCAGTAACACTGTGAATTTTCAGGAAGACAATTTATGAACAAACAAAATTCATGAGAACAGTTTAGGAAACGGCCTGGCAAAGGATCTCAAGTTGGATTTTCCTCTCATCTGACAGTGATTACTTTGAATCCATTTGGCCCATCTTGAATGCAACTGAATTTTTTTCCCAATTTACTAGATGCCTTATATGAAACGAGTTTGACCAGCCCAGTCCCATTTCCCAGGTGACAAATGGGCTATTGCAAAAATTCCCCGTTTAGTGGGTGCTAAGTTTTGTTCACAGTCTCACAGGAGAGGCCAAAGACTGTGGGAATGGGGAGAGAGGGCTGTGGTAAATTGGCAGGGCAGGGCAGGAGGAGGAAGCACGTCCGAATGCTGGGCTTGTGTAACAGTCTTTCCATTGACCAAGAATTTGGTTGCTAGGCTGCCAGTCCCCTTTTACAAGCAGCAGAGTCATGCTATTGTTTCCTAAATGGTTTCAATTTTATGCAGGGACCTCTTTACATCCCTTCTATATCATTTAAATATTTTACTAGGCACGTATTAAAGTGAGGTTTGGAACTCAGACCCCTGCTCTGCTCAAGCCTGTAAGCAGAAGAAAGCCCTTCTCTTTTATTCTGCCAAAAAGTGAGTATTTCAGGGTAACCGTGTGAAAAGTGGCCTCTCGTCGGCCTTCCAGCTGGGCTGCCAGTGTGCAGGCCTGAGGGGAGGAGAGTGTTGTGCTGCGGAATTCCTGTTCCCAGGTAGAAACACAGACCCTGTCACCTAAGTAGGTGCTGCAACCACTGGGCAGTAGAGAAGTGGGACAGGAGAGCAGGAGGAGCTGTGTGGGACAGCAGTGCTTGGTTGAATTTCAGACCCTCTGTGGATGTGCTAAAGATTTGAGGCCATCATCCTTTAGATTTTGGCACCTCCAGTAAGGACAGAACAAGGCTTAGACAGATGATACAATTAGATGTTGCAGTTTCTCTCTCAGCAGGGACAGTAGGAGTTTGGTGGTCAGGGAGGCTCTAAGCAGGCTTTGCTCCTGAAGAAAACGAATGTGGAAAAACACCTCTCAGCCTATATGGCCATTTGTGTTTCTTGCCTTGGGAGTATTTCTAGGAGGTAAAAGGGACGTGCTCATTCATCTGACTTGATCATTCCTACAGCTCAGAGGATGAACTGTTTGAGAGCACTTTATTAGCAGAAGAATGTGTTTATTTTCTGAGAAACCACAATCTCAACAGTGAAAATATAAGCTTATCTTCAAGTTTTCCGGAGGACAATTTAAGTCATGACATACTAAAGAGGAAAAGGCACGTATTTTCTAAATTCTGTACCTTGGCTTTAAAGAGCTTCTCTGGCTATTTGCAATCTTCTGGTCTTACACAAATAATTGGAGTATTCTCTCTCATCAGAGTACCACCAGAAAAAAAAAAGTGGACTTGAGAGAGGGCTTTCCTGTGCCAAGCACAATGTTTCTGCCACTAAAATAGCTAACAACTTTAGCCTGTGATTTATATACAAGTTTACTTCCCATTTGAAATCTCTTCCTTTTATTTGTCTCCTAGCTTATGATTTATGCTAAACAGCATTGTGCTTTGAGGCAAGGGAAGCACATAAAGTAGATGTCCATCAGTAGGAACAGCTTGCCAGTATAGCTCTTCCTAGCTAGGAAGAGGGACCTCTTGTACCTCTTTGCAAGTACATGTGTTGAAGTAGCCCAAGTGTTCCTCCAAAGGATTATTCTGACTTGTTATCTGGAAATGTTCTGTGTCCTGAGGTTTAATACAGTGATGGTTGTAACCCATACATGGAAAGTAAACATCTCCTTATGGGTCTTCTAGTTTCAGTGGACAATTAGGAGGAAACAAGAAATCATGAATTATACAGGCCTGCAGTTTCAGCTCCTTCCCTGTACATTTATCCTAAGGAGCTTCAGAGAGGCTAATCGGGGTTTGCAAATCCCAAGGCTGATGGAAAGTTAGGATGTAACTACCTAGACGTGGGGTAGTTGCACGGCAGAATCTTTCTGTGCTGAGGCTTTGTCTCTGACCAAATAAAAGGAAATTTCCCTCCAGTTTATTATTAGCACAAGGCCTTTTTTTTTCTTTTTTTTTTTTTTTTTCTCCAGTGCTTCCTAGCAACCTGAGTGTCTGTTTGTTAGTTTTCTTTTCACAAACTGTTATCATAAATCCATGGAAACAGAGTACTTGGTGAAGTAGGCGATACCCTTGAAAAGATAATGACAGAGCACTGGCCAAATCCAGAAAAGGCAGAAGGCACCTTGCCATGCTACCGTCATCCAGGTCCCGAGTGCCCATGAAGGGGAACATGAGGGGGCAGGTGCCACCCAACCTGTCCCACGGGCTGGCAACCCTTCCCTCGGCCTGCAGCAAGGGACCTCTCTGCTCAGGATTTCCAGGGCTCTGCCCTGTGCTCTGGAGCTCAGCATGTCACAGCTTTCTTTTAAAATGACAAAGTGAATAATTAGACATGGTCCTGGGACCCCTTCATTAAGTGGTCCAGCTTGAGCAGAGGGTTGAAACAGATGACCTCCGGAGGGCCCCACCAACCCCAGCCATTGTGTGGTTCTGTGGTTCTGTGAACAAGGACCTTCAAACCTTCAAAGTTCTGCCTGAGCTTGGACACCTTCCCCTTTCTCACTTGGGGTGTCAATCCTCTGTTCAGCATCAGCTGCTTCCTGACATCTCTCCAGATGGCTCTTGGGGGACCCAAGCCTTCAGCATCCAGAAACTTCTCTTAACTGGCAAATTTTAAGGTGTTTCAGGGACTTTCTCATTCCCTCCTGCTAATGTTGCTCCACTTTAGTCGTCAATGATTAAAGGCTAATGAGGCTGGAAGGAAAGTATGCACAGCCGTGTATAACTGGACAGGAACTAACGTACTTGCTTGGAAGGGCAGTTTTGTCCCTCTGTCAGCTTTGCTGACACTAAATCACCACACCGGAGTTGTCTCTGTTTGCTTTACCTGTCAATGTTTAATTATGCCTTGTGAGGCCCGACAGCTGCAACAGGAGAGAATGATTTCACCCTCCTTCCCTTCCTCCCCCCTTCCCCCCAGTAGCTGAGGCTCCCAGGTGGGCTTGTTCCTGACAAGTGGGGATTTGGAGCTCCCTGTGCTCAGCACTAAAATGAGCCAAGGTTTCAGCATGGCTGTGTCCGTGGCCCTTGGTGCACAGGGCAAAAAGTGCTGCCTCCTTCGTCCCCGTATTTTCAGTGCCCCCCATGAGCATGCCTGCAGTGTGGGGCCCGCAATGGGACACCAAGTTCATGCCTTGGGACGACACAGACATGGCCTGGAAACTGAGGCCAAGGTCCTCAGGTGCCATTTAGTGGGCTCAGCAGTAGGTACTAACCAGAAGAGTTAGTTGCCAACAAGAAGAGTCAACCATTTATTTTAGGAACCCAGCGTAGTCATTGTCTGTTGATTGTAGTGAGGTGACGGGACAGAGAGGTTTCCTACTCTCTGCCTTGCCAGAGCCTATAATGGTTATTGCATTCATTCACCACAGAGGGAAAAAAACATTTCTCAGACTAGAAGCGCTAGCCTCATAGTAACAAAGACACTAAGATAACTGTTATTTCTACAGGAATATAAATACTGTATGTTCTTGAAACTGTCTAAAACTTTCCTAAAATATCTTTTTTTTTTTTCTTCTGTTCTGAGAGTGGCATATTCCCAGGACATGAGGCAGGGAGGTGGACAGGCTCTCTTGGCACTCCTTGTGACTGGCCTGCATAATTCACTTGTAGTTTTGACATCTGTGAGCAATGCACCCTTCCCACACTCATGCTGGAAAAACTTTAATACCATTCCAGTCTGTTGTTTGTATCTTGCAGACAGAGCAACATGTAAAGCTTTTACTTAAGGTTACAAAATGTTGTAGAGGGTAAGCCCCTACAGTTAGCTGTTTATAATTCATCTAGCTCTCAATTGGGTGGCATGATCTTTGCCTCAAGCTCATTTTTTATTTATTTTCATGTTACTCTATTTTATTAAGAAAAGATTAAATGGTCTTTGTCATTTCCTGAAATTATTTCCTTGCTCATTTTAAAAGCAGATGGTTTTGTAGAGCTGTGATGTCTCTGTGGTATTGGGTAAAGATTTAAGATTTGCTACAGGGATAATACAGAGTGCCATTACGAACACTGGAAAAGCATGAAGCTTTGGCCAGTTCATAAATTCTAAACAGTCATTGCTTACATAGGGGCTGGATTTGCAAGAGATTTTTCCTAAAATATCCAAACTTTTCCTTAGCTCTTAATTTACTTCCCAAGCTCACATGGTTTGAGTATCTGAAAGGCAAGCAAAAGAAAAATTGGTGCCTGTACCCTTCTGCTTTGTATCCCTTTGGACTTGTGGGAGATAAGCCCTCCATGTAAACCAAGGAGCTCCCATGTGGGTTTTGTTTCTACTTTTTGTTGTTGTTGTTGTTGGTGGTGGTGGTGGTGGTGGTGTTTTTTTTTTAAGCAAACTAAAGTTAGAAAACTTTATTTTAAAATCTACTTGAAGAGAACCTGCAGTCACAAAGTAAGGTAGCGGGCTACTAGGAAATACTTGACACGAGGCTGTCTGAGAAATATTAATTCAGTCCACTCGTGCTGCTTGTTTTACTCATCCCCCTACTGCAGTCAGTAAACAGCATGGGCAGGGAATAAGTGAAAAAGTACATGAAGACTAATGATGTTCCCTGGCTTTACTTTCAACCCAGATAAAAACCGACTGCGTTCAAATATAATGACAGGCAGGAATAGAATAATTAATGCCTGCAGGGACTAAATTTGGTTTACACAGATTGTGTTTACTCTGGTATCTCCCAAAGTTTTATATTTGCAATGGCTGCCCAGCATTCTTCTCATTTATGTTATTTTTGTGTATGCAGTCTGTACATATGAAATGGCCCTGTTTTCCCTGTTTCCCTTGTTGGTTAGCAGGTTGGCTTATGGTACTGATTTGCCATGTTACAGGCAAGAGAGGATGTGATCCACATGCTGAAGACAGAGAAAACCAAACCTGAAGTTTTAGAAGCTCATTATGGGTCTGCTGCTCCAGAGAGTGTGCTGCGAGTGCTACACAGAGATGCCATCCTTGCCCAAGAAAAATCTATAGGGGAAGACGTCTATGAGAAACCAATTTCAGAGGTAATAACTTCTTGATTTACATCTACAAGTCTGTGCAGGGGGGATCCTAACCAAAAGGGAAGCTCTGTGTACTTTGCATGTGTGCAAAGCTCACAAAAGGATAATACAATTCTTGTGCAAATTACACAAAATCAAAGAAAAAATGGATATTCTTGTTCTCTCAACCAGCAGAATAAATTATAAGCAAAATCACTGGGTTTGAACACAAACAATATAGACCTTGTATGCTCCTTAGGGCTGGTGCAGGTAAGTGAGAACAAAATCTTTGGGTGTTGCGTTTCTGTTTTCTAAATTTCTTTCAATTATAGGCTCCAAACTACTGCTCACAGCACTGGTAAGTGCTCTGTGACTTTCTTGGCACACTAGAGCACTATCACAGCAGTAGTTAGGAAAAGAAGACCAACAGAGATTGACTTTGACCATATTTACAGGATCACAAATCCCTAATCATTTTATGTCTCTTCAGTTCCAGGGCTGTGAAGTCAGTTCAGCCCCTTAAGGAGATCTGCAGGACATTAAACCAAAGATTTAAACCCTTGGTTTAAAATCTAAGCAATAAATAAATGTAGAATAGACCTGGGAATGTCTGAGGCCAGTGTGAATGCCAAAATAAGCAACCACTGCTTATGGTTATAGTTTCTTAACAGTCCAGGGCATGGAGAAAGAGCACGCAATAACATACCGTACAGTACACCGTAGCATCTGTCCAACTCTTCATAGTTCCTTGGTTCAGAACATTTACATTTTTACCAGGAATTGAGTCTACCACAGGGTGTCTTTATACTTTGCACCCTTGTTGCAGTATCTTCTGGGATTTTGGAGGGGTGATACTAAATAAGGAAAGCAAACATTAGCATTTGGAAGTATGCATGAAATACTGACTATCAAGAGTAAAAGAGCTTAGCAGGTCTTTTGTCTAAAGAATATGATAATTTGACAGGGACCTCAGTCTATAGTAACTACTGTCATGTCTAGGTCCACAGAGGTTATGTGGGAACTAAAATAGGATGGTGCAAAAGATCTACTCTCAAAGGCTGCGCCCAACCTGGTTCCTTTATAAAATGGATCGACTCTTTTTGACTGTCGTGGTCAGCTTCTGGAGGGCTGCTTGAGAGCAGCTGCAGCCCTCCTGCTCTGCCATTTCCCACAGTTTGCAGAGGCAACCTGTGAAACAGCAGCTTTCTGGTGAAGCCAGGGCAGAGGGAGATGCAACTCCCACAGGGTCTGAGCAGCGGGTGGGCAGAGCAGGCTCCACTCAGACTTTTTATCTCAGCAGTCCTACAGGTACAACTGTGTTGAAGATGAAGTTCAAATTTCAGCCTTGAGCTTATATTTTGCTACTCACATAGGTGTCCATGTCCCTATAGAGGTACTTGAACTTGGGGTCCTAGGGTCTGAGAGCATGTATTCCTCCTGGGGATTCGTTACTGCTTTTCCTATGTGAAATGAGGAAAGTGCATGCAGGACCTTGTCACGGGAGGCATTCTGCACTGCAGCAATATTGTTTGTTACTCTAAAACCACATGAAGCCCTGTCCTTTGTGTATCCAAGAATGATGTAAATGTTTATTGCAAACGCATTGTCCAAAAAAATCATTATTTTTACAGGACAGTTACTCCTATTTTTAGGCACTGCTTTATGTAAAGTGCAGGATGTAAAATTATGGGACTTACATTTACCAAACATGACACTGTTTGTTAATAAATCAGATGAAGTAAGCAAGGAAACCTCTAAAATAACCTATTCTCCTTTCCTACAACCCAGCTGGACAGGCTTGAAGAAAAGCAGAAGGAGACATATCGACGCATGCTGGAACAGCTTCTTTTGGCAGAAAAATGCCATCGCCGCACAGTTTATGAGCTTGAAAATGAGAAGCATAAACATACAGATTACATGAACAAGAGCGATGACTTTACCAACCTCTTGGAGCAGGAGCGGGAGAGGTGAGTACCCACAACAGTGCAAAGAATACCCTCGATATCCCAATATCTTTCAGTTCAGCAGTGACATGGTCTGGTCTTTCCTGTGTTTAAATGGCACTAACCTCATGTAAACCATTTGTAAAAGTCAGTCCTCTCACGTTAGTGGTACATTACTGTGCAAGTCTAGAGCTGGAAGAATACCATTGAACATTCCTGCAGTGTGCGCTTGAATTTAAAAATGAATTTGTTTTGAATTACTCATGTCCATTTTGGGTTCATCTCCTCATAGCTTTTGAGAGATCAGATGTTATTTATGTTGGCTAAAGTTTGAGCTGGCTTGCTCAGCTGAGCACTGCATTTTGTGAAGGACAGGGCACTGTGTCACCATAGGAGGACTGGGTAAGGAAAACAACCCGTTTGGATATTGGCACACAAATGTTAGGGAATTTGCCATGCCCTTCACATTTAGGCTTGGAAAGATTCAAAAAAATTACATTATTTTTCATATTTCTGATGGAGTATGCCTCAGGCAAGATCTACATCCCCCTGGAAGAAAATATTTTCGTGTTTTACAAAATGTGCCCAGCCTGTGATGGACTACCTGGAGCTCTTTATCTAACAGGCTCAATGCTCCATTTTCTTTCCTTCAAGTATTTTTCCTCTTTGTAGGAGTAGTTTGTCCTCTAAGTCAAAAGAGGACACCTTTTGCAGCACATAGCTTAGGTGAAAAACGAGCACTTGGCAACAGTCTGAGTTTTGCAATATGAAATGTCATGCTCATACCAAACTACTCGAAATCAAACCACAAAGTTTGGTGAAAAAAAAAAAAAAGCTCTGAGAAGAATACTTAAGGCAAGTTCAAAGAAGAAATGCTTTTGAGGAAACCACAGTCTGGTGGCAGACATTTTCAAAAAGCCAGGAGGTAAATTGTTTAGTGAATTTCCTGAGCTCTGTTCAGTGCCAGCTTTGAGTAGGTGGCACATGAGCTAAAGTGACCATATTTCCTTGTTTAATAGCTGCTGTTTTTCTGGCTCTTTGTCTTCCTGTGTTGACTGGCAAACTTTAAAGGACAAAAATGTGTCTGCATATTAACAATTTTATTCCCTTAAGAGAAAATAAAAAATCTGTTGTATTTCCAAGTAAGGAGTAATTTCATATCTGATTCTCTTAGATGTCATTTTTTCTCTATGATGAATATCTGTGTATGTGTGGAGATGCAGGCAACTGAATTGCTACAAAAGTAAAGGCTGTATTAAAATACCATTTACATTTCTCTTTACATTTTAAATTCAGTTTAATGTATCAGTTGCTGCCTCCTTATTATTCCAGCTGAATTTCTGAAGGCCACTAAACAGCCTAAGTTTATAAACTGCTTTGAACCAATTTCCTTTAATGAATTGATTTAAAATATTTCTGCCTCACATTACTACAGCTAGGATATCAGCTCCCATCCCCAGAGGCATTTTCACATACTCTTCCTGCTCTTCTGTGTCTTTTAAACCCCAGTTTTCCTATACCGTACAATTTTTGGAAAAACAGCAATAAAAAAGGGGAATTTGAGTTTGAACATGTGTTGAAATCTTTGAGAATAACCAAATCCTCTAGCTTTAGTCACCAGTGCCTCTGTACTGGTGGTTGCAGATGAAGAGCTGCAGTGCTTTTGGTTTATGCTGAGTGACCAGAGCAACCTGGTGTTTGCTACTTAATCCACTTTGTCCAAGGCACTAATGAGAAAAATCACATCACGTTTAGTAGCAACCAAGCAGAGAAGACATGGCACATGACTAAACGTGGAAAACCAGCACGCACATCCCTCCCTCTTTAGGCTGTTCCTTCTGCATCCCTTTACAGAGCGGGTTAGAAAAGCCAGGATGGCCTGGAAACCACTCACTAGCATATATTCTGAATGACCTCAACTCCTCATCTCTGTTTGCTGTGTGCACATAAAACTCATGATTCACCCGCATCTTTGTAGGTTTTGAAAACTGGAAGTAGTGTGCTTCAAAGGCTGTTTTCCAGGAGAGAGCAGACGATGGGATGACTTGTCAGGAAAGCCCTGTAATGGCAGCCAGCAAGAGATTTTTGTCAAAATGACAGAGTTTGCAATAGAAAGATTACATTGTGATAGGTTAATATATATATATATATAAACACAACACCATGCTCACTTAATGTGCATAGTGGGACAGAGAACTGGCCTGCCTAAAGGCAGTTCATAGGCTCCTGCCTAGCATTCTTGTTTTATAAGTATCACCATATACATATTTTTTTTTATTGTTGTGCTTTGAGGCCCAAGGGATACTTTGTTAAGAGCTGAACAGACTTGTAGTCGCCATGAAAAAGGAAAGGGACACTAAGGTGAACTTTGCCCGTCAGCCGCTCTGCTACACGCGCAGTTATAACGTTAATGAGACAGGGTGAGCAGGAGGAAGAACAGTCCTGTGGGACGGCCATTTCACAGCCGCCTGGTACAATGACAGCAGCCATAATTTCTGTCCTGTTTGCAAGGAATAATTTCTGCAGTGTTTTGCCAATCTTTCCTGACTAATGTCGTCCACACCAGCTTTTAGAAGCCACATCTGCTTTGCTGTCCTGTGAGAGTTCAAACGAGATAAAATGGGGAATTCTCTAAGAGCAGAAATATCCCTTGGTTCTAATGCATTTCCAGCACTCTCATTTACATGCATTTACTTTGGAATATTTATTTGCATATACTTTCACACATGAACTCTAATCCATCCACAACAACATAATATGAAAGCTAATAGTCTCTATGTGAAACTAATTATTAGGCCAGCCTTGCACAGCGAGAAAGAAGCAAGAGAAAAACATAATTTGTCAAGAATAATTATGCATGAAAGGTATAAAAAAGAGAAAATTGTACACAAGGATATTCGAAATGTAGGCAGCTAGGAGGAATAAAATGAAGCAGTGAGGAGGGCTTGGCTGTTGGTGTTGGCTCTGCAAGTAAACTGTAGAAAGGCTATAGGAAAATGTCAACACATTACAGGAAAATGGTAGAAAATAATGACAACCCTTTGCCAGATAGAGATGAACAAAATCTGATGCCTTTAGTGGAAGGTTCTTCTATAAACATGGTGGCTGAAGTGTTTTGCAAATTTCCCTATAGTATGCTAAAGTCACTGCATAAAGATGAGTATGTCTTGAAAGTTAGGGACGGTATTTTCAATTTTTACCATTTGACCAAAATTCCCCTTTTCCACGCCTGTATGCCTCAGCCACTGTCTCCATACCATCAAGATCTCCTTTGGCATCTTATCTCCCTTCCGCAGGACTGCAAATCAGCCTTCTCCCTGCAGCCTGCTGGCTAGGCTGAGGAATAAGAAGAGCTGGAGCCCCCTGGGCCTCCACAGAGACCTTTGGTGGCAGACGGTCGGGTGAGGAGTCTCTGGTGGAGAATGAGGGGTCTGTGTGGAGCAGCATTGACAACGTGGCTTGGACACCTGAAGATCAGGAGATCCCACAGCAGCTGCAATGGTGAAGTTAGTCCTCTCAGCACAGGCACCCTCCTGGTTTTCAGTGGCACATTAGGGAATGAGCTGGTGGCATGAGCTTGGTCACTGGGTGATCTGGCCACAGCTGAACCAGCTATGGGCACTTCTATACCCCCAAAAACTCTTGTACAAAGCTGGGTGAACATGAAGTTAAATTTGGTTGATCTCTGGGCTGCTGAGTCCCAGCCCTCAGGCTTCTTTAGGGAGCTGTAGGGGAGGAAAAAGTAAAACTTTAGGATTGAGTATAAATGTTTTTGTCTGATCAGCAGCCCTTTTTCCCCCCTGGAAAGGGGAAGAGCCCTGCGCAACCTTGGTACTGCTTCAAGCTCTTGATTCGACCTAAAAGGTGAGGTTTGAAATCCTGACATTTTCAGAGGTGCTAATCTCTGAACAATTTGTCTTGTACTCTTCTTCTAATCCAGTTTGTTGACAGCATATTTTGCTTCTATTAAAAGCACTGGAAAGCTCCCATTGATTTTAATGGTTCAGAAACAGGCCTGTGGTGAGGACGGCTGCGGCGGTCCCGCGGGATGGCAGAAATAGCCTGCAAGTCTTCCAAATGTGTGTGGGGGGTGTTATTTCAGATGCACGGGACATTGTTTGCTGCATACATGGTGCGATGTGGCAGCAAGGCTTTGTTGGAGCTTGCTGAGGGTGATCTGTGCGACAGCTTTGTGAGTCATTTGATCATTTCCAGCATGATCCTCGAGACTGCTGAGACTTTTACTGCACCACACAGCGTGTCAGTAAATCACACTAAGTATCTAACGTAAGCGTTGTTTGTATGGATGCACTGATAGTACGTATGGTCACATTTTTACGGAACGCTTCATCGAAGCAATGAGGATTTTAAGTTGGTTCTTGCTTCTCTTGCTGTGGCTTCAAGTTATTCTTTACAACCAAAGGGACAGCGCTCCCTGCACACTGAGGCATTTTGCGCTTTCCTCAAAGGCAGGGCTGAGAGGACTCATTCTGTACTCCCTAAGCAATGCCCTGTTGAATCTGGTTTTAGTTAAACCCTCTTTTTGAAGTACACAACCATAATTAGATCTGCTTAGAGGAGACAGCAGGACTGTGACCCCAGATCTTTCCTCTACAAAGTTTCCTTTCAGTCCTTGCGTAAAATCATCTCCTCTCTGCCTCCCCCATTACAGCACCCCCAGCAAGGAATGCACTGGCGAGTCCCTCCGCGGTCTGTGATAATGCATTCCTCTCGGCTTCGGTCATCCTGGCACTGAGATGCTCTTGGCTGCTCTGCTGGTGATGTAATTCTGGGCCCGCATCACCTGCAAAGGGGAAACCGATCTGCAAGCAATAAAGCACACAGCCGTCTTGAAACAAAAATGGGAGTGTTGATGTTAGCAGGTTTTAGAAAATCTTCTTTTGTTTTCCCTTTTTACATTTCTGCTTTTTTTCTTCTTTTTTTTTTTTTTTTTTTTTTTTGTCCAATCTCCCCTTCTTCCTCTTCCCACGAGACGGCAGCACCAAGCCTTTCACTGGGGAGTGCCTGCATTTTTGTTTCCCTTTATTTACTGGACCCAAGCAAGTGTAGAGGCTGGAGTGAGAAAGAGCTTGGAGATTTTGTGTATGTTACCTTTCCAGTTTGCATTTTCTCTTGATTTTTTATTGAGACTGTAAAATAAGCTGGCAGAAAGACAACAGGGCAGAGCCTTCATCTCTTGTATAGGGAACAATCAAGCCAAAAGTATGAAGTGTTCAGGGCTAATAAATCTCTGTGATTTACCAGAATAAGGCCAAATGCTGTGATAAGAATAGCCCTATTCCTAGATATTGGGGTGAGGTGTATGGTACAAACAGATAGCACAGACTTTGGCCTGTAACTGTGTAATCTGTTGGTGGATCCTTTAAAGTATGGAAATTAAGATCTTTTACATTTTTTTTTTTTTTGCTGTTTCTTTTCTTCCAAGATTTCTTAGCCATATTTGTACCCAGACTTTAGGTTTTCTCATCTGTTCTTTGTTTCTCTGTCCTAGTTTCCAAATTGTGACCCAAAAAAAGGGAAAGCCAGCCCAATGGGACTGTGGCAATTCACCATTGCCTACAGTAGTTACTCATCTTTCCTCACATTACTGGCTGTAGTAAAGCATTGAGTCACTCTCTGTCTACTTTTCAGTAATTGCATTTCTAAACCTTTAATCTTATAATGTAGAAGGCAAGGGCTACAGTTTAATAAAAAAAAATAAACAGTTTTTATTCTTTTCTTCTAAGCTGACATGCTATCTTATTGTTTGGAAACACTTTTTTTTTTTTTTTCCTTCCAATGTAATACATTTGTAGATCACAGATTACAAATTCTGTGGCAGTCTATTAAAATAAATAAATGAACAAACCTGGCAGTGACAAATACCAGTTCTGCACAGTTAAGTAAATCTGAAGGTCATCCATTTTACAGGTCCTGTTTTACAGTTCTAGCTGTAAAGACTGCAAGGCCGTGACTGTTCCCTGCAACTTGCTTGAAGCTCATGTTTTAACTAATGATTCTGGTCTCAAGCTCCAACAAAACAGCTCCAAAGGTAGTTTAAAAATGAGAGAACAAACAGCCACATCGAACTGTGGAGAAACAATGTGAAAGTATTGCGAGTCTTACACAATGTGAGGCTTGCCATGAGCTGGGACTAATCCAAATCCATCTCTTCACACTTGGATAGTCTTCAAAACTGTCCAGTCTTTCAGTCACTTCTGGGATTATATAAAATAGCATCATGTGTTGTTTCAGCTATTCTTCCAAAATTATTTCTAAGTAGGCATCAGCTTCACAGCCCTTGAGAGAGAATTATTATACGAAACTATATGTAGTTCATTATTCCTACCAAGTTTGCTTGCTAAAATCATCAATTCAAATGCTCCCAGGGTCAGATGGGGGGGGAAAAAATTACTTCATTCAAAATCTGCTCACGGACCCAAACTCTGTCCAGGGTGCAATAGGTAACAATTTGAACATTTAAGGGGTCTTTGGCATGTTTCAGAGTTATTATACTACTGAAATAAATATCAGTTCACAGTTCTGTTGAGGCCATCTTTTTAAGTTGTCATTTTTTTAGGCAAAGAAAATGAGAACTGAATCGGGGTCATGTTGGGAAAATTGCTTCCTCATTCAGAAAGATTAGAAACAGGTTTTAGTGAACATGCCAGGTTTCACTGAATTTCTAAACATTTTAGACAGATGCCACTTATTTACAAGTATAAATATATGCTAAAAAGGCACTCAAGCTTGAACATGTTGGACATTTGCTTTATGTATAAATGGAAGTTTAATACTGCAGAGATGTACAGAATGACTAGCGAAGAATATGACATACTATGGTAATTAACGTCCTACAGATATTCAAGACATGCTCTACACCATCAAATAACTTTCACTAACTTGTGTGAAGAACCTCAGGATTTCATCTGATCTGGGGGGCTGTTCTGACTCAGTGAGCTTATGCAAGGAGCTGTCCCAACCCTAAAAAGATGCAATGCTTTTTCCATCCTTTGCTGTTGTTCCTGCCAGGATCTCAGGTGCCTTCTCCTTATAGATATGAGAACGTAATCGAGGGCAGTGGTAGAGAGGGGGTGGCAGAAGGAAGAGAACTGGGAGAGGAATGGATGCAAGTGAATCTCTGTTTGGCATAATTAAGAGGGTGACTTGCTGTGTTGTTGGGGGAAACAAGAACTGAGTCAAGGTCTCCCCTAAGGATTTATTTTCTTAGGAAGACCAAAACAAGGTTTCAGTAAAAGTAACAGGTTCCACTGAAATCCTAACAGTAATGCTGCTATTTGGTCCCTTACCATGTCATTTCACCTCCTCATGCCACATTTTTTTTCCTTCCACACAGGAGTATGTATCTAACCAGCACGGGATAATTGGTAAAGGTTACCTCCATGGCTGTGAATTAATCCCAACTGCCTGGAAGGAACTTGAGGCATCCCTGTTTTGCTGAAGCTGCCAGGGTGACCCAAAGCTGCAGGCAGGACCCCTGGCTCTGTGCTGTTTCTGGTATCGTCTCCCCAGCCATAATCAACAACACAACATTGGGGAAGAACTGGCCCCAGTCTGACGCAGTATAGCTCCCCTTACGTTCTCATATCTGTGTAAGCCAGAAGAGCCTTTTGGCAGAAGTCCTTTCTACTTGTGAGTTTAAGTGCCAAGTACCATGAGGCAATAACATTATTTAAGACCTCTGGACAATGCTGGCAAATAATAGGTGATAGATTATAGGCATGCCACCAGCAGCAGAGAATACCAATAATGAGTTTTATGTTTGCGTCATTTCAGTTTTCGTTTCTTTTTGAGTCTTATATATGGAAAAATCTTAAGGCAGAATGAAAAATAATAAAAAAATAAAGAACAAGGGGATGCAAAAATCCAAAGTAAATGTTCTCGTGAAACTTGCCATAGTTTCTGCAAATGTAAGGGAGAAGGAATGTAGAATAAAATATGTATAATTGAGCACGTATTTATAAAGCACCTATGATGCTAATAGTGAGTTGTCATAGTTTGCATTTGGACTAATTATTTAAAATTTTGTTTTACAAAGGCCACTTTGTGTGTAAGAAGACTGTTAGAAATATCACCAAAGGAAATCTAGTGGCTTAATTCATAAGACCAGCTAGTCAAAAAACAAACAAACAAACAAACAAACAAACAAAAACCATACCAAATAACCCTGTGGTTATGCTGCTCACCTGGACTGTGGGAGACTTTCAATTCTCCCTTCACCCTGATGGGATCTGAAGTCACCTCTTGGAGGAGGCCCGGTCACCTTGTTGCATCACCTGGGGAGGTCTGTTCCCACTCTTCCCATGTAAAATTTTTCCAATTTTACAAATCATTTACATGCTTTCTGAGTTCTTTCCACCCAAGGGGTGAAAATGTCCTTGTAGGTCAGTGCCTGGGCATTCAGACTCCCCAGACGCAGGAATTCACTGGGCTGGGACTCTCTGTCTCCTGGAAAGGGAGGATTTCTCACTTGTTGGTTTGGCAAATGGTGCCAAGATATTGCCTCCCTGCCTGCTGCTTTTCTTAAAATGACAAAGATGGAATGAAATGGCTTATTCAAGATGAACAAATGTTTCACTGAAATCCACATTTTTTCTTGAATGAGAGAGAAAAATAAAGCTTTTATTATTATTATTTCATTTGATAATTACTTGTTGAAGTTTTAGATCAGCTAAGGAATTGAAAAATCAATTATTCACACAGCTCTGTTATCCAGTTGCTTATGCTGGGAAAAGATTAATAGTAACATAGCTGAATATGTAATGCCCTAATGAGAAAGGATAATGACATGAGCAAAAAATGAGGCTAAATTACAGCAGAGCGGCAGCAGTGCTTCTCTGATGGTAGCAATTATGTCATAGGTGAAAAAGTGCCTCTTGGTGACAAGTATATATATCACAGGCTGAAAGTTCCTCTACAATTCCATATGAAATGTTTATTTTCGGAGGAATTGGAAATGGATAGAAGTATTCTCTTTCAACATTTGCATATCAGGCTTTTCCTGGATGACTTAACTCATTTTAAAATGATGCATAGCTTTCAGTGTTTTTTATTTTGCAAATTACTGGACGGGATACCACCCGGTTTCCAAAAGCGGCAGGGGCAGAGCACTGTCCATCTCGATGGTGCGGCTGGTAGAGCTCTGCTGCTCACAGTTGTTGCACATCTCGTGCTTCTGTGTGCCACTAGTCCTTCGGCAGAGAAGACCGTGTCCTGGTTTGACTGGCTCGTGTCCTCACCTGACAGGCCAAGCGCTGCTGGTCCAACTTGCTTTCACTGACAGGCACTATTGTTTTGTGCCCATCATTAGCACACTGAGCTCCCTGCATCCAGCTTCTTTGGGTCTTAGGAAATAACTAATCCGTAAAAACACCAGCCTGACTCTGGGTTTCATGAGCACAAATCTGGCACTGGTGCAATTCCTTCGAAGTCAGGAGAGCTCTTCTTGATTAATGGGATAAATGAGGCTCAGAGTAGGAACTCCAAAAATGCATATATAAATGTAGCAAGTACAGCAGTTAGCAGAGTTACAGCTTCTGAATAAGAGTTTGCTCTCCAAAAAAATAACGCATCAACAATATTTATTTCCTTTATGATTGTATTTTTATATAAGCTCTGTCTGCATTTATGTTCAGGATAATAAGCATTTAGGACCATACTATTTTAAAATAATTTCTATAGCCAAATAGTGTCTGTATATTTCGAGTTATTTTGGCCACTATCGCCTGTTGGTTCTGCCAAGGAAGCTGTAAGCTTTTCCAAACTGTTGCCTCTCTTGTTGTGTGAGGCATCATTTGCACTTACATCACTACAACATTTTGAAAAATAATAGCAATTTGTAAGTGAGGGATGCTCAGTGGAAGTCGACAGCTGAAAAACAAATACACAATTAGAAATCAGCGGGACCAGGACACACAGGCAGTGCAGTTGTTCAGAGGGCAAGGCAGAGATGGTAGAAAAGAAACTGTAAGGCAAGCAGAGGCAGGAACAGCATCTTGCAATTCACAATTACTGTGTGAGATTGGTCTCATGTCTTGCATCAGCTGCAAGATGGGTTGATGGGTTTGGCGTTATGGGAGAGCCATGGGCTCTGGGAATCCAGACTCCCAGTTTTTTTGGTCTTAGCAAATACAAGTATGAGGTTAAAATAGCAGGCTCAAACCCTGGGGGAGTCCAGCCCCTGGGTGAGTGCTGTGGGGTATACAGCAAGGGCATTCTCTGCTGCAATGGCCTCTCAATAGACACACATCTAATACAAGCAACAAACCCGACAAATGCATGAGCTATATCAATTAGCTGCGTGGTGGTAGAAAAGCTTTGTGTAAGTGTAGGGATTTTTTTTTTCTTTTTCCCATTTATGCTGCACCTTCAGAACACAGGGTCAGAAAGCACTGGCAAGGCTATGGTTGTGAGACAGATGTGGTGGGCATGTGTGTGCTCCTTTGTGTTCCGGGCAAGAGCTGAGGGTCCTGGCATGAGTGTTAACAAATACCTTCTTAGCTCTTCAGACTGACAGTTGGGACATGGCATATTAGGATGTGGTGAAAGCCAGGATTACTCAGTGCTGATGTTGTTAAAATCTATCAGTCTCAGTTTAGGTCATAAAAGGAGCAGCTGATTGCTCTTGCACAGCATATGAAGCTTTTACTGAGGATCCATTATTTGCTAAATCACAAAGTTTGGAGTTTAAAAACTAGGAACGAATCTTCATGAGATGATTTATTTTTCTCTGTTTTTATATGTGCATACTGCTTTATCTTTACGTCAAGCTGTGACTGAGGTGGCAAAATGTAATATAAAACAGTGCAAGCATAGCCTGCATTTCTAAGAAAATCTGAGACCCTGAACTGAGGGAGAGAGGTTCTTTTACTGACCCCACTTGGGCAAAGTCTTGTTCTCAGGCTTCATAGCTGTTGTACAAAGCAGCTGGAGAACAAGCTTGACTAGCACAGTGCATGCAATTGTTTGAATGATGCTGCTTCCTAAATGTAGATTGTTAAATCTCTTCACTCTTTTATTTGTAAACAGTCCTCCCATGGCTGAGACCCTGTCATGGTGACACTATCGCTTGGATTGGTTGATGTTAAAAAAGAAATCAGTAATTATTTGGAGCCTGTTATCTTTCATTTTTCCTCCCCACTGGTTTTATTAACTCTTTCAAATGCATTATTTCAGTGACATATCAAATAGGAAGCAGTGAGGTGGACAACTTTTAGTTTTAGATGTAGGACTCAGGTGTGCCTGCCTTCCAGCCCCAATCGGTCACTGGATCACACTTCTTTGAGGAGAGGTCAGTGAGAAGAAGCACAAAAGAAAATGAACTCAAAAAAAAAAAAAAAAAAAGGTGAGCTGGAGTTAAAGCAGTTAATCCCTTCAGGAGCAAGAACTGAACAGATGGAACAGGAAGGTAAAGGATGAGGAAGAGCGAGAAGGCAGGTTTAAGGCAGAGGATGGCAGCTACAAAGCAAAGAATTTTGGAAGTGAATGTGAATTAGAGTTTAATGTGAATTAAAGAACCAAGGGAGTGGTGAGGGGAATGAGGTGTTGGTGGAAGCGGAGTCCTGTAGGCTTGCCAGGCTGATGACAGAGGGAAGAAAGATGGTGAAGGGGTGAAGATGGAGGACAGACCGAGCTACAAGCAAAGGCAAGACTGAAATGCAGGAAGATATCTAAAGAGAGATGCATCAGAAATAAAGCAGAAGTCTTCATATTGATCATGTTGTTTGACACATGATCAATAGCACAGGCAATGGGACTTCCCAGAACTTGTTTGCACCAGAAGATCATACACTTAGGGGAAAAAAAAATACTTCTATCTTGATTTTCAGTTTCCAGTTAGGGGATATTCACTGCAATTCTTTATGAGTTGCTTGCTTTAAAAGTTATTTACAGTTCTTTATGAGTTTCATGCTTAAAAATGTGACCCTTAAGTCTGGGTGGAGTATTTCTCTTCTGTAACCCCATGCTCAGAGAAGTCAGATGAGAGGGAGGCAAACGAAGGGGCGACAGCAGAGCCAGCTATCAACAGAACAAAAGCAACTCACGGGTGAAAATCAGTCAGGCCTACTCCTTTGTTATTAATATCATTCTTTCTTCTTGTGATAGCCACCATCATTCTTACGCTGCATATTGTAGGAGTACTTGGGACCCTTTGCCATCTGAGGAGGCTGAATTGTACAAATACAGAATAGGAACAGTCAGTTTTAAGAGCTGCTTGAAAGACCCTGAGATTTGTCATGCCACTCTGAAGTAAAAGAATTGCTCTAAAATGGGAGGTCTGAGGGAGAACATTTATGGAGAGAGAGAGAAGGTGCTGTGTGACGGAGCAGAAGCTGGGTTCTGCTGTGTGCAAATGTAGTATGGCTGCTACAATTAATTTTCTCTTTAAGAGAGTCTCTGGAAACACGTCAGCCTGGTCCCACACCCTGGGCCATTGTGGCTTGCTGTCTCTAAGTTCCAGCATTAAAAGCCCTCCATCACTAAGGTTTCCTAAGAAAAAAATGGTTTTCTCTGAGACCATAGTTTGCCATGGCACATATGCCCTAGGAGAACTGTGAAGCTGCTCGTGTCCCAGACCCAAGTCAAGCAAAAGAGGCCAAGACACCACCAAAAGATGAAGTATATCTCCTGTTAATCTGCAAAAAGCCACGACTCTCCCTGTTCTCAAAGCCTCAAGCTCACTCCTCCACATCATTTTTCCATATGAACACTTAACACATCAAAAGTGAGTAAATTAGAAAAGTATGAGAAATGATAGGGACGCAGCAGAAAGGATGCTCTGATTAAGCACAGTTGTCAGTAAAAATGGCAGGTCTACAGGGGGCAGCAAGGAACCATCCTGACATGTGGCATTTCTCTGAGGTCCTGGACACCTCTGATGCTGACTCCAGAGACGCTTTGGTCAAAGGGTCACAGCCTGCTTCTATGACAGTATTGGTGCCTATTCACAACATAAAGATCAAAATGTACTATAAAAATGTGTCATTGACTAGGTATAACTAGTGTAAACGTCTCCTTTTTCATCTGTAATCATCTTTATTTCAAGGAGGGCAGAGCGTACCCGTACCCCCAGTAAGTTTGCAGATAACACAAAAGGGTTGTGCTGCCATCCAGAGGGATCTGGACATGTTGGAGTGGTGGACTGATAGCAAAATCGTGAAATGCCAAGCCCTGCACCTGGGAAGAACAACCCCATCCACCAGTATGCACTGGGGGCCACCCAGCTGGAAAGCTGCCTGTCAGAGAAGGACTTGGGGTCCACTTGGTGGTGGACACAGAAGGTTCCCTCTGAACATCTGGAAGCACTTCTTTACTGTGTGGTTGACTGAGCACTGGCACAGGTTGCCCAGAGAGGCTCTAGAGTCTCCCTCCTTGGAGACCTTCAAAAGCCAACTGGACATGGTCCTGGGATGCCTGCTCTTGGTGTCCCTGCTTGAGCAGGGGTTGGACCTCATGGCTTCCAGAGGGCCCTGCCAACATCAGCCATTCTGGGATTCTGTGAGCCCCACCAATGCAGATTTTGCTACTCACGGAGAGAAGAAATGAGTACTATAACCTTGTGTGGTGCATTTCTGTAATCATCTACGGTTTGCAGTTAAATTTGCTCTATTTATTTATTAAAATATCTGAGTCACGCATGAAATATTGCAGATACTAAGTTTTCCCAGGTACCAAGAGGATACACACAAGTGTTATGGAAGTAGAAAAGCAGAAGAAAAAAAAAAGTGGAAAAGAAAAACAAATCCAGAACTGCTTTTTTAAACTTTTGAATCATGCTTCCATAAAAGGCAGTATGCCCTAGTGTAGGGCAATTTTCATGCTGCAAAGAGAAAAATAATTTTAAATCTAATCAGCATGACATATTTAGAAAGATCTGGGGAGTAATAAAAAAGCCTGTGTGTGAATGTGTGCATGTGTGTGTGCGTGCACAGTTTTTTTTTTTTTAACAGCTGCATGGAACAACCTGTTTTAAATAAGAACAAAGGTGAACAAAGCCAGTTGTCAGTGCAGCTCACCAAATGAAGTTTTTAGTGTGCATGACGTAAGCCATATAAAATGTATTGCCTGAGATATAACAGCACAGGGTCCAGCTTGAAGTCTTTTTCTCAGGCTTTTCCTACAAAGTCATGTTTCAAGAATTTATTACATCTATCTTCATTATTTATTTGTGTTCAGAAGGCACAGTGTATCACCTTGTTCACCATATCTTCAGCAGCAAATTAATATCAACCTCTCCCCTCCCTCGATATTTGAAATTTTCACATTTTATCGAGATGCCACTGAACTCATATTAGTATGTTATGCTCAGAGGAGGCAACTGGGTGAGTAGAAATTGGAGGATAAGTTTGACTTACAGATGAGTTTGACCTACCAAAAGGAAAAAATGAAAAATGATGGAAGATTTTCACTGTTCTTGAGGTTTTATGAACAACAACAACAACAAAAACAGTCTTGCAAGCTACACAAGGTACTTTTTCATGTATATAAGTAAACACAAACTCAGGAAAAGCTTTGTTCTGTTTTGTACAAATAAAAATATTTGGACTTTTTGTTAGATGATAGAAAACTTGGAGAGAGTTGCAAGGGCTGCTTTCCTTGTAAATGTTACATATGTTTCTACACAGAAGATAAAGAGCCAACAGAGAGTAGGGTAGTCTGCTGGAAAGATTACAAAGCCCTGTTTACAGAGAATTTTATAATAAGGCAATCATTTGTTACAAGTCTCTACGATCTACAAGAGAAATCTATTGCTGTGCACAGTTCAGTGAATTTTAAAGAGAGCAACATATCAAAGAAATGTGTAGTCTATTAGCACATCATTAAACAGTTAAACCAATTCCATCTTCTGCTTCCCAGTTACTCTCCTCTATGGCAGAGACAGTGCCAGATGCACAGTACAACTTCTGACTTTCAGAGGTGAGCTGGAATTTGGGATTCCTAGCTATTTCGTCCCCTGCATTTATATATTTATTATTATTAATTTTTTTTTTCTTATCTGGCCTCACCATGTTGCAAGTGCTGCTTTAGTCAGGAATTCTTGGACTACGTCATCCCAATATCCCAATGAAAGCATAAACAAAAAGAGACATGACGTTCTGGGGAGCAAGTTAGATTTTTCCAGCCTTCAATGTGACTTAAAAGTGATGGTATTGTTGAGCAATAATAACACACAAAGTGTCTTTATACTTATGTATATACACAATTCAATTCCCGGTCAGTAGAAGTTGTGGAGGTTGAAGGCCTGTTTGGCCTTTGCTGTGACATCCTACATGATGTTTTCTGTACCTCTGGCACTGCTGTAGTGGTGGTACCTGGAGCAGTTGGCCTGGTGGTGGAGAACACTTTAATTGTTAGGTCCAGTGGGGGCACAGACATACCTCAGCTAGTGCAGGCTGGGCAGGCATGCCACTGCCATGCTGTGCCTTCTCTTACAAGTCTCGCATCTGCTGGCTCACAACCAGATGACTTCTGTGTGTCTGGGTTCCATTCCCTGCGCTTTTATTTCTAAGTCACGGAGTAAGCTGGGAGAGCTGGTCGTCTGGGGTAAGAGCCCTCTGGGGCAAGCTGGTGGTCACAGGTGCCACCAGTGACTGTCATGAGGCAGTGTATGTGGTACATATCGCCTTGTGTCGGTGATCCGACCTAATTTCAGTATCTTCCAGCATGCGGTTGGGCAGGCCCTGGAACAGGCTGCCCAGAGAGGTTGGAGGCACCTGAGACTCAGGTAGAGCAGGCCCTGTGCCTGGACCTGCTCTTAAACGTCCCCATGGTCCTTTCCGACCTCGACCGTTCTGTTCTTTTATGATTTAGCACCCTCCAGAGGATGCTGTGGGCTTCCTTGGGACTCTGCTCGCACCAGGGTGAGCGGTGGTAGCATTCTGTGATGCTGCAGCCTCCTCAGAGGCCTTGCTCTCTGCTGCTGATCGCGGTCCAACCCGTCCACCAGCAGATGGCTGAGCAACTTGCTTGCAAAGTGCTCCGCACCTTTCTGGTACGGATTGCCTCAAGGCTGCCAACCTGCTGTTGCTACTGATTATTTTGCTAACGCAGGTTGCAGACTTTTATGCAGGTGATCTAAAGGATCGAAATGCTTCTGGCGATCCCTCTGGGTGCCAACGGCGGATATTTATTGTAGTGTTTCCCACTGTGTATGTGGTTTTCTCTGGCAATTCTGTGCTCAGCTGAGACTCTGATGAGCGTGTGGTAAAGAGGGCCTTGAATAAAGACTATAACATCAGTCATTAAGCACCCGCTTTGCGAACGAGCACTGCCCAACCCATATACAGAGAGGCAACGGTCCTAAGTAAAAATAATGATAGAACAGGGAATTAAATAGTTTCCCAAAAATGTAGACACACACTGGTCCATTTTTGTGGATAATAATATTAGACATGATAAGCTTTCAGTGTTTTGGGATATTACAGGCTTCTTGAGAAAAGGGAATGGGAAGAGGAAGAGGAAAAAAAGGGGTAAGGAGAAGGGAAATGGGAAGCGCAAGGGAAGGGAAGAATGGTTTCTAGTTCTCCTGGTAAAGACTGAAGAGGTGACCATGGCCAATCTAGGGAGTCATATGGCAAATGGAAAGAATCCCCGAATTTTTTTATGTTGGTTGGGGAACAGAGGTGCTGCTGCAGGGCTTTTTAATGCCAGGAGTGGGCAGAATGGTGCTTTGCAGACTTTATGCATACTCTCGGTTGGCCTTGCTACTCTGCATGAATTTTGGAGAACAGATAGGCACACACATTAAGTCCACAGGGGACTGTCTTCAGGTATTCGTGCCTCCACCAGCTGACCCTACCAGCAGCAGGAAGCATCCTGGTGAGGGTTCCCCGAGGATCCTTAACCACTACCCCACAACCCCAAGCCCGGAGGGGGCCTGTCGGGTCCTGAGCTCGGCAAAAGACCACTAAGGAGATGCTGCCCGAAGCCTCCCGCGGGCCGGGCAGGGCAGGGCAGGGCAGGGCAGGGCAGGGCAGGGCAGCCCCCTCCCCTCTGCACCCCCCTTCTCCCCGCCGCACCCCCGGCCCCGCAGCCCGGCCGCCGCCTTCCCCGCTCCACCCCTTCCCCTGCCCCGAGCCAGCGCGACCGGCGCCGCGGCCGGCACCGTGCGGCGGGGACACGGCGGGGACAACGCGGGGACAACGCCGGGACAAGGCAGCGACACGGCACGGAGACGGCGGGGGGACTTGAGCGACGGCTCCGACCCGCCGGGGGCTGCGTGCTATTCCTTTCGGTAGCTTAAAAAAAGACCAAAAAAAAAAAAAAGTATATATAAGGTAAGATAATGCCAGTTTAATAATTATTTTATTTATTTATTGTTATTATTATTATTACTGTTTTTAATTGGAGCAGCTCCCATCCGTGCGCACTCCACTCGCGAGCTGGATGCCCGGCATAAGCAGGGAGCGGGGGCTGCCCGGGGAGGGGGAATTTTGGGAGCTGCTTCTGGGGCCGGGAGGGAGCCCCCCCGGTGCCGAGGGGTGCCCTGGGGCTTCCTGGGGAGGGCTGAGCCCCGAGGGGTCAGGGGAGGACAACCGCGGGGCTGGCGAGCGCGATCGCTGAGCGGAGCGCGGCGCCTTCCTTTCCGATGCTCTGCTCGCCCTCCCTCCCGGCTGGGAAATTAACGGGAGTGTCTTAATTGGGATCGGGGGCGGGGGGGTGGGAAAAAAGTGCCTGTCCGGTTGTAATGCTGTTTCATTCCCTGAGCAAGTTTTGGTTGTTCTGTTGTTCGTCGAGATCTTTGGTGCGTTCCTTACCTGGAGAAGGTACGGGCAGGTCGGTGGGGCACTGAACCTCGTAAGGGTTCCTTCTCCTGCCTTACTCACCGTGTGGACTGACAGACAGCCTCGGCACTGACGGACTGCTTTGGCACAGAGGAATTTCATTTGTACAAAATCAGGGTTAGAAATAAAAAAAATAAAAATACAAATAAAAAAAATAGGAAAAGATCATTGTGTGAGACAATCAATGTCAATGTAAGACAATCAGTTTCATAAATCATAAAAAAATATGTTTTCCATGATATAATTTGGGCACTGTCATGTAGTTTTGAAATAGCAAGAGGATTAATTTGCTTTTGGTATAATTTTATACAATCACTTCTCAAAAGTTAATTCTGCAGTGAAGAATACATTTGTTGTTTTTTTACGCTTTAATTTTGCATAGTATATAGCCACAAAAACGTGTCCTTAGGTTCACTAGAACTGATAACTTTTTTTTTTTTTTTAACAAGTTTTATTTGTTTTCATAGTTGACCCTGTGATAACAGAACAGCATCTCGGGAAGTTCTGTAGCAAGGCAAAACAAGCAGATGCCTCTTTGTTAGTTGGCTTTAAAGTCTGACGAGTAGAAAGGAGAAAGGAGCACAAATGTAGTTTGTTATTGCTTTTCCTGCCCTGAGACCTGATCTCATTCACATGTTTCTTCTGTCAGCTGAGATGCATATAAGTGTATAAGTTACAATCAGGCCTGAAGCTGATGATTTGAAAGAGCTGCCTAATTTTCAGTTGTTCAGCTTAAGTGTTGTTAGGCCTGATTTTTGCTTCCTAGGGAGCCTGGCCACCTTCGGCCTCTGCTTGGTTTGAGTTGAAATTGTAGGTGCTCAGAGTCCCTGAATCTCAGCCTGGTGGCTGGGACACAGAGGCAGTCAGAAATGGAGAAGTGGAGAATTTCCCAGTGGCCATAGAAATAATCTTCAAAATCAGCTGTTGTACATTAAACAGAAAAAAAAAAAAAAAAAAAAAAGAAAAAATGAAGAGGGAACTGCTTTATTAAGTTAAAGCACCTCTTGGTGGTGTTTGTCCTCTCTGGATTCTAGCACTCAGCCCCTCACATCACCTAATGGGCAGCAGCTTTTGAGCTCCTGCTAGGAAGTTGTCTGGTCTGTCTAACACTGCACCAATGCAGTACCAAACTCTTGAGGGCTCAAGTGAGAAGACAGGAGAGAGGAGCTTGTGAAGGTGTTTGCTTGCCCAGTGCTTGCTCAGGACAGCTGTGTGAGTGGCAGAAATGCTGCCAAGTGGTGCAGTTGGCCCTGTGTGGAGGAAGCAGCCTTCACCAGCTGCCAGTCAGCTTATCCTTGGAGTGACTGTATCCTCGTTAGTGTGCTTCTCTTAACCCTCACTTCCCAGCCACACACAAAACAGGGTAGAAGTCATTACATCGCATCACAACAAGCTTTTAGGAGTCGAAATGGTGAAGGAGGTACTACAGGAGAAGGACATACGAGGTGGCTTTGTGCTAGAGCAGCAGTGAGGAGCTTTGTGGACCTCCAGGCTACGTATAAGCTTAGCTAAAAGGTGCTCCAGAGATCTTACCTGCTTCCCATCCTCCTTCCCATCCTTCTATCTGATGTTCCCTCTGCTGCCCCTGGCTTGACAGTGCAGGAAATACCTCTTCACATCTCTCTGGGTTACTCTCTGCATTGGTCCCTCTTGTGGGTTCTTCATTAAACACTTGGAGATACCTTGAAAGCTTTACTTAGTCTTCTTGCACCGGGGGGAGCTAAACTAGGCCAGCACAGCTGAAGTGTGGTGCCAAAATGTTGATGCACACATGAACCGCTCATTTCTGCCACCATATTCTGCCTTACCAGGGTTTCCTCGCATAGGTGAGTGCCCATTTCTGCCCTAGAGGTGGGAAAGGTTGTGCAGTCATTGGTGATGTTTTTCATACCTTGATGGAAGTACTCTGACAAATGGAAATGGAAAATGCAGTGCAAACTCCGGTATAATTTTCAATAAATGTTTTGGGTGCTTTTCACTTTTACATGCTCTGCTTTAAACATTCTCAAGTGAATGCTTCCATAAGAGGACAAATGGCTTATTGGAAATCACTGAGCATCTTGCCCTGGATAACTGAAACTTCTTTGTATTTTCTTAAAAGATTGTAAGCCATCTTGAAGAATTGCTCTCTTATCAGCTGTCAGTGCTAGGAAGGGCTTTTATACTTCCCAGTTTGCTATTTTGATTATAATTCAAATACATTCATAAAGATTATGGTCCTTTAGAAAGCAAGAAAATGCTTACTGATCACTATTTGCAATCTTTTTGAAAATGTAGGCAAGAACTAATGCTTGATTTTGGCTCAGGTCTTGCTGCTGTTACTTCTTCTACCATTTACAAATAAAATAAGTCCCATCTGAAATCCATAATGCTCATCTAAGTTCTTCTGGTATGAAGTTATCGCAGTGTCTTTCAAAGCCACCAAAACATTGTTCTCCAGGTCTAAGTTATAATTTGTGTTGGAGTCTCACTCAAGTCTGAGACGAGACGCTGTGAAAATGGTACTGTGGGGTTCCTCCTGCACGTCTCAGCGAGTGACCAAATATGCAGAAATAAACCAGCAAAAACAGCGTATATGGCTAAACTAAGTCTGTAGCTTTAGTGATTCAATTAATTGATCAGAGTTAAAGGAACATTAAACCACCCTGATGGCTAACCAGCAGCATTAATCCAGTGCACATTCCAGCAAGGAGCCCTTCAGCCCTTGTTCATTCCTCAGTGGAAGGACTAGGGACAGCCGTCTGCGTCCTTTGTCACCCATATTCGGGGCACAGTCAGGGCCCCCCCATAAGGCAGGAGCAGTGCTTGCAGCAGGCTGAAGCCCTGCCTGTGTTGGAGACCTCTTCACAACATACCCAACGTGCGTCTTTACAAACCGAGTCTGCACTGTAATCCAGAACTGTCTCTTACAAAGACATTGACACAATAGCCAGACTTTTTGGCAGCAGGCATCTGGCTGAGGGGAGAAAATTGTATGGTTTTGGCCAGGTTTCCTATATGGAAAAAATGCCTTCTAGACCTGAAGGAGTGATTAGCCCCAGCCTGAGCAAGTAATTTGGGACAGGTAGGACAAAGCATAGACATATAACCATAACAAAAGAAGTGCAGCGACATCCCTGGAGGGACAGGGCTTGGCAGATATCAGCATCCCAGCCCACTTCTGACAATCTGAAGTGTGGAGGAGGGAAGGGGAAGCAGAAAGACCTCGTGCAATAAAATGCTTCAGCACCAAACCCGCAGGAAGGAGAGCAGGGAGGGCCTGGTGCCCACCCGCTTACACCTCCACCCTTGCTGACTGTTTCCAGCACATGGCTCATGGAGGAGGTTAAAATCAAGTCTGTAGCTGCTCTTCCTCCACTCCTATGTCTGCAAGCTGAGATTGATTTATGAAAATCTTCCTGTTCTTAATCCTGTGGTCTTTTTTGTGCTGTCATGGCGCAAACCATGCCAGGCTGTGCCAGAAGCTTCAGTAGGCCCGCGTCCTGCCCCGGCACCAGGATCAGGTGCATCTGCTGTTGTGGTACAAAATTAGGGAATGGCATTGTCCCAGGATGTTTTTAACTGAGGCAGCTAACAGTTTGCACGTAATTGGGCATAAGGATTTGCTATTGTATTTACCGAGTTTACTGTAAAGGGGAAAGGAGAGTACTGCGCCAAACTCATCAGTACTTTCCACTGAGAAGCAGGTGTTATGGTGAAGCAGTCACAAGGCATTGAGCAGATCTGCCTTCCCTTCATCCCCACTGTGGTCTGTCTTTTGAGGCCTTCATACACTTATTGATGAATGCATGTTATATAATTTTATCAAAATATTTCTCCTCATCTTAAAAAAAAAAAAAAAGGCAAACCAAGACAGAAAATACAGGGACTGGACTCAGAGTACCAAACTGTTGACTTGTCAGTGTTTTGACTAGCTCACATTTCATTATTAAAATGCTGCTTTTTTTTTTTTGCCTTTTTTTTTTTCTCTTTTCTTTTTTGCTTATTTTGACCCTGAGTGCAGGTGTTTTCAACCTCCTGACAACCCAGAATGCAGTTGCTCCGGATAATACATTAAGGACACACGTGCTCTGAGTCTCTGAGGTGCTTTCAGTGTTGCATTGGAGCTCACGCAGGTCGGCATCACTTAGCAAATGTGAGCAGCAGCAGCAGCAGTCAGATGAGAAGCCTGGTAGCAAAGCAGTTCTGAGGGTCAAGATGGGGCAACATCACTTTGCAGTCCTGCTGAAATTCCAGTTTAGCCACTGAGGTATGAGAGTTGTACAGCAGACAAAAGCAGGAGTGAGCTTCAAGTCAACTTTATTATAGTGGTTAGAAATTTCACTGAAAAGCTGTAGATATTGTTTATTCCTTTGGCACCTGCACAGCTTTCCCATCCATCCCTCACAGAAGCAGTTTCCCTGGCCGTGGAAAACAGAAGTGTCATCAAGTATCGTCGTACTTCTGTGAAAGCTCACTTGCCAGATCCTAGGCAGTCTGGTTTCACTGTCTAAAGGCTGAGGCAGAATAAAATGCTCCACGGTGCTTCCTACCTTGTTCAACATGCAATATGTAAGCTAATTTACTTAGTTGTATTAGCACAGTTATGGTATTTTTGCTTTTCCCAGAGGTGCAAGTCCAGTTATTCCACAGTGCTGACTCTCCTGAGAGCTGCAGCACGGCAGTGACAGGGCTAATGTTCTTTCTTCTCCAGTTGCTCCATCTCATCCCTGGCATTTCTTTGTCTTAGCTTATCAATCAGGTGTTGGTTTTTGTGTGTTTGTTTGTTTTTTTCAAAGAGGGATTGTCTCAGCAGCATTTCCCACTAGGCTCTCAAATAACTGTGTGGCCAGTGAATTGTTTTGCACTCTGCATAGCAACCTGGCTGCAATGTACCACTTGTAGCAACTGCTGGGTAAAAATCGCGTGCCCTTTATGAGCAGCCGAGGAATTCAAAATCATACACGATTTTCTGAGCATCATAGGCTTTCAAAAGGGAAGATTTTTTAAAAGAGAACAAAAGAGTCCTCTGTTAGGGCCACCTTAAAATTTTCTTTTTTCTTTTTTTTTCTTTTTTTTTTTTTTAAAGATCTCACATTCTTGTTTATATGTTCATGACTTTGGGAGCTGGGTCGTTGAGAGCTCCACCAGGCTAGTTCCCACTGTTCTGCTGTGGCAAAAAAAAAAAAAAAAAAAAAATGTGAGAGCACGCATCCTATTTCTTTATAAATGTAGCCTGGGAGAGAGAGAGAGGCTTCTTGGCAGAAACTTTTGCATGAAGCAGTGTGATGGAGTAGCTAGGGAATATATTTCATGCTAATAAAGTTCCTCCTTCGGTGTGAAAAGGGAGCGCTTTGTGAGTGGCAGCAGGTCTTTTTTTACCTTTTGACATTCTAACGTGACCCATAGTGAGGCATATGCCAGCATGTCTTTTCAGTCCTTTCCAAAGAGTTGCCAAAACTAAAGAGATTTTTTGTGACCCAGCAAGGTTGGCTGCAAGGTTTGTTTGTTTTTCCCTCTCCTGCTGGTTCCTACTATTCTCTTACTCCCACATCCTATCCGACTCTTGTTTTCAAAAGCATTCTTCAGCCTTCTCCTTCCCTACCTACTGCATCCTGTCCTGCTTTCTGACTTCCTTTTCTTTTCTGATAGCTTTGCATTCTAGTTCCTGTTCGTTCTGGTCCCTGAGGGACAAGGAGTGAAACATTAATAGTTGCTGGAAAACCAAGTGAATGTGGCTGGTTTTATGAGTTTAGAGTTCAGGTGAGCGCTCCGGGAGACATCGCTGGTGTTTTGCATTGTGCCCCGGAGCTCCCTGCACCACTTCATTGCTGGGGCAGCAGAGAGGAGTGTGTACCTGTGCTTCACCACCGCCACGTACAGTACAGCATTTTACATAGCAGTACTGATTAAAGTCAGTCTTTGCTAAGATTTGGATCTTTCAGTTACTACAAGTGAAATTGTGGTGGCAAATTGCTCTCCTGTTATCACCTCATTGTTTGTCGCAGTTAAAAGAAGTTTAAATGTTTCAGGCCTAGGGTGAGCAAAGCAAGTGGACTTGAAACATTATGCTTCTTTATATGGGAGTTGTAGGTGCTTTGACAGTGGTTTGAAAAACATGTAATTTCACGGTAAATTCAGCATGCATACCTGTGTCTTTTCTAAATCATACTGCTGTTTTTAAAGTAAAGCTTTTATATTAGTAGGGGATATATCCCTGTGTTATCTGTACCTCTTTATCAGTTGAGGATCACCATCCTCATAAATCTGTGCTTATAATATGTGCAGTTGTCAATGCAAATGTCTTGTGCTGATGTCAATGTATTCTCACTATTAATCACAGATACAAAATACCTATCACTTTCCCATTGAAATGTTGCATAGGTAATGGGTAATGCATTTTCCCATGCTGGAAAATGTAGGTCTATATTATCGTTCTGAGGATAGATCTGATTTGTGTTTTTATATTGTCTGAAAATACAGCTTTAGAGGCTATAAAGGAGAGCATTTTCCAACTATGGTTAGCTGTAGCCAAAGGTTTGATAAGTCTGACCCTTGCAGTCAAAATCTGCTATTGGAAATGGAAATGCAACAGGGAGAACAAACCTCAACATACTAATTGCTGTGCTAGCAAATTTCTCTTACTGCTGATTTCTTATGCCTGGGATGCCCAGATGGTTATCAGTCATGTGCTAACATAATCTTTTGTCCAGCTGGTTTATTTATAACCAGGACCGATCCATTTATCTATGGTTGCGTTAGTTTTCTTTCTTTTTTTTTTATTTTTATTTTTTTTATTATTATTATTTTACATATTTTATGTATGTAAGACATTATTGAGGAAATCACCTTGTAAAAAAAGTTCAGTATAAATGGATTGGTGAATAGATATACCTGTCCCGATATACCCTTATCAACGTCATCCTAGCTGAGAAATAAATGTAAAGGAGTTAAAAACCGATGTGTCTGCTATGTATACATATATAAAATTTCACTGCTTTTCAGAATTCTAGATGACTTTGTATAATATTCTGTTTTTTTATAATTTAAAATAGACTGGGGAATATAAGTTTGATAGGTAGTTACTTGTTGAAAGACTACCTAAGTTATTAATGGAGAAAAAAAATCCTAATAAAATGAAAGTTAGTTAAAAATGGAGAAAAACACCAAACTGAGAAATGTGCCAAATATGAATATATTTTAGTTTAATGCCTTTGTAATAACTTGTTTCAGGTTGAAGAAACTTCTTGAGCAGGAGAAGATCTATCAAGCTCGTAAGGAGAAAGAACATACAAAGAGACTTAGTAAACTACGAGAAGAACTTGTCAAGCTCAAGTCATTTGCACTCATGCTGGTGGATGAAAGACAAATGCATATTGAACAACTTGGTCAACAGAGCCAGAAAATACAAGATTTAAATCAAAAACTAAAGGAAGAAGAAGAAAAGCTTAAAATCATTACTGCAAAAACAAAAGAGGATGGACAAAAACTGATGAAGTTAGAGACAGAACTTGAACACAAAACGTCATCATTTTCTCAAGAACATGAGGAGATGACGGCTAAACTGGCTAATCAAGAGTCACATAACAGACAGCTAAGGCTTAAGTTGGTTGGGTTGACTCGCAGAATAGAGGAGTTAGAAGAAACTAACAGAAGTCTTCAAAAAGCTGAGGAGGAACTTCAAGAACTAAGAGATAAAATAGCAAAAGGGGAATGTGGGAACTCTAGCTTAATGGCAGAAGTGGAAAACCTTCGCAAGCGTGTGCTTGAAATGGAGGGAAAAGATGAAGAGATCACAAAAACCGAATCCCAGTGTAAAGAGCTGAAAAATAAACTGCAAGAGGAAGAGCACCATAGTAAAGAGCTGAAACTTGAAGTGGAAAAGTTGCAGAAGAGAATGTCAGAACTGGAGAAACTGGAAGAGGCTTTCAGTAAAAGTAAGTCTGAATGCACCCAGCTACACATAAACTTGGAGAAAGAAAAGAATTTAACTAAGGATTTGATAAATGAGTTGGAAGTGGTGAAGACTCGAGTGAAGGACCTTGAGGCATCAGAAAGTAAGTTGGAAAAGGCTGAAATAAGCTTAAAAGATGACCTTACAAAGCTGAAGTCATTTACTGTAATGTTGGTTGATGAACGGAAAAATATGATGGAAAAAATAAAACAGGAGGAAAAAAGGGTTGAGGGTCTAAACAAGAATTTTAAAGTTGAACAAGGGAAAGTTATGGATGTAACAGAGAAGCTGATAGAAGAAAGTAAGAAATTTTTGAAACTGAAGTCTGAAATGGAGGATAAGGTGTCTAGTTTGACAAAGGAAAGGGATGAGTTGATTGGCAAACTGAAAAGTGAAGAAGAAAAATCGTCTGAACTAAGCTGCAGAGTTGACCTGTTAAAGAAAAGGATTGATGGTATGGAGGAAGTAGAAAGAGAAATTACGAGAGGTCGAGCCAGAAAAGGACCAGAGCATGGTTGTCATGAGGACAACAAGATTAAGGAGCTTACCATTGAAATTGAAAGACTGAAAAAACGTCTCAAACAATTGGAAGTGGTTGAAGGAGATTTGATGAAGACAGAAGATGAATATGATCAGCTAGAGCAGAAATTTAGGACTGAACAGGATAAAGCTAACTTACTTTCTCAACAGCTGGAGGAGATGAAGCTCCAGATTGCCAAAAACAAAGCAATAGAAAAAGGTGAAGCAGTGAGCCAGGAGGCAGAGTTGAGGCACAGGTTTCGTTTGGAAGAGGCTAAAAGCAGAGATTTGAAAGCAGAAGTTCAAGCTCTTAAGGAGAAAATCCATGAGCTGATGAACAAAGAAGACCAACTTTCTCAGCTTCAGGTTGATTACTCGGTTCTGCAGCAGAGGTTTATGGAAGAAGAAAATAAAAACAAGAGCATGGGACAGGAAGTTCTGAACCTAACAAGAGAGTTAGAGCTTTCTAAGCGTTACAGCCGTGCTCTGAGGCCCAGCATAAATGGACGAAGAATAGTCGATGTTCCTGTGACATCCACTGGTGTGCAAACAGATGCTGTAAGCAGTGAAGCAGCAGAAGAAGAAACTCCAGCTGTGTTTATACGTAAATCCTTCCAGGAAGAGAATCACATCATGAGCAATCTGCGACAGGTAGGTCTGAAGAAACCCATGGAGCGTTCTTCAGTCCTTGAGAGATATCCTCCAGCAGCAAATGAACTTGCAATGAGGAAATCGTGGATACCATGGATGAGAAAGAGGGAAACTGGGGCTCAGGCAACTCCGGATAAAGGAACCCGAGCCCACGGTAGTCCAGCACATTCTGGGGAGGTTGTCCTTTCTCCAAAACAAGGTCAGCCTCTTCATATTCGGGTGACACCAGATCATGAGAACAGCACAGCTACTTTGGAGATAACCAGTCCAACCTCAGAGGAGTTTTTTTCAAGTACCACTGTCATTCCTACTTTGGGAAATCAGAAGCCACGAATAACCATCATTCCTTCTCCAAATGTTATGCCCCAAAAAGGAAAAGGCAGTGAAAGTCCAATGGGCCCAGACCGTTCTATGTCTCCCGTCACTATAACAACATTCTCCAGAGAAAAGTCTCCAGAGGGAGGGAGAGCACCCTTTGTTGACAGACCTGCATCACCGATTCAGATTATGACAGTATCGACATCCGCAGCACCAACAGAAATCTCTGTTTCTCCTCAGTCACAAGATACGACCATGGGAAGGGCTGTCTTCAAAGTTACACCAGAAAAACAAACCGTCCCAACTCCAATCCGGAAATACAACGCCAATGCCAACATTATTACAACAGAAGACAACAAAATCCACATCCACTTAGGTTCCCAGTTTAAACGCTCTCCTGGTGCCACGCTGGATGGTGCAAGTCCTGTGATAACAGTCAGACCAGTGAACATAGCAGCCGAGAAGGAAGTTGTCACTGGAACCGTCCTTCGATCGCCCCGGAACAACCTGTCCTCGCGACCTGCAGCGAGCAAGGTGACAAGTACTATCACTATAACTCCTGTTACTACGTCTTCCACACGAGGAACACAGTCAGTGGTAAGCAGCATGGTCTCATAGTCTCATTTTGTAGTCTCTGTTAAGGAGAAGGGAGATCATAGTTTGGGTTTGGGACACTGGCAGGGAAAGGGTGGGAAGAGGAGAAAAACTCTTAACTTCCCTACATGTATTTCAGATATAAGCTTAAACATAAATTCAGAATTTACCTGATTCCTCTCTGGTGGAAATGGATATTTTTATGCCAGCATTGGACACTAGTATACTTTTGGCATTATCTCCCAAATGAGTAACTCTGAAAGGAAGTTCCTGCAAAATTACTGAAAATAATGTCAATCGTGTAAAATTCCAACTGAAAGAAAGAGAGGGACAAAGAATGATGGAGATGACAGAGCAAGAAACTATATTTTTATTTTTCCTAAGTGCAAATTCTGACTTCTGAAAATACTTCTAATGGGTTTTGGCCCAGCTGGAGAGTCTTTAGAGTCTGATCGTGCAGGCAGATATTTCTTTGGTAGAATCCCCTTACATTTATAATTTAATTAATATCTGCTGTACTGAACTCCAAAGGAATGAATAGCCAGACATGGTATCATTGCTTTTGGCTCCAAGTCTTTTTCAGCCAGTGAATACTAAAGCTCTTTCTGTTCCTCTGACGTTCTCAGCTTTTATATGGGCCGTGTTACAATGGTGCTTCCTCCACAATATTAGAATCATAGAATGGCTCGGGTTGGAAGGGACCTTATTTTTTGCTGCTTTCTCTCTGTGTCTCTGTGGTGGTTCCCTAATTTCTTTTTCATAGAAAATCAAATTTAAATCAGTCTCTCACCTCTGTATTTAACCACATCTGACAAGATTTTTTGATAGGCCTCCCTCCAAGGTTTACTAGGCTTTGGACATCATTTTGCATTGTTTTAGTTGGGAAAGAAGATTTTGACCAAAATATAAAAGCAGCAGTACTGAATTAGTCCAAAATCTCATTTAGCTAGACCGTAGCTTCTAGCAGATGCTTGGGGTAGAATTATTTTAAGTGAGTAAACATAGATTAATGTTTCCCTCAGTGTCTGTTCCCAGTTTTTGGCTATAGGTGGGTACTTCTTTCTGAACCAGAGCTTGTAGCCACCTCTTCGTGTTTAATAGACTGTGGTAGAGTGTTTTTTGTTTTTTTTTTTTTAAAGAATTCCTCATTCTTTATTACTGGATGTCTGTCCCTTCTGTGATGATGCACTGAACCATAACACATAAAAATTTTTTGTTTTGTTTTCAACTGGCTAAAAAGCGGCTTCTTTCTTCACTTCATCCCTGATTTGGAATGTAAGGAAAATAGCTCAACGATGCGATTTACTTTATCTTATGCTTTCCTTTGTTTTTTAAGACCCCTAATCAAATTACCAGGGAACTTCTAACAAGCCCAAATGTGCTTTTTCCTCCCTATGAAAAAAAATAAAAAAAGAAGAAGAGTTGTATATTCACCATCTGTTTTGCAAATGGCTGCTTTATAAACACGTGCAATACGTGTCGAAAAAAGAAGTTGTAATCATTTACTCAGTAACACTAGAAGAAACCAACATTGATACCATTTTGAAGGGGTGAGTTCATAAAATCAAAGAAGACAAACCAATACAAAGCTGCTTTCTTAGCTTACAGGTTTTACTTTTTTCTAAGCTCTCCTCACACAGGATGCTCTGTACAATGTACTAATACAGTACCAAGATCCAAAGGGGAAAGTAATTCAAAGTTTCTAGCTCTCACCTGCTGCTACAACAAATTTGCAGTTACTGTTTTCATATCTGAAAACATGTGACTCTTTTTCCAATTTAAAGTTATACAGTCATCTTCTGTACTGCAGGCACGGAAGCAGTTAATTTTAAGGTGCACACATGGTACTTTCAAAGATTCAGCCTGACCTGTGATGTCTGCCTGCCTCACAGTCCAAAGCCAGAGACTGGTTTTGTGGTGGAGCAGGTAGGCAGGTGGAGGACTACGGGGCGTTACTGTTGATTTACAGCAACTCTTCTGGTTCTCTTCTGGTGACCGAGGGCACAGGGCACGGCTGAGAGGCTGTTGGGTGCCAGTGCTCACTGGGCACACATTAAAGTAGCTATAAGACTACTCTCATTTGGGCAGCATTTAGGTTGAGATCGGCATCTAAATTTAGCTCTTCGTAGGTGTCCATTGGGCTCCCCTGGCTGCACTTATTGCCTAGGTCTCAAGTCCCACCCTTTCAGTATTCAATTGTCTAAACATACTTCTTTCATGCCATTTAAAGTGCTGTCAAGTAGGCTGCCTAACTTCCAGCTGCTTTATCAGAGGTTGCAGGTCTCCTTAGATCCTCTTATCTACCAGCCCTGTGCAGATAGCTTGAATAGCCCAGAGCATCTCAAATTGCACTGGATACCTTTGTGTCAGCCGCTGAACTGAACTGTTTTTGTCCAGGGTAAGCAGCTCCCCGATCTGATCAAGAACAAATGCTGAAAATGCACCTCTGTTATTAAAATATCCCCAAAGTGAACATGTGCATGAAAGCTCTCTTTTTGTGTATCCATCAAACGCACCACGCAGGATCTGTTACAAACCACTGAAACACAGTAAATGTTGTGTACATTCAAATTGCTTTTTGCCCTTTAATGTAACTGTCCAACCTCACTGATTAATGCACTTGCAAGTGAGCTCTGCTTATTGACCCAAACAGCTTGGTGGCTGCACGTATTCGTCCCATGGTCAGAATGCAGTAATGTGTTCAGTGGCCTGGCTCTGGCTGCCTGCACTGCTCCAGTACCATGCACAGCCAGCTCACAGCCAGGCAACTTCACCCTGCTTTCCTCTGGAGCTGCTTCACTGCCAATTCGTGCTGGCTGCACAAGAATCGAGTGGATTTTCTGGGGTTTCGGCCTCAGACATGACTGAAGCCTCCCAGCGTCCCATGCCTGCTTTTGCCGTCACTCTTGCTTGCACAAGGGGATGTCTTGCTGAAGAGCCACCTTTGTGCTGTTTTTCTTTGCTTAGCAAACACAAAATGCTTTTGCAGCCGTCTGTGAAGCGGGCATTAGCTTCCACATGATCAACATGTTTGTATGCCACAATGAAGGAAACTAAAAAATTTAAAACAAGTTAAGAGTTCTTTTCAAAGTGATTTTGAGTCATTAGGCTTGAAATGAGTAACTTGAAAGCACCCAAATCCTTAGCTAATAATTAACATGCGAATAAAGCTGAAGAAATGCCTGAGATTCCAGCTACTTCATTTGATTGCCTCATGTTTACACACTGTGGAGCTCTTTCAGGGAGCACAAGATGTTTGTCATTTGGGTTCCCTGGGATGTTGACATATTTTCCAAGGCTGATGGAATGCATTTGCATGTTTTGCCTTACAGAATTGTATGGACCTAACTTGTTTTGACATCTACATGTGAGTTCCATATTAGCCTTTAGACTGCTATTGTAAATGTTGCTTTTAGTTATTGAAAATGGCTTCCTTCCTGCCAGGCAGACAGCATTCAAGTTTTCCAATTGTGATTTTTTTTTTTGTGTACACATAGGGTTTTGAACTGGTCTTAGAAGATTAAGGAATGGCTTTCCTTTGAATGCTCAGGATGCAGACAGACGGCTCTGATGCTACTGGCTGGAAATCCTTCGAGAGAGAAAAATGCTCCTTCGTGGAGCATTTTTAAAAAGCGTTTTAAAGTAAATGTGCAAATACGTGTTACAATTGACAGAATCCCCTAATCCAATCTTCCTCAGCAGCTTAGTGTTATTTTGCTTATATGCCATAAGTTGCAGAATTTAGTCATTTAGCAAATAGATCTCGCTAGGATTTCAGGATCTTATGAAAAGTGTTGCCTTTTGTGAGATCAAAATCTTCATTGCTGTCTGAAAAGAAAAAAGCCAAATTTGACATTCAGCTGATACAGAAGTTGTCCCTGTTAACGTGTGTCTATATTGCAAACTACAGAAGGTAAATGCACATTTTCCTCTCAGGACTGTCATGGTTGCAGGTATTTCTTTTAGGTCGCGGTCCATAAGGGCTAGCTTCCAGTTTTGGCCAACATTATCAGGCCAAAAAAGACCAGTTGGCTCTTTTGAGTCTTTTTGTCCTATCCAAGTGCTCCTTGTATGTTTACACAGTGGGATTTGGTTGCCTGAACCGATCTGTGGATTGCCGTTTTCAAAGCCGTGGGATAGCCTGCCTGGCCGCCAGCTGGCACTGCGGATGGGCACAGATCCCTGGTAGCTGCTGTGCTGGATCTGCCAGCCCCGTGCAGAGGGCTCGGGCCCTCAACCAGCTTCCCTCCAGAAGAAATAAACATTAGAAATTGCTCTGGGCCTTTTTAATTTTTTTCTCTGATGTCCCCTAACTTGAGGATCAGCGTGCTAGGTAGGCTGTAGTCAAGGCAAAAGTGACCACCTCCATGCTGCCCTGCGGTAGGCCTGGAAATGCGGTCTGCTTGCTTCTCCTTTGCCAGAGGTCAACAGGTCGTGGCTATGGCTCCCACGTCCTTCCTCCCGCAGGAGAAGGAAATCCAAATCTTTGCCCTGTCTCTGCCCTGGCCCTATTCGCTTCCTTCTGCCTCCGTACTTCCCGGTGCAGAAGTAAGTGGTTCCAGCCACGGGAGAGCAAAGTTCAATTTTATTTACGTGGCTGAGAGATCTTGTCCCACCTCTGAAAACATGGCAATTAGTCAGGGCTCAGCATTAGCCAGTGGTTCAGTAGCCTCTGAGTGAGCCCTGCACTGTGTTGTGCTGCAGAATCAGTTCTGCAGGGATTCCCGTCCTTAGGACATCCTGATCCAAAATCCTGCACCTCAGCTCTGGAAAACTAGTTTCACCCTGATTTTGTACCTTCGGCCCCGCTCTAGTAGCATTTGCTGCTGCCAGGTTTCAAATGCGAGCATTAATTTGCTAATAGGCATGATTTGTGACATTGTTGCTTGAGAGGTAAATGAAATGTGTATGATGAGAACATATGAGAAGCAAAAATCCTCAGTTCACATCATTTCTCTCTCTCTGTGTCTCTCTTTTGCAGACAGGACAGGATGGGTCATCCCCGAGACCTACACCCACCCGCATTCCTGTGTCAAAAGGTATGAAAGCAGGAAAGCCAGTAGTGGCAGCCCCAGGAGCAGGAAATGTGACAAAATTCGAGCCTCGTGCCGAGACTCAGTCTATGAAAATAGAACTGAAGAAATCTTCAGGCAGCAGCTCTGGCTCCCTGGGCGGGGGTCAGGGCTGATGACGGTGGCTCAGGGGGTATGGTATGTTCTGCAGGTGTTACTGCTACCACGAACTCAGCCCCCTGTCTGTGTTTGCCCATACTAACGAAGCCCGGTCATTTACAACAAACTAATGAGTGTGTGCGTTGACTACTTCAGTAACAACATCCTTTTGTTTCCTTCATGAAGGGGGGAAAAAGCCACCGGTATATGCCAGGAACTTGTTCAGCTTGGGAGAACAGGCAACCACACCAAGTTATTAATCCAGCCCAGGAATTCTTAATGATAGGCTCGATCAGTTTTAAATAGATTGAAGGAAGATCGGTCACTTTTAACAGATTGTCTCCCGTCTTAACAGATCACTTCCCACTCTGGCTACTGGGTGGAGCACCTGCCTGTAACGCCATTTCTGAGCTGCTGCCTTGTCCAGGGATGCAATGCCAGGATGCAGTGCCCTTGAGGTTTTATTTCAATAAAAGCTCGTGCCTCAGGTGCAGGAGGGAGAGGCAGAGAGAAAGGACCACACTTTGTGACCAGCCTTCTCTCTAGGAATCTCTCCTATAAATAAGCATTTCTCACTTGTGAGCTGCTTTCTCAAGGCGGTGACACAATCCAAGGGGGTATGGAGGCTGCACAATGCAGGCAGCAGCAGCACTAAGCAGCAGTGTATTTCTTCCCTAGTGGGGTCCACGCTCGCAGTCAGTGCTTACAGTCAGGGTCTCCATTCTCTGACTTTGGGTTACTGCCAGCTCTGGAGGCTGGATGGAGGCAAGTGAGCCAAAAAGTGTTTAGTCTTTAAAAAGAGCTTCAGAGAAACATCGATCTGGCCAAAATCAATACAGTCCATTTGTACCTGCTTGAAAGACCACAGAAGTCTATGAAGCAAGTCATTCAGTTGACTTCATTAGGTTTGCAGTTTTCCTTGTTGGATGGACTTGTGCTCTATAGTTAAACCTGAGTTCCCAGGCATCCTTATGGGGGATGTTAGAGGGGAAGTCAACACAGATGTTAGAGGGGAAGTCAACACAGATTGCTGGCAGCAAATTGCTATCTAAAGACACAGCTTGTGTACGGGCAGTCAGAGAGATAGGGTTTGGTATGTGAGTTATTCTCAGTTCTCATTTGTTTGAAATATTTTGCCTTAAATACAGACCACCTAAGAATACCATGGAGATTCATCTTTCTTCTCTCTTTGCGATTTCTTCATTTACATGTTTGCATTTTTAAGCATGTTTTAAGGAATTGTTCCAGCATGGAAATGGTGTGGATGTTGATGATTGTTATGACTATTTATTTAATAACACTAAAGTTATTAAAGAGCATTTCCATTAAGTGATCAATTTTCACAGGAGAAAGTTGCAAACAAAAGAGACTGAGCTGAGCAGGCTGATAAATAAGGGTTTTAAAGCCTGTATGTCTCAGCCACCACGGAAGACTGTAAAGGACCCAATGATTAGGAATAGCTTTTGGAAGGAAAGGCAGGAAGACAACGAATAAATAATAAATACAATTCACAGAAAAGAAAATGCACCAGTGGGTGAAATATTAAATGGCTTTCTGTCTGGGAGAAGAAATTAGATGGAAGAATCTGCCACAGAAGGTCAGCAAAATTATATTCAATCCAAGCAATGTTTAGTCTTCAGTCTGCGCTTTGCAATGCTCTCCAATTTAAGATCCAGATATGGCCATTATCCCAGAGTAAAGCTGGCATTTTTTGATTCACATGAAGGACACTTTGTCTGTGATGTAAAAGCTGCTGTCACATACAAAAAGAAACAGGCTTCCATTTCTACATGTGTGTAGCACCTGCAATACCTGCTAATTTTAAGGTTCTGGATCCTATGACATCTGCAAATCAGATTCATATTAGCAGCATTTTTCATAACATTCGAGTATTTTGGATAAAACTTGGAAACTGGAATTATCAAGTGGTGTGGGTTACAATGCCAGAAATGCATCAGATCCTCTCATCTAAGTGTTATCACTTAAAAGCCTCAATTTGTCAATAAATGGTTGCTGAGATCTTACTGTTCTTATTGTAGGATAGACTTTTTAGCAGATGTTTGAAGAAAACACATTATTAAGAGCTTTTAGCTGGATAGTCACTCTAAATACTGGCACTGAAGCAAGTCTTTAGTTCAAAACAGTCATTTAAATAATACTGCAAACATGAGCCCCAAGCTAATGTGGCTTGATACAGTGATGAGCTACAGCTGGCTTAAGCCCTCCTTCTCAAATACTTTTTTCAAAGAAACTAGCTATTCCTTAGTTAACTGTTGCCATACCCAGGACAATATTCTATGTGTGCCTGTGGTTGAAAAAATTGTTTTGCATAACATCCGAAAACATTAATTCACCTGAAGAAAGAAGCCAGAATTAAAGTACCTGAAATCCAGGACACGCAAATCAGCACAACTGAACCAGAACTGCAGGCACAAGCTAAGAACCGCTCTTGTAGAGTCAGTAGGATTTTATGAGACAAACTTGAGAAATTCCAGACAGGTCAGACCAAGGATCCTGTTATTTTTCCCAGGGGCAGCACAACAAAAAGGAACTTTTCCTCCATAGCCAACCCAGCAGAAGTCCAGAGAGTTGGAATCAGGCAACTACTTTGACTGTTAGCTAAAAATATGTATTTAGTTGTACTGCACATTTTTTAACATCTGTTTTAATTGACCTGAGATTCTTCTTTCTTAAAGGCAGAAAAAAAGATGATACAATAAAAAAATAGAGAGCCTATAGTTTAGAAGTCTTAATAGTTGAAGGCTCTTGGGCCAGAAGAAGAAAGAGGGAAGGTGTAGGAAACCGGTGGCTGCATTAAAGTGGATGTAGAACCGTGAATGACTCCCAATAGGGGTGTGAAGGGGGTATCTCTATTCGCAGGGGTATAGATGGCTTATTTAAAAAAGCTTTTGATTGAACCTGTCTTTCAAAGGTACAAGACAGGTCCCCCTTCTCACCGGTATCTGAGAAGACTCAAACCTAGATCATCTCCAAAAGTTCACCAATAGCACTGACAGACAGTTGAGGGGGAAGAAGATGGCATTCTCATTCCCTCCTGTAAAGGCTGTGCTGTGCTGAATGGAGGACTTCAGAATTCACTGAGCAGAAACAAGAGAGTGGTGGTTGAGTGGTCAGGATATTGAATCAGGGAGCGCCCCAGCTTCTGGTCTCTGTTCCAGAGGCTGCTTTTTTGAGCCTGACCTTTTGTGAAAAGAAAGTTTATAAGATGAAATATCTGTCTGTGTTCACCCATCCCTCCACCTGTCCTCCATTGATGAACAACACTGAACATATCAACCACTTTCAACCTGACAAAGCAACAGAGGTCTCAAGAGGAAGTTCTTCCAGTTTAATGAAGAGGGTGACTGAGAGAAGGAGCAAGACCTTAGCAGAACCCCCTTGCACGAAAGAATGTAGCATGAGCTCACCTTCACACAATATCAAAGAACAAACACAAGAGAGTGACGGCAGAAATGCCACAAGGACAAGCTTTGCTCAGACCTCAGATTTCACTTGGTACCAAAGGATCAGACTGTGAGAAACAAATCCATAAGAAGTTATTCAGGCCTTTATTTACAGGGCTTCGTTTTGTGTATTTTACATAACTGGATTACAGTGCAGAAACCAATCTTCCTCTGGCCAGGTGACCATCAGGGATTACACATCCTCATGCTTTCTCTCCCTTCCCTTTTTCTCTATATTGATTTTTTTAATGAAGTGGAACAGTTTCAGAAACAAAATGCATTCACCTCAGAGTAGTAGTGGTGGTTACAGTGGTCTTTGAAACAGGGGAGACACAGATTTGAATTCCTTCAGGCCCAGGTAAAATTGAACCTACAGCCCACATATTATGGAACACTTCGCTTACCATGGAGTATTTGTGTAAGAAGTGAAAATTTCTATTTCTTTCCCTGTCTTTTAAGATTTTCAAATATTGTAAAGACATTGAGAGAAAAGGCCTGATTTTCTGTTTTCATGAGATCATTACGGCCTGTGAGTGTGTAACCGAGGAAGGAGCCTCTGGCAAGGCTTAGCAAGACACCTGAACCTCAGAGGTAGGGCAGGATTCAGAAGTTACAGCTTTGTCCTCAGCATTACCCTCTTGGCTGGGTTTAAGTGTCTTCCTGCTCAGCATGCTGTTTTTTTCTGAATCCAGTGCTGAGTTCCGTGCTCTCTGTGGGTGATAAAGATGACAAGGCATCAAATACATAACTCTTAATTTCAGTAGAGGAGCCAGCTTGGCAAAAGCAACACCATGGTGCCATGAACATTTAAAGCTGGCAGAAAAGCTCCTCTTTGCCACGGCTCCTCCCATTGCCTAGTCACAGCAGTGCCAAAGACCTTGTTTGAATCCGGTCACCACTGAAAATTCATGTTACTGCCTGAGACGCGCTACATGTGTTCTAAAACACGCTCAGTATTTACACGGCTATTCGGTGGTTCTGATCAGAAACTGGAGCATGTGTCTTCAGAGAGAGCAAGTCACCACCCTGCTGCGTTTCAGGTGCTTGGCACAAGCTGCAGCAGTCAGGACAATTTTCAGACGAATTACATGTTCCTATCACACATCAGTGGCCGATTTCACTGAGTCAGTTTGAAACCTGTAGTTTGCTGGCAGGAGTTTCTGTGAGCTCATCCTTTGAACTCGTTTTCATTTAGGGGAATGTTTTTTTCCCCTTTGTCACTGTGAGTTATCCTCTTCCCTTAATTCTGACTGAGCTCATTCTTTCAGACCCATATCCAACATTTCTAATCATAGATATTAACTTCACTTTGAATCTCTCTTGCTACCTGCACACTGCTCTTAACTTGGCTTTTTGGAAGATGCAATCAGGGTTAAATACTCACAGATTCAGAGCTGTCAGCTCTGAGATTCAGGTACAAATCGTTCAGGTATAAATGGTTTCTCCCTTTAAAAAACCTTTTCAACAGGATTTTAAAAATAGAAATGCTGATACATGATTTGCTTCTGTTGTTTGGGTGTGCACTTTCTGTGGTACATACATTTCTGTATCATTTGGTGGTGTTTGTATATATTGTAAGAAGAAATTAAACTTCATATATAAAAATTATATCAGTTGATGTGGTTCATTATGAGAATTGGTGTTTTTGATAGGCCAGCTGTTAATGCTGTGTTTCCCTGAGAAATTCCGGCTTACATCGGGGAGACTGAAATCAGAATTAGCATTTTTACATAAACATACCTTGGTTCTCTTTTCCTGTCATTAAAATAAATTCAGATGCATTTAAGTGAATTCACAGCACCTTGAAATGTTCAGACCTATAACCCTAGAAAAATCCACGTAATCATATCCTACAGATATCGTATTCCCACAGAGGTTACTCCTGCAGAACTCTGACAAAATCTACCCTCCTATAATTTCAGTTTAATAACTGTTTGGGCACCTATTTTAGTTACTACAGTATGTATATAATATATATACATTACATATATAACATTTCAACACAAAATTATTTATTAGAAAAAAAAATACTTGCAAACATATACATGTGCGTAAGAAATTAATGAACAAATTAATAGTGGAAGTGGATATATATATATTTTTAAATATCTTTCCTACTCTTTTCTGCAAAATTGTTATATTTGGACTGTAGGAGGAAGACTGATTCAGAAACCTATTATATTTTTGCTGTTCATTCAGTAATTGAGCCTTTGCAAGGAAGATCATATTTTCTGCAGCCCATTTAGTTCTTAGAATTTTGTAACTAAACTCTGGATTAATAGAGAATGTGCAAATTGAATATTAAGGAAGTGTTTTTATAGAGTTCATATGACTCCCACTGAAGTAAAAGGGAGATTTCACCTGAGGTTATAATCTGATACTGAGTAAATGCAGCTTGTTCCATCATCTTCAAGAGCTTGAAGTTAGAGAACAGCACTGGTTGTAAGGTAATTTTTTTTACTGTAGTTTGTGGTTCTTTCATATTCATTGCTTGAATCTCTGAGAACAGGTATACTTCTATTTTTGAAAATAATTTTTACTGATAGATTATATAAAAAGGAAATGCTTTTACTTAGGCAATTCTATTATTTCATCTGACATACCGTACTTTCTTGAATGCTGCCTTAAGTCCTGCTTTTCTAGTTCAACGTGGGTGAAAAGCATAACTGGAATCTGCCATCTAGTGGAAAAGATCTGGCATGACTAGTACATGAAAAACAGCGATTCTCTTCCTTCTTATAATGTAACTAATTCAAGCACCTTGCGAATATTTGCAGGGAAAGGCAAAAGTCAAGAAAAATGTAAAAGGGAATAAAGACATGGTTAATGTAATTTCTTGGGTTGCATACTTTTCGAAAAATCTTCAGGCTATTGAGAAAGAAAATGTTGCCTGTCAGAGCAGTGTACTCAGAAGAATCAAAGACCAGGTGATCACCTTGTATTTCAGCAGAGCCTAAATTAATCAGGGAGCTCCCGTGTTACACAGAGCGACGTTAAACCCAGCCTTTCAAAGACAAGGCAAACACTTCGTTTTGCATACTGTGGTTGGAATTTGTGTGCATTAAAGTCAATAGCGTAATTCATGCAGACCTGCTGAATAAAATCAGCATAGGTTTCTGATGCAAAATTCAGTTAAAAACAGGAAATGAGCCCATACGTCTTTCTCATCCCTGTTTCAGAATTGCCAGCTGGTTTTTGATGGCTTTGCTCAGATGGGATGCAAGAGTCCCCCATCCTCTACCTGATGCAGGTGTGGGACTGGAACTGTTGGGTTCCTGTGGTTCAACTATACAATATTCAACTATATTATTCTTTTTCCCTATGGATGACCAAGTGGTGGTCCTGACACTGAAGTGGAAGCCGAGGGCTCCTGGTACAAACAGAATTTCCCCTTGTAGCACTAGTCAGGGCACTTTTAACCAAACAGGGATGTGAGACTAAGTCTGCAAGATATTTCTTGAAGAAAAACGCATTGCCGATGTAACTCTTCTTCTTTATAGTAACTTGCAACTTGTCTACAGCTTCATAAAACCAAATGTTTTGCTATCTTTTCTTTTAGAGAGCGTCATCATTCACCAGTTACGCATGAGCTCCAGATGAGTTACCAGCCCAGTAGATTCTCTCTGTGTGCACTGCCCTCCTTACCAGTTGGATGGATCACTGGAGAAGCTCTCTACCATCAACACCAGGGTCACTTGTGCTACTGATTCTTCGTGGAAGTTTTTATTGCTTCCATTACATTTTATGTATTTTATCTTGGTAGAGCTTTAAGAACGAAGGGCCTTGCTGATATTTTGAAAGATACAGGCCGGGATACAGGGAGAAAAGCAGCCTTTCTGCCAGCTGAATTTCACTTTTATTTGCAAAGCTTAAGGCACGCGCTTGATTTCATTTGATGTTTGCTATATAATTTATTTTTATAATACACTTTGTAAAGTAACTATCCCGAAGTTGCAATTCCTGATGTCCATGGCGCATTTATTTGTAGAATACACTGTCAAATTCGCAATTCGATATTTTTGTAATATAGAGTATGTAAAGAAAGAAAAATTTAACTTCAACAATGTTTTGTTTTTAAATGGAAAAATAACTCAGCGCAATTTTTTTGCCACCATACAATTCTGTGAGACTAAATACTCTGAAGACTGCTGTATGGAATTTGTACTATTGCAGAATATTTCTTGCACTGTGTGATGGTTTGGCATAAAACTATTAACTGTTAAAGTCCAATGTCTTGAAATACAACCAGATTTACTCATTTTAAACAATGTAAGCCAGTTTTTAAAGCTGTGATTCTTTTTCTATATAATGTATGTTTTTATTCTGCCTGTACCAAAAAAGTTGATTTTCACTACACTGTAACTAATAAATTTTCACAACTATGCAAATGTAAGCGTTTCAATTTTAACTCTAATTTCTTAATGTTGACAGTCTTTGCATACGCATTTGTTTATAGAGACAGAATGTATGGCTTTGGAAGTGACTTTCTGACGGGTATTTCACTGCAGTATCACAGTGATACACCTAGTAAAACTGACTATAATACTGTTTATGATACGAAGAGGGATCTATCACCAAGTGCTCAATGACATAATTGTGCTAACCTGGTGCTTCCACTGCTTTGGCAGATAGGTTTGGTTGATATGATCAGACTGTTTAGTGCAAGACTAATAGGACCGTATACATGAGATGCCATGTGGTGAACTCAGCATTTTACACTGGTGGCTGTAGCTTTTCAAATAGCACCCAGAGACTTCTGTGGCAGCTACACTTAAAATGATTATTGAATGAATTACACGTAAAGCTGGATAAAACCCATGCCAGGTCTTTTTTCTTACACATTTCATAATAAATTAACTTTAATCTAAGTCATGGGCACATATTTAAAATACCACAGTTTTTTATTAATTGTAGAAACTACTGGGAGAAACTATTTTTTGGAAGAGAAAGCAGCGTTGCTTGCAGGAGATATGATGTGGGATGCCAGAAAAAGTGCATTAACTCAGTGTCCCACTGAGATGAGTAGGCCAGTTACCTTTGAAGCTGGAGTAACGCATTGGTACATAGCCAATTTGATCTTCGTGCTTTAGTTTGCTTGCCAACCATGGGAGCTCTTTTCTCTCCTAGATATGAGCTCCGCAACAAATGTTTAAATTGTAGAGAGTCAGGATATTCTGGGACCTGTATGAACTCTCTTGGAGTTGATCTGCACTGGGAGGAGATAGCCAATAAAGCTCTACTGAGTAATCTAAACAAAATAAATGCTGTTTATACTTGCCAAACTCATTTGTTGGTATAGTTTTTGACTACACCAGGATTTCAGCTGGTACATCAAGTTTAATTTTTTTATTTTTTTTTTTTTTACAACTGACAATGTATGCCAATTAGGTAGCTGTGTCTGTAGGTCAAATTTTAGAGTGAGTTGAGAAGAATTCCAGCTTTCAGAGAGTAATAGAGCTTGGGGTGAATCATGTTTAGTATGTGCCACGTTTCAATTTACTGTGCAGTGGGATGAACATAGTACTGACCCAAATCTTCTAGTTTCAAAGCATCGCTTGTGAATCCAGAACTACCCATGAGCTCACCTGGAATGAAACTGCCAGCTATCTGAAAGTGACAGTGACATGCCTGAAATAAAGTTTTACATATGAGCAACATATAATACAATCTTACTTTGAAGTTGAGACAGGATTTAAAAAGTTCCAATCAAAGTAGAAAATATTTTCCTTGTCTAGATTTTAATATAAAGCTGATTCAGTATGAGTGTATGTACAAGTTGTCCCCTTTTGTTTTATGATTCCTAACCAAATACTTAAACTTTTATGGTTTTGCAAATGCATTACATTTTTAAGCTTTAAAAAATAAAGACTTGTTTAAAGCATAAATATAGTCGTGGTGTATTTGAAATCTTTTAGATTTTAAAATATCGTAGATGAACTGCAGCTTTTTAGATTAGTAGAATGGCAACGCTGGTCATAAAAGATCAGTAGTGGTTTATGCAGGTAGAATAACAAATTCTGATCTGACACCTGGCAAGCAGCAAACTATTTCATTAAAATGCCTGGTCAGTAAAACTCCTGTGCGCAAAGGGTGCTTTGACAGGAGTATTTCATCTTCAGTGCATTTGTGTTCCTGGGCATTTTTTTTACCTTATCTAATCTGGATTTGAATCTAAAACGAGTAAAGTAAGTGCATCAGTCACATAATTAGCTGATACTTTGGGAATTCTCAGGAAGAAATATATCAATGTAGACTGAAAATGTGGTTACTTTCTACAAGTATTACAATTTTAAAGAAAGTAATCATGCAGTGTTTTCAGACTAAGGCAGCGTAGAGGCTACTTGGGACTACAGATACCAGTAGCTTTTAAACAACTGAAAATTAGTGAAAGATCAGCTTTTCCTTTAAGGAACTCTTACTGTCTACAGAGGATTGAAAGACCTGTGTTAGTATAGTTATAGGTAATAAAATATCACGTCTATTAAAAAATCTCAAATACTTTGATTTCTAGAGGAAAACTCTTTTATAGCCACTGAGTTCTCCATTTGCCTCGTCATGAAACATAGTTGGACATAGAGGAGATAAAACTACCTGCTTTGTAGAACCACCTGCAATGTAGAAAACAAGATATAAATAGAAAATCGAGGTTACTGCCCTGAATGTTCCACTTTCTACTGTGAATTGCTGCGTTTTAGCTTTTCCTCTGAACAGTAACATTTAATTTTAAGCCAAAGACTTTTTATTTAATGCTTGATTTCACCTATGTATATTTGTTCACTGAAATAATCCATTCGGCAGTTAATGCGTTTTATTTGCCTTAATTGACTATTCTTTAGTTGTTCTAACAGCATGGAGTTTTATTTCTTTAGATTTTAAAGAGCATCAATTATTTATTTTTTTTCCAGAAATAAATGGACAACGTTATAGGGTAAGTGTCAGAAGAAGATCATTTATGGGAGCTTAATAGAATTCAATTAAAAAGTAAGTGCCAACTGATGGTTGTTTAGATTAACCATGATACATTCATTTTTGTAATTTTTGTACAATTTTAAGGCTCATTTAGTACCCTCAAAATCATACTTCAGTTTTCAAATTCCAATTTTGTAATTTCAGCATTTGGTTTTAGGTAGTCTGATGTGTATTTGCTTCTTCCTTGTCTTAAAGATTAGTAAGTGTAACACACTGAGGTCTTGACTATGCAATATGCCTGCACCACTCATTGCCAAGTTAATGCCTAACAAATCCATTTGCCATACCATATATTAAAAAAGAGCGTTATAAGTGTATGTTTTTGTAAGTATTTATTTCCATATCTGTTTTTCTTATAACTGCGCACAAACCAGTATGAGGCACACTATATTGCACAGCACCTCGCTGTAAAATTTCATGAGCACGAACTATGTTAGTTGGACTTGCCTGGATATAAATTAATTTCCCCTAGCATAAAACTACAGAATAATATTCATCCAAGACCTTAGGTTATGGGCAATAAAGTAATGCCAATATATTGAAGTATTCATGCTGATATTATTTCTCTAAAGAATGGAGTTAAGATACACCCTGTGATTGTATCCATATTTAGGTTCTGAGAATACGATTATCTTGGTAAAAAGAAAAAAACATGCTTGTAATTAACTTTGTTGTTACAATGAAAATATATGTGTGGGCTAAGCTTATAGATGAGCATATGCCCTGTGATACAACTAATTGGAAAAAAGAAAAAAAAAAAAAAGCCATAACTGGCTAATAATAGTGGTAGCACTCACCATAAGATCTGATCTGCATGGTACATTAACTTGTTTTTCTCTTTCACATCATACTGAATGGAGAGCAAAGACTAGTTTAGACAACTCACTTCAGTTATTTTTTCAATATGGTAATACTTGTCCCAAAATCAGGACTCAGCCATGAAGTATGTGTACCCTACACCTTTTTGAATGCAGCCAGTTCAAAATCTGACAGCATTACAAAGGCAGCTGATTCTACTGGGATGCAAAGTAGGAAATTCTCCTGTTCTCTCCTTTTTACACATTTCCCAGCTTTATCCTTGGCTTTGTGGCTATGACTCCATTAGCACATCATTTGATACAAATGGAGCAGAACAGTACATGAAAATTCTGAACCTTTTCACATCTTCGTTAGAATCATAAAATCACAGAATGGTTTGGGTTGGAAGGGACCTTAAAGATCACCCAGGTCCAACCCCCTACCATGGGCAGGGATACCTCCCACAGCCCCATCCAGCCTGGCCTTGAACACCTCTAGGGTGCATCCACAGTTTCTCTAGGCAACCTGTGCCAGTGCCTCACCATCCTCTAAGTAAATAATTTCTTCCTTATAGCTAATCTAAATTTACTCTCTTTTAGTTTAAAATCCTTGTCCTGTCATTATACTCCCTGACAAAAAGTCCCTCCCCAGCTTTCCTGTAGGCCCCCTTTAGGTACTGGAAGGCCGCCATAAGGCCTTCCCCATAGCCTTCACTTCTATTCTCCAGGCTGAACAACCCCAACTCCCTCAGCCTGAGGTCCCTCAGCCTGAGGTCCCTCAGCCATTAGTCCTAATTTGATGTTTCCTTCGATTGGATTTAGTCTAGTCCCCTGGGCGGTATGCTGTTTTTTGAAGGAAAACTTTCACACCAGCCTGTGTTTCTTGACAGAGGACCTCCCTGCAAAATCCTCTAGGAAGTGCCCCCCTATTGTGCCTGTTCCACGTAAATGATGGTGCCGTATTTCGTCACTGAGGCCCACCACCCTGCATCACTCATGTGGCTGCTCCCATGGGCTGACAGAGCCCGTACCCAGCGTAACCGCTTGCTTGCAGAACAGGAGTGGAAGGTGTATTTGGTTGTCTCGTTCCATGATGGCAGGCCCTGTTTGATGGACCTTGTGCCAAAGCTCCCAGCACGATCCCAATTAGGACTGCAAAATGCAGTGGCCTGTGGTGCCCTGTGTGTGCCTGCAAGGCTGAATGGACGACTTTCCACCAAGTTTCTGCAGTGGCTGTGTTCGGCCCTGTCAGTGGTTGAGGTGGTCCTTCACTGATGGAGGCCATGAAGATGCTGGGTGTCTAGGCAGGGTCAGGGTGGCACGGGGAGAAGGTGATCAGCCCTCAATGCTTTTTCCTGAGTGGTTAATAAAATGCAGAAGTTAAAAAGTCACAGATTCCCACAGGAATTCAATGTGCCCTTTCTTGCCAGTCCTCTTGGACCTGGCAGCATGAGGCTAGCAGTTACCTCCCATCTCACAGCACAGGTTTACAAGCAGTATTATTCCCTCACTGGATTTTCTGGGGGGCTGAGGGGGCACAAGCCGCTGTAGCTGATGACAGAAGAGAAAAGATAATAAAGAAAAGGGCTGTAATAGGGTGAAGGGTTTGTCTACAGGGAACGACAATGGCAGGTAGGCCCACCAGAAGCTGTGAGGGATGTGTTAGGAACGAGATACAGTTGTGGCACAGATGCCACAGATAAAACGATTCATTTTGGAGCCCTAGATGATTGCTGAGGCCCCAAAGTTAGTCTTTTTAGAATTTTAGGTGCTTAAAAACCCAAGGCGCCCAAGCACCGTCGGCACGGGCCACTTGCTCCCCCTAGCGCTCTCCGTTGGTATTTCGGATGGCCCCACGAGCCACATGGCGTTTATTTGGGGGAAAGCCGTTCCAAAGGCACCCAAAAAGCACCGACTGCGTGACGTGCTTGTGAAACTGTTCAATTTTATTTCTCCTTAAGGCCACACAAACACACAAATGCCTGCGGAGGGGCGGATTTGGCCGCAGCCCGGGCGGATTTTTGAACGGGAAGCGCTGACGAGAGCGAGAAACACAGTCTCTCAGCACAGCGCTGCCTGGCGCCGCCTCCTCCTCATTAGCCGCCCGACTAATGAGCGGGGTCATTACTGGCGCCCCACATCGCCCTCCCTCACACACAGCCCGGCGGGAAACCCGCCCAGCCGCACTGCGCATGCGCGCCCCCCCCCCCCGCCATAAACGGATGCGCGCGGCCGTTTCCCCCTCCCCCGGGCGGCCGTGAGGGGGCTGCGTCATCTACGAAGCGCCCGGCGGCGGTCACGTGCCGGGGGCCGGTCACGTGCCGAGGGCGTTGGAGGCGGCGGCGGGGCGGGCGGGTGTCATGGCGGTGAACTACAGCGCCAAGGAGGAGGCGGACGGGCACCCTGCGGCCGGCGGCGGGGCGCCGGGGGGCAGCGGGGCGCCGGGGGCAGGCGGGGGAGGGGGAGGAGGAGGGGGAGGCGGCAGCGGGGCGGTGAAGAGCCGCAAGCCGGACAACACGGCGTTCAAGCAGCAGCGCCTGCCCGCCTGGCAGCCCATCCTGACGGCGGGCACCGTGCTGCCGGCCTTCTTCGTCATCGGGCTCATCTTCATCCCCATCGGCATCGGCATCTTCGTCACCTCCAACAACATCCGCGAGTACGAGGTGCGTGGGGGGGGGGGGCTGGGGGCTGGGCCAGGCCGGCTGCGGGCGGCTTCCAGCCCTAACGAGCCCCTGGGCTTCGGGGTCCTTTCCAGCCCTAACGGACCTGCTCCTTAGCAATCTGCGCCCTAAAAGCTTCAAGTGTCCCCCAAACAGGTCGTGGTGATCCAGCCGGTGCCCCCCAGTGGGCTTTCAGGGAGGTCAGCGCCTGGTGTTAACCCCACACACAGCTCGGTGAGGTAGGACAGGGAGTGTGCGCACCC